>NW_024424230.1:25762545-26013584 GCF_017311325.1 Ursus maritimus | reverse complement strand
CTTTTTAACTAGTAACGGATCCGTAGTGTTTTACTTCTGGAATGGACCTTGGAGACTGTCTAGGTCCATCCTCACTCGTGCTAAATAAGGAGACCGAGGTGCAGAGAGATGGAAGAGCTTGTTCAAGGCCACGTACTAAGGAAGTGACAGAGACTCCTGGACCCCAGGTGTGCTGACTCATGGTTTGCCCTCACGCTGGCATCATGTGACTTCTCCAGGGAGAGCCAGAGAACAGCCAGCTGGTTCCTCCCGACGTGCTGCAGGCTCAAGGGCCAGATCAGTCTGAAGTATGGCAAGACCGGTGCTACTAGAACCAAAACCATGTTAAGCACAGAAAGTTCTGGAAAACATCCCACATCTTCTGTGTGGTGGTGAGAAGCCCCAGTTTCATTATCTGAGACCAACTCAGAAATTCAAAACTGTTTCCTCACTCTAAGTGCCAGTTGGGATTTTTGGTTGGCAAGTTCTATTTAGAAATGAAATCAAGGCTACCTCCCATGCATAAAGTCAGAAATCCATAAAAATCTATTTAAGGGCTAGAAAAAGCCCACTATGCTTTATAACAGTGGATCAGGGCAAAAACATCAGCATCTCCCATAAAACCTTTCCCAGTGCCTAGCCCTTGCTGTCCACATTCCACATACTTCCTTCCTGTGTACAAGCTACTGAAACAGGGGCTGGGGTAGGGAGGGTTGTCACAAAGGTGGATAACAAACGGCCCCGTCCCCAAGGTGCTCTTCCTCTTGTTAGCAATTTAACGCTAGTTCCATGTCGAAAGACTGAGTGCAGTGCCATGCTGAGCTTTTTGCAAATATCACTTTCGTCATCTCATACCTCTAATGAAGAATCCGAAGTGGCAGCCTCCATGTTTGGGTCCCACCCAGGTTGGCCCTCCTCTGCACAGCCAGTCTTAGCTTCCCCTCTGAGCCAAACATAGCCTTTCCTTCCCAGTCAATGAACCAAGGAACATGCCACAGGCAATGTGGATATGATCATTAACCTTAGATTTGTTTGGAGACCAAGTGCAACATTTTTTTTTATGGAATGCCAACCAAGAATGAAAAATCAGCCTCTCTTGCTAAACAGTTCACATTAATGACTTCCATAAGAGCCAATCTATTGATTTTTTTTTTAAACAAAACTCCACTTGTCTCTTTCATCAGGATATATAGCTGGTAGGTGCTATTGGTAAAAAACCAATTTGAGAAATAGTTTCCTTCTCACAATTACAATGAATGTATTTCGACAGTTTTTACCAATAATGGTTACAGTGTTTGGTATAAATGCAGAGCACAGATGAAGCTTTAAACCCAGTGGAGCTGGGCACTCTTTTCTCAATGGAAGACTCATTGTCGGCAGTATGAAGTATAAGGACAGATTCTATGTGCCTTGTTAGGTTGTCGAGCCGACACCACGTGTTGGACAGCACAACATTTCATAGACCATGACTTTGGATTGACACCATGACTCTTCTACCAAAGTCTCCTATCCTGTGATGTTATTTTTGGTTGGTTTGTTTAATCAGTGAGAAGTAGAAGGACTCGGCATGGCTCCCTGAAAATACCTGGATTAGGATGTAGAGAATTTAGGTTCTACTCCCAATAATCCCCCTAAGTTGTGTAGATTAGGCAAACTCACTTTCCTTACCTGCAAAATGAGTACCGTAAGACCTGTCAGATCAATCTGTTGTTTCAGGTGAAGTAATGCATACATCGCCTATTTGCCGTTTCCATTGGATGTCTCACAGTCATCTTAAAATGAAACTCTCCTACACTGAACTTAGATTCTCTTCCCCTTGAAATCTACTCCTTTGCCAGCATTCTCAGATCAATCAGTGGGATCACAAATGACTCAGGTGCTCGTGCTGGAACCTGGAGTCATCCTCTCCCCCCATTGCAGCTGATCAATATCACATTCTGTTCTGTCTTTTAAGTAAGTCTCAAATCTACTCATCCCACTGACCAGTCTGGTCCAAGCCGTGTTCGTCTCCTGCCTGGGTGGCAGGCGTCACCTCCTTACATTCCTGCTGTGCCCCCACATTGCCTGTTTGTATTCCCTAGCAGCCAGAGCCATCCTCTTAAAATGCACCCCCCTTGCATCCTCCTCCTACCTAAAACCCTCCAATGGCCGCCCAAGATCATCAACATGGCCTACCATCCATGACAGTCTTGTCCCCGTCCCTGTTCCTTCAGTTTTACTTTGATCTCATTCCATTTTGAACACATTGTCCTCTTCTGCTCCTCTTGTGTTTCTTTCAAACCTTGGCAGCTTCCCAGTACAGTTCCCTCTGCTAGAAAGCTCACAAGCCAATCATTGCCCAGATGGGTCCTACTCATCCGTTAGATTTCAGCCTAAATATGAAAAGCCACACCTGTAGAGGAGACTTCCCTGCTCCCACCCCTGTCCCCAGTAGTTTGGATTTCCATTATCATTATCTTTTGTAGCATTTAACAAAATTGCAACTTAAACATTTATTTGTGTGATGTTTAGACCATAAACTCCCGGAGGACCCCTTTGTTCGCCCCTGTGCCCCCAGTGCCTCGACAAAGTGCTCATCGCAAGGCACGTATGGAAAGTTAAGGATGAATGCACATGTGACTAAATGGTTGAACACCAAACATCAATGCAAATGCAAGTTATTTTCATTCTTATGTCTGTGGGATATTGAATTAAGTGGTGAGGTGAGACATATCTCATGAGTCAGAAATTTTTTGGTAGTAAGTTAACCAAGTCAAGAATCTCCATCTTGAACTAGTTTGAATATCAAAGGGGAAGTTTATTGGCCTCTGTCACATAATTAAATAAAGGGCAATACTGGAGATGGCTTTGGGTACTCAAAAGATGGAAGTTAATTTCTCTGTCTTTTTCCTTCCATCTTTGTCTCTCTGATTCCTGTTTACTTCACTCTTCAATGCAGATGGATTTCTCCAAAGGATAGGGAACACGGCAACAGGGAGCCCTAGATTCACAACTTTTTAGTATGTCCTGCCAGGAAAACTCCAGGAGGGGATTCTGACTGAATTTTCCTTGGGTCAGAAGCCCATCCCTGGTGACTGTGGCTGCTGTCCCCACCATGGCCAAGAGGATGGGGCTATCATTAATGCATCCCAGAGCTCCTGGGGTTGGGGTCTGTTACCAGAAGCGGGGGGCTGGCACCTGACATCCGGGAGGGGTACTGGGCTTGGCAATTAAAGACAGTAGTCACATACGGTGAGAATCCTGTAAGAATGGAGACTAGTGGATCTGGATTCCAACAGTCATCGTTTAAGCCTTGATTTCTCTGGCTCCTGGCATAGCTCAGGTTTATCAGAAAACTCAGAATAGATGTGTCTCTATCTGTGCATAGAATGGGCAGCCAGCATCTTGAAATTCCATGAAAGGAGTTACTCTTTGGGTTAGGACAACAATCTTCAGTGGTTAATTACAATTTATGAACCTATATAAAGAGTCAGCCTCATGGGGCGCCTGGGTAGCGCAGTCGTTAAGTGTCTGCCTTCGGCTCAGGGCGTGATCCCGGCGTTCTGGGATCGAGCCCCACATCAGGCTCCTTGGCTGGGAGCCTGCTTCTTCCTCTCCCTCTCCCCTGCTGTGTTCCCTCTCTCGCTGGTTGTCTCTCTGTCACATAAATAAATAAAATCTTTAAAAAAAAAAAAAGAGTCAGCCTCAGAATTCATGGTGTCAAAGCCACCGACACTAACCTAGCTATTGTTCTCCCTCCTTTCTAGGGAGTTAGTGGTGGAGACTTTAGCATGAAAAGGCCATGCTGATCCTGCCTGGTGGTAGCTGACTTAATAAGTAAGATGTAGAAGATGACATATTCCACCACTTTTCCATAGCCTAATTAAATGTCACCCCTCTCTGAAGCTTTCACTGTCCTCCCATGAGGACTAATAGTTAAAGTTCTATTTATAGGACCGTTATGAGAATTTAATGAGTTAACACATATGAAGCACTGGGCACATTGTAAGCGCTCAATGAGTTTTAGCTGCGGTTATTGCAATAGGGAAAACACAGGCACGGTGGCTACCAAAACAGACGTCATAGCCTTTCTGTGTCCTAAGTCTGTATGTATTTTTCCATTTGATACGTGTAACTTTTACTGGGAACCACACTATGGAAATTTCTGGTCCACAGTAACTGTGCTGGGCTGGCTTATCTCATGCACAACTTTCTTTTTTTTTTTTTTTTTTAGCTGGTTCCTACAATAGCTTTACAAAATTTAGATAGTGGTTCTAACATTTTGTGCTTAAGGCTCACTGGTAGAGTTTGTTTAAAATGTGGTTTTCTTGAGTCTCCTCCTGCGAGATTCCGATTTCATAGGTCTGCGGGAGGGGTCCAGGAAAGTCACTTTTTAACCACAGCTTTAGTGATTCTCCTGCAGGTGGTTTCATGGACTGTGGTTTGAGAAACAGACCCCGAGGAAGGTGCCGTAGGGATGAGGAAAGATGGGGAAAGTAAGCAGCACTTCTTCTACGCTTGGGGTTTCCCACAGTCCCAAAGTGCTCCCCACCAGGAAGAGAAGTCCATTGTGTTTCCCTCATGTGCCAGCCTGGGGGAGTGTCACATACGTGTGAGTCATCTCCTGTGTCTGCTATTCCACTCAGCCTATAGCCATGTGGGCTGCTGACAGGGTCACAGCTCTGTCGAGCCCCAAATCCAGCACCCATTCATTGTTGAGCTGACCATTTGGAAGAGGGGATGGTAGTGGGTGGAGGCCTGGAGTGTCAGAAGCCCCACAGAATCAATGTCTTTATGGGCATCATGGTGGAAGCGCCCCTTAGATCCTTGTCCTCTTGCATGAAGAGATTTCCAGGAGGGTTCAGGAATAGATTTTGAATGGTCAGATGCAATCCCAAAGACCCTGCCCTTTGGGCAGGAGTTGGTGTGTATTAAGGCAGCCTATCAGAGGAACATGCATTACCAACTCTTATGCTTTTGTATTAAGCATTATGTCTCATCTTTACAGTCAGATTAATGGAGATTAGTGGTTCCACTTAAGAGTTTAAACATTGTGCTGACCCAAATTGTTGGAGCCATCATAACATGGCGCTCTGTGTTCAAGGGCTGGACCAGCTGGTAGTTGAGTGGGGGAGGGGAAGGTCTCCATTTTCACAAAGTGATTTCATTAATTGTTTGGTGTAAGAAAGCTGGGGTGACTCTTTATGCATACTTTCCACACACTTAAATGCCCATCAGCCCAGTCTGGTGATGCTCCTTTGCTGAGAGGACATTTAATAATCAACGGTCACTCACGCTGGCCTCCTCTTGGCTTCTGTGGGTGGAGCCCAGTCCCTGAAGTCTCAGATGGTTTCATTAATGTGTTTTATCCACTTGAAGGATAAAAATAAATCTCTCAAAAGCTCTTAGAAACCCTATACACTGTATGTAGGAGGAAAAAGGAGGACGACCGTTAATTAATAAACTTAAACCGTCTCTGCAGGAACACACAGCTGTGATCCAGAGAACACACGAACCCAACTCAGCCTTCCTGTCAAGTCAGAGTTACTTTTTATTCATCGGACAGATTAAGTAATTGAAAACTCTGTCTTAGTTCAGGCTGCTGTAATGAAATACCATAGACCTGGTGACTTGAACAACAGATGTTTATTTCGTGTAGTTCTGGAGGTTGGAAAGTCCAAGACCAAGGTGGTGCGAGACTCTGTGTCTGGTGAGGACCCACTTCAGGGTTTTCAGATCACCATCTTCTGTTTCTGTCCTCACATGGCCTTTCCTTGGTGAGCATGGATGGGGAGATGGGGAGAGATCTCCTGTCCCTTTCTCTTTTTGTAAAGGCGTTAATCTCTTCATGAGCGCCCCACCCTTATGACCTCATCTAACCCTTATTACCTCCCAAAGACCCCATCTCCAAAACCATCCTGCTGAGGATCTCTGCTTCCACGTATGAATTGGGGGTGACGGACCATAGCACTCTGCGTTATAAAGTTGAAGAGGAAGTCACACATGAATTTTACCTTAAAGCAAAGTGTGTCTTTCTTAGCATGTGTACTCAGGGCTGGTAGGATATTCTTTGGCATATCCTCAAAGGGGAAGAACTTGGTTGGAAATAGTCAACACCTACTTGGAACCAAATCTGGTGAATAAGGTGAGTGAAGAGGCTGGAGAAGGGCATGCTTGGCTAAGAGGAGGTAATGGGACTAGTTTTGTTGTGGGGCCAGCTGGAGCTGGAGGTTAGCAAGAAAAGAAGCCCCCAGATGGCTTGGCATAACAGCAGCATCAGCAGATGCAAAGATTAGCATGGGGTAGAAGGGATCAGGATTTGGTAGAGGGAGGGGGTGTGTTTGAATTGTAAAGGCTCTGACCATCCACTCTCCCCCAAATCTAGTTGTGAATCACTGGTCTGAACTGTCAAAGGGATGCCCTGGAACATGAGCACTCATTTAATACTCAGAAATTTTTGTTCTAAGAACTTTTCTCTTGACTTGTAACCATACAAGTATATACATGACATAGAAGGATTTTGTTTTGAAGTGGGTTCTACTTCATGTTTTTTGAAGAGTAGTTATAAATATCTTCAAAGTTTCGTCTTTCAAAAAAGTTCCTCTAAGCTCTACATTTAATGCAAACTATTAATTAATCTTAAATTAGGTTGTGTTAGTCACCATTAGTTTTTGATGTAGTGTTCCATGAACAAACTATTATTTTAACCACAATACTATCAACGAATTCTCCTATAAATGCTGACGATGTCAATAGCATTGGGGAGACAGGTGAGTATTATTATTTTATCATGTTATAGAGCAAGAATCTAAGATACTTAGATTACTGTCAGAGTCAGGATTTTAATTTTTGGCCGTTTGACTTAAAATTTATGCTGATGACAATAAGATTTCTGTCTTCTGCACCATTTCCTGCCAGTCCGGAGAGAGGAAGGTGGGAATTCCTCCAAGTCAATCAAATCTGTTTGGGCTGAGCCCTCCTGTTGGCCTGGTTCTTGTAGGCGGCCCAGAAGGAGTTCAGAGGTCAGCCCTTGGAGGCTTGAAAATTCACATTGGCAGAGCATTGTAAGTGTTAGGTTAGAGATGAAACTTCATTAATGCCTGAAGGCCTGGAATTCTATTTTTTAAAAAGATTTATTTATTTATTTTAGAGAGAGGTGGGGGGAGAGAGCAAACAGGAGGGGCAGAGAGAGAGGGAAAGAGAATCTCCAGCAGACTCTGGAAACTGGACTCAACACCACGAAGCCGAGACTATGACCTGAGTCTGAATCAACCGACTGACCAGCCAGGTGCCCCCCTGGAAGGCCTGGAATTCTTGCACCGAGCTAGAGAAATGGGGAAGTGGAGCAATGTCATTTCCTTACTTCTGTGGTCCGTGGTTGTTCTAAACATCTTTCTGTGAAATATTATTAAAGTAGTGGTTGGATTCCCTGTTGTGCTTACTCTTCCCTTCTAACTCTGTGCTTCTGATAGGCTGGTCTCCTCCCTGTCTCCCTGACCTGATGCCCCACCCAAATGCTAAATCTGTTCTCTGAAGTTAACTGATTAGTAATTGACCTTAGGGAACATTCCGTTGTCTTCTTTAGTCTGTTTCCTTCTTTAAGTAAGTCGATTAGCCTACTCCTTGTAGGATTTCAGAGTTTCTGTCTTTGGCGATCTTCTAAGGCATTGCTACATAATGTGTAGTGTAGTCAGTGGACAGACTGGAACCATCAGCATCAGCACCACCTGGGGGCTTGGAAGCCAGAATCTCAGGCTCTGACCCAGGTCTACTGAGTCAGAAGCTGCATCCTTCCTTCCTTCCTTCCTTCCTTCCTTCCTTCCTTCCTTCCTTCCTTCTTTCTTTCTTTCTTTCTTTCTTTCTTTCTTTCTTTCTTTCTTTCTTTCTTTCTGAGGGAGAGAGTAGGGGGGAGAGGCAAAGGGAGTGGGAGAAAGTAGGGGGGAGAGGCAAAGGGAGAGGGAGAGAGAGAATCTTTAGCCGGCTCCACGCCTAGCGCAGACCAGATATGGGGCTCGATCTCACTACCCTGAGATCATGACCTGAGCCGAAACCAAGATTTGGATGCTTAACTGACTGAGCCACGCAGATGCCCTCAGAGGCTGCATTTTAACAAGACCCCCAGGGTGACTTTTTTAAATTTGAGAAGCAATGTTCTAATGACCCCACAAAACACTTCTGTGCAGGTCAGGTGACCTCTGGTACAGGTGGCGCTCTCTGGGGGTCTGTGGTTGGCCTGGAATGAAAGGAAGCCTGGAAGAGAGGGAGAGCTTGCATGGGAAGACCTGAAGCTTCTTGCTCCCTTCCTTTCTTGCTGTCTTTCCTCTTAGAGTCAGCCCCACCCAGATGAACTCTTTGGATATTGTCTAATATGCCCTGGGGTAAGGGGAAGAAAAAGTGACTGTTTTCTTATAATCTCACATTGGCAGGAGGGGAAGAGATTTGGCTATCCTCTGTCTACTCTCTCGAGCAGAAGTCACTTCTACAAAATCTCAGACATACAATACTTCCAATGTTGGGGATTTCACTGCTTCCTGTGTGGCTGACTCCATTTTTATTTTCCAACAAACATTTGTCAAGTGCCTCCTGGGGGTCAGGCTGTGTTAGGGCGCAAAGACACCCATGTCATTCTGTTCCTGTCCTCGG
This sequence comes from Ursus maritimus, assembly GCF_017311325.1. Lineage (NCBI taxonomy): Eukaryota > Metazoa > Chordata > Mammalia > Carnivora > Ursidae > Ursus > Ursus maritimus. The sequence goes on along the minus strand of NW_024424230.1, from coordinate 26,004,983 downwards.
GTGGTTAACAGTTTGTAACTTCAACTGCATAAGATATATCATATTCTCTTGAAGACTTCCCTAGGCCAATTAAATCTATGATGGTGACAATACATATATACGTATGTGTATAGGTACATAGTATATATCTGGGATATATGTGGAGTGTGTGTATGTAGACATATATGTTTTGGAATTACTGTGGGGAATAAACCCTGGCTGTGTAATCATGGATCCCAGGGAGCCTCAGTTGCTCCATCTATACTAGGATTATTTTGCTGATAGCAATAACATAACTCTGGTTAGCTTTAGCAAAAAGATTTTTTATTGTCCCATGGAATCCAAGGAATGATTGAATAGGCACACTGCAGTGAAGCCGCTGGGCTTCAGGAACTCTTGCAAACAAAGAGTAAAAATCCACGAGGTTCTCTTCGTCTCTTTCTGCTTGACCTGTTGACTTCAGTCTTTCTCTGAACCTAATTTTATCAGAGTGGGAAATATGACTGTGTGTTACAACTCTAAGGGCCTCTAAGGAAGTAATTAAGGTTAAATAAAGTCATAAGGGTGGGGCCCTGATCTGATAGAATCGTGTCCTTACAAGAAGAGACACCAGAGAGCTCAATTTCTCTATCTCCATGAGTGCACAGGGGAAAGGCCATGTGAGGTCACGGCCAGAAGCCAGCCATCTACGAGCCAGGAAGAGAGACTCCCCAGAAACCCACCACACTGGCATTCCGATCGTGGACCTCCAGCCTCTAGTACCAAGAAAATAAGTTTCTATTGCTTAGGCCCCCCAGCCTGTGGTGTTTATGATAGCACTCTGAGCAGACTAGTATAGTTTGCATTTCCCTAACAACTAATGATGTGGAACATCTTTTCATGAGCTTACTAGACTTTCCCTGGAGAAATGCCAGTTCAGATCTTTTGCTCATTTTGAAATTGGGTTGTAGTTGAATTGTAGCTATGGCTTTTTGTTCATTTCATAATTTCTTGTCCTTTTATTACAGATGTTCTTTCTCTCTCACCCCCAAATCAGTTGATCACTGGTTGTGGCCCACATATGGCTTGAATGCGTCCTCACTGCTACATCTGGGCTACAATCCTCCCTCCTTTTCTGCTCTCACTGGTTGTCTCTTCACCACTGAGTCCAGTCTCCATACGACAAACAGAATCTCAAATCTATCATGTGCATGTCCTGCCACTACCATGCTCAAAACCGTTCAGTCCATCTTTAATTCCTTATAATGAATTTATATTCCTTTACATGGTTTTAAAGCCCTTCGTAATCTGCCTTCTATCTACCCTTCCCCCTCCAGCCTCATTTCTTGCTAGTCTCCTTCTAAATATCTAGAACATCTCCTTTTTCTCTCTCTCGGGATGAATCATGGTGCATTTCAAAGTCAGGGTAGAGGTCAGTAGACTTCGCACGTAACCATTTCAGCATGCAAACGTTAACGTCTCTTGTTTGTTCTGGAAGCATTGAGGGTCTACCATGTGCCAGGCATGGGGCTAGGAGGTGAGGTCACAGAGATAAATGCAACTCAGGCAAGTCTTATGGAGCTCTACTCAGCTGGGGGGCGGCTAATGAGAAAGCTATTACTAACCAACACGCTAAGCATTATGACAGAAATACAAATAAGTGGTTATGAGATCAGAGAGAGTGGAGGATGGTTCCCTGATAGAGGTAAAGCCTGTCCTGAATTTCAGTGGGTAAGGAGGAGTTAGCACTGCCAAGGAGGTTGGGGCACAGACTTCTTGGTGGAGGGAACAGCAAGAGCAAAGGTGAGATGAGTTTCCTCAACGGAAGCATGGAGATTACAGTTCATACATTGTCTTGAGGACTTCATAACCAATGGGACATAAGGTGGTGTTGAATGGGACATCGTTATACTAAAAAAAAACCTTTATTCATTGTTTATCTGAAACTCAAATTTAACTGGGCATCTTGCATTTTCATTTGCTAAATCTGGCAATCTTCATGTGAGAACACTTATCACACCACCCAATAAATATATGTTAAATTTAACTTCAAGCTGTTTAACTGGAATGGGGGAAGAGGAATAAAACCTAAAGGTAGGAGGACCAATAATGTACAATAAAGAATTTGGTTCTTGACGTCACTGAAGATTTCCCTTTTAGGAGTAAGCGCATTTCCTGCCCAGTGCAGACTCTGTTTCAGTAGGTTCTCCTTCATGGTTACAAATGCTGAGGGGCTTCTGCGTGCTGGGGGTCCTTCGAGGTGACCGGCGAGCATGGTTCTGGGGTCAGTGGGACAGAAGGGAAATAAGAGGCACAGTTTTACTCCAGAGCATTTAATGTAACCATTCTTCCCTTCTCTGTTCTTTGTAGTCTGAGGATTTCTGAAAATCTGGTGACCTCTTCTAGAAAAAATTCAGCCCCGAAGTGCCCAAAGAACACTGTGGCTTGGTTCCCCACCCTGGCCCCCATCTGAGCTTTCTTGGAAGCGTGAGTCATTTCCCCCCAGTGTTCTGGACACCCCACGGGCACAGCTCCCGGGACCACGCTCCCTGACCCGCTGTAGGAGGGAAGTCAGAGAGCTTGCAGCCCTAGGTGATATGGCTGTGTCTAGATGTGCTTAACAAATTGCTTGTTCACTCAATTACATTTTATTTAATCATCCGTAATCATATAAATTATGCCTGATGGTAGTAAATGTTCGTGTCAGTTCCTAATTACAGATTGATTAATTGGCTGGGGTGATCTGTATTACTACTTATATAAGAATATATGAAGATGATGATAAATTAGGGCTGGTGATACTGAGCCCAGGAACATGGAACATCTCCAACTGCATCCCATTCTCCCTTCCCTGACCTGTTCCCATCAGACACCTCCAGGAGGATTTGGTTCCTATTGATTGGTTGATTTTGGCAATATCCGAGTCAAGAAATATTTATTATTATTTAGTTGGTGTATGTGTGTGTAAAATTTTTGCCATGCCATGCTTTCCTCTTTGGCTGTTGGCAGAAAGGAATAATGACAAGCTCATTAAGTTCAGTCGGGCTCATTATAGCCTGCTGGGCCCCGAAAGTTCCCAAGGTTGAATTTGGCCTGGAGAGCAGGAATCCAGAGAATAAGGGGGTGGGGGGACTCCATCAGCAGCTATAGAACAATTACCTATTAGGTAATTTTGTCTTTCTGTTTCCTTGTAAATTAGAATGTCGGATGGCCCAGATGTCCCTTACAGTTTTTCTCTAACAGCATCAGCCCTTTGTGGTGTCTTCAAGGCAACCTGCCTGGGACGTGTAATTATTCTCAGCTTTTGAGAATATAATCTAATCAGAATGCAGCCTGCTTCCACCATCCTTGCCCCTCCTCCCACTCATACCTGAGGCTAAAGGTAAAGACAAGGCAGCATGGGCTAACACAAGTAAAGAAGAAAGGGGGGAATCTGATAACCCAGGAGTGGACCCTAGTTTTAAGGAAGGGGCTTGAGGCTTCCTTTCAGGCTCCTTGCCTCCTGAGAAGTAATGGGCAGAGGAAGAATGGCAGAGAAGCCCAGCAGCGTCCTATACTCTGAAGACACGGCATCCCAGGGCATTGTTAACCGAAGACCATCAGCAGACCTCTCTCCTTGACAAAGGAGCTACGGTAGGAGCTGCTCCCATTTACTTTATTAGCTGAAGTTCCCTAGCTGATTTTTTCTCGAGTCCTGTTGGCCAGGATTTGCTCCCAAGTCCGCCCTAAATCAATCATCGTCAAAGGGACTGAGATACAACTGTGATTGGCCTGGACCAATCATGATTGACTCCCTAGTGTTCTCGAGAGGAGGACCACCTTTCCTGAATACCTGGCTTGGTAGAGGGTGGTCTTACCTGAGAGTGACACTAGAACAAAATTGATACTGAGCGTCTATCGGTCACCAAGAAGTAAGTGTATGTGGGAGTGTGTGTGTGTGTGTATGTATGTGTGTACAATTAGGGGCAATTGTTGTTTGTTGAGTTGGCAGCCAATAGTGTCTGCTCTGGGAGAATCACAGAAAGGCACTGAAATGCAGGAATCATGAGTATCTCATATGAAGATTCGAGTGACTCAGGAGAAAACCACAAAAAATAAAGCATATCCTTCTATATGACTTGGCTTTTATTTAGTTCTTCTCATTTTGCTTTTCGTAATAATACCTTGCAGTTATAGGTGGCTCTCACAGTTTTATTCTGCCCGTCGCCTAGAGGTGTCAAAGAGCTAATCTAGTAAAGAAACCATGAGAATGTGGGGAAGACATTGTTAGTAGCCTACTTAGCACCCATTCTTCTACTCCTTCTTTCAAACTGAACCCTGATGGATGCCATCCCCAGCTTCAGAGGAGAATCTTCATGATGCGAGCCACCTGGGGTACAGCAACCTCCTGGCAGGGGTTACGGGGAAGGAACAAGGAAGCACACAGCCTTGATTGCCACTGGCAGCCATCTTGGGAACATGTGTTACGGGGAAGGAACGAGGAAGCACACAGCCTTGATTGCCACTGGCAGCCATCTTGGGAACAAGTGTTAAATTGAATAGGGCAGAGGTAGGAGAGGGAAAGAAACTATGTTCTCAGTGACATCCCTGAGTCAGACCTGGAGCTATGCCTCTGACTCCTCTAGATAGGATGACAATTTTCCTTATGACTGAAGCCATTGTGAATTAAAGTTTTTGGTTACTTGCGTTTGAAAGCACCCTTCTGACTGACACAGGCATCCATTTTTATTTGGTTTTACAAATGAAGAAACTGAACAGGTGAAAGTAAGTAAGCTGCCTTAGGTCCTACAGCCAAGAGCGTGATGGAAGGATAGAAGCCAGGTCTTCTGACCCTGAGGTAGCTTTTTTCTTTCCACCTAATTCCCTCCTATGCTGAGGGACCACTTCCCAGTGGTCAGAAGTATCTTGAACTGATCTGGGGAGGCCAAGGGGGAAGAGTGAAATGTTTCCTAGGAACCCCAGTAGGGTCGGGTTGAGAAATCTAATTCCCCCTGGGTTGGCTGCTGGCTGCCATCTGGATGAGATAATTATTACCCTGCCCTTTCTTTGTTTAACGGGCTCTGTAGTGGGAACAATGGATTCCAATGAATTGTGCTGGTAAACAATATCTTTTTGCTCCTGGGGGAAATTTACGAGACAAAGGATGAGCATACCCCCACCAAGAAAGAGGGGCAGGATGGAGAAGGGATTAGACTCATGGGTCGTGGCAACAGTGCCTTTGAGGAGCCGTGTCTAGAGCCACCGCCAGCTCCTGTCCTCAGAGGCCGCAGCACCCCACCCCCGATGCACCTTCAGCTCCACATAGAAACTGGCTGGTAGATTCCCTGGTGCAGAGAAGCTGATACACGGTGCAAGTCTCGCCATAGCCTAGATGATTCCACGGAGAGCTCTGGAGCCGAGATGGCTCCTCAGGGCTGTCCTACATTGGGCATTTCATAGCCTGACCTTTGTATTCTTGCTTTCATCAGTCACTGGATGTGGGATGCCCCTGGAAGGGTAAGAATTTGAGCAGAGCGGCTCTCTGCAGGTGAGGCAGTCCTGAAGGGGTGGACACATGAGGGCTGACCGTGGACCCCACTCCTGCGCAGCTGGGCGCCAGTCCTTGAAGAAAGACCTGGCTGGTGCACCTGTGTGGCTGTCACACCTGCCCCACCAGCCATCCACTGAGACTCTGCCATCCTTGAATTCTTCTCTGGAGACCGAGACTCCGCTTTTTTTCCATCTACGAGGATGTCACAGGAGAGGGAGCTGTTTGAACAGGGAGACTCTGTTGCAGCGTCTCAGAATACGTTCATGCCTGCTGGGAGCCCAGCTGGGGGTGGGGACACTCAGTAACTAACAACCAAACCTGAAAGGCTGGGGGGGCACCTCGCAGCTTCAGAAGGAGACCCTGTCAATGGGGAAGCAGCTCCGGCCTTTTCTGGATGGATGGTCAGGGCGAGTGCTGACCAGCCCCAGCCTGTGGTATCAGTTGCAAAGCCTGACTTTGCCTCTTTTTCCTCATCTGTGAAATGTAGGTAATCTCTCCTTTTCTGCCCCTTGTATAAGACTATCGTGAAAGTAAACCTGGTAACACATATGAAAACAAATTGAAAGTCTACAGAATTGTGGATAGTGCCACGATCATGTTTTTTATTAGTGGAAGTGGCTGATGGATGGTGTGAAAGCTGTGCCCTGAACGCTGTGGCCCGAACACCGTGGCCCGGTCCTGGAAAAGACAAATGCGAAATGCAATGCATTTAATTCAGGGGGAATGACTTTCTCTGTGCACCAATTCCCCCGAAGAACCCTATGCCTTCTTCCCAACAAGGCAGCTGAACTCTCACGTCTCTGTGGCTCAGGGATGGGTGCTTCTCTGATCCATTCGCCTTGGGTTTCCTCTTTGCACACTTACTAACGTGGTCTTCCAGAAGTCTCGGGTTGTGTGTAACCCTGGTGAGGGCATCCGCTCTTGGATGGCAGGCGCAGTCTTCCTTCTCTGGCCTGTCTGCAGCCTGCCTAACCCAGGCTGGACACACAGGGCTTTGGATAGCTAAGTTCTCTGACTGCAGTCCGCAGTGGAGAGGAGGTGGGGGGAGCGCCCAGTGGGTACCCAGAGTGGGCTGACAGAGGGCGTGGGGTCAAAGCTGCTCCTCAGGACGTCAGGGACTTAGAGACTAATAGGCTGTCAGCACTGGGAGAGACGATGTGGTCATTTGTCATACTTCCTGTCACTTTTCTCTCCTCTCCCACCAATCCAATATTTAGCACATATTTTTGGAGTACCTGAAACATGCCGGGCCCTGTTCTGGGGGTGGCAGGAGATGTAGTATTGGACACCACAGAGTAAAATCCCTGGCCCTGAGGAACTTACATGCTGGGTGGGGGTTGGGAGCACCTAATAAACAAACAAACCACATGTAAAATATATATTGTATCAGATGGTGATGACTCTGCAAAAATATCAAGCAGGGAAGGGGAAAAGATAGTGCCAGAGATGGAGTGGAGGAAGGGGGTGCTATTTTAAACAAGGTGGTCAGGGAAGGCTCCTCTGGGAAAGTGACATTTGAACAGAAATATGAAACAGATGAAGGAGCAGCCATGTGGGTATATGAGGGAAGAGCATTCATTCCTGGGGAGGGGGTTGTGAATAGCATGTGCAAAGGCCCTGAGGTGGGCCCTTGCCTGGCAGTTTTGAAGTATGGTAGGCAGACAATGGGCTGGAGCAGCGTAGTGATGAGGCAACAGTAGGTAGGAGATGATCAGAGAGGTGGTGGAGTGGGGGTGGGATGGCCCAAGCCAGAAAGGACCTTGCAGGACCTTGCAATCACCCTGGCTTTTGCTCCGAGTGAGGTGAGGAGCCGCTGCAGGTTTCTGAGCTGAGGAGTAACACCATCTGGTTTAAGTTTAAAAGGATCCCTCTGGCTGGTGAGTGAATAGATGGTAGGAGGCAAAGGATGGAAGCAGGGAGATCAGTAAGGACTCTGTTGTAGTAATCCAGGTAAGAGGGGAGGGTAACCTGGGCCAAGCTGGTAGCAGTGAGGTGGTGAGAAGTGGTTGGGTTCTGGAAGCATCCTGAAGGTGATGGCAAGTTGATGACAGATAAGGAAACTGGTCCAGCGAGTAATTTAGACCACAAAAGGGAGTTCTGCCTGAAGTTGTACCTTTAAGTGGCAACAGGACCAGGATCGCCCAAATGAAACTGACCTGTGTGTCTGGACTGTGCTTCCGGTGTGTTTGATGCACCTGTCGGCTCGTGTGCACGTGCATGTGTGTGTCCTCATGTCCATCGGGGAGCAGGTGAAGTTGGCTGGGGCAGGTAAAGGCAGTGCGGGGAGGTCTGCATCTCAGCCCACCGCCTCTTCCCGCAGCCGACATGCTCTCTGCTGGAACCTTCCACGGGCTCCCTGTGCGCCTGGCCCGGCCCTGCTGATCCCTGGGTCCCGCTGATCTGGCTTTTGTGAAGCAGCCCCTCCTGCCTCTGCTCTCACCATGGAGAGGAAAGATTGAACCCTTAGGGCATCATGCTGACGACTTTTTTTTTTTTTTTTTTTACCATGTAATTCTCTCTCTGTCCGATGGCTGGGCATTTTTCTTTGTGGCTTGGAGCAGAGATGGAGTTAGGATGGGTGGCAGATGGGGTGGGCAGGAGAGGATAGCTCACACAAGCAGCTGGCAGGAGGGATGGCCTCTGAAAAGTCTTTGTGTGTCTGGAGGTGGAAGTAGACACTCAACCGTCACTTGGGAGAAATACTCATGACACCAGAAAGGAAGAGGAATTCCCACTAGAATATTAAAAAGACCACGACGGGCAGTCCCTGGGGCCCAGGGTTCCTTCTTGTGCTTTTGTGGATGGGCCCCCCTGTTCGGACAGCTGTGCCATGAGAGGGAAGTGCTTCCCTTGGTTCGCTGTTTGGGACACCTGTGCGCAGGTCAGTTCTATGTCTACCGTGAACTTCACCTTGGGACATTGACTGCACGAAGATGCAGCCATTCGCTCCCTGCGACCTTCCACCCACCAGAATGGACACGACAGAGGGCCTTTCCCTTGTGTGCCCCGAAGCAGTGCTTTCTAACAGGGCTCATTACGGGGGCTTTACAAAAATTAATTTTATTGAATATTAAAAAATGTAAAAAGCTGCATGATGACAAATCATCCGTCTCCCCATCAGGGCCCTTCTCCCCACAGTGTCACCACTGTTAGTGGTTCTGGGCTACGCTCTCAGAGATTCGCACACACACACATATTAATATAGGTTTTTCTACAGTTTTTGTACAAAATACAGCTTATTATACACGGTTCCATATTGCACTTTTTCCACTTCATATACTTTGGTTGTTTCTGTGTCGGTACAGAAACTTCCACATTCCTTTCCCAGGTGCGTGGTGTAGATGGATGGGGGGAGGCATTCAAGAAATGCAGATTCTCAGACTCCACCCGAGGCTGGTTGCATCTGAATTTCTTAGACACCGGCATTTTCAGAACACTCTCCAGGTGATTAGAATGTAGGTGTAACGCTTACCTCATTGTCTCACCTACCAGGACCATTTTGGTCAGCTGGAATGGTGTCCTCCCTCTGCCTTTCCCATACAATTATGGAAGGCTGAAAAATCCCCCCCCCCTCACTTCCCGACCTCTGGGACTTGTGACTATTACCATATATGGCAAAAGATGTGACTAAGGATCTTGAGATGGGGACAGTATCCTTGATTATCTAGATGGGCCCTAAGTGTGATCCCAGGGATGGTTGTAGGGGGGAGACAGAGGGAGATCCGACACAGACAGAAGGGGAGGAGACATGAGAAGGTGGAGGCAAACACTGGACAGACGTTCCTTCTGAATAGTCACTTGTCCAAGCTGGGACTTCTTAGCGTCTTTGCTGATTCTTTTTCTTTTCTTTTCTTCTCTTTTCTCTTTTCTTCTTTTCTTTTCTAAGATTTCATAAAAAAAAAAAAAAAAACACAAAAAACTCTACACCCAACGTGGGGCTTGAACTCACAATGCCAAGATCAAGAGTCTCATGTCCCACTGACTGAGCCAGCCAGGCGCCCCTGTCCTTACCCCTGTCTTACGAGGCTATTCCCACTCAGGATGTGGATCCTCCCAGTGGATGGAAGGTCTCCGGTCCCTGGTTTTCAGTTTGTGCTCATGCCAGCCCCCCGACGCTCCCCACCCCCCAGCATGCTGAGGGGCAGGTCTGGTCCTGTAGGAAAACTGTGATGTGAGAGAGGTTGTTCTCAGCGATGCTTTCTCTCTGTTGTCTTTGGGTGACTTCATTCATTTATTCAACGAACATTTCCTCAGCTGCATCTGCATGCCTGGCTCGTTCTGGGGACTGGGGATAGAGTGCGGAACAAGGCAGGTGAGGTCCACCCTCTCCTGGAGCTTACGTTTTAGGGGGCAGAGGGAGCGGATAATAACTGAGTGAACAGGCACACAAACAAGAGGGTTTCAGACAGAAAGGAGGGCTGCAAAGGTGACCCGGGGGCGCTGGGATAGGAAGGGATGCGCTTTGATGGGGAGGGCGGGGAAGACCTCTCAACAAGATGGCACTGAAGTGAGTCAGAAGGACACGAAGGAGCACAGCACTTGCAGACCTGCGGTTGAGCATTCACGCAGTGGGAGTGGCTGCAGCCGAAGCCCCATGGAGGTGACAGCAGGTGAGTTAACAGAACAGGAGAGGGCTTGGGGGCCAGGGGAGAGGATGGCTTTGGAGACACAGGAAGAGGCCAGCTCACGTAGGGCACCGAAGGGCATCTTCAAGGCTGCAGCTTCTAATCCCAAGGCGCTGGGAAGTTGTGTGAGTGGAGGATTCAGCCAGGCGTACCAGTAGCAGGTGCACAGAGCCGGGGGCAGATGGACGCGTGAGCGTGGCCCTCAGGGGCTTGTGATGGTTAATTTTATGGGTCAGTTTGACTGGGTTACAGGCTGCCCAGAGAGCTGGTAAAGGGTTGTTTCTGGGTGTGTCTGTGAGGATATCTTCGGGAGAGGTCAGCATTTTATTGGCAGACCAAATAAAGGAGATACTCTCACCAGGGTGGGTGGGCATCCTCCAATCCACCGAGGGCTTGAATAAAACTGAAAGGGGGAGGGAGGGCAGATTCACTCTCTCTGCTTGAGCTGAGCCCTCTATCTTCTGCCCTCGCACATTGGGGCTCCCGGTTCTCAGGCCTTTGCGTTCAGACTGGGACTCACACTATCAGCTCTCCAGTTCTCAGGCCTTCCAACGTGGACTGACCTACACCACGTGCTTTCCTGGGTCTCCAGCTGGCAGGATGCAGATCCTGGGACTTCTCAGTCTCCACGATTGTTTGACTATGGTAAATCTCTTCTCCCTCTCCATCTGACTGCTTCTGTTTCTCTGGGGAACTCTGATGAATACAGGGGCCTGAAGACCCATGTAGGGCAGCCGTAGGCACACTGGAAATCAAGACGTGGCCTGACTGAGCTCATTTGAGGAGTAGAGACGGAGAGGAGACCGATTCCTGATGCAGCTCTGAAGTGGCCAGAATTTGGGGGCCGAGTAAAGGAGCAGGTTCCAAAGAAGGGACGAGAAGGAGAGGCTGGGGAGGTAGGAGGAAGACCAAGAGGGAAGAACACATCTCAAGTGGGGAGTTGACAGCATTCACCTGTCCTCTGTCCCGGGAAGAAGTGTTGTGCATGAATTAATTCCTTCTGAGTTGTAAAGTCTCCTGGGTGGGAGGTTTGGAGAGGGATCAAAGCCCGAAGCAAGAGTTCCAGTCTTAATGAGGCATCGCGGGGAGGGCTTCCCGGCCACGTCTTTGGGTCCTAGTGATGGCAATTTATAACCTTTCTAACGCCCAGCCTGTTGGAGATACAGTCAGGAGTTGGAATAAGATTGGCAGGGAGGAGCTCAAGATGCCATGTTTATAATCATTTAAAACTCACACTCAGCCTCTGATGTGGCTGTTTAGAGAGTGACTCTGTGTTTTGGGAAGTGTGCCTCCCATCATTCCGTGGCACCCATGCTGCTTCTGCGTGGACACCTGCCATTGTCTCAGGCACCTGTCAGGCCGGTGGCAATCCGGACATCTGCTCCCCCTACTAACCCTCCAACACACCCAATGGGACTTTTTGAAAATCCTGTCAAATGTAGTTACAAATATTTCTATGGAAATTGGAATACAGATTTGATCTATTTAACCCTTGCGTGAATGGCTGCCCTCAATTGGGAGATGCTGGATTAGTGACTCTAAGGCCCTTTCAACTGGAAGAGTCTGAGACCCGATGACAAGTTCTTGGTTAAAGTGATTGAATGGTGACAGGAGAAGCATTCATAAATGCAGCCATGGCGCAGGGGGTCTTACTCAGCAGAACCAGTCATCACTACATCATCCAAGTGGCGTGAGCATGGCTGCCGGCCAAGCGTGGGCAAGGCGTCCTGTTGCTGAGCTGAGCAGCTATGCCTCCTTTCCTTAAAACCACTCAGGAGAGGAAGATCAGTCCCCTGGTGGGTGGCACTGGAGACCCAGCTCAGTCTGCCCCCCCACCTGCGCTGCAAGGTGCTATGGCCGCCTCCTCCCACACCTGTCCTCATCCCTCCCCCTGACACTCCAGCTGATGCCTTTCCTCTCCCCTCGTGCCAGCCCCTGGCACTGGACCTGCTCACCTGCCGACCTGCTGACCATCGGCCTCCGCCTCCAAGAGGACCTCCCCCCTGCTGGCAGCTGGATCAGCTCCCGACACTTCCGCTTCCGGGCCTCTCCCCCGACCTCTGCTGTACCCACCCTTCCGTGCCCGGCCCGGCATGAGATGACACGTTTTGCAAACACGCTGCCATCGTCTGGCCCATTGCCCTGGGTTCCATACGTGTTTTGCTTCCTTAGCCGCTGTCTTTGCTTCCCACGTGACCGGTCCTCTCTCTCTTCTTCCAGCAAGTCTCTCAAGAGCTTTTTTCCAGGAAGATGGTCCTTCTCACATCTGCCCCGGGTAAGCTCGCCTTTCTCTGCTCTTACTCTCTGATTCTCTGTAACTTGCTGTCTAGTGACCGCGTGTGTGTTCCATCGAAGGCGCCTATTGCATGACACTTCTCATGCACTGAATTGGGTCCCCTCAAAATTCATATGTGAAAGCCCCAATCCTAATGTGATTGTATTTGGAGATAGGGCCTTTAGGAAGTAATTAAGGTTGGATGAGGCCGTAAGGCTGAGGCTCTAATCTGATAAGACTGGGAGCCTTGTAAGAGGAAGAGAGAGGGAACTCCGTTTGCCCACGTGCACAGAGGAAAGGCCACTGAGCACATCCTAGGAACCTGTCTATAAGCCGGGAAGGCAGCCCTCACCACAACCCGACCGTCCCGGCACCCCGATCTCCGGCACACCGCCCCCAGAAGGGGGAGAAAATACATTTCTGTTGTTTAAGCTCCTCAGCCTATGGTATCTTGTTAAGGAGGCTGGAGCCAATTAAGATAACACCTGTTAGCGCGTCTGTGTCTTGTCTGCCTAATAAACTCTGCATCCCAGGCCACTATTACTGTTTATAAACTTTTTACGTCGAGGTGTCAGTATGCCTAATGAACGATACGCGAATGTGAGTATGGAGCTTGCTGGGTGTTTACAAACTGAGCGCACGCATGGGACCGGCGTCCATTTGGGTCAAGAAATGGCACATTGCTAGCATCTCTCCAGCCCTCTTTGTGCAGCCTTCCCACCTTTGCCGGCCCTCAGGGTAGCCACCATCCTGACTTCAGATTATTTGCCTGGCTTTGTGCTTTATGTCCATGGAATCCCACCGCGTGCACTCTTCTGTGTCTGGCTTTTTTTTTTTTTTTTTTTTTGCTCAGCATTCTGGTTGTGAAAGTCATCCTTATTCTTGTGTGTGGTTGTAGATTATTCATTCTCACCGCTGCCCAATAGTCCACTGCGGGAAAATGCCACAATTTATTTATTTGTCCACTCTACGGCTGATGGGCATTTGGGGAGTTTCGGGTCTTAGCCATTGCAAGTAGTGCCGCTATGAATATTCTAGTATGTGTTTTTGGTAAACGTGTGTATTTCTGCAGGGTCTCTGCCTCAGAGTGGGCTTGCTCAGTCAAGGACATACGGATGTTTTAGTCTATATTGATGAACAGTTTGCCAAAGCAGTTGAGCTTCTTTGCACTCTTACCAGTCCAGTGTGAGAAGAGCTACTTTTTATTCTCTTTTATGCCCCCGGCATAGGGAGGGGTAGATACAGGGTGTTCAAGAAATGCTCGCTGGTAGGGGCGCCTGGGTGGCACAGCGGTTAAGTGTCTGCCTTCGGCTCAGGGCGTGATCCTGGCGTTATGGGATCGAGCCCCACATCGGGCTCTTCTGCTATGAGCCTGCTTCTTCCTCTCCCACTCCCCCTGCTTGTGTTCCCTCTCTCGCTGGCTGTCTCTATCTCTGTCAAATAAATAAATAAAATCTTTAAAAAAAAAAGAAAAGAAATGCTCGCTGGATGAGTAGAGGACTTTTTCAGGCAAGAGTGGACCCAGGGGTCCATGGATGAATGAAATAGGTAGGGTTAATGAGGATCTTAGCATCCCGTGTTAGAATGTTCAGAAACCTTCCTTAGCCATTGAAAAATTGCTCTGTTTGTTTGGTTGGTGAGTCCTGGTTGGGGAGGCTGTGGCCTCAGTAACTCCTGGGTTTCCGGATTACTTCCTTAAGCATTTGCAATGGAAATTCATCTGGCGAAGTTTCCTGGCACTGCAGTAAGAGACAAGCCTGGCTTTTCCCTCTTGTCAGGTGTTTCCACAGAATAGAAAGTTGGAAGGAAATTAGGGGCCAGGAAGAATCAATCGATCACACAGCTTTGGAGCCATGTTCAGAGGATGACCGATAAAGTCGAGCTGCAGAGGGTCTACTCCATTAGAGGGCCACCTGGGAAGAAGGGAAGGGGTGGACAGGAGGGAGGCCCATGGCCTCAAGCAACTCGGACCACCTGCATTCTCTACAGAAACGACAGGCCCCTCAGCAAAGTCCCCATGGCTCAGGAGAGAGAAGTGATGTGGCCAGTGGAAGCTGCCAAAGAATTCAAAGAATATTCAAGATCTTGCAAGGAACCTTGGAGGATTTCCAATTCCACCATTGCTGGCAGAAAGAGACTCCCAGCATCTCAACCTCCTTCTCAGGACACATACCAGATTTTGTGCTCCTTTTAAAACCCGGAGGCCAGGAGAAGGGACCAGAAGTGCGGATATGGTCTAAAACAGAGCGCAGTGGTATCTTCACCTCCCTTGAAATGGGATTTAAATCCACGTCAAGATTTTCCTTTGCTTTATTTTTTCAGCAACTCTATTACATTGCTAATTCACACGGAGTGTGTGGTGAGCTGAAGAACCAGTCCATTCTCTTATCTTCTCAATATAATAGTCTGTGCAGGCCGCTAAAATGAATTCTCATAGACTGGATGGCTTACACAACTATCTCACACCTTTGGAGTCTGGAAAGTCCCAGATCAAGGCGCCGGCGATGTTGAAGTCTGGCAAGACCCGATTCTTGGTTCATAGATAGCTGTCGTCTTGCTCTCTCATCACATGGTAGGAGGGGTGAGGGAGCTCTCTGTGGCCCCTTTCATTAGGCACTAATCCATTCAGGAGGGCTCCACCCTCATGACCTGATCACCTCCCAAAGATGCACTTCCAGATACCATCACATTAAGCATTAGGCTTCCAGCATGTGAAGTTTGGGGGGACGCAAACATCCAGTCCCTAACAGCTGCTATCTTTCCCAGTTGGCTTGTGGTGCACCTGTCATTCATTGTTTTTTAGCTTCATGGCAATACTTGGCAGTCATCTTTCCTTAATTTCATCTTGAAGATTTTAGCCTGAGGCCTCAGTCTGACCTTCCAGGTAGGTTACCTAGGCTAAGGTCATTCCTGCTTATACTTTAGAACTCAGCTCAAATGTCCCTTCCTCCGGAAGACTTTCCCTGCACCTCCAGGTCAGGTCAAGGCTCCCAGCTCCATGCTTCTATGGCACTCTGTACGTCTCCTTTTGTTCCTCCCCACAACCCTTGCCTGTAATTTACTGAGTGATGTGTTTGGTTTCTGATTCTCATTCTAGACTCTCAGCCCCACAAGGGAGGGCTTGTGCCATGACGATGCTTTTCACGCACCCTTTCACCCCCAGGGCTTAGCAAAGTGCTTGACTCCTAGTGTGTCCTCATTAAAATGGAAGGGAGAGAAGGAAGGAAGAAGGGAAGGAGGGAGGGAGGATGAAGAGAAGGAAAGTTGTCCTAAAGGAACCTATGTTATTTATCCAGTTATGTCTCCCTGCTCTCCAGGAGCAAGCCTAATGGTTCACCTTGCCAGCTGGATTGTAAGCAGAAGGAGGGACCCTCCCATCAAGAAGGTAGTGCTTTTCTTTAAAGCTCCTTCAATATGCTAACTGGCGTTTTGTTCTCGGTGGCACCATCTTACCAGAAGCAGCACAGGCTCAGCAGAAGAAGAGCGTTAGGTACTCCTCCCAATTGTCACCAACTCCGCTCTTGCCTGTTCCACTATGCACCTGGGGATGGGAAGAAGGGCTGGGGAGCCACCTTGACTCCAGCTCTGCTGATACCAGAGAGGTGCTCCTCACCTCCAGGGGTCTACCAAGAGTCTGCAGTGACATATCCACACACCTGCCTTCTCAGCCCAGGGATGGGACATAGAGACATGATGTGGGTTGTTATAGGTTGAATTGTGTCCCCTAAGAAGATATGTTGAAATCCTCCTCCCTGGTAGGTATGCATGCAACCGTATCTAGAAAGAAGGTCTTTGCTGATGTAATCAGGTTACGATGAGGTCATGAGGGTCGGCTTTAACCCAAAAGGACTTGTGTCCTTACAGAAAGAGGAAAACACTGTAGGGGAGGAAAAAATTTTTTTTCCTTCTACCCATTTTAGGTTCTTCTCCTGGTGTCCAGTAAATCAGACTGACAAAAAATTATCAAGAGAAAAGAAAACATAAGTTAATTAACAGGTGCAAGGTACATACACAGGAACACCCAGGGACGAAGAGCTCAAGAGGGTGCTTAGAACTTGGGCTTCTCCTGCATCTGAACAAAAGAACCCTACCTTCTTAGAGTCGTGGCAAGACCCAGGAAAAGAGCTTTGAGTGTTAGGAGCCGTAAACTGTGGGCAGACAAATATATAAAGGAAGTAATGGCAGAAAGGGCTAGTTAGTAATGTTTGCTCTATAGAGTCCTCTGGCGAGCCTCTGGGCTAATAAGGGCCTAGAATTGTTGCTGGTGATTAACTTCTGTCTCTCTTGGTAGAGAGGGGAGAAGGGGCACTTATAAATTTATGTTCTGCTTTTAGGCAAATAAGGGAGAGGCCAGAGAGCTTTTCTTATATCTGCTTCTTAATTTCCTTCAGCTCAAGATAATCCTTATGTCAAAGTGGCATATTTGGGGTAGCAAATTTTGCCACCCCTTCAACACCATGTGAACAGGGGACTTCCAGGGAGAAGTTCATGCCACGACAGAAGCAGAGATTGGGGTGATGCAGTTGCAGCCAAGGAGCACCAAGGATCCATGGCCTCGAACAGAAGTGGAATGTTTGTACACCCCCCCATCCTCCCCAATCATATGTTGAAGGCTTAACCCCAGTGCATGGCTGTATTAGGGCATGGGGCCTCTAAGGGAGAAATTAAGGTTACATGAGGTCACAAGGATGGGGCCCCAGTCCTGTAGGATTAGTGTCCTTACAAGAAGAGACGCTGGAGAGTTTTCTCTCTGTATAGAGCTTTCTCTCTATCTCTCGCTGCACCTGTTCAAAAGAAAGACCATATGAGGACAGAGCAGCTCTCTACGAGCCAAGAAGAGAACTGTCACCCAAAGCTGAACCCTGCCAGAGCCTTGATCTTGGACCTTCCAGCCTCTAGAAGTGTGAGAAAACAAATGTCTGCTGCGTAAGCCCCACAGTCTTTGGGGTTTTGTTAGGGCCGCTGGAGTGGCCCAAGACAACTTTCATTTAAAGAAAGGGTTCTATGGCCCAAAGTAAAAGCTTGAGAGGCTCTGCTATAGTCTAAGCCATCCATTCTGGAAATAAAAGGTGGGCTTGGGAAAGACCAGACAAGTTGTCGTTGATAGGACTGGGACGGATTCCCATTCTATACATGTCGTCTGTAAGAACGTTAATTTTATTATGCGTGGGAATGATCTTCCTTTTATTAAAACAAAGGAAGACAACTTTGTAGGGTAGAAACTGAAGCATAGGTGTTGATCAAGACCATGCATAGGGGCCTCCTGGAGAAGCACGTGGAAGGAGCAGTGAGAACCGGGACCGGGAGTGTTGAGGAGGGTGAACGGGATTTTTGTTACCCAGAATGTTTGGGCTGTTTGGGATCTTGAATGAAGGGAGTGCTTTGAAACACAAGCTCAGTGTAATTCAATCCACGATTCCAAGTCTTAATAAAACAATGGAAAAAGAATGGGGTCCGGGGCTGGGCTAGGAGAAAGTAGTGGAGAGTGGGTGTCCCCGTAGCCTCAGATTCAGGATTAGAGCCTCCCGGTCAATAATGGGCACCACAGTTGTGGAAAGCTCTAGCAAAAACTGGATGTCCAGCAGCTGAGCATGTGTCAGAGACGTTTCTGCTCTGGGTAAGGTGCTGGATCAGTTCTTTCTTACTGGGAGACTCTGAAATTCTGCAAAGGAAACTGATATCCTAACATGTGTCTTTTAGGAGGCAGAAGTGTGGAGTGGGAAATAAATGGGCAAGAAATGGAGTGAGGAATGGATTTTAAAAATGGGTGACTATACACTAAAGGAGTCAGAGGTGAGGACATGAATTCCAGGGACAAAAAGCCTGATTATCCCAGGGAAAAGTGGTTTTGGGGTTGAGGACAGAGGCGGGAGAATATGGTAGAATGTGGCTCTCCCTAGAGATTGTCTGAAAACTCCGTTGGTGTTCAGTTTTGGGGGATTAGGAGCAATTCTGCCCGAGGCAGAGGGTTGGACCAGATGACCTCTCAAGATTCCTTCTGTTCTAATGATTCCGGGAAGACATTGCTCATTGTCTTGACAGTCCTGAAATGTCTTTTCTTAATGGGGAATTTATCTGCTGGATTCAATGGAACTGTTGCATTTGTATTTTGTACGCGCACCTGCCCCGGGGCCATGGTTACATTTTAAATAAATCAAATAAATCAATAAATATGATACGCCTCACTTTAATCATTACATAATGCAAAAGATTATGATAATGCCACATTAAGTTGCAAATTAAGACATGCAAAAGTAAGAAAATGTGGAAACGAATGTTCTGCCAGCAACATTAACTCCCCTGCCTTGTGATGTGTTACGATAAAGTCTATATTTATATCTGCCTACCTAGCAGCCTCCCATTCAGCACGGGCCAATGTGGGGGATTATTGCCATCATGAACCTTAACTTTTGTGTCTGATGGCTTGTTGTAAATGTGCCATCTCAAATGAGCATTAGCTGGGCTCCTGCCAGGAGGGGAGAAGGGTGTGACAGTGGGGGCGCAGGCTTTGAGCAGGCTCGCCTGGCTTGGGAATCCCAGTCCTGCCTCTGAGCAGCTATGTAAACTTGCCAATGTACTCAGCCCTCTGGACTTCTGTTTCCTTAGCTGTAATATGCAATTTAAACGTACGGATTAAAAAACCTGTCTGCAGTGTCTGGATCTTTGCCTTCCCCACTTTCCACGCCGGTACTGACCAGGGCAATCGCATTTGAATTGTTTCAGGGTGCTTCATTCATAATTTCATTTGGAAAAGAAGGGCTCTGCTGCTCCAAACAATTGGCCATGAGTGCTCTAGTCCTCGTGTTACGGAAAAGGAAGATCAGGGAGGTGAAGTAACTTGCCGAAGATCACACAGCTGTTTATTCTCAAAGCGGCCTCCACCCCAGGCCACAACTTGCTCCCAGGCCCGCCACTTCCCACTGACCTTGCTTTTGCCCCCTGATGAAAGCTGCCCTCGGGCCAGGGCCTGGCTCCCTGCTGGCCCTTGATACAGAAGCACAGACCGGCTGTCTGCGTGCAAGACAAGGGGTGGCGGGACATCAGAGGTGTTGGAGTTAGGTGGTTGCAAATTTCAGCTCTGCCACCTGCTACTCTGTGACCCTGAACCATTTTGAATCTCAGTTTCTTCTTCTGTAAAACAGCGTTAGAGAATCCAATGAAACAATGTATATAAAACGCCTGCCCCAGCACACCCAGCTCCTTGTAGGCCTGAAACAAATGTCCGCTGGATTTCCAAAACACCGCTCTGATTTAAAGGACTGTGTTTCCTCAGTTTCCCTTGAGCTGCCTCAAGAATCCCACTATTGAAATTCTGTCAATCGTGACACATTTAAATGGGTTAAGTGTTTTCCTCTCCCCACCAAAGAACCTTACCTCTTTTCACTTGCAGAGAACCTGAGAGAGGATTATACTCAAGCCTCTATCTTTCCCGGCTCCGCGTTCCCACCACCTAGCCCTTAAGCAAAAACACGTGGCTCGTCAGAACCTGCCAACATTCCACACAGGGCCATTCCCAGTGTCGCCGAAGTGTTTTTAGCTGTGTGATCATTTCCGTACTACAGGAGAGGCCGAGGCAGGAGGGATGTGCTGGGTCCCTGGGGAAAGGGGCTGGGCAGGGGGACAAGGAGAGGTTCGTAAAGGCCAAAATGAATGTTGAAGCCCAAGCGTTGGGGCGGCACAATTTTGCCAAAGGTGGCGTCTGCGAAAACAGACCTAGGAGACTCACCAGAATTCACCAGGGCCCAGGAGGAGAGGCTGTTGGTGGTGGCGTTTACTGCTTCCTGACTTCTTCTAGAAGCCCATCAGTGTCATGCCAGCCTCTCACCAGGGCCCGGAGCTTTCGCATCCCGGAACTGGCATTATTTGGGATCAAACTGGTACAAATGTAGTATGTTTTTCCTGTTTTGCTCAAAAGCTACTGAGTGGGGTTCATAATCGCACTGGGGCCGCACCCCAAGGAACCTCGTGTTTTATAGACCCCACTTTCTGTGAAGGAAGGGGTGGGTGCCGGATTGGGGAGGTGACTTTCCTTTTCCTGTGAGTATGGGGAAGAATAGGAAGTTCACAGCCATACCAGGAGGTGAGGCTTTGGCGGGCAGAGTCGGACACCAAAGGTGACACCAGTGAATTGGGAGCTGCACCACCTGTTTCCTCGGGAACTTGTGCTGAGTGGGGTCCTGTCTCGGTCCACCTGCTCCACGGCAGGGATTTATCCGGTGCCGGGTAAGTGCCCCCAAACTGTTAGGACTTAACGGTTTTGATTAAACGCTGCTGCTGTTCCTCTGAGAGCTGTCAGCACGTCCTCTGAGGTTGCCTTGCCCCTGTTTCCAGGCATCCGGGAGGGCTTTACCCGCGGGGAGTCCAGGCTGCACCCCGACCATGCACATCTCGCCGTGCGTGGGACTCGCTGGGTCCCTCTTTTCACTCACCTGTACCTCCAAACAGATCTCCTTTGGGGGTGACCACAATCCAGCTACCTGCCCTGGGTCATTCACTATGCAAGACTTTTTTGGGTCCTTAAATGATGGAATATTTCAAAAGTGCAGAAAAGTACAGAGAGGATAAACTCTTCAAACCTGCTCAGAATTAACATTCACCTGTGCTCATAGTAGTTTCAGATTTTTCTTTTTTAAAGCTACCAGAAACCTCATACATACACTAAAATCCTGTTAGAACTTTCTCTACATGTGACCTCACTTAACTCTTACCACAGCCCACGGGCTTTAATAATGTGGCGTTGTCCTCCCCTTCTTTGAAATCCTAAAGGTGAGGGTCAGTGAGGAAAGCGTACATATCCATTGCTTGGAAGTGAGAGTGCGAGCCTTCAGACTTGGACCCAGCTCACCTCTCCGGTTCATGCCTTTCAACCTTCCCACTATTCTAGTTCTTTTCCTGGGAGGGACGAAAGCCTGTATTCTCTAGATGTTAGCAGGACCCCAAAGGAAGCAGCTAGCAGACAAAGAATTTTGTTGTGGTGGTGGGGAGGAGGGGGACACGAGAGCCTTCTGTGCCTGGGAAGTTACGCTGCCCCTGCTTTCTGTCCTCTGTCCAAGCCCTTTTGTGAAACCAGGCGAGATGGGAACCTCAAAGTTAGGCAGAGCCCAAGCATGTGTTCCTGTCACAGCTTGTATCTTTCCCTTAGGAGAACGTAAAGGAGGGAACTAGAATCATTGAGTGGGCAAAGGAGAAAGAGGCAGGTTGGTTTCTGCAGTGTTTCTCGACAGCTTTTGTGCAAGAATGGCCACCCACATGCTGCGTCTGCCAAGATGATCCAGAGGGCTTTGGGTTCATGCTTCCTCCTTCCGAAGCCCTGTGAGTGGGTGGTAAGGTGCCTTCGGCTGCAAGGAACACGGAATCTGACTCGCAGGGGCTTACGTACCACCCTTCAGTTATCTCCAGGTCCAGTGGCGGAAGGTTCTGAGTAGAGGGGGCAGGTCATTTAGGGCTGCTTCTGAACTCCGCACTGCTATCGAAGCCATCCTTCCCCTGACACCATCCTTAGAATTGTGTTTTTTTGTCCTCTTGCTTGGGGTCTTATGGTCTGCTGGCTGTAGCAGGTATCACAACAATATTCAAAGGTAGGGGGCAAGAAGTGGTTGGACATAAGGGATTAAGAAAAGGGCAGTGTTTTCTTCTTTTACATGGAAAAAAATTTCTTTTCCAGAAATCTCTCAGAAGACTTCTCTTTATATTTCATTGTGGGTCACACCATCACTCCTCGCTGCAAGGAAGGCTGGGAAAGTGAGCTTATATTTTTCCCCCCAGTGTTAAGGAATTAATGTTTGTGTCCCCCCAATCCCAAATTCATATGTTAAAGCCCAACCCCCAAATATGATGGTATGAGAAAGTGGCACTTGTGGTAGGTACTTAAATTTAGATGAGGGTGAGGCGCTTATGATGGGATTAGTGCTCTCCGAAAAAGGAGGAAGAGACCAGAACTCACTGCCCTTTGAGGACACCACAAACCATAAAGAAGGCTCTCACCAGAACCCAACCATGTTGGCACCCTGATCATGGACTTCCAGCTTCCAGAACTGTGAGAAAATAAATCTCTGTTGGTTAAGCAACCCCCCCCCCCCAGTCAATGGTACTTTGTTATGGCAGCTGAACTGACGCATACACCCAGTAAATGTCTTTTTGTAGACACTGGAGTGGGGACTAAGCAAGGGAAAGGGGCTAGGAGTTATTTTTGGTCTGAAGGATTTTGTGGAAATCATTTTCTGGAGACTTGTAAAGAATAGGATGGTTTAGGTCAATGGTCCCTGGACCCGACTATCTTCTGGCCCGCTGGGGAGCTTGTTAAACATGCAGATGCCTGGGTACTCCTTGTGCAATTAGAATCTCAGGGAGCAGGGCCTGGGATCCTGCATTTACTCTCTTCCCTCCTCCCCTTGCGTGATTCAGAGGCAGCGGGCTCCACACCAGTTGGGGCTGGAGCTGCTGACTTGGGGCGGTAGAATGTGGTGAAGAAGTCTGTGGCCATTGGGCACCAGACTGATTGTCTGGCTCTTAGCGCCTCATGACCTGCCTGGAGCACAGAGGTGGTGTGTCCTTCCCGCCTTTAGGCCAGAGCCGAGGCCTTCCATGAATGGGCTCCATGCTGCCTCCCTAGTTTTATCTCTGTGCTCTTGCATTCACTGGCCTTGACTCTTTCCCCCTCTGTGCCTTCCTGCTTTGGCTCACATCATTTCCTTCCTTCCTTCCTTCCTTCCTTCCTTCCTTCCTTCCTTCCTTCCTCAAAAAATGCTTACTGATAGCTAATACTTTTCCTCTAGCCCTGACCATCATTCCCAGCCTTTCTGCTTATCTAAATCCTTTCTGGTTGTTTCTTTTTCATCTGTTGTTGGTTTTTTTTTTTTCCCAAGTACTTTTATTTATTTATTTTTTTGAGAGAGAGAGAGAGAGAGAGAGAGAGAGTGTGAGAGCACATGAGCGGGTGTTGGGGTGGGGGGAGGGGCAGAGAGAGAAGCAGGCTCCCCGCTGAGCAGGGAGCCCGAGGCAGGGCTCCATCCCAGGACCCTGGGATCATGCCCTGAGCCAGAGGCTTAACCGACTGAACCACTCAGGTGCCCACTTCTTCATCTTTTAAAAAAATATATTCATTTCAATTTTTATTTTCTTTAGATTAAGGATATTTAAACTGTTTATAAAAGTTTAAAAGTTACTTAGATTTTTATAGAGGAGAACATAGGCAGCAACCTCTACGACATCAGCCAAAGCAACCTTTTTCATGACACATCCCCAAAGGCAAGAGCAAATGACACTACAGATAAAGGACTGGTATCCAAGATCTACAAAGAACTTCTCAAACTCAATACACGAGAAACAAATAAACAAATCAAAAAATGGGCAGAAGATATGAACAGACACTTTTCCAATGAAGACATACAAATGGCTAACAGACACATGAAAAAATGTTCAAAATCATTAGCCATCAAGGAAATTCAAATCAAAACCACACTGAGATACCACCTTACGCCAGTTAGAATGGCAAAAATAGACAAGGCAAGAAACAACAATTGTTGGAGAGGATGTGGAGAAAGGGGATCCCTCCTACATTGTTGGTGGGAATGCAAGTTGGTACAGCCACTCTGGAAAACCGTGTGGAGGTCCCTTAAAAAGTTAAAAATTGAGCTACCCTATGATCCAGCCATTGCACTACTGGGTGTTTACCCCAAAGATACAGACGTAGTGAAGAGAAGGGCCATATGCACCCCAATGTTCATAGCAGCAATGTCCACAATAGCTAAATCGTGGAAGGAGCCGAGATGCCCTTCAACAGATGACTGGATTAAGAAGTTGTGGTCCATATATACAATGGAATATTACTCAGCTATCAGAAAGAACGAGTTCTCAACATTTGCTACAACATGGACGGCACTGGAGGAGATAATGCTAAGTGAAATAAGTCAAGCAGAGAAAGACAACTATCATATGATTTCTCTCATCTATGGAACATAAGAACTAGAATGATCAGTAGGGGAAGAAAGGGATAAAGGAAGGGGGGGTAATCAGAAGGGGGAATGAAACATGAGAGACTATGGACTATGAGAAACAAACTGAGGGCTACAGAGGGGAGGGGGGTGGGGGAATGGGATAGACCGGTGATGGGTAGTAAGGAGGGCACGTATTGCATGGTGCACTGGGTGTTATACACAACTAATGAATCATCGAGCCTTACATCGAAAACCGGGGATGTACTGTATGGTGACTAACATAATATAATAAAAAATCATTATTAATAAAAAAAATAAATAAAAAAAAATAAATAAATAAAAGTTACTTAGATTTTTAAAATCCTCCTTCAGCCTCCCTATCAAATTTTGTTTTAATTGAGATGTAATTGACATATCAGATTATATTAGTTTCAGGTGTGCAGCATAATGATTCAATATTTGTGTATATTGCAAAATGATCACCATGATGTCTAGTTAACATCTGTCACCACGCATAGTTTTCACCCTTCCCCCCGCCCCCCTCACCCGGCTCCTTCTTAAAGCTCTTACGGTCACCTCCCCTTTCCTCTAAGGTTATTTCCCACCGTTAGCTTTCAGCTCACAACAGCACCATCTTTACTCCACACTCAGCAACTCTTGATTGAGCATCTCTGCAGCCAGGGAATGTTCCAGATGGTGAGAACACAGAAACAGAAGAGACAGCACAGACCCTCAGCGTGGCTCACAGTTCAGTGTGGATTTGGTCTCTTTCTACGAGTGTATTTTAAAAATTATACAAAGTCATACATGGCTGTAAAAAATTCTGACAGGAGAGTCTAACAGGTGAAAAGCGAAAGCAGGACTCTGTGGAGCTTCGGGGCTGGTGAGCAGGTGGAGGGGCTGGGAGGCAGGCGCACCTGCGGTGCGTGGAAGCTCCGCCCCTTCCATACATCTTGTCCTGAGATATACCTTATTAAAATGTAATAAACTGGTGATCTAATGACATGACGGTCTATGTAGAGAACCTCAAAGAATCTTGAAAAACCTTCTGGAACTAATAAGAACTAGAAAAAGAAGACTATACTAAACACAGAGTTAGCAGAAGGGCAGAGATAACAAAGACCAGAACAGAAATAAATGGACCAGAGACCAGAAAAACAGTAGAAAAGATCAACAAAACAAAGAGGTGATTTTTTAAAAAATATAAACAGAATTGACAGAGCTTTAGTGAGTCTAAAGGGGAAAAAACCCTCAAATAAATAAAATCAGAAATGAAAGAGAAGACATTACAACTGATACCACGGAAATACAAAGGAGCCTAAGAGACAAGCTGAACAATTCTACAACAAGAAGTTGGACAACCTGGAAGAAATGGACGAGTTCCCAGAAACATACAACCTACACCAAGACGGAATCATGAAGAAATAGAAAGTCTGAACAGACCAGTAAGGAGTCATCATAAACTCCTCAACAAAATAAAGCCCAGGATCATGACAGCTTTTCTGATGAATTCTGTGAAATGCTTAAAGAAGAATTAATACCAATCCTTCTCAAACTCTGCTGAAAAAATTGAAGAGCAGGGAACAGTGCCAAACTCATTTACCCTGATACCAAAGTCAGACAAGGACACCATGAGACAAGAAAATTACAGGCCAATATCCCTGATGAATATGGATCTAAGAACGTAGATCTTTTTTTTTTTAAAGATTTTATTTTTATTTATTAGACAGAGATAGAGACAGACAGCGAGAGAGGGAACACAAGCAGGGGGAGTGGGAGAGGAAGAAGCAGGCTCATAGAGGAGGAGCCTGACGTGGGGCTCGATCCCATAACGCCGGGATCACGCCCTGAGCCGAAGGCAGACGCTTAACCGCTGTGCCACCCAGGCGCCCCCTAAGAACGTAGATCTTAATGGTTCTCAACACACGCACACACGCGCACGCACACACACGCACACACGCACGCACACGCACGCGCGCACACGTGCACACGCACACACACACACTGGAAACTAGGTGAGGTGATGGACGTGTTAGTTAACCTGATCGTGGTAGTCATTTCAGAAAGGACACATGTATCAATTGTCACACTGTACACTTAAAATAGATACAATTTTATTTGTCAGTTATACCCAATAAAGCTGGGGGGGAAAAGTACAACTTGGTTCTTCTTTTCTCTTCTCCAGCTTCCATTCTCCAGTGGTAACAGGGGGCACAGTGTCTTATGAGTCTCTTCCAGAAACATTCCACACCTTTGCTTTTTTCCCTGATGGTTTTGTGTGTGAGTCCCGATCTCCCAGTTGGAGGACAAGCACCCAGACAAAGGCACTTAGTCTCCTCACGTGTCCTTCCATGTTACCCTTCCCAGGGCTGGCACACAGCAGGTAAACTTTATGAATAGAATGGCATGAAATTCAGGGTCAGAGAAGATTCTTTGGGGAACTTGTACAGATCTGTCAGTATTTCTTGTGTGTGGCTTCTTGACCCACCTAGGGGGCAAGTCCCTGGATGGCAGGGCCACTCAAACTGTCATAGGATTCCACTGT
The DNA here is from genome assembly GCF_017311325.1 of Ursus maritimus. Lineage (NCBI taxonomy): Eukaryota > Metazoa > Chordata > Mammalia > Carnivora > Ursidae > Ursus > Ursus maritimus. Next base: position 25,978,114 of record NW_024424230.1, on the reverse strand, counting down.
GAGGCCTGTGGTTCTTCTGGGTCCACCCCCCCTTAGGCCAGAGCTCTTGGGCTAGAGGCATTCCCTGGCTTGAGCTGGGCAGCCCTAGCAGCAACCTTCACCCCGACCGGCCGCTCACACCACTCCACTTGCATTTTCCAAGGAGTCTCAGAGACCAAACACCTTCGGGGGCACATTGCAGCTTGTGAGACATGCAGGGGACCTGTTGTCGTGGTGTCTGGTGGGCACCCCACACAGGAGGCTGAGCTGTGGAGTGAGAGAGACAGAGAGGGAGTGGGGGAGAGCGGGAGTACCAGAATGAGTGATGTGCAATGTTTGGGGGTCAGCGCATGATAAAATGATTCTCGTTAATTATTTAGAGCCCGCCATCTATCGTATGGCAGGTGTGGACAGGGGATGGGATGTCTGTTCTCTCTGAGCCACAGAGAGAGGGAAGGGTGGGTGGCCGTGGGTTGGTCCTTGGTTGGTGATTCTGTAGATGGACCCATTGTGGGGGTCCCCGACAGGAGGAGACCCAGGCCAGGCAGGGCTCCCTATTTTGGGGGATTCTGGCCTTCACTGCCACGGTGGTCCTCGGCACTGTATAGGTATAGGACAAAGGAAAATCACCCCCAAAAATAAGGTCTAAGACAAGATCATGAGTGGGCAGTTGAAGCCGTCCGATTAGGCAGAATAAGCAGGAGGAGGTGTGAGTTAGGGAACGAGAGAGAAACAGTCTGGGAAAGTATTCCCTCAGCCTCAGGGGAATGTCTGGCTTCCTGTCCAGCTCTTCTGCTTCTCTGAACTATCTTCCCCTCTCCCAAGCCAAGTCTAAGTGTTCTCTGCCCAGCCAATGCTGGCCACAGTCCTCTGGCCTGTCCCTGTTCACGAGTCTGTTTCGCCCGCCCAGTTTAAGGGAAGGGTCTCCCTAATGCAAAGCCAGCTACCCTGATTGCTGAAGAAGTGTTTTCCTTTCTCGGCTTCAGTGAGATGGTTTTCAGAGAAGGACCAGCGAAGAAGGTGTTGAGGAGAACTGGAGCAGAAGAAGCTCGACGCAGGAAATCCGTCACGGAGCAGAGGCGGCAGAGATGAGGTCAGGTGAGTGGAGCGGGGCCTGGAGTCTGACACCCTGGCCCTGGGCCTGGCCTGCCGACGGAGGGCTGCGTCCCTGGGCAAACGGACCCATCTCATCCAGCCTCGGTTTTCTCATCTGTGAAGTGGGGTAAAACTAGGAGCTGCCGTGAGAACTGAGGGAGGTGATGTTTATGGAGGGCCCAGCATGGAGGAAGCAAGTTCACAGCAATGGCAAGCTCTGGCCTCACCCAAAGGCTTCATTTGGGGACCCCCCTGTGTTCTGGTAAAGGAACGCTGGACAGAGGCCTGGCAGAAGATGGGCTCAGGAGCGAGCCGGGTGGGGAGTGAATGGCTCCTGGACAGGGGCTGGGCGCCAGGGACTCATGTGTCTCGCGGTCCCTTCCTTTGGCCATTCCAATGGCTGTCTCCCCAGGGACTGACCGTGTCGAGCTTGGAAGGAATCTGAACCCCAGGGAAAGCAAACCAGCAGGCATCACCCTGCAAAGATGCACAGGTGAGCAGACAGGCCACTGGCTCCAGGAATCTGGAGGCCCCCCTGTGGCCCTGGCTCTGGAGGGCTGTGTGGCCTGCACCCATGACATTTCCTTCCTGGGCCTTGATTTCTTCATCTTTAGCATGACAGAGGCGGACTGGTCAGCTCTTTCCAACATTGGCTGGCGATGCCTGGCAGATGTCACAGAGCTGCGGCCACAGAGCACGGAGCTCCGGAGGCCGGGCAGCAGCTGGAGAGGGACGCCTGGCTCCTGCGAGCACTGCCGAGAGGAGCCGTCTGCATTCACAGTTCCTGGGTGGTTTCATTCTGCCTCCTCTTGAAAGGGCACCCCCTTCCTGGATCCTTCACAAACTGCCCTGGAGAGAACGCATGACACCCGCCCTTGCTCACCCTCCCAGGGACGCATGGAGCCTCTGCTGTGCGGAGTGTGGATGTTCAATCCTGCCCGGGAATGCTGGCCATGTTTCCAGAGCCTCTGCGTGTTCAATCCAACCTCCCCTCGGGGCTCCGTGCTGGAACAGGAGTCCCTTGAGGGTGACCTACGGGGCGGCCTGTGGGGTGGAAGCCACGGGAGCACATAGTGCCCGCGCAGCCCCTTCCCAGGCTGAAGGTCACAGACCTGCGGGAGCGGATCCCTACCCACTTGCCTCCTGGGGGTGGCGCGGCCGGCGTCATCAGCAGGTCCCCTCGGCTTGAGTCCTTGTGTTGAGGGGACGGGGCTTCCCGGGCCATTGTGTCGTCAGCTAGGACTGCAGGGTCAGGTGACATAATGGGGGCTTCACAAAGGCTCATGGGAGAAGGACGGTGAGGCCATAAGACCATTGGATGTTCACGGAGCACTTAGTAAAGGTCAGGAATTTTCCCGAATGGTTTTGATGTGTTAAATCCCTTAACCTTAACGATAATTCTATGAGGCAGATACTGTTGTTCCTCCCACTTTACTGATGAAGAACCAGAGGCACAGAGGAGTTCCGATACTTGCCCGAAGTTGCACAGCTAGTAGGTGGTCCAACGAGCGGCCGTGCCGAGAGCAGGCTGGCTGAAGTGTTCGTGGGCTTCATCGCCAAGCTGCTTGGGTCTGAGGGTGGGCTTCACATTCCAACACGCACCTGCAAACGGGGACAGGGGAGTGAACACGAGAGGGACCTGGGGGCTTAAGTGTAATTCTGGGGTCACAGATTGCCCGAACACACTGCTGTGTCATCCATCTGCTGAGATGTCACTCGCTCTGGTATAGAGAACCCCAGTTTGCTCACAGTCCTTCACCTAGAGGTTTGGCACTGTTGGGGGGGGCACTCGGCACATGCTGTCGTCAAGCTGGATACCATCCTTCCCCCTCTGGGCGCCTCATCCTGGGTTGGGGTCTGAGGGTGCAACAAGGGGTGCCTCAGGTGTGGGTTTGGCACAAAATAACTTTCTGATTTACCTGGGGAGAGATGAATGAATTGTTCAAGAACATAAAATCAGGTGCCAGCAGGTGATATGGTTCCTGTAAATGTGAGAAGGAATTCAGAGAGGAGAGATGAAGGCAAAATAAAGCCAGTGGGAGTTAGGAGATGTGTGGTCCAGTCCCAGAGACTGTAACCCCCGGCTGTGTGACCTTGGGTCACTTCCTTCCCCTCTCTGGGCTCAGTTCACTGAGCAGTAAAATAAGGAGATAGTCTAAACTCTACTGTTAGCTTCAACTTTAAAATTTAATAATTGTGGGGCGCCTGGGTGGCTCAGTCGGTTAGATGTCTGATCCTTGATTTTGGCTCAGGTCGTGGTCTCAGGGTCATGAGATTGAACCCCGTGTCGGGCTCCACGCTCTGCGAGGAGTCTGCTTGGGATTCTCTCTCCCCCTCTCCCTCTGCCCCTCCTCTCGCTCATGCTCTCTCTCTAAAATAAATAAATCTTTAAAAAAATAAATAAAATAACATTAAATAATTGTAAGACTTCCGGAGATGAAGGGGAACTTGAGATCTGCCTGTGGATGAGGAGGCTTTGAATGGAGCCTAGAAGACCTAGTGAGAACTTTCTCCAAGTCCTGTTTAGCAACTCCCAGGGCTGCCCCTGGGCCCCGTCTCCTTATCAGGATTGGCCCCTCCTCTTGGCTCCACGCTACCCCCCTGGGTTGGCGCAGGGTTTTCTCCCGCCTTCTTTCCTTCTTTCAAGCCTAGATTGTTCCAGTATTTGTAATTGGTTCTCTGCCTCCCTCAGACACACCAAGTCGAGCTCAGCCAATTTCCCTCCCTCTTGATGCATGTCTTTCTTCCCTCCGCTCTTGGACCTTCCTCCCCACCATCCCTGCTCTCCCTTTCCCAGCACCTTGACTCCAGCTCATCCATCTTCCCGGTGCGTGGCTGGCCCTGGCGCTCCCCTTCCAGTGCATTCGGGGGACAGGTGCTGTCAGGATGCGCACATGGAGAGAATGAGACGCTCTCCTCCCTGGGTACAGGGAGGATAATGATCTGAGTGCTTCCCTCCCAGGGCATGATGAGAATCAGCGAGTTAATGCCCATAAAGTATTATAATTACTCCGTGGAGTCATCTGATGGAGCGATGAGGAGCTGGGCATCTGGCTCGAATTGACTTCGAGCTGGAGAATTCAGGCAGAAGCAGCGGCCTCAATTGTTTTTCTTTTGGTCCCAACCACTCATCCCAATGCAGAGCAGTATTTCTTAGCAGAGACTGACACTGTGGAACGGGAGATAAATACACCAAATTCTTGATTCATGAGACCTGTGTCTGGAAGGTTCATTCCAGATATGCTTGTTACCCGCCCCCCCCCCAACCTCTGATGAATTAGAAAATTGGTTCTGAGCCCTTCGATGACATAACCTGGGCCAGGCAGCTGGTTGGCAGGGGGTCTGGGAGGAGAAACTTCATTTCCTTGTTCCCAACATGTGCCGTTTCCCACTCCCGTCCTTCCTTTTCTTTCCTTCCATGTGTACTTGTTAGGGTACCTTGTACATAATTCTGTCCTGGACAGGACAGCAGGTCTCCTCTTTTGGCTGTCCCACCAGCAGGGATAGGAGATAGGTGTTCCGTTCACAGAGTCGTGCCGTCCTCACTTCAGCTGTGCGCACCGGCTGGCTCTCCATCCCCTCCCCCTTCCACGCCTGCCCGCGGCTACTTTTCCTCTACCTCTTCGCCCGTGCGGTTCCTCCCTCCACGCATCTCTTCCACTCACGGATCCACTGAGACACCACCTCCTCCTTTCAAAAACCTTCTCGAACACACCCCACCCTCCACCCAGACTCACCAGGAAGCATTTCATCCCGAATCCTGCTGACGCGGGATTACGTTGTTCTGTTCACTGTCTCTGTCCCCCAGGCTCTCTGGGCTCACTGAGGTCCGGATGTGTACTGCAGACAGACACATCGCTTTATGTGGTGGGCTTGATGGGGAAGACCGTGCCCTTTGCTTCACCTGCTTGGCACTCTAAGGCCGGCGCCAAACCCCTTCACCTCATACTGGTGTTGCCCCGTAGGAGCCCCACCCTCTGGCTCACCTGCAACCCCTTATGCCAATGTTACAAATGGACATCCTTTATAACAGAGCCATGTCAGGACCACTGTTCTCACCCCTCTCCGTGTCTGCCTTACCTCAAATCCAGCAGCCCCCCGCCCCGCCCCACACCATGAACTTGAGTGTTGGAAATACTGACTACCCTGACCCTGCAGATGTCTCTCCCCTCAGACCTCCCTGAGCACTCCAGCTTTGTCCCTTTTCAACACGTTAGCCTCATTTCTGTCTTTGAAATATAACATCTTGAAAGTAGAGGCCATGATTATAAGAGAATCTCAACAAACCTCAATAAATACTTGTTGATGAATTGACTTGCTGACATGACTAGCCATGAATCAACGTTCTGGATTTTGGTATTGGGTCTATTGCCATCTTAGGCTGCTGAAGTCACAGGTTTTGTCTGGCCCAGACTTGGGTGGAAAGGTCATGGCCTCTGGTTCTGGAGTGGGGGTGAACCAAAGAATTAAAAAAAAAAAAAGTGTTGGGCAACACTCTAGACTTGAGTTAATGCCTCGAGTAGTTGATGCTTTGTGCCAAACAGTGTACTTCTGGCTCTGCTGTAGCTGTGATGAGGAATGGTCATTTGTTAATGTACGTGAGCCTTGTACTTCCTGGGGATTCTCAGGCTGCTAGAATGTTAGCTTGTAAACCTGAGCACCTTCTCTCTCACCGGCAGGCAGAATGACTGGGGGAGAAAACAGCTTCAGTTCCAGTGAGTACATGTTCATCACTGATCACGGGCATAAAAACATGACCCCGAAGAAGGAATTCGTGAAGTGTGGTCCCCACTTTGTGGAATTTGTCCCAAATTCCCTCTCTCATCTCTCTGGCCTCTGCTTCCTCTCCCCCTTCTGCATCCTCCTCCATCTGACCGTGGGAAACCCTTCTGCTGGCTTCTCAGCGGTCACAATGCTCAGTGACAGGAGGAAGCTGCAGATTTATCCAGAAACATTATACGCATAGGCAGATTCACACATAGTAGAAATTAGGTAGGTTCTCAAAGACATCGGCCTGGGGCCATAAAGGTCTTGAATGGAAAAGGCGCTTCTGTGAGATGGTCTGATGTCAGGCTTACCACTGGATAAACTCCTGCCTGGAATGGACATCCTCCCGCGTCCCTGACAGACACCACTGGTGGGCAGGCCCCTGCCCGGGAGGACAGCTGCTTTCAGCTACCTGGCACCTAGCTGCTCTTCCTCTCGGGTCCCCCTCCAGAGGCCCTCAACTGGCCAGGGAGGGCTTGTGCCCCGTATCTGGTCGCTGGGGAGAGGCAGCGGTCTATTCCGGGGGCCCTGAGCCACATCCAGCTTCCTGTCTCTTTTTCTTTTGTTAAAGCCAAATGAAACAATGTAATTAGCTTGTTACAATTAAAGTGACTCGACTGGATAAATTGTAATCACCCAGAATCAAGTCAGGCATCCCTGCAGGTCCCGGACATCGCAGCTGAGCTGCCTCATTTGCATAATTAAAATATACAAATGATAATGGATTTTGTACTCAATTTCCAGCGGCTGTGAATTTGAGAAACTCTGAAATTAGAATAACAGAGATGAAGCCCGCCTTGAGGTAATGGGGATGACAAGTTTTGACAGTAGGGGTGTTTATAACACTAGTTTCTCGCTACAAAATAAATAAGTACAAAAAAGATTAGAGAGTGATATTAGTTAATAGCTCCACGGGCAGTGGGAAGTGCAGATAGACTCTGATTACCTCTGTGAATTTACGCTGCCTTTTTTTTTTTCCTGACAAGCTCTCGCCTAACCTTAGGGGATACCATCCCCCTGATTATGAGAAATTGAGAATGAATTAAATGCATAAAAAGGGTTGTCACAGATCGACTCACCAAAGGAAAAGAAGAGAAATGAAATTAGTCTTGCCGCTCTTGCTTCCAGCTAGGGGTGGAATGAAGGCAAAGTGTGCCGAAGGAAGCGGAGAGAGGGCGAGAGGGCGCCGAGGGGCTGGCATAGTCGGGGAAGGAGGGGGTGCAGAGGGCAGAAATCAGGGGTGGAGGCAGAACTCAACATTGGGGGAGCCAGAGGACAAAGTTACTATGCAGTGAGATCTGAGAATTTTGGAACGTCCCTCTACTCAAAATACACTCCGCAGAGGGCACCGAAAATTCCGGTGGGCCACACCCTTAATATAAGCACTGTGTTCTCTGCCCACACACTGAACACGAACGTACTAAGAAGGCTATTCCTTCTCTTCCTGTAAAACGCGGAGAGGACAGGAGTCGTGCCCATCCTGGTCTTCTGGTATCCCAGGACCTGGCACATAGTAGAGATTAAGAACTTATTGCATGAATACATGAAGGAATAGGAGCTACTACAGACAATGTAAGAGTGTCAAGAAGTAATGAGAAGGCCCTTGAAGGCTCAAGTCACGGATTTTCCCATTTGTCTTGAAAGCAGCTGGGCCCTGGGTATCAGGGTCCCCCGTCTGGAAGGGCCGCACGGTGTCAGAACCCGTGTCTCTGAGGCCGGCCTTCATCTTGCAATCAGTTATGGCAGCGGAAGCTGGGCTGAGTCCCTGTGTCAGGAGCAGAGGGGGAGGGGCAAGAGGACGATGCTGGTGAGGGTCAAGCATACTACTGCCTGGGAAAGAAATCCAGAACTAAGTCTCTGGGCCTCTCCCCGTGATGGGCTCCGCACAGCAGCTGTCCAATGTGGCAAGGAGGGAAACTGCTGGTCCCCACAAAGCGGTTGGCTAATAGATGCTTTCCCATCTTACTGAAAAAGGTGTGCAGAGTGGGGCAATCAGAAAATCCACCAGCCAGCCAATCCACTGTCTGGGCAAGGAGATGAGCCAGAGGTGCTAGGGTCTGGTGGTTGGAGTGTAGGGGTGGAGGAGGAAGGATGTGCAGGAAGCCAGCCCCTCTCACAGCAGCTTGGGAGCCGTTATTCTTGGGAGCCCATGAATCAAATGCTGCCTTTGGCAAAAGTGTCAGCCCTCTGAGCTAGGTCAGAGAGGAAGGAAGGGCCACCACCGGGTTCCCAAAAGGTGTTCCTCACCCTGGCCTCCCAATGGGAGAGTAAGTGGAAATCCACTTCTTCCCTTGCGGGTCCTGGCCCTGAGGTGGTGGGGTGGGACCTGCCTAATCTCAGGTTCTGAGGAATGATGGGACAAGATGCCACAGCAAAGGCAAGGCTCCTTGAAGGAAATAGAGCAATGTGCACAGATCTGGAAATCTATGGACCCCAAAGGCCTGGCGACTGCAAATGTCAGGTTAGAGAGGAGGAAAGCCAGCCATGTCCTCGTTGGCTAGAAAAGGCTGGGGTAGAGACCTTTGGGTGTCCTTCAGACCTGCACTGGGCATCACTGTCCCATGGCAATTAGCAGGGCCACCGTGGGCCATCCATGGGTTCATCCTGTCCCTGACAGAGGGCATTTGACAGATACCACTTTAAGGGGTCAACAACTTTGGACTTGCCTCCCATACTCTGAAACTTCCTCTTAATTAGCCATTAGGAGTTTTTCCTAAGTTTATCCAAATCATTCTTGAGACCACTTGAATGATGGCTTGCTGCTTCATCTCAGAATTCCTGCCTTTTGTAGGTAGTTTTATTAATCTGGAACGTATTTCTTTTTTTTTTTTTTTAAAGATTTTATTTATTTATTTATTCGACAGAGATAGAGACAGCCAGCGAGAGAGGGAACACAAGCAGGGGGAGTGGGAGAGGAAGAAGCAGGCTCATAGCGGAAGAGCCTGATGTGGGACTCGATCCCGTAATGCCGGGATCACGCCCTGAGCCGAAGGCAGACGATTAACCGCTGTGCCACCCAGGTGCCCCTGGAACGTATTTCTTATTTCTTTTAAGGTTGACAGGCAGGGGTGCTTGAATTCTGCCATCTAGGATGTGGCATCGCATCTGTTTCCACACCTCTCTCAACCGTCAGCCACGATCTCAGCCCCGTCATCTGAGAAGTGTTCTCCATCTTCCTCCTCATCCCCCGGCCACTTGATGGCCTCCCTGTTCTGCCCCGCCGTGCACAGGGAAGCTGGCTCTGTAGTCGGGGAGTGGCAAAGCCCTGGAGTCTGCTCTTGGGAGTGGGAAGATCTTTACTCAGCCTTAGAGGGACTGCCACGCCCTGCTGGGGCAGAGGGAGACGTAGATCTTCGAGGTGTTGATATTAACCATCCTGCGGGAGGCTTGGCATTGCTACTTGGCTTGAGGGCCTCGTTATTTCTCCCAGGCATACAGTGCCAGGAAGAGAAGGGCCAATTAATGATCTGCTGGATGAACAATTCCCAGGGGTAGGCCACGGAGAGAAGCGGGAACAGCACGTGCTCTCCTCCTCCCGCTTCTTTTTCTAGAAGGCAATACTATGTCAACGGTTTAGTAAAAAAAAAATGTAAGCTTCCTTGAGGGCTTGGACTGTATCGCTTTTATTATTCTGTCTCCAGCATTTAGCCTAGTGCCCGGCGCATAGTAGGTGCTTAACAAGCATTTGCGAAATGAATTAATGAATGAGGCTGTGCTGTTTTTAAATCCAGATCCATTATGGAGCATTTCAAAAGAGAAAATATGTTCTCAGGTTCAAATCTGTCCATTGTATTCCTAAATCTATCAGTGGATATTAGTTAGTCACTTTTAGGTTGACCCACAGCTTGTTTTCTGGATTCTTCTCTCCTTTCATCCCCTAATTCATTCCTTTTGCCAGGCTCTGTTCTCAGCCCAAGGGCACCTAACAATTCCTGGCCCCATCACTTACGCTCTGCTCCGTCCCTCTCGACATCGCTGCTGTCACTGTTCTGGGCCAGGCCACCATTGTCTCTTAGCTGCATGTTGTCTTGTTGGATTCCCCGAATTCAATCTTCCACCCCTCTTGTCTCCACACTGCAGCTCCAGTGAGCTCTCTAAAACCCTGGGCTGGGCTTTTGCACAAAAATACGATCCATCCTTCCCCCTCCCACATAGTCCCAGTTTGGGACAGGGGATTGTCAAGGTGTTCTATTTTCTAGTCCTTGATCAGGAAGACTGGATCAGTGTTCTCTTCCCATCTGGAAGGCTGTGGGACATCCTTTTCTTGGGGTGGACAAATGTCACGAGGGTTGCTCATGGGTTCCCCTGGGCACATGTATTTGAAGAGGGGTTGCTCCACTCTTGGGCTGCCCCTGCCTTTGGGTGTCTCCTTTCTAAAGGCAATGCACATCTGTCTTGTACCCGGAACCTCCGGGCAGCCAATTTGAGCCCTTGTCTATTAGAGAATTAATTTTTAATGGGTTTTATAGCATGGCGGATAAATCAGTTAGGAAGAGACAAGGAGCTGGCAATGCCTAATGAATATCGATTGGGCCATTTATAGGAGAAACCTTGCCAAAAGGGGGACGGCCACCCAGCAGGCAGATCAGTGATGCTAGTTGACGGAGGGGCACCAGTGGATTCTCTCTGTCGTCATCAGTGGCTGAAAAATTTTTCTAACTTGTTGACCACTGATGCCAGAAATTTCACCACGTTGTGGGTCAGAGTCATGCCTTTTGTTAATATTTGCATACCTTTGAGGCAGGATAAGGAAACTACTACTAATAGATCATCTCTTAATATAAAATAATTGTGTAGCTATTTCCCAAGGGACGTGAGAGAGAAGGGGAGAATGGAGACAGGGGGATCCTAACCATTTTCCTCAGGCTGGCTGAGTTTGGGAACCCAGAGGACAGCTTCTGAGAAGTACAAGCCCTTTTGGGGGGTGCTTGGTGTTACAGAGAGCAAACAAAGCCTTAGGAATGATATGGAGCATTTTGCAATGTCACTTTTACTTAAAGATTTGATGAAAAATGTTGTTCATTGGAACATTTTCACGGAGAGAATGAACAATTGGCATGCATAAAGAAATACTTTCTTGCTGTGTCCCACCCCCTGTTTCTGCTATAAGCAAGACTTCCTTTAGTGATGGAGGCAGAATTGGCCTGAGGACAAAAGCTCTGGGTTCAGGTCTTGATCCCAAGCCTGACCAATAGAGGCACAACATTAATGGACACATCCTTCATTATTCTAATAAACAGTATACAACTTAGTGCTAAATTTTGCAGTATAGACTCTAACGCAAGGGGGTTCTTTTCTTTCTAGCTCTAACGCGCCATGACTACTAAGAAGATTCATTATATTTAGTATGACATGGTGTTAAGACTTCTCGTGTGTGCCCTGTTTCCAAATGAGTGTGCCCCTCTCCCGTTGAAAAGTGAGGTGTTTTTTCAGTGACAATGTCTTAATGCAAAGCATGTCGGGAAGTTCTTTTTGAGGATTACCTTCAGGGCCTGTGAACCATGAACAAACATTCACTTCATGAAAAACCTTTGTACCCCATAAGCACGATGTGTGCTGGGAGCGGTGGGCAGTGGGAGGGCGGGAGGTTCAGGAAAGGCCAGCTAGGAGCGGTTGGTCATGTGGTTCTCTTCGATCAGTCCTAAAGTAACCTTTCAGCCCCCTGCCACCAGAGGGCCACCAGGCAGGAGAGGGCTGGAGCAGTGATTTCTCACTGGGGGTAGGGACACAGACGGCTGAATTCTGGGGGAGGGGGAGGCATTCTGTCCCCTCCCCCACCATGCCTTTCCGTTTCCAGAGAGGGTTTAGCTCCTGCTGCGAAAGCCAGAGGAGTGACCTTAGCAGGGGATGGAAGACGATACTTTTCCAGAGGGGAGTCTGCCCCAGTCCGCCCCAGTAGCCTGCCAGATCTCCTCTCGTGTTTCACATCATATTGCTGGTACAGAGCTTCCGTGGACAAATTCACTTTCCTCTAATTTGTAGACTTGTAGAATGGTATTGGGAATGGGAAGCCACTTTTGGGGAGTATCTAGGCCACCCTTATGTCCTTATGATGAAGAAACAAGTCCAGACAGGTTGAATCTTGCCAAGATATTAAAGCCAGTTAGTGACGGAACCAAGTATATAAATCTTAACACCCTCACCAGTCTGTAAGCTCCCTGAGGGCAGGTGGGACATACTCTCCTGTATCCTTATACTGTGTGGCATGTCATAAATGCTCAGAAAAATCCTAATGACCTATAATTCTCAAACTTGGGCAGGCACCAAAATCACCTTGTAAAAACACAGGTTACTGGGCCCCAACCCCAGAGTGTCTGGTTCAGTAGGTTTGGGGCGAGGCCAGAGAATTCCCATTTCTGACAAGTTCCCCGGTGATCCGATGCTGCTGATCCCGGGACCCCACTTCGAGAACTGCGGCTGCATAGGTTTTACGGACGTCCCCATTTCTTTATCATTTAACACACTGCATTCCCAGGAAGCCTGCTTTATTAGACAGTAAGTGGCTACGTGAGAAATCCCAGACTTAAAAGATACTAGTTTAAAAGTATTTAAAGTGAATAATTACCTTCAGGGTGGTCTAGGTAGAAAGATTAAATAAATTAAGTTGAGTCAATAGGAGTTTAAGCATCATTTGTTAAAGCAGTACTATTAGTTTTTCTTTTCCTGGTGGAAATTCTCTTCTTGTCACATAATCCTAATTAATTATTGTATAAAGACCTGAAAACTTAAATGCACAAGGGAGTAATAATCTTATGTTTCATTAACCAGCAGCTTCGAAAGCCAGAACCAAGTGTGTAGAAAGAGCACGAACAGCGTGTACCGAGCAGAGCTCCTTCCAAGCCGGCCTGAAGTCTACCCCCGTGCTTCCATTTGTCACCGAATGTGTTAACGTGAATATACATTTACACTCTTAAATCTGTCGTCTTTGTTCAATATAATCTTATCAGAGTAAGCCAATCAATAGGAATTTCAGGAGTATTTATCATTGATTTTGCAATATGCTTTGTAATTACTGAATCGATATAAAATTCTCAACTCATTAGGAGATTAGCTTTTTTAATCATTTATATTAATGTGTTTAACCAAAGGCATTGGAGTTCCTTTTTTTAAAAAAAAAATCACTTGTTTAATTACTTACATTAAAAATGAACAAATGCTATGGACTAAAAGCTCGCTTTGATTTTCAAAGGGCACGTGCCTTGTGCCTTGCCTTTCACAGGATCTCAACAAATTGGTTGCATCGTGGAGCCCAAACCATGATCTACAACAAAATGGGGGTGCCCACCGGAATAACTTGATGAGAAACGGGGAAAAAAAAATCCAGCCAAAAATCCAACTTTTGAGTTGTTAAATATCGGTCCTGATGTACCGGTTTAATTTTGTGGCTTTGACTTTTGTCCCTTACTAGCTGTTTATGTGGGATACCTTCTCCCAGGCATGGAGCTTGCAGGGTGTGGTCCACTAAGAGAAACTGGCCATTCGGGCATGGAATACTCACAAGGCGGATTCAATCACCACACAGATTTTCAGCGGTGATAATAGCAGTATCCCACCACAACCCTGAGAGTGGTTTGGACAGGTGTTTGTCCATTTTGCAAAGGAGGAAATTGAGTCCTGGGGGATGAAATGACACACCCTCAGGTTAACTCCCGTGTGTGGGGCAGAGAAGGCTGTAAGACACAGAGGTCCCTGTGTGGGGGATAAAAACGGGCCAGTAAAGTTTTAGGGGTATCTTAGGGGTTGTAGCTGTCACTCATAGAGCACGTACCTGCTGGAGACTTCTTGCTTTAGACATTCACGGTGACCTTAGAGCTTGAAGGAGCCCCCTCAACCTCCCCCCAGGGCCACGCAGACCCAGGCTGCTCTGAATGGCGGTCACCTGAAGTTTTCAGGGCTGGCTGCTCAGTTCTAGGGAGTTTTGAAGGTGTTCTGTCTGCCACCAGAATTGCGTCACCCTGGTTACCATCCCTGGGAGCCATGGTAACAACAATGACGCAGGCCTTCGGTACTGAGCCTGAGTTTACACCATGCCTATAAATGCACTATCCTATTTGGTTCTCACAACAACCCTATGAAACGGGCTAATGCCAAGGTCCATTTTACAGGGAAAGGCTAGGGAAGCTTACAGGAGTTAGGGGATTACCAGTAGGGAGTAAATGATTGGAAATGTGTCCCCACCCCCGACGGTGCCCCCAACAGGATGCCGTCTTCCCAGGAGAGGGAAGAGCCCTAAACACTGGGTCAGGAGGCCAGGCTTTGGTATCCACTCAGCTCTTCACTTCCTTAGGTCTCAGTTCCCATCTCAGGGAGGTTGGGTTGGATCTCCTGCTCTCCTCTCCTTCTGGTGCTTTATTAGACAGTAAGTGGCTACGTGAGAAATCCCAGACTTAAAAGATACTAGTTTAAAAGTATTTTACTTCAAACACCTAGCAACGTTAATTGGATTCTGTATCGATCATGGCGGGGCTGCCTCATTGCATACCAGGTACCACGGGGCAGACCGGTTCCCCGACTTTGGGAACTTTGTGTTGAAAACAGCACTCATCCAAGAACCCTGTCTGAGGATCCAGCTTCCTTCTAGTCCTTTGAGAATGATGAGTCTCTTGTCAGTGCCTTTGCAAACACAGTTTCAGCCTTTAAACGTCCCCACGCTCTGTGACCACACAGTCTGAACCCATTGCCCCAGGCCTCTCAAGCCCGTCAGCAGCTTCTATGCACTCATAGCAACTCTCACGCCTCTGGAGATTCCTGGGGGTTCCTAGGGTATGGATGATGCCATGTGATTATCCTCCACTGCTGAAAAAACCCAGCAAAGATGCTTGTGCTGTGCGAGCATCCAGTCCTTCGCCTGTTGGGAGATGGTCTTCTGTTGAGGGAGCGTTGGCCTGTGGCGTCAGCCAGCAGAGCTGCTGTGGCCAGAACACGTGGACGTGGAGATGACATGTAATGACACTGGTACATATCTGCAGTTCCTAAAGTTCTTTCACACGTGCGGTCACAGCCCGTCCTCTCAGCGACCCTGCAGGACGGCTGGGCGAGTCACAGCACTGCCATTTTATAATGAGCGGGTGGAGGCTTCCCGGTCCCACGTCTGAGTCAGGTGCCCCTCCTTTGTGCTCCCATAGCACCTGCTTCTGGGGCACTTAGTCCGTGGACGTGGCTCATCGCCCACGAGGATAACAGCTTCGTGACAGCAGGGACTTTGGGTCACCAGGTCATTGCTGCTTCTCCAGTGGTTCGTGCGGTGCCTGGAATAGAGTGGACACTCAACAAATACTTATGGAACGAGGGATGAGCAGAAGGACGGACGAGTGGACAGGTGGATGGGTGGGCGGATGAGTAAGTGAAGGGCGAGCAGGTTCGCTCAGCCTGGCTTCCCGTCCAGAGGCTGCCCAGCTGTGCCGCGGCGGCTGGAGGTCGGTGCGAGCTCGGGCACGGGCTCGCTGGCGGGCGCGGAGAGCGAGGACTCTCGTGCTGCTCGAGACAAACCGGTGATGCCAACGTTCGTGCTGGGGCCCAGCTGCGTCTCCTCCCGGGGCCCTCCCTCCTCCCGCAGTGGGCTTGCCCATTGCCCCGCAGGACCCACGTCCTTTCTTAGGATATCATTCCTGGGCTTTGAAATACAGCCCAAACATAGTGCGCTGGCTTCCTTTCCGATGCTTGCCTCCTTGGCTGAGCAAAGAAAGGAGCTGACGGTCCTTCCCCCAGAGGTGTGAACGACGAGGTGTGAATGATACCCCTGTGCCCTGTGGAATTTCAGTCCCTTCCATGGGAGCGGGGTCTGATGGAGGGTGCCCATTGGCTGACTGCGGGGCCCTCCTGCTCCGCTGGAGAGAAGGGCACTTTGGCTGCCATCCCAGGACTCCAGGTAATAAATCCGCGTTCTCTGCCACCTGCTATTGCACCAAACGGTGCCGTGGCCAAGTGGTCAGTGCGCTGGGCTGGGGGCGGCGCAGGCGCTGGAGTAATTACCCCCACAGTGCCCCTCACCCTGGAGCTCCCCCAGAAACTTGGCTCCACACTGGCCCACGTGGCAGGGGCATGGAGGGCCCTCGGCCTGGCTGTCCTCAGCAGGGAAGATGGGTGAATCAAGGCAGGTGACAGCCTGGAGAGGGAGCGGCTGTCCCCAGGGATGACGGTGACAGGCGCTGGGCCACAGCCTATGGGAACTCCGTAAATGTTCTCACTCCAGATGGGCAGCCTGGGGATTTAAGCAGTAATATGTGTGTTTGGAACTTTGAACTTTTTCATCCATGCTCTTTGGCTCAATTGGCCTCACAACACCTTGTAAAATTATTATGAGAAGATAATGTAATAAGGAAAAATGTCTTAAGTGATCCTTGAAGCTACCGTCACAAAGAACTTCAGGTTTGCACTGGACTAGAGAGCTCCGGCTCACATTTATTATTAATTTTTTGTAGTTGGTAATTAAGGTGCTCTCATCATTCTTGCACTCTCTTGTCAGGCTTTTTTCCAAGAAGCAGAAACCCGTGCAGGGCTGTGGAGCCGCCTGTCTACCCACAGAACCCGGTCCGGAGCTGGGCCTCCTAACTCGGGCCTGGGATGCTCTTACTAGGCCTTCAAAGGCAAGGCCAGTGGTGGGGGTTTAGGGACAGAGGGATGGACAAGAAGACCTCTTAGGGATTGCTGGGTCACCAACCATATCTGATTCTGTGATTTACATGGGCCTGCTCAGAACCTGGCTGGCGTCTTCACTGGGCAGTGAGGCCCCCAGGAGTATTGGGTGAGAGACCATTGTGTTTACTTTCTAGACTTGGTATTAGCAGGAACCTGGAGAGATTGTAGCCCAACCTTTCCGTTGTACAGATGAGGACATTGAGGCTCTGGGACAGGAAGTGACCTCCCTTTCCTCTTCTAAGGAGGGGATTGGCTTATGAATTGCATGGATTGCAGGGGTCAATTCAAGACCACAGAGAAAAATCTATGATTCACATTAAGGAGTCAGGTGTGACATTTAGGTTAAATCACAGCAAATGAACATATATTTTTGACTTACAGAGACAGCAATTTCATATAGTTCAACCTGTTATTTGGGGAGGCAAGACATATGTGAAGAGACCTTCCAGAAGATAAGAAACAAAAACATTTAAAAAGTAATTCAAAAGAATTATTGAAGAGCGGCCATAAGACATTTATCATTTAGAAAATTTTTACTTAGTTTGAGTGAAGTAGCAGAGGCATATGCTGATTTGTATTCCAATGTATAAAAAGCATTTATCATAGTACCTGACTCATAATAGGTGCTTAATGAATGTTGACTGAATGCATGAATGGATATATTGTTTATTTCTGGTTAGCTGCCGACTCAGGATTCTACTTGGCTGTCTGTTAACGGAATGTGACCACGGTGGCTTAAACAATTAGGGATTTTAGTTTTCCCACATGAAAAATAGACCAGGAATAGGTTATGCAGAGCCAATGCAGCTATTCAAGCAAGTCATCAGTGACCACACTGCGTTTTAGGCTCCGTTATCCTTAGCATGTGGTCTGCAACCTCATAGCCCCAAGATGGCTGCTTCCCTCAAGAGATCAGGTGCAAGTTCCAGGCTGGGACTTTTGCAAATGGCAAAAGGCACTGTGTGCTGGTAAAACACTTCTCTTTTTATTAGAAAAATAAGTTTTCTGGATGCCTACCCTGTAGGCTTCTGCTTGCAGTTCCTTGACCACAAGTGAGCCACATGGTCACCCTTAGCTGCAAGGGAGTGTGAAGAGTAGCACTGAACCAAACTGGGTTCTGTTGGTCAGAAAGCGGGGAGATGTATATTGGTAGATATTGTACAACATCTCTCTCAGCTGTTTAAAAGCGATCAATAATTATTTGGATATAAACAAGTTGAGGTTCTAGTTTGGAAATCCCTGGGAATAGGTTGAGGCTCACTCATGCATTCATTTATTTATCATCCTGCAAATATTCACAAAATGTCCAGTATGTGGTAGGTGCTGGCTGGAAATGCAAAGGGGAACATAGTAGACTCAACATCTGTCCTCCAGGGGCTCAAACACACAGATGCAGGACAGTAAGACCCACTGGGCAGGGAGGGAAGACAGATCCAGGCAGGTGGTGGGAACAGCATCTGCAGAAGCCAGGAGGAAACAGAGTCTGACCTGTGGTGCAGGAGCAGGGTAACTGAGGGGCTCAGGCTTTTAGTGACCTGGCTGGATCAGGAGGTAGGCAAACCCAGGTCCAGGTCACATTCTGCAGACATCAGTTAGCGGTGGGGCTCCAGGGTGACAGTCTGGACCAATGTGGAACATTTAAACCTTTCCTAAAATGGAACACCTTAAATGGAATGCACCTGGGCACTCAGTTCCCAAATACCCTTCCTTTGCCCATTTCAAGCTGGACGGGACTTGTGAGATCTGGACCAGAGGTCTCATTTTACAGATAAGTAAACGGAGGCCCAGAAGGTCCAAATAACTTATTTATGACTGTTTTCCTAGTCAATACCCATATTTGGATCAAACCTGTAGTCTCCCGACCTCTGGCCTTTCCTTCTTCAGACACATTGTATGTATACAAGCACTTAATCTCCCCTGTCTGAGAGCAGCTCAGTGGCATGGGCCCAGTGGGGCGATTTGTCCCGTGGTTACACACAGGGAGACTGAGGCCGGAAGGATGGTGGGCTAGAGCAGCCTCCCTGCCTGCCGCTGGCCCAGCGCCCTCTGCCCCTCACCTCCTGCATGGGAGCAGACCAGCCTTCTCACTGACCTGCGGTCGGGAGAGTGACACTGTCTCTGCCGAGGTGAGATGAGGCCTGGGCCGCTGTCCCCAGCCGCTCCTCTCGTGGGGTGACAAGGGGGAGATGAAGGGCTTCGCTCCATGACATGGCCAGTGTGGCTGAGTTCTCGACTGAGTCTTGAGCCCTAGGAAGACAAGGGCAGGCTGCTGTGCTCCGAGTGTCCTGATTGCTTCTGACATTCTTGGTCTTTTGTGATGATCCTGCCATGCTCGGCCACCCCGCATGGGGGTGGGAGAGGCCATTAGAGAGCTGACAAGGTGCAGAGCCGTGAGCAGTGACGGACCGGCTGCCTGATGACCTCGACGCAAGCATACATTCTATCGATTGACCTTTTGGAAACAGAAATGGGCGTCCTGCTTGTCGCCCGGTTAGTGAGGCTGGGCTGTGATCAGAGTGGTCCTAATCAAGATGGATTCTGCTCGGAGTTCACCTTCTCTGCTCCAGCATGGAGCCAATGAGGATGCCTGAGTGGGTTGTTTCCACAGCGTGGCTGTGTGGCTGTGTGGCGGGGTGCCCCGTGGCCTGTGGGAGACTTGGAGGAGACAGGGTCAAGCCTGGGAACTCCTTCTCCCCTTCCTTTCCTGGTCTGCTCCCCGTGCTATCCCCCTTCTGACATGTTCTTGCTGCTCCCCTGCCCCTGAGAGACCGTGGGCTCCCGGATCAGACGGCCTGGCCAGTGCCACTTCCTTCCTCTTCTTCCCCAACAAAAAGTCTTGCTCTCGCCTCTGCCAGGGACATGTCACACTTGCCCCTGCCAAGCCACTGACACTGGTAATGACTCTCTCAGAGCCACTGGCCACTTTTGACAAGGCAATAATGTCTTACCCTGTAGTTTTAGAAATTGGACTCTGTGGGAATTTTAAAGTCTTACCGCTTTTCGTGAGATGAAAATCTAAGAAAATCTTAAGACGTTAACCTAAATGAAATCAGAGTCTGTGAGGGACTTCCTCAACACGCGTCTTAGGACCCCGTTTGTTCTTGAGCTGACAGTAGTAGGACTACAGAGCAGTACTATTTCAATGGAGGAAGAACCCAGAGGATACCCAAAGATATGACTCTCCAATGACGGCATTTAGGCCGCTTGGATGTAGGGTAGCACGAGAGATTTGGGGTCCTTGCTGGCCCCTGAAATGATGTGATGTGAATGCACATGGATGGGAACACCCCCCAAGAGGTTCCGGCCATTTCACAGCTTCTGGACAGATGACAAGAAGACCCCAATCCTACTTCCAGCCCACTCTCCTGAGTCAGGAGAGCCCCTTTCTGCCATTGGGAAAGCTTCCCATCAGAAACTTCAAGAAGCGTTGTTTACAAAGCAGAGAAATAATGACGTGCCAGCCTCCTATTGTGTAGTTGGACCAGGGCGATATTTCCTGCCCTTAATGGTCTGGGGGTATTGAAGATATCTCCTTGTTTGAAATAACAAGTGGCGTGACAGCCTGTGAGAACGACGTCATCAAGCCCACTGCTGAAGGAGCGGTGTGAGAATGATCCTGATGGCTTGGCAGTCATTGGGCTGAGCACTTCCAGAGAATTCTCTTACTGAATCTTCACAACCCCACCAAGTAGCCAGTACTCATCATTTCCATTTTGCCAGAGAGAAAACTGAGGTACAAAGGGCTGAAGTAACTGGCCCTAGTTCACCCAGCCAGGATGGGGTAGAGAAGGTTCGAGTGTTCTTTCTGGGGCGCCGTGGTGGCTCAGAGGGTTGGGCATCCACCTTCAGCCCAGGTCATGATCTCTGGGTCCTGGGATCGAGCCCTGTGTCCAGCTCCTGGCTCAGCAGGGAGTCTGGTTCTCCCTCTGCCTCTTCCCCTGCTCATTCTCTCTCTCTGTATCTCTCTGTCTCAAATGAATAAATAAAACATTATTAAAAAATTTGTTCTTCCTTCTGACTCTGCCGTAGAGCCGAACATGAGACGGCAAGCCAGGGCTCTGGTCCGCACCCCTCCACCGGCTCTGTGACTTGGGGTGAGTCCCTTGATTTCTCAAATCCTCAGATCCCTCAGGGCATGGCGCTGGGGTGGAGGGTAAGCTCTACTAATATGGAGGAGACAAGGGTGGAGTCCTCCCCAGCTGCCCTGGGAAGAATGACACTTGGTCCCACGGTTATTTCAAGCCCCGTTTCTTTTTCATCTGCTCTGTGAGGTCACTGCAGGGCTCCTGAGGTCCCACAGGCATTGGGGGACCCTTGAAGGCCTAGATGATTGGTCCAGCTCCGTAAATACGTATTTAGGGAGCTTTAATAACACATATTATTGACCAGATAGGCCTGCCGAGCTATTCGTGTGTAAATCCATATTTAGTACACTATTGATCCGCACCAGGCAGCCAAAACCATATTAATTTGTGAAGATTAAAACCATTTTGCAAAAGTTGTTGCAGAGTGTAAGGGAGTTGACGTTCAATTTCTAACAGCGTAATGAGCTGCGCTTTCCTTTTGACGCCCCCTTTCGGCTGAGTAGCCTGTTTCTTTTCCACCCGGCTTCTCCCTCCCTCTCTTCCAGAGTGGCCGTTTGTCCTGGACGCTGTGCCAAGCCCCCCGGATGCTCTCTCAGAGCTGGGAGTGCAGCCGACTGATGGCTCTCACCTAGGTCCCTCTCCAGAATTTGTTCTCAGCCGGAGGGCCTCGCCCATCTTGTCTAAGGTCACATCCGGTCCAGAGAGTCAATGACTGGCCGCTCACTGTGGGCTCTAAAGGGCTTCCCCAGCCTCAGAGATCCCTGTGTGGTGGGCGAGGCCTTGGCGACACCTGCTTTGCTGCTCAGCTCCTTGCTTTGCCGGCTCAGGACCCTCCCTTCCCTCTCCCGCGGGTGTGGACTCGGCCCACAGATCTCTGCCTCTGAGTCGGTTTTCTGGGGAACCTGACCGGAGACACTACTCAAACCTGAAGCCATCCTTGCCTCTCTCTTTTTCATCTTCTGCTTTCAAAAAACAACTTCACGGAGGCAGAGTCTATAAACCATATAATCCGCCCATTCCGAGTGTACAATGTAATGTTTTTTAGTATCTTCACAGCTTGCGCACGCATGGACACAATCAGTGTTAGAACATTTTCATCACTCCAAAAATAATATTCTATACCCTTCAGTCAACACCCCGATCCCCTCCATCTCACTCAGCCCTGTTCAACCACCAATCTACTCTCTGGATTTAGGAACATGCCTGTCGTGCACATTTTGTGTAACTGGGCTCATACACAGTGTGGTCTTTTGCCGCTGGCTTCTTTCACTTCACTTCACTTCACGGTCTCCAGGTTCATCCATGTGGGAGCGCGAATCAGACTCTGTTCCTTCTCCCGGCCTAGTCGTTGTATGGATAAACGTGTTATCTACCCATTCCCCAGTTGTTGGACGTTGGGTTGTTTCCACTTTGGGGCTATTGTAAATAATGCATTTCTGCTATGTTTTACTTCCTGAACTTTCCTCAAGTCCTATAGCTCCTCTTTCCCACCATCTGACACTCACAAAAACCTCTTTGTTGGCCTCCATTCCTTCAGTCTTGTTTCTCTCCATCCTTCTCCCAAATCTGGGCACGTTGTTCTATTGCCTAAAACGCTCAAGATCAAGTCCAAATTCCTTAACGTGTGATGATAATTTTGTGCCACAAAACAATGCTCCCCCATGTCACCAGGGATTTCCAGTCACCCTGACATCTCAACGTTTTGGGGTCCTCTTCCCCCATGACTGCTCATTGGTCTTCAAGACCATGGAGTGCTTTCCGGAAATGCTCTCTGGTCTCGTTTTGCTCTGACTTGCCTGGCTGTTCCTCCCCTGCCTCCTTTGCAGGCTCATCCTTCTCAAGCCTTCTCGGAGGCTTGACCTTGGGCTCGCTCTTCGTCTCACTCCATACCTTTGTTTCATTCGTACCCAGAGTTCTAGATTTATCTCTCCAGGCCTGCCCTTTCCTCTGAGTCAAAACCGCTGAGGCAACAGTCCACTCAGGAACACACTCCAATGCCTCAATGCTTCTAGCTCTGTGTGTCTCCACTGCACTCCCATGTGGGCCTGGCAGCCAGAGAAGCCTGCCCAACGATCTCACGCCAAACCTGAGTGACAGCAGAACCGGCCTGTGACAGTCACCTTCTACCTTCTGCTTATTAAAATGGAATTCCTGGGATTTGCCCCTTAGGGATTCCGATTTTGGGGTCTGATGAAGGGATCAGAAATCTGTATTTTCATCAGTTCTCCAGGTGGTTCTGACGCAGGTTTGTGGCCCACAGTTTGAGCGGTGTCTTGTTAGGAGAAGTCAAAACTTGGACCCCTGAAGGAAAGTAAGAATTGAGGCAGATGTTGAGGGAAGGGAACTGGCTTGTGACTTACAAGCACTGTGACAGTTTGAGAAGTCATGTGGCCCCAGGCCTCATGGAATTTATTTGATCAAAGTTTGGTCAATCTCTGTTACCTTCCCCTTCCTGCTGGATAGGAGTCATTGGAATGACCCCCTGTGACAAGTGAGCTTTTAGCCTCTACTGAACTTGTCACCACGCAGTGTTGGGCAATAAGACCACTTCCAGACACCCCCAGTGGGGGCAGTTGAGCCCACTTGGGGAGGGTCTGCCTTGGCCAGGGGGTGTCCCGGGGGTTTGGGGGAGGCAGGACTAGTCGCCCAGCAGCCTCTCAACTGTTTGAGAGCACTTACCATGCCCCCATTTCCAGTCAGTTTCTTCATCTGTTCTTCCGTGGTTTTCAGATCTGTTACCATCCTGGTCACTCTGCTCTGGGGAGCGTGTCAGTGTCTTTCTTGAAATGTACAGTTTATACTTACTGGTCTCAGGTTTATAATTAATTAAACTGGCAGCTTTATTCTCTTTGTGTCAATGAAATAATTAAATCCCAAAGCGTTTTTCCCCTCTTTCCATGAAATGATTATTTAACCAAGTTTCTTATCCTTTACTTGCTTAGTAAATTAATATTTTCGTTATATCTGTTCATTTCCATTTTGTTAGTTTTGGCTCTAGCTATTTTTGGAATCCCAATGATATCAGTTGATGTACTCATATCTCCTGATTAACAGGGACATCCAAAAGGACAGGGTCAAGGAAAGAATCCTGAGACCTAACACTGTATTTGTAGAGATCCACCCTCTAGCTGGTGCCTACGAAGTAAACACCCTTCCCAGGGCAGCCAATCCCTGAGCCAAGGGACCAGCCAGCGTAGGGCCACCCAGGCCACACCTATCCAGGTTCACAAGTGCATGTCCCTAGAGACAGGTAAGGTGCCCTGCTCTCTCATAGGAGCCAATGAGTCTAGCTGCTCAGGTCTGTTATTGTTGAGTCCATGACAAATTCTTATAATCCAGTTTTGTCTCCTCAATGTCCATTAACTTACTTAAATTTTTTTTAACTTGAGGGTACCTGGGTGGCTCAGTCGGTTAAGCATCTGCCTTTGGCTCAGGTCATGATCTCAGCGTCCTGGAATCAAGCCCCGCATCAGGCTCCCTGATCAGCAGGGGGGTCTGCCTCTCCCTCTCTCCCTCTGCTCCGCTTTGTGTGCTCTCTCTTTCTCGCTCACTCTCTCTCTCAAATAAATAAATAAATAAATAATATCTTTAAAAATTTTTTAACTTGATTATAGTTTTAGAGTGAACAGAAATTACAAAGATAGTACAGAGAGTTCTCACGTACCCCATACCGGGATTCTCCTATTTTTGTGGAAAAAAAAGAATCAGAGCCGTGAGAGACCAAGTGACACTTGAAGAAGTAGGAGAACTTGGATTGATTTTACGTCCACGGACCCAGATGCGCTCGTGAAATTCTGGGCCCCGGGCCACAGGGTTACAGGGCTTATTTGTAGGGGATTGCAGGCAGTCAGGTTCCAAGGGCTATGCTGATTGCTGGTCGGTGGGTTTAAACTGGGAGAGCGCGGGCTGCTTTAGGCGGGAACAGTAGTGCAGGCAGCCTGTGGCGGGAAGCCTGTTTACGGAAGCGGAGGCTCATTATCTCTTGCTCCCAGTAGGGCTTCTGGTTATCTCTAGCTTATTGTTAGTAACTTTCCATCTTCTGGGGGCCTCCTGGCCTGGGCCTGCTCTGGTCAATTTTCCTCTTCACTATCGTTAACATCTCTCATTAAGATGGCACATTTGTCACAACTAAGGAACTGACATGGGTATATTACTGCTAAGCAAGTATCACAGTTTCTCTGGATCTCATCAATTTTCCCGCAGTGTTTTTTTCCTCCGTCCCTCCCTCCCTCCCTCCTTCCTCCTTCCCTTCCTTCCATCCTTCCTTCCTCCCTTCCTCCCTCCCTCCCTTCCTCCCTCCCTCCCTTCCTCCTCCCTTCCTCCCTCCCTCCCTTCCTCCACCCTCCCTTCCATCCTTCCTTCCTTCCTTCTTTCCTTCCTTCCTTCCTTCTGTCGCAGAATCCCATCAAGGATAGGCTCCTCTATGCTGAGATAGTTTCTCAGTTCCCTTAATTCTGGTGACCTTGACAGTGTTAAGGAGTACTGGGCTGGGATTTTGTAGAATGACCCTCAGCCTGACCTTGTCAGATATTCGTCTCATGGTTTCACTGGGGTTATGGATTTGAGGAGGAAGGTCACAGAGGTAGAACGCTGTTCTTATCCCATCATACACACCAGGGATACATGAGGCTAACACGACTTCTCACTGATAGGCTTGATCTTGATCCCCTGGCCGAGGTAGTGTTTGCCAGATCTTTCCATGCACAAGTCCCTTTCACACTACTCTCACACTTAGCTGAGGGAAGCCTAAAGGTTTCCTGTCTTATATTTTCCAGAATCCATTCTTCCCCTGCGCCTGAGAAGTGAAGCGTTTGCCTAGGCTCAGTTTTCGGACTCCTTTGTCACTCGCCATGATTCCTTAAAGACTGGATTATTTTCCAATTATATACGCAAAACCTTTTAGAATTCAGAGATGCAATAAATCCAGGGCAGGATATAACCACACATTTATTTATCTATTCAATTGATATTTAGTATCACTTTGCAAGGTCTCTGCTAGGTTCTGGAAGGGCACAAAACAATTGATAAGCCATGACCCTTCTCCTAGTAGGCCAGCCATGTCCAAAACCACCGTGGTTCAGTATATCCGCGTGTACCAGGACAGTGGGGGTGAAGGCCAGCTGATGAGCTCTGCCTGAGGGTGGGGCTGGGGGGCTGAGAAAGATCACAGAGTTGGTGGCACACAAAGTGGTTTGCCCATGACCTTTGTCCTTTGAGGGGGTTTCAAATTACTTTCTGGCTGGCTTTGCATAAAACCCTAGAGCTAACTGGTAAATATCTTGGACCTTGCAAGGCACATTGGGTAACAGGCACAGCATCACCCTTTGCAAGTTAGCCCTGGGGAATGCTTCCCCAAAACAAGAGAAAATTAACAAGGCAGGGAGCTCCCAGCCAGCCCCGAGGGTAATTCAGGTTCTGCTGGTAGTGAGCATTACAGACGGCCCACAGGCTATAACCCACCCTAACAGGCATAATGACTTCCGCACCTCCACCTGAAGGGGCTCGTTGCCTTAAGGTAACAGCACCTGTAGCTGCCTCTAGCTTTAACTATGGGAACACTTGCTTTCTAGCACCGCCTGAATGAGCTACATCCTGCTCTCGTCAATGGCAATTTCACGAGTGATTTGGCTTCTGTTTTTAGTGCGTGTCTACACAGCGCCCTGAAACCTTTGGCATTGGGAACATGTGAAGGGGGATGCATTCCAGCTGCAGAGCTGGGATTGGTAAGAGATGGGCCTTGAACTAGAAGCTGGTAAGAGATAACTCTCAGGAGTTCGCACTAATCAGAGGGATGAAACTAACCCCTATCTGCATTCATTCACCCATTCATTCATTCACAAATCCTTACTGAGCCCTCCTGTTCACCAAGCACAGTACTGCTTAGCGGGGATGCAAAGAGAAAGGAGACAGAGGTCTTTCTTTGAAGGTCTCATTGTTGTGTTGTGCTGGAGCCAGCTTGTGCTGGATAGTGAGAGACCACTGCCCAATCATCAGGAATATAGAGTATTTACCCTACCCAAATCAACAAATACTATAAATCAGAGGGCTTTTTTTTTTTTTTTTATGTCTTTGGAGAGCCAGTTTACCCTCACACAATGGTGACATAGACATAATTGACTCAGTGTCTCCATAAACAGAAAGCCAACAATCCTTTGAAGCCTCTGTGCTTCATGGACTCGACACCTAGACTGCCTATTTTAAGCCCTGAGCTGTGTGACATCAAAATTTACGTTATTCAACCTTTTTGAGGCAGGGCAGCTGGGCTATCCTTGCATAACAGTTGAAGTCATTAAGGAACAAGCCAGTTAAGTGCCTTGCCTAAAACAAGGAATAAGGTCTTCTTAATCCCAGCCCCCTGGTGCTTCTTGCAATACATCCCTAATTACTGGGAAAGTGACTCAAAGCATGTGTCCTCCAGATGGCGGGGAAATAGCAAAATTGTTCTTGATTGAAACACTCCCCCTCAGTATGCAAGGCTTAGTTCAGTGTCTTTTCTTCCAGGAAGGCTTCCTTGACCACTCCTTTCCTCAATGTAATTATTAGCCTCTCTATCTTCAGGACTCTGAACCTGTCTTCTTCACACTGCAAATATAGACCTGGCTTCTTTGCAGTGTATTTTATCGTTTACATGTCTGTCTTTCCCATTAATCCTTGAGGGCAGGAAAAGTAAAAATTGAAACAATAATGTCATTGTTTTATTTCTTCCCCACCATGTTTTAAAAAGGATTTAAGGAAAAGATATAGAGTACAAAAAAATCAGTAAGTGAGAAAATTCAGTTTCTGGATAAGATTAATACTACAAATTAGGTTAATACCCAAAAAAGGCGTGTTCACTGGAGCCACGCTTAGGCTCTGAGATACCTGGGAGGTTATGCAAAGAAGTAAATGTGATGAATTACAGGATTGACCCTGTCCATCAAGTGAAAACAAGTCAGTTGCATTGAAGAAGAACAAAGTTTCCTGGCACTAGGACTGGAAAGAAAGCTTCCCGGTGGATTCTCTTAAAGAGAAAGCATGTAACGTGACAGGTAATCATCTTAGCTACATCTATTCCATAAGACCATGAGCATGAATCTCGGAATGGCCCCAAATGGTAACTGATGGCCAACACCACAGTTCATTCTTGTAAGAGTGTTTCCATAATGACAGCAAAACATTGGTTTGTGTGCCTAGGTATCTGATGATTCTGCCCTGTCCAGGTGGACATCATGGAATATCAAACTGGTCATTATGAAGCCTACGAAACCCTAACCCTGTATGCACAATTTTCAATGCATGTTTATGCGCATTTTTCTAGGGTGAGAGCCCATGAGTCTTCCCCTAAAGGTTCAGAACCACTGAATTAGAGAAACAGCTAGATTAGATCTCGGTAGATTATTTCTTATCCATTACACTTTGATCTGGATCATTTGGCCAGGAGTTTGGGGCTATCCTATGAGAAGAGTACATGGAGTTGGGTACTTGCTGCTGCAGGTGAGGTGGTCCATTGAATCAGGCAGGCGTTTATGTGTTCCAGTGAAAGTCGTGCTGCCCAAGGAGCGCGCACGCTTGAAGCAGAGACCAGAGCTTGTGCATGGCCAAGCGTTTGTAGAACAAATACCTGGAAAGAGCAACACCCATTTAAAAGTGACAGGTGCCACACAAATTCATGAAGTCTTCAGTATTTTTCAAAACAAATGAACAAAAAAACCCCCAAACAGAAACAGATTCATAGAGACAGGGAAAAGTCTGGTAGTTGCCAGAGGGCAAGCGGGGGGTAGGTAGTGAGGGGCTGGGGATGTGGTCAAATTAGGGGAAGAGGATTAAATGGTACCAACTTCCAGTTATAAACAAAAAAGACAAAGGATACGATGTAAAGCATAGGGAATATAGTTAATAATATGTAACAACTTTGTATGGTGACGGATGGTAGCTAGATTTACCATGGTGATCACTTTGCAATGTATATAAATGTTGAATCACTATGTTGTACACCTGAAACTAATATAATATTGTATGTCAATTTTACTTTAATTAAAAAAAAAGGAAAAAAAGAAAAAGAAAAGAAAACGAAAGAAAGCACCAGGAGCCAGTATATTCGAGCAGCCATCCTGGCCCTTGGCCACAGTGGGCTCAGCCCCTGACGCAGGGCAGGACAGCAGGGGAGGGGAGGGAGATAGACGCTCTGAGGGGCAATGTCCTCCTGAGCCAGGCTGCCTTTAATCAGGTTGCTTAATAAGAGTCAGTAAATAAACTCTAATCAAAAGACACCCTAAGCCCTGAAGAACTCTCCTGCTCTCTATTTATTTGTTTTTGGATTAATTTTTTCTTTGTGGAGATGAAAAAGGAACCATTATCCAAATGAGGCCGGGTAAGGTGATTAGATGTTATTTACAGAAGGGGGCAAGGGGCAGATGAAATCATCCAGTGGACCCTGGGCGCGCTTAGCAAGACATTATTTTGTTATCAGTGTCACTGTTTTTATGGTTGCAAAGGGATGCCTCCGGTGTGGTGAGGAGGGATTCCCTGTTTCAGTAATCGCCGATTACAGGAACTTGAAAAGTCGGTCGTTCCCAATATAGCAACCCTCAGGGGGCCTGTGTCTAATGCAAACCATGGATTTGTCAATCAGTCAATCTGCTGATTGTATTGATATGTATTGATCGCCTCCTACGTGCAAAGACAGATCGGGAGGAGGAGCCGGGGGAATGTGTGGCCTGAATTGTCTGGAGACCTTGGTAAAATGCAGATTCTGATGCAGGAAGTCTGAGGCGGAGTCTGGGACTCTTCGAGGCTCACACAATGAAGCAAGAGCCCTGCTCTGAGTGGCCAAGGGGAGAACTGCCCTGAAGAGGAGGTGGCAGCTGTGGGTTTCAAAAGGCTGTCACTAACCTGCTGCATGACCTTGGCTGCATCACTTGGCCTTTTTAAAAATTGCCCTCCAAGGGCACCACGGGTACGGCCTCCGGGTGAATGGTGCAGTACACAACCTGCCCACACGTACGCAGAGCTCCCGAGCGGGTTGGCTTAGAGACAGTGGTTCTCAGCTCTGGTACGTTATGATCATCGGGTGAGTTTAAAAAAAATGAATTTGTGAGTCTCCTGCTGGGTGATCTGATGTCGTGCCCAGATGGGACTGGGCATTGGCATGTTCTTTAAAGCTCCCTAGGACGCCTGGGTGGCTCAGTCAGGTAAGTGTCTGCCTTTGGGTCAGGTCATGGTCCCGGGGGCTCCCTGCTCAGCAGAGAGTCCGCTTCTCCCTCTGCCCCTGCCCCTCCCCCTGCACATGCTCTCTCTCTCTCTCTAGCAAAAACAAATAAACAAAAAATCTTTTAAATTAAAAAAAAAAATTAAGCTCCCTAGGAGATCCTGAGATGACTTTCCAAGTCCCTTCCAGCTCCAGGTCCTGGGGCTGTGTGACTCTCGGGCTGCACCCGGAGAACCCCTGGATTGGCCCATTACCTCTAGAAGACCAGAGAAGAGGCAGATTCTGCAGAAGGAGGAGTCAAGGGGTTTTCCTGGAGGTAGTTAGGAGGTTTAAAGGAGCAACCAGGAGGGAGAAGCCATTGTCAGCGGAACCGCGGGTCCGAAGTGCAGAGTGGAAGCCCAGGCGGCTAGGCTGCTGTGCATGGGACACGTTTCTACCTGGGCCGGTGTGGCCACACGCCTGTGAACTCCCGTGTGTGGGCGGAGACAAACAAATAACCATATCCGCCCGCGTGTCATCGTGCAGAAGGGTGAGGAAGGAGAACCGGAGAGCCCTCCGGCAGAGGCCCGGATTTAGACTGGGGGTCGGAGAAGAGGCCGCAGAGCTGAGAGAAGAGGAGGAGTGAGGAGGGGTGCCCACCGTCCAGCTCAGCTGTATCCTGAGAACTCGAGGTGAGGGGCGCAGAGGCAGGGGTGGGCTTGCTCCCCGCCAGGCCTGCTCTGTGTCCCTCCTGCGGGCCCCGAGGGCAGGCCTGGTGGGGACGGGCGGCCTGAGTCCGCTTCGCCCTGGTGTTGGAATCGAGGGTCTCAGGACACACGTTGGGGGAGAGCATGGAGCGGGGCTATTTGTCTAAGAAGCTCCGGTCAATCTCGGAGGACTTCCTGCTTCTCCTTTGCTGGCGGCCTCGCTCGTCGCTCTGTTTCTAGCCCCATCGTCCTCCTGGGTGCGGGGCCTTGGCCTGGCGACCGAGGTCCCCGAGGCCCGGGGTGGGGGCAGCCTGGGGGCTGAGGACCTGGCAGTCTCCCCCTCCCGGGGCTCAGGCCCTGCGGCGCCCCCAGGCCGCTGTCCACGGGCGTTTCGTGCGCGATGGTTCGATGGTGGGGAGCACAGGTGGTGCCCAGCTCCCGGGCCCTGTGATTGATAGCGCCGCCGAGGCGGGCGACAGAGCAGCCCTCTCTGGTTTTCCTATTAATGCCGGGTTATCTCCCGCAGTATTGATTTTTTGTTTGGCTTTGGAAATTTCTCTTCTCTGTTTCTGAGCCGTTTCTATAAAAATGAGAGAGGAGGTGAGGGATGATGGCACCTGGGCTGACAAGCTTTGCTGACTTGCAGTATTAGCGGCTGTGTCCCATTAGGTCGTTCCGNNNNTGTCAACCGCCTCTCCGGGGCAGAAATATATTTAAAACGTGGTATGAAAAGGGCCCCGTGTGTCTGTAGTGAGGGCCTGCCGCCAAGCTTAGTCACTGGATTTAATTTTCCCAGTCTTAGCCTTCGGGGCCCCCTCGATGGGGCCACATGGGTTTGGGTCCCGGCCTCCCTCTCTCGGTTCTGGTCTTTCCTCTTCGAGGAGCCGTGTTTGGCGTGACTGCGAGGGGTGAGGGGGTCTGGGGCACTCAGCCTCCCTGCCTCCACCCTGCTGTCCCCTCAGACCTGTTCCAGTCCTACCTCTTCCCTCCTCACCCCTACCTGCTCTCCGGCCCCAGCAGCCCTGGGAGTAGATGGCAGAGCGGCTTACAGGGGGATCCTCGCCGGTGGGATTGTGCCTTTAGTTGGACTGAAATGAAGGCTTAAGGACTTGAACTCTAAACGGTGGGATTTCATGCATCCAGCTGAGGGAGGGAGGGAGGGAAGGCCGCATTCCTGAAACCTGGATGTGCCCTTGACACCTTCTGCTTTCCCTGGCAGAGCTTTGTTTGGCCTGGGGGTCTAGGAGGCCAAGGCCAGTGGTGGGGCTGCAGATAACATCCTGGAGCTGCTCATCAGCCAGTCAACAAGTCTTTGAATTGAATTAAGGGCCCATCTGGTGGCTCAGTTGGTTAAGCGTCTGCCTTCGGCTCAGGTCATGATCTCAGGGTTCTGAGATTGAGTCCCCACATCGGGCTCCTGCTCAGCTTCTCCCTCTCCCTCTGCTTCTCCCTGCCCCACGCTCATGTGCTCACGTGCTCTCGCTCTCTTTCTCTCTCTCAAATAAATAAATAAAATCTTAAAAAAAAAAAAAGTCTCGTCTGCTTACAATGTTGTGCTGGGCCCACAGTCCTATTTTGTCAGGGTCTACATCTCTTTCTCTACTCATTCTTCATCCCACAAGGATATGCAGACACAGTGGCCAGAGGCAGGGCTAGGGGCTGAGCGTGGAAAGAGAATCAGTTCCTGGCCTTGCAGAGCTGCCCAGGCCAGTGACCTGGGAGCCATCCTGGCCCTTCTCCCTTTCCAGCTCTAGTACATCCAGTCACTTGTCTTGTCTCCCTGCCGCTGGCCTTGACCCTCTCCTCCGGAGCCCTGAGAACGGTACCTATCACGTGCAGGAGGCCCACAGTGCATGTGCCTGTAGATATGATGTCTGTTTACAAGTAGGAACCCTCTCTTGCTCTGAAGCCTCTGGTGACTCCACATTTTCTAGAGAATAAACTCAGAATGGCTTTGAATGGCACCCAGGCCTTTTCATGATTTGATCCCTGTCAGTCTGTCCAACCTCATCTTCTATATTCCCCTCACCCCACCCCTGAATTATTTAGGGTTTTTCAGAAAACCAAAGCAATAGGGTGTGTGTGTGTGTGTGTGTGGAATTACCTCATATGATCATGGAAACTGGTGAGTCCAAAATCTGCAATGTGGGCTGGTAGCCATGGTCTGAAGGCAGACAGGCAGAGACCCAGGAGAGCCAATGGTACAGATGAAGTCTGAAGGCAGTCTTTGGAGAACTCCTTCTTGCTTGGGGAAGTCAGTGTTTTTGTTCTGTTCAGGCCTTCGACTGATTGGATGGGGCCCACCACAATAAAGGCAATCTGATTTACCCAAGTTTACTAACTTAAATATTAATCATCCCCAAACACCCTCCCTGTTGACACATGAAATCAGCCATCACACCCCCTTTGCCTTCTATGCTCTGGCAATACTGCCCCTCTGTTTCTTTTCTAAACATGGCACCCGGTCCTGCCTTGGGCCTTTGCACTGCTTTTCCCTCTGCCAGGTTTACCCTCCCCCACTCTCATCCGCTCAGCAAACACCTTCTAACCCATCCGGTCCCGGCTGGGAAGTTCTCTCTTTTGGTGGCCCTTTCCCTGACCCTCGTGGACAACTTGGGTGCTTTCGTGTGACTGCTCCCACTCTATTTTGTACTGAGCTTGGTGACGTCATTTATCATACTGTAAATGTTGGTTGGCATATCTGCCTCCACACTGGGGAGACAGGGCTTATCTTCCCATTTTTTGTCTAACTCAGGCCCTATGGTGGGTGTTGGGGGAAGATTTCTTGGGTATTGGGGCCTTAATCAATCTTAGTGTCATTAACACCTCATTTTGTTCATTTATAAAGCGGGAAACTGGACTAGCAGGATAGTGACCACTAACTGCTTACCTTGGTATCCCTTCTCCTTATCTCATAATGACAGCTTTTAGCTGATCCCATGGCCACTGAGGAGTAAGCTACATTTCCCAGCAGTCTATGCAGCTAGGTATGACCATGGGATTAAATCATAGCCAATGAGATGTAAGTGGAGCCCCTTCCGCACCTTCTGGGAACCTTTCTTCTCTGTTACTTCCTTCTCCCAGCTGCCTGGAATCAAAGGCCACCATCTTGAACCGTGAGGATGAGGAGCAAAGGCCTGGCAGTGGTCTGCAAACAGATGACTATGGATGCCTCACATTAGCTCTGTGCTGCTTTATCTGATTTTCGTGTCACAGAAAAGACCACTATCCTGTTTAAGCCATTATTTTTGGAGTCTTTGTGACGTGAGTGGAACCTACTCCAAGGGATACATCTTAAGAAATGCTTTTCAGACTCCTCAAGGGAATTCAGCAGGCACCGTGAGTTGGGAGAGTGGTCCACGGATGCTGGGCTTAGCCCGCCTACTCCTGCCTGTCCCAGCCTGATGGCCCCTGTTTCACTTTTGCATATTTTACACATCGACTTAGAATTTGAGGATGGTAAGATTAGACGCTCTTCAAAGTCCCATCCAATTCTGACATACTGAGACTGTCTCTAGAGACAACTGGATTAGGAAGGGTACAATTCCATAAAGAGGAGCAGGATTTCTCCATGACCTATCTGTAGACAAACATGGACGCGGGGCGCCTGGGTGGCTCAGTCAGTTAAGCGTCTGCCTTTGGTTCAGGTCATGATCCCAGGGTCCTGGGATCGAGCCCCACATCTGGCTCCTTGCTCAGCGGGGAGTCTGCTTCTCCTCCCTCTGTCCTTCCACCCCTGCTTGTGCTCTCGCTCTCTCTCTGATCTCTCTCTCTCTCAAATAAATAAATAAAATCTTAAAAAAACCCAAAACAACCATGGACACAATGGCTTTTCCTGGTGGTGGAATTTAGGCACTGTGGTGGGCACTTGGGAGCACCTCTGTCTCCTTTGTCTAGTTCTGGGGTCTGCCTGCGCAGTGTCCTCCCCAGCTCCCGCCCACCCCGTACGACCATCCCAGAGCTGGGCAGGGCTTTTAGGGGTTATTAATCTGCTGAATGAACATTGGGATGAATGAGCGTGTGCTTACGACTGCATGCTGACATTTGCTCTAAATGCTCTCATTGGCTGTCTTGAGAGAGCTGTGGTTGGTTTCTTGGCGTTGTTTCCAGTCTTGCCCCAGGAGACTTTGTGGAGGGCTGGAGGTTCAGCCCAGCACCGAACCCATTGCCGACAGCACTGGACACACAGCCTGGGCGGTCATGCCTGTGTGGTGCATGCGTGTCTGGCACATGGCTTGTCGTGGTCTCTCCCTCCCAGGCTGGGTCACTTAGCCCAGGAATTCACCCAGGTGGCCCAGAGGGGTGCTTATTGTGGAAGGCGATAAATTTAGAGTACTGGGCAGCTGGGAAGCTGCAGCCATCAGCAGCTCGAGTGGGTGGGGGCCGGGGGCAGAGCTAAATGGTCTCTTCTGGGCTTGCCGTGGAGCTGCCCTAATTCCTCGATGACCAAGGCTTTCCTCAGGGTCTGTTACTAGTCTTGCTTTACAGATGGGAAAGCGGAGGCACAGAGAGGTTAAGCAGCTCGCCTGTTGTCACGCAGCCTGAAAGTGACTCCCTAGCTCCAGTCTTTAACCCCTGCTTTTCTGCTGATCCTATGGGTGTAAAAGTGCTTTGCAAACTGTAGGGCGCGATCCGCGGGGAAGCCTTTGCTGTCGTTTCTACTCATTTTCCAGGGACAGGCAGTGGCAGTGGGCACCTGTCCCTGAGAGCTGATACTCAGCTTCATCTTCCTGGGTCCCATGTGTGCAGTCTGGATGCAGTGGGCGTGTGAGCAATTGTGCATATTTGTGTGTGTGCGTGTGAGAGAGCAGGTACGCACAGGCGTGTGTGCACGCACTCCTGCACGGGGCTGCCCTGTCGCCGCCTCTAGCCGAAGCTCAGCTGCCAATTCTGATGAAGGAAAACCCGCACTTTGCCCCTACCACGCAGCCCATCGCTCTTCCAGCTGGGCGCCTGTCACCAGCACACGGGGAGCGGGGAGCGCGTGTCATCCGGGTCTGAAGGATGGCCTGGCCAGCTGAGGGGCTCTGGCAGGAGTGGGGACTGTGCCCTGGAGGTGGGCGGGGGGTGGCCCCGGGAGATGCGGGGCTGGGTGCTGCTCCCGCCCCGGGGCTGGGTCCTGTCCGGTCAGTATGAGGGAGGCGGTCTGTGTCACTGGAGCTAGGGAGTCAGACCGCATTTGTGCCAACCTGGGGTCAGCCTCCATTAGTCACTCTCTCTGGCACCGTTTCTGTGGCAGTGTCTCCCTTTCTCAGTGGAGAGGGTGGGAAGGGGTGAGGCGTGGAGAAGGGCAACCCCCAGAGCCTGCCAGATCTGAGGGCTTGGTGCAGGGGGGACGAGGCCCAGATCCAGGAGCCAGGAGCAGGGAGCAGGGCCGGCCTTAGGCAGATCATCGTAGAGGCAGCACCTGGGGCCAGGAGGCCAGAGACCCTGTGTCCCAGCAGCTGGGACACTTCACCCCTCTGTGCCTCAGTTTCCTCCTCTGAAAGAGGAGAATATTAATAGTCCTTGCTCAATAGGTGTGGTGAGGCTGGAATGACTTGGCCTTTGCAGGGATTCAATGAGTAGCTGCTGTCACCATTTTTACTCTGGTTGAGGCCCTGCCCTTAGCCCGCCCTGGGAACTCGGGCAAGGACAGTTCATCTCTCTAGGTCTTGAGGTCCTAATCATTAGGCTGCATAAGCAACCTGACGCCCCTGGGCCGTTACTGTAGCAGGGGACAGTGATTCCTTACCATAAGGCCAGTCACAGAGACGGTCTTACAGAGAGAGTGGGTAGGAGACAAGAGACAGTGGTCACTCGCTGACCTGTGTGAGGAGGTGGTTTGCTTTTGCGACACTCATCCTTTTCCGTGATTGCCCCAATCCAGCCCCGTCTGTAACCTATCCTTTCAGGATTTTGCTTACAGCCAGTTGTGAAATTGGGGACCAAGATGAAGAGGTGATGTGCCCAGGGTTAGCCTTGGCATTTTCAGTGGAAATCTGAACGATGGCCTAACAGAATGGCATGTGAATGGTGACATCTCAGACATGGTGGCAGTCTGGGTTGGGGGTGGCCGTGCTTTTCCAGGGGAAGGGCGGGCCCAGTGCCTTGCCGTACTATCCTTTGCGGGCAGCCACGCCAGAGAAGTGGTCCTGCTCAGAGGCATGCGGCTGCTTTTAAAAAAGCAAAATGTAAATCTTGGGTATGGGATGCTAACTTGCCAGGTGGTTCAGTTTGCCCTAAATCCTCTTCCGGGTTCAACTCAGCACGAACTGCCCGTGTGTGTGCATGTGTGTGTGTGTGTGTGTGTGTGTGTGTGTGTGTGACCTAACCTGGAGCTTGAGAGGCCCTTGGAGAACCTCATGTCCCACTGGTCATTTTACACAGAGGAAACTAGGCCTGAGAAGCTAAGACTTTCCTGAAGCCCCATGGTTAGAGGCAGGGCTGGCCAGAACCAAGGTCTCCTTGCTCTTGTGAGTCTCATACTCTTTCCAGGATTCCAAATTCCTCATTGCATGAATGAAAAAATGGCATCCAGAGAGGTGCAGTGACTCACTTAAGGCCACACAGCTCAGGCATTATCCCTCCCCACCCGTGATTCCCCAAAGACCCCTGTTTTTCCTAAGGGGTGACAATGATCATCGACTGGCAGTGAGGGATGCTGGGTAAAGAGGCCACATTAGCCAGGGAACCCGATCCTGTGTTCCATCTGCCTCTGAGGGCTGTGTTCATTTATTTCCTTTTTGAGCCAAGCAGACTGCCTGCACAGAGCCCCAGAAGAGCCCCCACAGTGCAGACTTTGCTGTGGCCCTTTGCCTTCCTCCCTGATGAGACCTCCCAGCTTCCCCAGACTGCCCACCTACAGGGCACACTCAGCCTCCAGCCTCCGACTCACCTTGGCCAGAAGCTGGGCCAGCTCCTGTCCCTGGCAATGGCTACAGGCTCTGGACTAGACACATTCATATGGATTATTATAGTTCATTCTCCAGGGGCCCTACAAGGAAATGCCATTGTTATTCTTAATTTGCAAATGTAAAAATCAAGGCATAAGCAGTTTAAAGTTACCTGCCTAATGTCATGCTGTACGTGGGTGTTAGCGGGTGGTACAACAGAATTCTTGCTGGGAGCAGGTTGGGAGCCCAGCCCAAGACGGTGCTGCAGCCCACTCATCAGCCACCTTGTCTTGAGGCCCTGCAGACACTCCCGTGGCACTGTTCTCCCCTCCCCTGCCCTCCTGGAGCACTGATGCCAAAATCCACTCGGATTCGATTAGACACTTGCTGGTGGAGCTCTACTAGTTTCTCACACGGATCTAGAACAATTGTTGGCCCATATTTGTCCTTAAGCTGGTCCCGATCATGCGCCTCAAGAATCAGAAGGGACTTTAAGCCAATCTACTCTAAAAACACTTCGTTTTGTTTTTTATAAGTAATTTTTGTTCTATTTTTCTTCAAAAGTGCTAATGCACATTAGGGAAATCTTCGAAAACATAGGCAAGCAAAAACAAAATCAAACTTCCGGTTATAAAATAAATAAGTCGCAGGACAGAAAGTACAGCATAGGGAGTATAGTCAATAATATTGTAATGGCTTGGTGACAGATGGTAACTACACTCACCACGATGAGCGTTTCAAAATGTATATAGTTGTTGAATCACTCTGTTGAACACCTAAAACTATGTAATATGTCAACTATATACTTCAGTTAAAAAAAAACCAACTACTTATAATCTTTCCTCCCCGAGATAATTACGATGAATATTTTGGTCTATATTCTTGCCACCTTTAAGATAATGAAATGTTTCGTGTAAAGAAACTACAGGAAATAACATAGCAGACACTTGTATGTCCACTACTGAGATATGACAAATGTGTTTTTTAAAAGATTTTATTTATTTATTTGAGAGAGAGAGAGAGTTGGGGGAGGAGCAGAGGGAGAGGGACAAGCAGACTCCTGGAGCCTGATGCAGGGCTCGTGACTTGAGTTGAAATCAGGAGTCAAACGGTCAACTAACTGAGCCACCCAGGTACTGTGACAAAAGTTTTATTAACTATTCTTTGTAGCAAATTAGATGTTACCATACAGTTGAGGCCTCCTTTGTTCCAAACTCCCTCCCCGCCGCATTCCTTTCTCTCCTTCCCAGAGGTAACTCCTGTCCTGCCCAGTTTACATTCTTTGCTGCATTATTCCTCCGTAACTAAGGATTATCGCTCTGTGTTAAACTTTGCATCAATGCAGTCATCAGCGTATGTAATTCTGTAACTTCCTGCTTTTCCTGGGCATTGTACTTTTGAGATTTAGCTATGTGGTTACATGCAGCTCTAGGGAATTAGTTTTAACTGCTGTGTAGGAGTCCACTGTATGATGAGACCACCATCCCATCCTACGGTGATACCATGCCACGGTACGGTACAGTACGCTGTGCTGTGTTGCTGAATTATGTTACCATGCTGTGTTTTTCCAATCTACTGATCATGCTCACTGAAGTTGTTTCTAATGTTTTATTGTAACAAATGATGTAGCAAGGAACATACTCGGCTATGTATGTCTCCTTGTAGACAGTGACAGATGAACTTCTGAGTTGTAAGTACAAATAGCTTCATTTTTTACTAATTATTGCCAAATTGTCCTCCGCGATAGCAGTACCAATTTATGTTCCTATCTGCAGCACGTGAGTCCCTGTGGCGACACATCTTTGACAAGACTAGGTATTATCAGGCTTTCCAATTTTTTTCAATCTGATGCGTATGAACTGGTAACTGACTCCATTTTTAAGTGGCATTTTTCTGATTTCTAGTTAGGTCGAACATCGTCCTCTTTTGTGAATGGCATTTCATATGTTTGGACCCTCTTTCTTCCAAGTGGTCTTTTTGTCATAGATTGGTAAGAGTTCTTTAGCTGGTCGGACTACTCCCGTATTTTTCACCGTGATGGTCGTAGATGACTTCTTCCATGTCGTAGCTTCATTTTTCACTCTGATTAGGGTGTGTGTTTGTTTTCAGGGCGTCCCATTGGTCAGAGAGTTCCCTGTGGTTTTGGCTTTTCACGTTCTGTGAAGAGGATTCTTCCCAAACTGATGCCATGCAGATATTCTTCTGCAGTTCTGGGCGGAAAGTTTCTGAATTTTGATGTGTTACAGTTAGGTCATTAATCCACATGGAATTCATTTTTTTCTGTATGACACGAGGCAGAAATTTTACTTTATTTTCTTCCATATGAGTAGCAATTGTCCCAGTATCACTTCAACAGTTTGATGTCACGTATGACAAAATGGAGGTCCCAAGATGTGCGGTGACCTGCCCAAGGTCACATCATGGCTCGGTGGTGGGATTAGGACAAGGAATCAGTTTTCCGAAGTCCCCAGTGTCATGCTGGTACCATCTTGCTGTGCTGCATCAATCCGGCCACGGACTGCTTTCCACTGCTCTCGCATAGAAATGTACCAGTCTGATGGTAAGTTTCCTGAACGAGGGATTCTCCCCTTTCATCTTACCACCTTTATGCATTTAACACAGGCTGAGTATCTGGTAGGCGCTTAGGAAGGCCATGTTAAAATAAAGAAATCACTGGATTCCACAGATTGAGTCCAGCATAATCAGTCCTTTTAAATTCAGGTCTCTGTTTCATCTCCTGTATTTTTGTTTGTTTGTTGGTTTGTTTATTTATTTATTTATTTATTTATTTATTTATTTATTTTAAAGACTTTATTTATTTATTTGACAGAGAGAGAGAGAGACAGCCAGTGAGAGAGGGAACAGAAGCAGGGGGAGTGGGAGAGGAAGAAGAAGGCTCCCAGCGGAGCAGGGAGCCCAGCGTGGGACTCGATTCCAGGACCCTGGGGTCACGCCCTGAGCCAAAGGCAGATGCTTAATGACTGAGCCACCCAGGCGCGCCTCTTGTATTTTCATATTTTGACATACCTATTCATTCAACAAACATTTGCTGAGCACCTACTGTGTGCCAGGCACTGTGCCAGCTGCTGGAGATTAAAAGAGGACTAAGATGTGTATTCTGTTCTCAAAGGACTTACACTGTAGTGGGAGAGACTGAAAAGTCAACTCACCTTACGACTGTGCTATTTAAACATTTTACAATGGGAGACGGGAGGCAGATAAAGTCTGGCCAAAAACTGGGAAGGCTTCCTGGAAGAGGAGATATTTGAGCTGAATCTTTCAGGGTGAGGAGGAGTGATCCATTTGGCAAAGGTGGAGAAGGGTGTGGTATTTGAAAGTGGCCACATGGGCAGAGATCTAGAGTAACTGGCCATGATTCACAGTGACTCGAGCATAAAATAATGAGATGGCTGCATCACATTTGTCCTTTTGTTCATTTTTAAGAGGTCAAGGGCCCTGCTTCCCCGGGTGATTCTAGGCTAACAGCACCCTCAATACTGCCTGCCGTGTCAGGGGTTAAGCCAACGGACTTTGGGAACTATACTTTGTTGTTTTTCCTTGTTTAAAGTGGGCTTCAACTTTCTGTGGAGGAGTGTGGTTTTCACCTTGTTTCACGATTGTAAATTGACATTCCCATTCTCGCCGTCATTTCAGTTGCCAATGCGATTATTATAGGTCTTTCTCATGCAGCCAGAATAACATATGAGACACCAGCCTCGAGTGACAGTGTGCCTGACAAAAACAGAAATAGCCCGGCTCATATTATTTGCAAAAGAATTATCCCCTGGAGGTGATTTTTAATTTGGGGGTTTGCTGCAAAATGGAAACCTGACCAAAGCTACTTTGCAACCCAAATGCTTGTCTTACCAATCAGTTATAAAAATGAGACTTGCTGGGTCCTGTAGCAAGACTTTTCCGGGCTCTCTCCTTTAATGGGTCAAGTCCAAGCTGCCTCTATTATTGGGAAAAGCTGGGGGTGACTGAGCAGTTTAATTTCCTGATGAGGGGGAAGGGAAAGTAGAGAAAATGGTTCTCACATCCCAATAAAGAACAGCACAAAAGGTGGGTGGAGCAGGGCCTAAATTAGAGCCAGCTACGTCAGCTGGGTGGCAAGAAGGCCGTGTATGGTGGGCTGGTGGTTTGTTTGTAAGGGATTAATAATTCAGCCCCAGGAATCAGGTTAGGGCTGACGCACAGCAGACTTGCATAAAGGTTAATTGGTATTTATTGGGTACCGGTAAGTGGCATTTATGCTATGTTGGTATTTTGGGGGATTGGAGGGAAAGGAAAAAGAGAGAGACAGAAGCAGAATTGAATGTAGGGATCCAGGGAGGTCTTTTCTCGGCATCGGGATGTCACAAAATCGTTCTCCTAGACCCAGCAGGGAGGGGCTGGGGGGCTCAGAGCCTTGATGGGCTTGAAAAATGAATTTCTGTGTTGCCTCCATTGTAAGCCTTACACATGCTATTTAAACTTGACATGTCATAAATCCAATAGCAGAAAACAAGATGGCACTGGCTTGCTGTCCACTTTTGTTTGTGTGGAGGCAGGAAATGATGCTGCATGAGAAAGTGACAGGTCCTGCGAGCCATTCAGTCTAGGGGACTTGAGGGCTGGGCCTGGGGACCCTAGAAGCAGGGATGCAGGATTGGGGGGCCACTGCCTGATTTGGGGCGTCAAGCCTCGTCTGTCCAAATGACATCCTCAAGATGTGGGCTTTGGGTCAGGGCATCTCTCTAGCTCCCACGAATAACCCTTACTGCAGGGGATTAGTGGGTGTGTTTCTGAGCTACAAGGGAAATTATTCCTGGTTTCCATGTATGTGTAATCAACTGTCTCCCTTACTAGGCCGGAGCTCCTTGGGGACAGCACCATGCCTTGTTCATGCCTTTATACTCAGTATGAGAC
Organism: Ursus maritimus; assembly: GCF_017311325.1. Classification (NCBI taxonomy): domain Eukaryota; kingdom Metazoa; phylum Chordata; class Mammalia; order Carnivora; family Ursidae; genus Ursus; species Ursus maritimus. The sequence continues at coordinate 25,935,894 of NW_024424230.1, read as the reverse complement.
CTTGGTGTTCTGCTAGGTCCGGTTCATAAGCAGATACATTGGATTGAGAGGGTAGGTCTATGTCGGCACTGGAACATTCCATGGGGCAGATGTCTTCAGTCTGTACTGGGTCAAGCAACCATTTAAACTCAGTAATGACTTGATTATTTGAGAAGCCCTAAAAGATTTTCCCGTATCCGCACATCTCATTTGCAGCCTCCTTGAATCTTGAACCTCCACCATTAGTCCAACACCTTGTGCGTATCAAAAGTCTCCATTTCATTGGTACCTCTGTATTTTACAATAATTCACAAAAGCATCTTGTTTTGGATTCTGAGGCCTGTCAATCTGCTCGGGGTTTGGTATGAGGCCTAATGTCTTGTCAGCATTAGCGACATTCTTCTAAGGAAGAGTCAGCTCTGAAGAAAAGTTCCTAAGGTTTTCTCTTTCCTTTCCCCCTCCTCTCCTGTGCAGTCGGAGTGCACTGAACAGTCCCTTCTCAGAGCACACGTCTCACGTTACAAAGGTCCGCTCTGCGGGTCTTGAAAGTGTCAATCACACACTCTTGCTCTTGAAAGCATGCTTCCTTCGGGCCTGAATTTTAGCATTTTTGGGAACAACTCCTTCTTCAAGCCAGCGCTCCTTGAAACATGAAGACAAAGAGCAGAAAGAACCTCAAAAAGCATCTCTGTGCATTCTCTTGCTCCAGCGTAGGACTTTAGCAAATCATCGGAAGGCCCCAAGTTTCCCTAAGAAGATTCTCCAGTTTTCTGTCTGCCATGGCTTCAGACCCCTGCTGGTCTGAATGTTAGTTTGATTTTCTAATTACTTATTTTCCAGCTGAAAATTCAACCCAAAGGCTTTCTCCGTACATCTGAGCAGTTTGCTTCTCTTCCTTCCCTGGCGTGGCTGACCAAGGCCCTGGAGAACGTGGTGACTGTGACGGACACTTGGATATGGGGGAAATAGGAGGTAGACATGCATTAAGAGGCCACAGGGAGAAACTCCTGAGTGAGTGTCCCCGTCCCTGTTTCATCCTCCTCACAGTATCCCAGAAGCCTCCCTTGTCTTGCTCCCTTCTATCAGGACAGAGACATCAAAAACTGGAGGTGCTCTGGGCACTTAAATGGGCACCTGAGCTTGGAGGGATAGAGTGGAGTAGACGGAATGCAGGCCCCAAGCAAAACTTCCCGAAATTAAACGTGTTCCTCCTCTCTTCCTCTCGTGCTCTGATTCAAAGAGCCAGGTAGACGGGGTTTGAATACCAGCTCTGACACTTAATAATCATGCAGTCTTTTGGCAGATTACACGAACTGTCATGCTCAGTTTGCTCATCTGTGAAATGGGAATGGCAACATCTAATGTACGAAGCGTGGCCAGATTATATATCAAGTAGCCAAGAGTACTTCAGATCACATGAGTGCAAATCCTCGTTCTGTTACACACTAGCTTTGAGACTGTGGGACAATCACTTATCCTCTGTATGTCCGTCAGTTTCCTCTTCTGAAAAATGGGCTGAAAAGAGTGCTTACCTCATCTGATTATCAGTGGGTAGGTTGGTGGTGAACGGCGTGGCCTCTGAAACGAGACCACTTGGATGTGAATTTCAGCTCTGTCCTTCCCCACCTGTGTGACCTTGGGCGATTCATTCACCCTTTCTGTGCCTCAGTTCTGACATCTTTAAAATGGGAATCATGTGAGGTAACAAGCTGTAGTATCACTCATGGTAGAGCCAATCTCTGTTGTGAGGATTAAGTGAATTAATATATACAAAGCACTTAGATCCTGGCCTGGCATGTTATAAGTGCTATGTGTTTGAAATCATTGCTGAGAAAATGCAGTGAAATGATACAGAAGAAGTTGCTAGAACGGTGTCTGGTACATGCTAATAATTCAATAACTATTTGCTAAGGGAGCTGGAACACAGTGGGGGTCTTCAATAAAATATTACTTCTCTTCATTCGTCCCAGGTGTGTGGAGTGGGGAGCCCCTCTCCTCCTAGCCAGATTACATACACAGGCCGGGGAGGCAGGTGGAGACACCTTGAAGCTCAGGCTAAGGGGTCTGGGGGATGGGGCTATAATGTGGGCTTAGAGGCCATTCATTCCAACAGCGCTCTTTTGGTTAAAATGCAACCAAGGAACAAAGCAGAAGTACTGCCCTAAGCGTTCTTATTTTTGGTCAATATGCTGCAAGGAAGCTAAGGAAACAGGGCTAAATTAAAGCAGGATTTATAAATACTTTAATAATGATGAATAAATGATTCATCAAAGTTGCTTGCAAAGTAAATTATTCCAAGATGCACAGAGAGCCGTCAGAATGATTGTAAACTAGTTAATAGATGATATTACAACTTGCAAGAAAGCACCTCAGAGCAGCAGCTCGAGCAATTATTTATGCCTCTACACATGCTAGCATAATTTCAGAAAAAGGGAAATTTACTTATCAGCTCTTAATAAAGTATTCATGTTATCTTAATGTGAAATGCTACCAACATTATTTACGGACTTATTGATTCCATTAGGTTTGATGTTACTCTAGGTATTTTTTCTTATTTAAACCAGGTGGCAAAGTTAACTAAGGCAGCATGGCCTTTTATTTACACAGTTCTCTTCTCTGGACATTTCTCAGGATCTCAGGAAACCTTGCAGGGGCTGGGGTGGGGGTGGAGGCATCGGAAAAGGTCTGGGCATGTACAGCATGAGGGGGCCAGACGGTGGACCTGGATGTCCTTCAAGAGACTGCCGTGGATCCTTGGAAGGTCAGCGTTGGAAGGAGCTTCATACCTCTTCTGGTCCAACCCCTACACAGGAAACTGAAGTACAGAGAGGACCCACTGAAGCCCTCCGAGCTCAAGAGTGGCAGAGTCTAGGATCACGGTGTCATGCTGGAGTCCTATCTGGTGTCCTTAGCGCCACAAGGCATGTGCAGTGGGCCAGCAGAGATCTCCCCATGGAATGGATAAGAGGTTTTCAGTGCTGACTGTGTGCATGACACTGAGCTGAACACTGACCCAACTGGGCATTAGGCTCAGATGGATGAAAATTAGGGCAACAGAAATGAAATAGTGGTTATAAACAGGAAGTTTGGGTGCAGGTGGTTGGCAGTATGAGTTAGAGCCAAGGTCACTCCTATCTCCTTGGCCTTTCCCTCATGCCTGCAACATGGCTGCAGTTCCAGCCATCACCTGTGTTCTCAGCAGGAGGAAGGACAGAGGTAGAAGAAAGGAAGCAAGACCTCTATCAGGCAAGCAAACATATTCCAGAATTGCCCACGGGGCCTCCACTCATATGTCATTGGGTGCAACTGTTTTCTCCAGCATCCCTGGCTACAGAGAAGCTGGGAAATGTACTTTATTTAGCTAGGCTTAATGAGTCCCCAATACGATGGGGATTCTCTTAGAAAGGAAGGAGAAACTAGGTATTAGGTAGGTACTGACAGTCTTTGCCATGCCTGAATTATTTTACTTCTTTCTCATAATCCCATGGGAGAGGTACTATTATTATTCCCATTTTACAGATGGGAAAACTGAGGCACAGAGAGATTAAGTGTTGTGCCCCCAGAGCAGAGTTGAGGGTTAAACCTGGGCCTGCATTGCATCATCAAGACTTGCTCTAGACCGCTGTGCGACCCTATCTCTCTGGTGGGACATGCTTTCCTGCTCAGAATCTGACGACAGTTTCCTAGAGCCTCAGTCTCTCCGTGAGGGGGTGGGTGGGAGACATCCAAAGCAGAAGGAAGAACTGAGGCAAAGGCAGCCTTGCTTGGCCCCCGGCACAGGGGTTTGCGCAGAGAGGGGCCTCATAGAACATTTGCCGTGAGGAGGTAATGGGGGGAGCAGAGGCGGAACGTCACTAGGAGATGAATGTTACAGACACCTCACAGCCAGCGTCAACCTTGAGTGGAAGGGAAGGTGGTTTCCGGGACCTTTGGCCCCCTGCCCCTGTCCTGGTCCATTCCCCACTCAGCGGGCCCCCACTCTCCTTTCAGCTGGTCACGGCCCCGCGACCATTTCTGCTTTACGAAACCCTGATTCAAGAAACCATCCCCTACCCATTGGCTTGCCTCCTAGCATGACTTTATAGGGAATCATGGAGGAATGACGGAGGTCATATCATTGACTCCTACTCCCTCATTTCATAGAGAAGGAAACTGAGACCAGAAAGAAGTATATCCCCCAGTTTTATGCAGAAGTCAGTGACAGGTGGGGAAGGGGGCCAGGACTGCCGACTCCTGGTCTGGCGTGTGTGTGTGTGTGTGTGTGTGTGTGTGTATGCACATATGTACCTGGTGTGTGCATGCACATGTGTGTGTGCACATGTATTTGCTGTTTGCATTTCTCTCCTGCTAAGGAATACACTTCAGGAAATATGGGGGGAAAACTGGGGGCATGAGAAATAGTCCTGAAATCTTAGCATATGGGTGGATGCCTTCTTAACTTAATCAGAGACTGGGGCTGAACTTGTCCCTTGCCACTAAGAAACGGCAGACCAACAGCTCAAGACAAGATGAAGACGAGGTCTGGAGCCAAGTGCAACCAGAGAAGCCTGTTGGGGAAATCTGTTGACAGGAGGTGTAGGAATCCAGGCACAGACCTGCCTGCTCTAGCATAAAAATTTAGTCCTTGACGCAGGGACAAGCAGCCAGGGCTGCTTAACTTCGCCTTGGCTGCAATGGCATCAGGATGAGCTCAGACCTGCAGGTGCAGAGAGCAATATGGCTGCTCCCTCAGGGGCCTGGCCTTGCTGCTGAGGGAACGCAGGCTGCCTTAGTTAATGCCCAGGATTCTGCTCTGAGGACTTTTCTTTGCGGTTTTATAAATCAGCCAGCAAGACAGCCACTTTCATGCTGAGATGTCATATTCAAGGCCCAACCCAAGATCAATTGCTGGCTGACTTTGATTCTCAGTCATGGAGCCTGGTCAGCCTGTCCCAATCTGGGACATTGGCAAAGCTTGGGTTTTGATGCTTTCTCCTCAGCCCTTCTGTTTTTTTTTTTTTGGGGGGGGGGGGGGGGACTCCGCTCCTTCTCTCCAGGGCAACTTTCTTCCAGGTTCACCAAGGACTGTTTTACCCTTGGGTACTCTAACAAAAGGGGTCTGTTACCCCTGAGAGACTATCCTGCAATTTGGCTATGCTGCCATAAGGGGGCGGTAGTTCCATTGACTAGGTGCTATGAATGGTAATGGTAGAGGTGAAAACCAGCAGTCACAGAATGTTTCTTTGGCACTGTATTTTTTTTTTTTTTTTTAATCTTGAATTCGTCACCACTGTTTTAACATTAGGAGACCACACATAAAATTCCTGATTTGGGGCTTCCTTTGAAACATCAGGACGTTTGGCAACATTCCCTCAGGCCTACAGCCAGCTGGGGGATGGGTAGGAGTTGCCCTCTGCATGGCACGTAGCCTCCACTGCTGCTGTCCTCATCTGGCTGGCGGTCTCTTATTTACATTACCTGTCTGCTTCCCCACACTCCCGGTTTAGGCCTGTTCTAGAGTTAGAGATAAACACTACTTAAAAAAAAAAATTAAAATAGCATCTCTCAAAAAAATTAAAACAACTGAATTGATGTGATGATAAATAAACTCAATATTTAAATACGATGCCTTAGAATCAACTTTGAGGTTTTAGACAAAGCGTAAGATACCTTTCTTACTAAACTTGTCTTAAACTTGAACCAATTTTGGTTTCCAGAACATTCCACACTTTGTCTTACCTCTAGGATGACCAACCATCCTGGATTGCCTAACTGAGGGGTTTCCTGGAATGTGTAACTTTCAGTGCCCAAACTAGGAAAATCCTGGGCAAGTCAGGACAAATCCTGCACCTTAGTTACCTATGGGCCTGTCTCTGCCCGGAACTACTCTCCTTTGCTTGGGTCACTGCCTTCTCACCCTTTAGGTCATAGCTAAGGCAGATCAGTCCTAACTATCTTCCTTCCTCAGGCCGCATCACTAGCCGTTTCCCTAGCCCTGCACACCCCACCTGGGCTAGCGTACCTGCCTACTTGCTGGTCTCCCCCCAAGACCCTGGGGTCCCCGGGCACTGACTCATGGCTCTTCTGTTCAAGGATATGTCCCTAGCACATGACACAGTGCATGGCACACAGTAAGTGTTGAGTGCTGAATCTGGACTAGTTCTTTAATGTTGTGCATGGGGCAAGCACAGGGTCTGACTGCTTTATTATTTTTTTTTATTTTTATTTTTTTTAAAGATTTTATTTATTTGACAGAGAGAGACACAGTGAGAGAGGGAACACAAGCAGGAGGAGTGGGCGAGGAAGAAGCAGGCTTCCCGCTGAGCAGGGAACCCGATGCGGGGCTCGATCCCAGGACCCTGGGAAAGGGTCTGACTGCTTTATAATCCTCATACCCTTGGCACATAGGTGCCCAATAAGAAATTGGTTGGATTGCATTGCATTGGATTGGACAAGGATTCAGACAGATGGATAGCTCTTCTGGTAAAAGAAAAAGATAAAGGAAAATAATGATGTCCCACAACCATCTCTTTCAGATTATTTTGACGATGATTCACAGAGAGAAATGCCTTTACTTAGGGACCCAGTACACTTCACCCTCCCTAGCCTCCATATGCAGTGAAACCAAGGTGTGGGCTTATGGATGGTCTTCCTCACTACACAGTGGATGCACTCTTCTATAGTTCTGTTCCATTCCATTCCATTCCATTCCATTCCATTCCATTCCATTCTGCAGTTTCGCTCTCTTTCATTTAAAAACATTCTGGTAATAACCTATTAAACTGATTCATCATCACTAATGAGTCACACCTTGTAGTTTGAAGAACTGCCCAGAGCATGACTACTTGTCCACATTCTTAGCAGACTTTGGACAATCTCAGGTCTTTCTCAGGCACACAGAAGAAGTAGAACTAACCCAAACCTTACCATCCATTAAGTCTTGCCTCCACGACACCTCCTCCATAGTCCGGTTCGTCCTCACCTGTACTGACAAGTGATGGTAATTACCATTTGCTCCCTCTTCAGAGATACTCCCGATACATTATGTTGTTTGTTGCTTCCTAGAAGTTCCTCATCTTCCTAAGTAGAGCTAAGCCCCTTGCGGACAGGTATCATGCCCTATCCTTTATTATGTGCCTCTGTCAACAAGCATGCTAAAAGAAAACAACCAAACTTGTACTGAATTAGGAGTGTCTCATACCAAGATCGTCTTTCTAGTGACGGGCTGGCGACTCTGTGTTAAAATCTAATCTCCTCCCCATAATTCCTGGTTGCCTATGGTCAGGAAAGGCCCTCTCACCCATTTGTTCGTCCTGCTGAGGACAAGAATTTGTTCCGAGTTGCATCAGACTCTAATCTTAATAAGAGTTGAGAGTAAGACAAACCACGGGCCTTCACATTCAGGATTTGTCTGAGTGCTTGACTGTGGAGGATATTTGCCACAGGTCTTTGAGATTAAGGGAGGGGGACTGATTTTCGGGATTAACATGGTGTGACTAGCCTGTTCAGACCCTGTTGTAACCTAGGATTTGATGGCTTCTAGTGAGGGCACAGAGAGGAATGGGAGTGGCCAGTGGGGGGCAGGGGACTCACCCCAGGGACAGCTCTGACCACTGTTCACTCTTGCATGGCCACAGTGAATGACTGGGATGGATTTAATCTCTCCCATTGCCATGTTTCCAATCACACACCAGACTTCCTGGTCTGAGTGCCTTGAATTGGTTACGGGTTGCTGAGCTATTGATCGTTTCAGCCCCCTGGGCAGCCGGGATCCCCAGATTGCATAGCTCTGGCCTCTAGGACTGCCCACCCCTCCATTTACCTCAGCGTGCTTCACAGATCGTCTCATGTTTTGTCTGCCTTGACTTGAAAAAGCTGAGGCAGCTCTGTCTTGTACTCTACTCGTGTGACCCCCAAACATAACATAGTCAAGTGTGCTCTACCTGGAGTCCAGAGACCAGGGCCCCGATCTTGGCTCAGCATCACCTCCCCCACTAGCAAGAGTATCACAGACCATCATATTTCTCATCCACATTATGTGAATGGCCTCCGAAAACCATGCAAATTCCCGACGCTGGTGGTAAGAATATATATGTAGTGTTTCTGTTTACTATGTCATATGAACTTCTGTACTGAGTGGCACCTCTCAGCCACTCTTCAACAAGCACTTTTGGGAGGGCCTTCCTCGGGACAGGTGTGACAGTCCCCGAGATGGAATGGTTAGCAAAACTCCAGTCTTGGTGCTTGCTTTCATGGAGCCCACCATCTAGCTCTTTCTAGGCTTATATCAGGAAGTGGAAGACCTACTTTCACCCCCACTGCCCCTGCACTTGTGAACTTGCCCCCCAAATGGGGGAATAATGCAACCTCGCCGTGTGAAGGGCCAGCATCTCCTGACCTTGAGTTCAGCACTAAGAGTGCACGTGTCAGGACACCGCCTTTCTCCCTCACCCCCACCCCCACCACACACACATAGGCAGGTGAAGGGACAACAGTGTGACATCGTCAGATAAACCTCACCGAGGGGGCTGGCTGGCTGTGAGTGAATCACCACGTCCCTGGGCACTTGCTGTCTTGTTGACATCCAGTTGTGTTCTTGACACTTCTGCCGTCACCTCAACTCTCCCCCTCCTGGTCGTCTGCCCTGTGTCGCTGTCCAAACACCTCCTTTCCCAAAAGGCCAAGGGCATCCCTCCGAAGACCAAGGAAGCATTTGTTTTCATCATCCGCTGTTCCAGCAAAGAAGCAGTTGTAAGCCTCTCTCTGGGGAGGGCCAGGCTGCAGAATCTTTTGTTGAACGGAGCACCTTTCACGTGAAGAAACGGCGGCAAGATAAAATGACACGTTGCTAATGATGTATTTTATGGACTGCCATCTGTCTCCGGAAAGGTCAGAGAAAAATGGCAGCTCGGTTGCAGGCGATTGGGTGGCGGTAGTGGTTGGGGGGACAAATGGTTCTCGTCAGAACATGACAAGGAGCCTCGGTGACATCATATAAATGCCCTAATTGGGAAGTGGTCAATCGAGCGGACCTGACTTCTGAATTTGATGTGTCAATAAACAAGCTCAAGGTGAGATGCTGGATCAATACCGCAGGACAAGAACCATCCGGCAAATTTACTGCAAAGTAATTGGGTGCAAAATGACTCAACTCAACCTTCACACCGCTGAAAAGCACACACGCGGTGGGCCCGCCGGCAAGCGTTTGTACGTGTCAGCGGCCGCTGGAGCGCTCACTGCCTGCTAATGGGTCTGGGGAGAGAGAGCCCCCGAAAGGGAGAGAGAACCACGCACTCTTTGTGCAGATCTTTATCCAGAATAAGCAAGCTCACTGTTGGGGAGTGTGAACTAGATGCTTCTACCAGGACTAGATTGTCTTTCATCTCATATGATATTAATTATAATTATAATTATTATTATTTTTTTATTTTTATTTTTTAAAGATTTCATTTAGTTATTTGACAGAGAGAAAGACAGCCAGCGAGAGAGGGAACACAAGCAGGGGGAGTGGGAGAGGAAGAAGCAGGCTCCCAGCGGAGGAGCCCAATACGGGGCTCGATCCCAGGACCCCGGGGTCATGCCCTGAGCCAAAGGCAGATGCTTAACGACTGAGCCACCCAGGTGCCCTAATAATTATAATTATTATTATAGAGCCATTTTTTACTCCAAGTTGCAAAATATATGAGACACAGAGGAAATCTACGTCTGTATCTATAGATATGTATATTTATATGCCTGTCCCTGTATCTATAAACCTATATTCGAAATATCTATATATCATCTATTATTGGTGGTAGCTTGTTCTTTCCATCTCTGGGTATAAGGAAAAGTGGGTAAAGATGCTCAGTTGTGTTCACTTCAGGCTGTCCTGGCCTGGAGGTGGGTGGAGGGAGTAAGGAGGCCAGATCCTGCCCTGACCCAGTGGTGGGAAACGTGTTCTGTCCTAGAAACCTCCCGCTGCCCCATCCAGGCATGAAGACCTCTGGACAGGTTGGCTGGGAGTGTCCTGAAACTGGCTCATACCAGCTCACAAGAGCTGACTGTTCAATAGTCAGGAATTTTGCCAGCCGGTTGTTTAACCGCTGGTAGTCTGAAGTCGGCCATATTCACACCATGGATGTCCCCAAATGCTCTGTGGCAGGTCCCGGGAGTCATTGACTGGCACACCACTGGGAAGAGGGTAGGGCCTGGAAGTCTGGGATCCAGACAAGGAGGGGTGAGGCCGGGGCTGGGCTGTATCCTCTGAGGCTGGCCTCACTGCTGGGTAGTTACGTTTTGGTCTGGGAGGCCTTGGGCAAGGCAGGGGGGCAGCTGAAGACAGAGGAGAGCTGATGACTAGAGAAGAGACGCCATCTACATTTTAATCACCTTTTCTCAGAGTGGCCCGTTGGGGAAGACTGATCAGGATAGTGAAAGGAGCAGGTTGGGGGAGGGCCTTCTTTCTGGATCATAGCTGGCCCCTTTTTGCTCTATTCTCACACTGTGGAAGGGGTGAGGGATCTCTCTGGAACATGTTTCATTGGGGCACTAATCCCTTTCAGAAGGGCTCCACTCTCATGACCTCATCACCTCCCAAAGGCCTGACTTCCTTTTTTCTTTTTTTTAAGATTTTATTTATTTATTTGACAGAGATAGAGACAGCCAGCGAGAGAGGGAACACAAGCAGGGGGAGTGGGAGAGGAAGAAGCAGGCTCATAGCGGAGGAGCCTGATGTGGGGCTCGATCTCGTAACGCCGGGATCACACCCTGAGCCGAAGGCAGATGCTTAACTGCTGTGCTACCCAGGCACCCCAAGGCCTGACTTCCTAATACCATTCACCTTGGGGTGAATTTTGGTGGTGGTGGGGATACACACATTCAGACCATGGCAGTTTCCCAAATCCCTGGAGTATCCTGTCTGTAGCTCTGGTCCCTCTTCCACCTGAGACTTCCTCATTCCCCATCTCCTCACAACCCAACAGCCGAAGGGCTTACCCTTGGCACACCTGGGGGGCCTCAGGGACCCTGCCCCTGTGTTAGGCCAGCTTCGGTCCAGGTGGGTCAGTGTCCTGCCCTGTCTACGGCACCAGGCAGGTGGACTTGAGGAGTCAGGGGACGTCATCTACACCGCTGAGCTCCATGGGTGCCCTTCCCCGGGGATAGAAGGTGTGAGGTGCTGATTTACCACTACCAAACCACTGGGAGGGATGCGGGCTGCTGTTGGAAGTGAGCGGAGCCTCCAGGGTGTGGGAAGACAGGAGACCTGCGCTCCCTGGAGAGGCGCTGGTGGGCCAGTGCCTGTAGCTGACAACGTAGGTTCTGATGGTGGCTTGGCAGATCCCTGATGCTGTGTGGCCTGAGGCAAGACACTGAACACTCGGGGCCTCAGTTGTGCCATCTGTGAAATGGACAGAACGAGCCAATTTACAGAAGATGCTTAAAACAATATCTGGCTCTTCCGTCGTGAGCTTTTGAGACAGAGACAGTTATTGCTGGTACCTCTCTGTTCCATGTGAGCCTCACAGCAACTTTGTGAGAATCTTTTGTTGCCAATACCCCCATTTTTAGGATATAGAGACCGAGACTGAAAGGTATGCTCACCTGCCTATGATCTCATGGTCCATCAGGGCTGGAACCATCTGGAACTCAGCTGCTCCCTCTTTGTCCAGAATGTTCTCTACCATTCTGGTCGCTTGCAGGTGTCTGGAAGGTGTGAGGGGAGGATGCAGGCTTGGGAGAAAGCAGACCTAGCCCGAGAAGGAGGGCAGCGGAACCAGAGGAGGTAGCCTGAGACAGAGGCACAGGGAGAGGGCAGCAGGAGAATTGAAGGCTGTCTTCCAGGGAGGGAGATGGCGTCTGTTGGGGGTAGAGACAAGAGAGTAGGAAGATAGGCAAAACTAACTTCATTTTGCCGACTATAACCTGATCCGTGAGCACTCTATCAATGTGGGGGCAGAAATATAATTCTGCCCACTTAAGGAAGTCTCTCCTGGTTTTAAATGTAGTTACTTTGGAGTAAAAACTAGTAGGTTCATGATTCTTCCTTTTCTCCTTTTCCCTGAGTGGCAAAGTGGTGGCAGTGTATGTGTGTGTGTGTATGTGTGTGTGTGTGTGTGTGTGTGTGGTTTGTCCTGGCACTGGGAAAGGGGCAGGTCTGAACAGGTCCTCTGGCCTAGTCCTTGGCTGAAGTGTGGTCCGTCTCATGGAATCTTCGGATCTCACTCTTTACCCCCGCAGCACCTGCTACAAGGACCGTGGACCCCTGTGGCCTGTGGTCACAAGGCGCAGGCAGGCCGAGCTGTGCCTCCCTTATCACTTTGGGGCCCTGGCCTTCCCTCAGCCTTCCACACTGGTTTGATGGAGCTCAGCACACATGTGCGTATAAACCCCTCCCCCAACACGCACTGCTGTGGGGTGCCCTCAGGCCCAGCAGCCCAGATACCCCTCCAGCCTTGCTACCCACACCTGTAGGTGCCAGGTGAGGTGCACACAGGCTCAAGGGCTCCTGCCCCACGCTGCAGGGTGCCAGGGAGCTCAGCCTTCCGTGGTCTCTACCACCCAGCCCGCTCCCCACATTCAGTGCCTGTTTGGGTGCTGGGCTCCTTCTCAGGAACTTCAAGCCGTTGTCATGCTCCCCATTTCCTCCTCCTGCCTGCTGCTCAGCTTTCTCCCTGTGGCTGAGAACGGATGTGAGTGATGTTCTCCCCCTACCGTGTTCCTTGTGTGACCTTTGGCTATCAAGTCCTCCAGCCCCTTCGAGAGTTCGGACCCTGCGTCAGGTGTTTGGCCTGAAAAGCCTTATTTTAAGGAATTTTTATTCCTTAAAATAAAATATTTTCAAGACTAGCAGTCCTTCAATGAGTTAAAAAAAAATTCATTCAGCAGTTCCACTGACTTCTTTGTTCTAAGCTTGTCCTGTCCCCCTGATTTCCAGGGGCAAGAGAGACAAATGGGGAAAAGTAAAAGCCAGTTATTTTCTCAAAAAATTATCCCTTGGCTCATGCCAATTGCTTAGCACAGGGCCTGGCATTTACTTGGTAAGAACTCAGTAATTGTTAGCCGTTGCTATTATATTGTTTTTATTCATTATTATTATTTTCTGTTGTTGTGCTTGTAGTATGTCAGAGTAAGAGAGAAGCTAAGAGACAATTATAATTGTGCAGTATGGACACACGCAGGGAGCCAGGGAGCCGGTTGAGAGTTTTGCAGGGTTGGGGAAGGCTTCTGGAAAGAAGTGTACATGGAGACTGAAGTTTCTCTGGCCGCCCCCCATGCTTCACGTCAGCCTCGCTCAACTCTGCAATCCCAGAGTCTCTGGGGATCCCTGCTGCTCCCTGTCCTCTCCCTGCCGGAAACACTGTCTTCCCTACTGCCATCCCCTCCCCTGGCTTTAGTCTCCATCTTGACTGCACACTCAGGAGAGATCCTGGGCCAGGACCCCCCAGCTCAGCAGGCCTGAGTCCTGATCCACAGAACCCTTGAGATAGGTAGTGCTGGTCATTTTAAACCACTAAGTTGTGGGTTAATTTATTACTCAGTGGTAGATAACTGATACATTTCCACATTCGCCCTGACTAGGAGACCCATTACTATTTTAGCACAAGTTTTTGGACCCAAGAGATAATTCCACAAGCGAGGGGGAGGGGTTTGCGGTGACAAACAGCCGAAGGACGGAGCCAGGGGATGTGGAGTCCTGGTGTGGTTCTCTTTCCCTCTCTGGACCTCAGTCTCTTTGTTTTTGGATGAGAGGTTGACCTAGACCATCTCTAAGGTGATTTCCGGCTTTACCATTTGTTGGAGGTTTGTGGAAATGCTTTCCGACAGAGCCGGGATTTGTAGATGGCCAGGAACTAAATTTTATGACCGGGCACGCCTGGGACACGTCTCCTGCGTGCCTCTTCTTCAGGCTGCCCGCGAGGCCTACGGGGCCTGGCCACGAGCAGCACATTCGGCCCCTAGTGGGGCAAGAGAACCAGTCAGAAGAGGCGCCTGGGCCCTTCGGGGGGATTTCTGGCCCGACCTCCTGACCTCAGAGGCCTGCCTGCCCTGCAGAGACCCTGCTTACCAGGTAGGAATATTCCCGGTGCTCTCTGGCTCCCTCCCGGTCCCAAGCCTCAAGTCTCCTGGGATCATTCATCACACTTGTTATTTTCTTCTCTGACTTAACGAGGATTACCCACTTGTCAGGGTTATGCTGTGACACCTGCCTTCACCAGCCCCCCTTGGCCTGAGGACTGGGGCCAGCCAGGCTCTCTCCCACGAGAAGCAGTGCCGTAGCCTCGCTGTTCTCCCATCCCCAGCTCTGAGTCAGGGTTTTGGCAAGCAGGGGAGGGGCTGACAGAGCTGGAAGGCAGTGCAGGGCTGAGGGGTCCTGCGTGAACAACCACCGGGCCCCTCCCTTCCTGCTACAGGAGACCCTTACCAGTCTAACGGGGGTACGCAGAAACCCCAGGATGGTGTCTTAAATGAAGAGAGTTTTGTTTTGCTTCTCCCAAATTAGAAATAGAGTGGCGGCTGGAATCAGTCAGTGGCTCTGGCCAGAGCACGAACCATGCAAGGTAGGAAAAAAAGATGTCCCAGCAGGCGTCTGCTTGTGTCTCGTGGTCCAGACTGGGTCTCTTGGCTGCTTGCTGCTCGGGAGGCCGAGAAAGCGTGGGCAGTGGAGGTAGGGACGGGGGAGGGGAAAGCACTTGAGGTTAGGCGGTAGGGTGTTGGTTGCAAGTGATGGAAACCTGGTTTAGATGAGGAGAAGCCAAAGGGAAATTAATTATCTTCAGTCTCCAAATGTCAGGGAGGCCAGGGAGAGGCTGGGCCTCCAGGATTGCTAGGGCTGGTGCTCCAGAAGTCCTGGGCTCCACTTTGCCCTCTCTGCGGGTTGGCTTTTGTCTCTCAGACTGCCTTCTTCCTCTCATCAACCAAAACACGGCCACCGCCGCTCCTGCCATCACCCGTCGCAGCTTGGTCTCCAGAGACAGGTCGTTTGTCCCCAGTTCTGAATGGAAGGTCTTGGGAAGGTCTCTGGCCTGCTGGGTCACCTGCCCATCCCTGGACCATTTGACCTGCGCCGGGGGCGGGATGCCTGTGGTCAGAGGGGGGTCTGGAGGTGGGGTACAGTAGCAGCTCTTATGACAAGCAGGAGGAGCCGAGGCTGTCACTATACCAGGGCCACAAGACTGCCTGGAATCCAAACTCCAGAGGACTGAGGTCGCTTGGCCTCTGTCGCACAGCAGCTTGGGGCAAAACAGGAGGCTAAAAGCCTGGCTTCCTGATGCCTTGTTGACTCTGCTGCGGGCTTCTCAACCTTGGCGCTGCTGTGGGGCGGGGCTGGGTCGCCCTTGCTGGGCGCTGTCCCGTGCACTGTCGGATGTTTGGTTCCGGCACTGCCGTCGGCTGGCGACGTGTGTCTTCTGCCTGAAATGAGCTGCTCATCTTTCTGGGCTTCGGTTTCTTCGACTGGCGATGACAATCGCTGCCTGCCTGCTTCAGAGAGTGGTCACAACAAGGAACATGGAAGGTTCAAAAATACTAGCTATGAGCATCCTTTGCAAAGCCCGAAGTATGATACCAATGAACAGCATTGTTGGACAGCAATCCCTGATTCCACTTTATGTCCAGGCACAGGGCGGGGAACGTGTGTGTGTGTGTGTGAGTGAATGAGAGTGGGTGAGTCTGAGCATGTGGGTGTGAGTGTGTGTGTCTGAGCGTGAGTGTGTATAACCACTTCAATTGGAGGAACGAGAAACCCTTTCACCAGATGGACAGTGGGAAGCTCTGTGTTCATCGGGTGAAGATCTCTGGGTGGCGTGGGCTCAATTTTGGCCTCCTCTCATTAATCCCCAGTGGAACAATTCGTGGTCTCAGAATCAACCTTCCAAAAAGAGGCAGAACTTCAGGTGTGCTGGAAAAAAGGGAGGCCATTGGCAGCAGGACCCCTGACATCTTGGCCTCCACTGGCCTCTGACTTCCTCAACCTCCAAACGAGGTCGTTTGTCAAAAAACTCAACCAACCAACCAACCAGATGTCAACCAACAGGGGCATCGTGCTTTAGATGTCCCCCAGGGACATTTGGCAATGTCTGGAGACATAGCTGACATTCCCGTCTCCCCCCTCATTCAAATGGCAGGGCCAGGTCAGCCCTAAGACCTCCCTCACCTGGGTTGTGGGTAGATACAGACCCTGAGATGGCCGGGACCCTTTCTGGGTAGGGGGCATCAGTTCACGTGGAGACTGCCACCTGTGTTGAGGACCAGGCCAGGTCCCTCAGGGAACTGATCAGGAACTGATCCCCCAAACCCTCCATGGCATAGAGCCGGCTCTGTGTGGCACTCTGCAGACATCGGCAAAGGATTGGGGGCCGCTTCCTGGAGGACACGGTGTTTGAACAGGGCCTTGGAAGGCCGAGTGATGATAGTGAGCAGACCAGCAAGAGACGCCAGCCTCCGGGTGCCTTACCATGACCTGGCTGCGAGGTCCTCCCTGTGGGCCCTCCAGGGACCCTCCCTGTGACTGTTCTGCCCTGACTGAGCTGTGAGAAAGGTCAGGATTCTAAGAACATCTGCTGAGAATCGAAGGAAAGCACAGAGCATCGGAAGACGCAGGCGGTTCTCATCCCTGTTCTAGAGGAGGGAGACGAGTGGTCTTTGTTGCACATACTTATCCCACCTTCTGTTGAAGGGAATTTTGTAAGAGCTAGGAGAGTGCCCAGCCTGGAGGAGAGGTTCACAGGAAAGAAAAGCCATGGCTTCTACTATAATTAACGTACAAAACATAAAGACAATTTTATTTTTTAATTTATTTTTTAAGATTTTATTATTCATTTGACAGAGATAGAGACAGCCAGTGAGAGAGGGAACACAAGCAGGGGGAGTGGGAGAGGAAGAAGCAGGCTCCCAACAGAGGAGCCTGATGTGGGGCTTGATCCCATAATGCCGGGATCATGCCCTGAGCCGAAGGCAGACGCTTAACGACTGAGCCATCCAGGCGCCCCATAAAGACAATTTTAAAACTCTGTAATCATGAGTTAAATAGAATATATTAAGTTGATTATAGGGGAACGCGTGTCCTTTATTTGGGATTAAGTCAGTGTTATGGTATTATCTACCCTGGAAGGCTTCCTGGAGGAGGCAAGGAGGAAGGTTTTCATTCCTGTGGGAAGAGCCCCAGTGTAAGGCAGGGTAAATTCTATGTTCTGGACAGCCCTCCTCACGTGGCCAACAAAGCTTGCCATGAGCATTTCTCAAGAGCCCGCCTTGCTAGCAGCACCCTTCTGGGCTTGGCAGGAGGTGGCTGGTGGGCTGATTTGCCATGGAAGCTTTCCCTGGGGCCATTACCTGTGACTACATTTCTTCAGGAAAAGACAACCTCCCTGGCAAGTTCATTTCTGCTCCAGTGTGTGTTTTCACACAAGACTGAGTTTCCATCCACCTTCAAGTGTCCTTCCCCTTTCCCATTTCACGCTCCTGTCCCTAAATAATATTTGCGTTTCCTATTAATAGGACTGTCTTGATTGTGGCTGGTCCAGCTGACCTACTTTCCCCAGTTTTTTATTCCAGAAATGGCGCTGCCTGATTCTCTTAGCACCGTCTACTATTCAGCCATTCATTCCACATGTGGTGATGGAGCTCCTGCTGTTCAGAGAGTGAAAACAAAGTGTGAAATATAGTCCCAGGCCGCAGTGGCTGCGAGTCTCGTTGGGAAGTCGAGACAGGGAGTGCAGCGCTTTCTGAGTGCTGGTGTGGCGAGGCCCGTGTGTGCATGTCCTCTGCTCGGATAAGGGTGAGAGCCCAGGGCTGGGCCAACCCCGAACGCCTCAGGAGGAGGCGGGAGTTGTAATATTTTTCCAGGGAGGAGGTCCCACAGGAGTGAGCTTTCTTGCTTCCAGTTTGTGATTTCTTAATTCTCCAAGGGATTCTCCAAGGCAAGGGCCCAAGGAAGAGATGGTTAGCTGGCTTGCCAGCCACTGAGGCCCCAGCCTTGTTGCCCGAGACAGGTGGGTCTCCACTTTCTTCCTGTGCTTCTGCCATTTTGATTTGGGTGGCACGTGCCCTCCTGGCTGTCCCCCCACACCAGACTCATACTGGCCTCGATGCCTTTGTGTATACGATCCCTCTACGTGGAATATCTTTCGCCTTTTCTCCATCACTATAGTAGGTTTTAAAAACAATTCACTTCCTTTCCACCCACTCCTGCCTCCTACACACATGTACGTACACACACACACACACACACACACACACACACACACACACACTCTGCCCTGCACTGTTGAAGTTGGGCTTGGCTGTGTCCTAGCAGACAATGTGTACTTTACCTCTTTGATGAAGGGTTCGGTCATGTGACTTGGCTTTGGCCAATGGGATGTTAGCAGATATGACATCAACATGCTGTCTTGTGCAGAGAAGAACATGCCCCAACTGGCCTGCTCCTGCAAGGAGCATAAGAAGTTGCATTCACACTTGGACCTGACCGGCAGCTTGGAGCTAAGCCCAGCAAAGCCGAGACTGGATCAGTGCCCTGGAGTAACATGGGTGAGAGGGAAGGATTATTGCTTTGAGCCTCTGACTTTTGGGATGGTGTGTTATGCAGCATTAACATTGTGGTAGGTGACTCATAGAACCACCAACCAAAGGGTTCCCATTTTCCCAGCACTTTAGGACCCCAAATTGCTTCCTTCAGGGAGTATTCCCAGATTGACCACTCTACAACTCTGCTCATCTATTTTATGGCACTCTAGCTCCCTCTGACTCCCTTTCTGTTACCTTCTGAAGATATTCTCTTGCTATTTCCCGTATGTGCTTCCTGCCCTTGTAACTGCGCTGTGAGCTTGAAGAGGCTGGGTTGAGGCTAACACGTCTGTGTCACTTTAGGAGTAAGGTACTAGAAGGCTCCCAGGGCTACCCAATGCTTAAAGAAAAGTACATGGGAGTTTTGATGTCCTCAGGGCTCTTCACTAGGGACTGGCTTAGATGCCAACGTCATCATCAAACCATTTAGTATCTAGCCTGCGTTTCTAGAATGTCCAGGGACATTTTGGTGCAAGCTGGACCCCACAGGTGTGGCATCTGGGGACAGTCAGGAGTGCACCTGCACACTTGGCCTGCTGACCTCACTGGCTACCTGAGTTTCAGCAAAACGATTTCCACTGCTGGACTCACTCCCAGGAAACGCCATGTACCTGAGTTAGGGCTCTGAAGCCATCTTTATGGGTGTGGGGAAAATAACCATTTCCTGGACGATAAAGCTGTGGCTATTCTCTGAGGAGGCCGGTTTCCAAAAAACATTCATCCATTTCATCGAAGCAATTTTGAAGTTAGAGACAACTTCCTCTCTTAGCACATCCCTGCATGGCCCCACTGCTCCCTTTGCCCACTCCTGCCAACACACATGTCCTTGCTTGCCAGAGGTCTCCTCGGCCTGCCAGGCCCAACCCTAGGTCTCTTCCTCTGGGAAGCCTTCTTATCCTTAGGCAGAATTCATTTTTCCTTCTCATAGGCCTTGATGTATTCTTCTTTTTGGACATTCAAAATTATATTTTACATATCTGCATAAACATCCTGACCTCCTCTAGACTGAGCTCCTCCAGGGGAGGGTCCCCTCAGGCCCTACTGTATTTCCCTGGTAGAAGGAGGTGCTCAGTGACTGTTGATTGGGCTGAGGTGAATTGCTATATCCCTCACTCTCTAGGCCTCCTGTCCCCATGCTGCTCTGGTCCCCCAAATCCTGTGTGGTCTGGTTCTCCTTGGCTTTTTCTCCATCTGGCCCTTTGCTTCTGAGCTTCTTTTTTTCATCCAAACTGCTTGTCACATGCCCCCCTGTCTCCGAACCTTGCTAAATTGCCAAATTGCTGATAGTATCGCTTCAAGTTCACGGTTATTACTTAGTATGTCTCTTCAATGTTCTAACACAAATAAAAAAGTTTCCAGTCCCAAAGAACACCGATGGAGGAGAAATCAGAGGAAAGGGTTTGAAGGCTATCACTAAGGGGACTTGCCGCCACACTCCACGCTCAATTTCATGCCAGTTAGCTTTAAAAACAAGTAAATTCTTCGTATCCAAAGGGCCTCATGTGCCCTCATCAGAGCTTCGGAAACACATCGCCCCAGGGGGTGAACATGAACATGCCGTGGTGGGTGTCAGCCCAGCCAACACTCCTGCTCAGCATCCAGCACCCCCCAAGGCCCTCCACCCATGGCCAGGGAACAGGGGAGGAGGGAGAAGGAACCAGAAGGAAATCAACCACTCCTCCCTCCTTCCACTTTCTTTCACAAATATTCACATGCTCCATGCTCCCTGTTATGTGCAAAGCTCCACGGTATAGAACGGTGAATGTAGTGGAGAGACCCTTACATGAGGTGATTGCATCCATTAAGAATTTGGCTCAGCTGTGCACGATGGAAAACCCAAGAGACTGTGGCATAAATGAAGGGGAGTATATGAGAGAAATCCAGAAGTGGCATTGTCAGGCTGGTGCGATAGCTCTGTCTCCCAGTCATCAAGGAGCCAATACCTTTCTGATTTCTGGCCCACCATCTTTAGCTCATGACTTACATCCTCAAGGTGGCCTCATTCCAAGATGGCCACCAGAGGTCCAGCTATCAGATGTTCATTCCAGGCAGCAAGATGAGGAAGGGACAAGGGCAAAGGAGTGTACCTTCCACTTGACACATGGGCCATGTTGATATGAGTAAAGGGAAAAGGCCCTTAGGGGGATTCCTGGGGGAATAAGGGGCAAAGATAGGAAGAAGCACTTCATGGTGACATCTGGAGTAAGAGGATGAAACCAACGGGAAGGACTCCATAAAAAAGGCTTTAAAGATTTGAGGACAGCAGAAACCCAATCCTTATGTTGCACAAACACCCGTACGCACCCACCTTATGAGACTTTGTAAATGGTGGAAAGGGCTAAAAATATAGTTTCCCAGAGGGTTGAGATGAATCCTGGAGGAGAGAATCCTGGAGGAGAGAATTCTGGAGAGTCATGAAGGGATGCTGGTTGTCAAGGAGATAACCGTTCCTGCTTTTGACACCCAGATCGGAGGCAGCCTCCGGGCCGCAGCTGGCTTTCCTCTGTCCTCGGCAGCTGAGCGTTGTGACGGGGATGCGAGGGAAGGCTGCAGAGCAGCCAGCTGTTCGGATAAAGATAGATCTCTGGGGCTGACTTGGAATGGTGGAATGCAAGGGCTAGAAGGGAGCCTAGACCGGTAGGGAATTCTTTCTTTTCTAGATGATGAAGTGAGCCGAGAGATCAAACGTGTTGCCTCAGCTCACCCAACTGAGAGAGCGGTGGTACAAGGACGAGAATGCAGGTTTTCAGGTTTCCCAGAATTGTGTGAAAACCCATCTAAAAATGGTGGAGGGGTGAATTGGCCCCAAGAGACATAAGGGAGTGGTTAGGAGGAAGGCGTGAGGTCAACCTATGTCAGATACCCAGTCTCTGGGAGCATGATCCACAGGGCATGGCTGGTCAGGCACTTTCTGGTGCCTTCCAGTGCTGTCGAGGCTTGCTCCAGGCACTAGAGAAGGGGGACACTCCCTTGCTGGGCATTTTAATATCTCTTTCTTCTGCCTTTCTTCTTGGCTCTCCCTCCTGAGCACCATCACCCCTCCTCCTGCCTCCATCATATTGAATCACCAGGGTGTGAAATATAATAAAGCATTGTACCGTTCAATCTGTCGGCTATTCCTTAAAGGTGTACTCCAGGTAAATATCCCCTTGGCCTGTGAAAAATGAGCTTACCTGCAACAAATGACTTTGATGAACCTCAGGAGCTGGCCCTCTATCATTCTTTTCCAATTGGCTTCCCCAGCCAAGCATGGTTTCCCTGCACAAATTTGTCTTGCTGAAGGAAGAGTTTCTCTAATTCACTTCCCTCCCAATGCCCCAGCTTCCCTGCCTAGGCGTCCCGTTATCCGGCCCCCACTCTCAGAGATGTCCTTCTTCTAGAGCTCCACACAGTCATCAAATGCTTCACCAAGTTGATCACAGTCAGAATCCAAATTAATCGGTCCTTCCATGAGCACCGACCGGGTAGGGCAGACTGAGAGCAGACTCCGTCTGGATTCGTGAAATGGGTGTAGCCTGTGCCCCAGCACTTTCTAGACGTGTCGTCTGTGCCTCAGCATCCTCACCTGTGAAGCGGGGACGGGTAATACCCGATCTTCCTCCCACTCACAGTTGTCTGAATATCGAACAGATTTTTCCACGGGAAAATGCTTTGAAAAGCCTACGTCACTACACCCACACAAGGCTTACCGTGAGTCCCATGGATCTGAACGCCTTCGGGGATGAAAGGAAAGTTTGGTCCTCTATTCAGCAAAGATTTACCGAGTGCCGACTATGTGCCCAGGCCTTGTGTGAAGCACTGGGCGTAGTTTAGGGAATCAAAGGGACCCAATTCCCACTTTCCTGGAGTTTAGCCATATTTCCTTTCAGTCTCGTCGGGAAGACAAAACCAGCAAGCATGGGATCCAGCTACAGGACAAAAGGGTGTGCTATCTGTCCATATATGGGTGAACTAAATCACGTCTCTTGAAATAGAAGGTTCCATTACCTGCGTACCTACGATGCTGTAGTTTATTTAATTTCAGAACAACTGTACAAACGAAGAATCTTTACAGCGGAGGAACTTGAGGCTTGAAGAAGGAAAGAGTTGGCCTGAGGTCAGGAGGCAGAGCCGGGATGGAGGCCGGGGCCGTCGGACTCCCCTGCGCTCCTCCTCACACGTCTCTCAGCCTTGAGGCCGCACACATCGAACTTGCTCAGGGAGTTCGGTGGCTGATAGTGCTTCTGTGGCCATGGTGGTCGCAAGAGAAACGTCAAAGAAGTGGCCTCCGACTTGGCTTCAGAGGAAAGGAAGAAGCAGCGTGGTGGGCTAAGGAAGCGGGGGAGTCGGGAGGGTGGGAGCCCTGCAGGTCACGGGGGGACCGGCCACGAAGGCCAACGTGGGGTGGTGAGGTCGGACCGAGCCAGATTATGGAGAGGCACAGAGTGAGGGCTTAGGGCCCATTCCCGACCAGACAGGGAAGATGGAAGGCATTTTGTTGTTAGAATAAGAAAATAAGGAGTGGACCTTCTCCCTGCCTGAAAGTTTCATTTCAGAGCTTTCTACACAGAAAGCATAGTTAGCCTGTCACTAACTAGCTGAGTGATGCTGGGTAATGAACATCCTCCCTCTGGGCCTCAGTTTCCCCAGCTGTCAGAGGAAGGGGTTGGAAGAGAGGGGCGCTGAGGCTCCTCGTAGCTGTGAGATGCCTCGATTCTGTGATTCCGTAATGAACTCAAAAGCATGTAAATATGCAGATCACAGCCACGTACCTGCAAGGGCTTTTTCCCTTCTCTGCTGTTGTAATTTTAGATAAGTGCCAAATGCCTCTTTATTCTCAAATATAAAAACATCGAGAAGATTAAGCCACAGCCTGTCTCATAATAATCTGGGCATCCAATTCCAGCTTTCTGATGAAGCCGCCACTGTTATAAGGGAATTGGAAAGTGTAATATTTGCAAAAACAAATAATCCTCCCCCACCACCTTGAGTGAAGCTGAATGTTTTTGGTGACTTAGTAGCTCGCTTCTCAGGTTCTTGATCCATGGAGCCTTATTTTGGGACATCAGCGATTTCTGGAAACACGTTGTGTTACAGTCCTCATTCGGGTCTAGTCTCTCCTTTGAGGGTCAGATTCAGGTGATCTGTGACATCTACAAGAGGCTGAGTCCCCAAGGGCAAACCTCAAAAAGGACTCCTATGGCTCATATTAGTTACAAAACAAATCGGAGTCCCCTTGATGGCCTGTGTGTGCGAGATGATGACTGGTGGTGGGGACGCTGATGATCAAGCAAACTTAGAGCCTGCTCTGTGCCAGGCAGGGCCCCAAGCACTTCACCTGCATTAATTCATTAATTCTCCGGGGTGAGTGCTACTGTCAACCTCATTTTGCAGAGGAGGAAGCAAAGCGAGGAACAGAGAGGTCAAGAAATCTTCCTGAGGCCACACAGCTAGTCAGAGATGCTGTTGGAATCTGAGTCTGGCAGTGCAGTTCCAGAACACTGTTCCCCCATGATGTTCCACTCCCTTGAGCGAGGATTCCGGCTACTGCTCCCCAGAACCATTTCCCACCTCTTGTCCTCATTTACCCTCTAGGGTTTTTCCTTCATTCTTCAAGAAGAACTGTATCACACAATAAGCCGGGTGACATTCTCATCTGGCTTCAGACTGATAGGCACCCCTCCCCCCCAATTCCACTACTGTTGGGCACCTACTTGTGCCAGGTGCTAGCGATGGGAGATGAAGCCCGGCTTCTCCCCAGGGATTTCACGTGCCTGCAGGGGAGTCAAGAGACAACAGCTGGGGGCACACTAGGCCCAGGTGGGTGTGACATCCTTTGTGGAGGCAGTGCGGAATGGAGGACTCCTCCCATCTCCTCTTCCCCTCTCGCTACCAGGATTCCTCCAGCTTGTCAGGCTAAGTGCACGCTCTCTTGCTCCCAACTGCCAACCCCACTGCCTTCTTCCCTCTTGTCCCCCAGGCACCTCTTCTTGGTGGCCTTCTCTACTTCTCCGTCCTTTCTGTGGTCAGTAGCCATTGCTGACCTGCCCTAATGGTCCAGTGCTCAGTACTAGGGCGGCTATGGTTGGACCCTCGTCCTCGGGTCACCCGATGGGTGAAACTGAACTAGGAAATCTGAGCTGATGTGGGTGTGTTAGTCTGGACTCTCCAGAGAAAGGAATCAACAGGACATACAAATATTATAGAAGGAGATTTATTATCAGGAATTGTTTTACGTGATTATCGAGGCTGACAAATCCCAAGATGTGCAGTGGGCAAGCTGGGGACCCCAAAGAGCTCTTGATGTAGTTCCAGTCTGAGTTGGAAGGCCTGAGAACCAGGGGAGCTGAAGGTGTTTTCCATTCTAGTCTGAAAGCTGGCAGGCTTGAGACCCAGGGGGTGCTGATGGTTTAATCTGAGTTCAAACGCCGGAAGAAAACCAGTGCTCTAGGGGGGGCAGGAAGCCAGGGGGAGCTCCCTCTTTCTCAGCCTTTTTGTTCTATTCAGGTCTTCAGCTGAATGGATGAGGTCCACCCACGTGGGGGAGGGCCATCTGCTTTGCTCAGTCCAGTGATTCGAACGCTGATCTCCCCAGAAACACCCTTGCAGATACACCCACAGTAAGGTTTGGCCAAATGTCTGAGCGCCTGACGGCTCGGTCAAGTTGATACAGAATTAACCATGACAGTGGGCATCTGATGTGTGGGCGGAGACTCCAAGGGTCCTATGCCACTTCTGTTGGAGTGGCGGGTCCCGTGACAGTGGAGGAGGCAGGAGAGCAGAGTGGTGAAGGCATGGGCTCTGGAGTCGGGACTGCCTGACTTTGTACCCTGTCTCTGAGCTTGCTCGATGTGTGATCAGGGACTAGTAACCTCATCCCCCAAATGGGGTTGATAATTGTAGCTACCTTTAAGACTATTACTTATTACCTATCATTACCTGTAAGACTATTGTAAATATGAAATGAGCTCATACATACAAAACATCGAGAACAGTGCCCCACAAATATGAACTACTATCACCCCGGGCTTCTGGACTGGGGTCCCACAGGGTATCTGGCCGATCTGATGGGGCACTGTCAGTCCCTGGGTGCTCCACCCTTTGGGGGGGGGTTGCACGAACAATAGGCATTACTCACTACTACCCGCGTGGCTTTCCTGGTGCAGTGGCAAGGAAATTAGGCAAGGGATTCAGGAGACCTGTTTCAACCCAAACTGTTATCTCCCCTGCCCAGCTGGAAAACTTCAGGACTCTCTCATGTTCTCAAAGGACTTTAGTCACTGGGAACAGAAGCAGGGAATGGAGCCCACTGCCCACTGAGGAGGGGACATAGGTCTCCCAGGTAAGAGGGGCGGTGGGATTTCTGGAATGAAATGTAAGCCAGCCGTGACTGCCACAGATCTGAAACTGTGTCTTCTGGTCTGGCGGTGAAGCAGCTGATTACCTCTCTGGTGGGCTCAGCGCTTCTGAATCATCTGTCTGGGAAAAGGAGTATTATTTATTGACCTGTAAAATCTCATCAGGAGTCACTTCATAAGTAAGGCAGAGGACTGGGGCCAAATCCTTTCAAAGGAGTTGCTCAAAGGAGCTTATAAATCCTTGATGCCGCTGCCCCCATCTCACAGATAAAGAAACTGAGACCAAGGCAGGGAAAAGAGGTGGAAACTAATAATTGGCCACAGGACTCCCCACAGCTTTCCAGGATTGATTATGACCTGTTTTTACCAGTGAAGAGCTAATGAGAGGAAAAGTGTACCACAGCTGGGCGTACAGGGTCACTCAGGGAAAGGGGATTGAATGAGAGGAGGAAGGTCCTGCCTCAGAACCTTGGGGAACGAGCTTCCATCCTAGGAGCAAACAGACAAGGAGTTGCTAGTAGAAGGAGAATGGAAGGATGTGGAGAGGGGAAGACAGAACCAAAGGCTGGGCACTGTTAGGAAGCCAAGGAGACCAAAGTTTAGAGAAGCGAGGGGTTTGAATCATGATGGGGATTGAGGAGTGTGAGGGCTGAGGGAAGTCCTGGGGGTTCAGGGGTGCAACTGGCAGTGGCAGCGAGAGCACCTTTATTAGTGTGGGAGACGGTGTCCAGATGGCAAGGTACTGAGATCAGATAGAAGCAGAGAAATTCTGGGCAGTGAGAGATTTTCCCCTGACAGGAAGGAGAGCTTCAGGGTGTTGGAATGATGGACAAAGAGGCTGGCAAAGGCATTTCCCAAAACAGGAGCCCCCACTGAGCATGCCTGCGGACCATAACAATAAGGAAAGCAGCTAACGTTTGATGTATGACATCTGTATTCTAAGTGTTTTATAGGGAACATCTCATTTCATTCCCAAACTGTAGGAAGCAGGTGCTATTATTATTATTCCAATTTTCAGACATGCAAATTGAGGCACCAAGAGGAAAAGTGGCCGGCTTATCTGCTAGGTGGTAGGGGAGGGATTCAAATCCGAGCAGTCTGACTCTGCAGGAGGACTAGCCACTAGGGAGGGGAGATCACAGACCCTGGAGAGCTGGGGCTGATTGATCCAGTAATGGTCTGGAAGAGATAGGAGGGCATGGGATCAATAGTCCAGGTGGAGGGGTGCACCTTGGCAAAGTAAGAAAATACGTCTTCCTTTGAGACAGGACGGCGGCCGAAAGGATGGATGATAATGACGCGAGAGTCTCTGAGGCAGAGGGAAGAAGTCAAGGCAGTTCATCCTAGATGACCTTGATCTTCCCGGGGAGGTAGATAGCCACCTACACAGCAAAGCAGGTCTTTCTCACCCACTTCCTTTTTCTCTTCCGGGCCCACCTCCTTCTTGTTTTCACAAAGACAATGGGGTTGCATTCTCTCACCTAAATTGGGCATTTGTGTGTAAATGAGGGGTCAGGCTGTCGTGAGTAACCAGGGAAAGGGAAATAAGTTAAAACAGATTGCCCAAGGAAGGATTCTGGGAGTTCACGAAGAAGAGAAAGTGGAAGTGTGAAGGAACTGAGGAGGTAAGTACTGTTTTGGTTTTATTTAGAGGACCACGAAGGGGAAATGCGAATTTTGGTGGGGGCATTAGTTTAGCAGCAGTGCTCCCCAGAAGGAGGGAAACACAGGAATTTGGAGTCTGTGAGTTTGGGGTTTGGAGTTAGGGATGACTCTTGCAGTGGATGGATTGGAAAGCAGAGGTTTTTCTTTAATTTAGCTTTAAAAAAATTAAATCAATGCATGCTAATGACAGAAACTTAGAAAATATAAAAATGTATGGAAAGGCCGGAAGAATCACTCCACCTCAGGAAATCATTATTACGATTTTGGATTTTTTTCTTCAATTGTTTTCTGTACGCATTGAACAAATTTTGAAAACCCACCATATTGTGGTTTTACTATATAATTGTATTGTAGGCATTTTCCCATGTCGTTAAAACTTCTATTAAACATACTTAAAAACATAGAGGATGGGCAATTAAAATTATTGGTAGTTAATTTAGTTACGTGGTTCCTAAGTATAAATATGCTTTTTACTTGCTGGAGAGCAGTCCTTCACAGGAACGCTTTGCATTGATCTGGTTTCCCCTGGTGCTGGGCCAGTAGGTGGTTTCCAGTCATTTGCTCTGGTGTTTAAATACTCCGAGGGATAGCTCTGTGTACAAACCTTTGTTTGCAGTTTGACTATTTCTTTAGGATAGAGTCTTAGAAGCAAAATAACTGGGATGAAGGGTATGGATATTTTAAAGATTATTTCTAGAAGGTTTGCTTATCTGTATACACCTCACCCACAGGGGCAGGCAGAGAATATAAATCTTGGGAGTGTCCAGACTCTGGAAGGGTGGGATCAGGAAGGACAGCACGAGCATACTGATTTGGACTCTGAACTTGGAGGCCGTCTGTCTGTTGCTCTGCTCTGGGTATGAGTAGCGCTCAATCTGGTGTTCTTGGCTTAAGGCTAGAGACTCCTGGGGAGTCTTGCCCCAGAGAGAAACAAGGGCAGGCGTGCTGGGGCTGCAAGTGCTAGACGCAGGGGGGATGGAGAAAGCAATCCTTGCCTCTACCTACAAATGTGATGTATCACTTGACCTGAGCCCTCTTTCTTCCATAGTCATGGAAGTGACTTTTTGAAAGTCTAGTGAATGTGGCCAGTCTCTCCCTGGACACACACACACACACACACACACACACACGCACACACGCACATGCGCACGGACGCTGGTGCTTTCTTCAATTTCAAGGGGTTCATTGATCCACAGTGGTCTCAGCCTTCATGAACAGCAGGTTAAGAACCCCTGCTTTTGAGACCATTAGGAGTTCTGGCCTTTCTTCCAGATAGTTGAGCACTTTGGGGACCGTTCTCTGTACTAACAATTTCAAGCCACACTGAGGATAACATGATGGTCTGAGCTTGCCCTTTTCAGACAAACCCCCTGTATTGATAGCTCCTTAATGTATAGCCGGAGGAAAAGTTCTTTCTAATTCTCAGTACTACGAGTTGGGCAAGGTGTCTAGACCACTTGACAAGTTGGAGGAGAGTGCATGGAAGAGAAAATGCACACATATTCACACATGTGTTTTCCCAGGTACACACATACTCTTACACACCTACGCACATTCTCATACACGTTACTGTCTCCTACCTACACACACACCCACAGACACACGTATGTGTTTCCACATACACATGCACTCTGGCACACATGCACACACTCACAGATCACTCTGTACACATATATTCTTAGACACACTCACATACACATGTATTTCCCAGATACACACAGAATTCCACACACACACAAACACACACACCCTTTCACGCATACACCACACACACACCTACACCCTCACATATGTCTTCCCAGACGCACAGAACTCCCCCGCCCCGTCCTCCGTGGCCTCTGGCTCAGCCCTGGGACTCCTCTTTCCTCCTTCACTTGGTCTTGGCCTAGATCCCCTCCCCACCTCTTTCCCTCCCACCCACTGGTAAATACACCCTCTTGAGTTCGAGCGAATGTGAAAGAAGCACAGGAGGAAAGTGGTGGATAAATTTAACAAGCATTAAAGTTAATATATAATTTAAATATGTATAAAATTATTCCGTGCATCGATTAGAAAATGGGCTGTTGACCGTTTCAAGGCAACAATCAATTTCAGAGTTCACAGGTCAGGTCAAGTTTCTTTCTAATGATCTGCAAAAGAAGCAGCATTAGGGAGATAATGAACTCCCCGGGCTTACAGATGTGATCTATGACTGGGTGGCCGTGGGGCCGCCCAGTGGCAGCTGGGGCCGGCTGCAGGCCTGGCTCTCTTGTGGGCCAGGGTAAAAGCTTGGCTGGGCTGCAGCCCGTGATGTAATCAAGGCATCTCTGGGATGACTTGCCCTGTGCTTAGAGGCCGCGCGGTTGCCGAAGCTCTTGGTTATCAATGGGAACAGCGGTGGAACCCCGTGTATGTGGTTTGTGTGGAAAGCTTCCCTTTGCTGGGAAGTGGAGATGGGCCTGGCCAGCACTGTTGATCGCCGGGCGGCTTGGGGGAGGGGGCAGAGCGGGGATGTGACCTCACTGCTGGTCTGTTCCGGGGCTCAGGCCACAGCTTGTCCACAAATGGGGATCCCCCACATCACTGGGTGATTCCACAGTTGGGGCTGAAGGACATTGTCCAGGGTCCCTTTGTAAAACCGAGAGGTACTGAGGTTTGGGGAGAGGGGTGTGGAGGCAATGGAACGGGATAATTGGCCAAGAGACAATGTGAATTCTAATCCTCCTTTGACACCAGGAGGGCCTGGGGGACCAGCCTGGCTCCTGACTTACCTTGATCAGGAACTCAGCTCTGCATTCTCGTAGTTGCTGTCTCATGACCAAATGGCCAGTGGACTCTGAAGGCAAGAGACACTAGGTGCCAGAGCTTCCATGTTTCATCTTGAGAGGAATTTGCTCTTAAGAGGCCTTGAGGTCTTTTGATGTAATGAGATGCTCTTAAAGACGGCTGCCCAATTCACTACACCCGAGTCGGTCAGTGAAGGACAATGAGGGCGTGCCTACCTTCCAGAATAGCTCTCAGGAGGGCTTGTGCTCGGTGCCTGATATTCCAGCCATCATTTTATTAAGCATCACATTCTTTTTCTTTGAAGATGTAAATCTGCCCTGCAGGTCACTGGCTTACTGGTCCAGCGTAGGTGGTAAGTGGTCCTGAGAGGGAGGGACAGATGCCAGACAAGGAAGTGGAGAAGCCACAGGCTGGCTGTCTTTTATGCCGAGGTGTGGACAGGGCTGCTGTGTGACCTTGAGGTTCTGCTGAGTGACCTTGAGGGTCTGCTGAGGGTTTGCACGGGCCATGGGCCTCTGGGGATGCTCTCCTGGGAATTAGTAAAGGAACGGGGAGGGAGGTGGGAGAGAGAAGAAGAAGAGGGAAGGAGGGGTGACACAGGAGAAGAGTCACTCCCGAATTGCCTTGGCCACTTTCCAGTCTCCATGCATTTGCACATGCTCTTCCTTGGTCCTTCCTGCTGCTTCCGCTCTGTCGGTCCAGCATACCTCTCCCTTCCGATCTCCTCTCTGCTGGAGAGGTGTCCCTGAGTATCCCTGTCTTCAGCAGAGAATGGTCTCATCTCTGCACCCCAGGAGCCATGTACCTGGATGTGCACGATCAGCGGACAGAGTGAGAAATTTGTTCTACTCCCTGCTTGATTGAAACCTCTCCGAAAGCAAGAGCCTGTCTGTGTCACCTTGGCATCCCTGGCATGCTCGGTAAATGCCATCCCCAAGGTAGACGTTCACCAAATGATTATTGAACTGAACACAGGCAGACAGCCTGCTGCTGGGGTTCCTTCCATTCCACGGTGCCCAGCCAGGCCTGAAGTGAGCAGATCACACCTTGGGAGGGCAGAATTGAGGGTCTTTCCTGAGCGGGAGTGAGGGCAGGAGCTGGGGGTATTTCTCGGGGGCCGGACCTGGGCTAAATGACAGGATATGCTCCCCATCCCTCTATAAGCATATAAAAAAATGGAACAAGGCTATAAACACCAAGGCAAGTTTTGCTGGGGAAAAGAGCACAGAAGGGCAGCCAGTGGTGTGTGGGGCAGAAGGAGCCATGTCTCCTGTTCTGTCCTGATGTTGGCAGCAAGGGTGGCAGGGCTAAGTTGTCTCCCAGTGTCTAGGAGACCCCAGATTTCTCCCTTGTTCCACTTGGCAAACCTCATTCCTCCACCCTCCACCCTCCACCCTTTCGTTTCTGAGTCTCTGCCTTGCTTTGGGCCCCAGAGACCTTGGAATTTCAGGTTCCTGCCCCGAGGGAGCAGCTGTGACCCTGGAATGCACGCCTAGTTCAATCGTCACAGGACAGAACCAAGCAGCATCTGGAGGGGTGTGGAGCGGGGGAAGAGGGGACAAGAAAGCTTTCAGTGATCCCAGAAACCAACACCCCACGATGGCCATCTGGGAACAGTTGCTAAAAAATGTATGACATCTGGGCACTGTGGGGGAATTTATGTTAAAAGTTCCGCTGAGAATGGCACCTTTGCCCCAGTCTCCCTGCCAAGCTCGCCACCCCTCTGTTGACTGTGCACACGTGCTTGGCTGCTGGGGGAGAGGTGCTGTGGGCTCAAGACTGCCCATGCAGGCGCCCGAGCAGCACTGGGGAAGGGGGTTCAGATCATCTTTGGTCGTCGTCACAGGAGATGTAAAGAACAACCACACAAACAGGTTTGTAAGAACCTTCTTCTTCACCCACAAATCTCGTGAGGTGGAGGAAAGGAGAGAGCTGGGTTCGCGCAGCAATGTTGTGCATTACTGCATTATCCAGGCATGTAATTAGCGCTCAGGTGCTCAGCAGAGGAAGAACCGCTCACGATTAGTCAAATTTAGCTTTAATGCCCTGAGGTTAGGGGAGCTGCCGTGCTGCCTGGCACAGGGAGCTGCCTCATCACCCACAATCCCCAGGATCTGCTCTCTCCCTACCCCCCACCCCCATGCTCGTGGAATCTGAGGTCTGGGGCATTTGCAGATGTTTATGGAAATTTATGTAACTCTTCTGAGTGCTGTAAATCATGTTCTGACAAGGAAAGTCTGTGATCCTGGTGCTTGGATATCAAGGAGCTTGAGGGAGCTGGTTTTGGGAGCAGTTGACCTTCTCTTCTATTTCAGAGTCTTACATGGATTAGAGAGATTAATGCTATTATTAATTCAGTGTCCACAGGCCCTTGGTTATGAAGCCGTCTTTGTAGTCCATGTGCGGAATCTGTCCACCAGGTAACACCACGCTGCAACAAAGTGCCTTTGTTGTAAAAAGAGATGCGTGAGGTCTTAGATCCCAAAGGTAGCTTGGTGATTGTCAGGACTCACTCCTTCATTTTGTAAGTGGGGAAACTGAGGCCCAGGTTGGGAATCTGTTTGTTCAAGATCATGCAGGTAATGGTAAGTAGGACTTGCGGCTTTTAACATCACTTGGCCTTCACTAGACTCCTTGAGTAGGGTCTGATCCCACGCTGTTCTCAGTTCTGATCTAGAACACCCCATGTCCTGGAAGATTTCATGATGTCAGCAAGCTTGGTGAGGGGCTAATACCCCTGTTGTGTGTGTGTGTGTGTGTGTGTGTGTGTGGTGGGGGGGTCGTTCTATGGAGGTGGCTGTGGTGGGAGAGGAGATACTGTTTTCTCCTCTAAATGGAGGTATCTTGCTGTACCTTTAAGAGCTTAAAGGGAAGAATGTGAGTGAGTAAAAGTAACGCATGATAATTCATGCTTTAGGTAGAGAGACCTTCTTATGCTCATGTATGGGTGGTTGAATAGTTGAAGATGGAGAGGGGTGACTATTCCATGATGTCTTCTAGAAAGAAGAGAAATGGCAGGTGGTGGAAGCAAAGACAGATAAAGTAGTCAGTTTTCAGACTACTTCATTGCTTTTGGACCAAAGGCAGCAGGTAACTTCAGAAACCCGGTCTGCGTTTTGTAAGCTGGCTGCCCCATCATCTAGGCATGATGTCCTGGCCTCGGTCTTTCTTTCCAGCCTAATCTCCTACAACTTCCTGATAAATATCTTCCCCAAGAGGCAAACCAATTAATCGTCCCAGAGCATGGCTTGACTTTTTAGAATGTTCCTCACTAGCCCAGCCTTGTCCAGTTCAATTCTCGTCTCTGCCACGAAGCCTCCTCTGACTAGGGCTTTCGTGGAAAGAACTGCAAGAACCTGGATTATAAGACTTCACTTTCCCAGGACATCAAATGGGTCCACATGGTTGTCTCTATGGGCAAGCACTGCTCGCCGGGGGATGGCCTTGTGGGAAGGCACGTGTGAAGGAAGGGCTGGGAGCAGAGAGGGATGAGAAAGACGGGGCTTACGCTTGGTCCATGAATCCAGGCCAGCACACAGCTTTGCCGGCTTCAGACATTTGAACTTGAATTAGTACTATAGAAGTGTTGCCTCAAAAGGGTGGTGGGTGGTGACAACAGGCTTATTCCTAGAGCAGAGATATTCTTAATCAGCTTTGTATTAATTTGCATGTGCTTATATGTTCACCTCTAAGGGGTTTAATATTCTTTTATGTGTGTTGGCTTATTTCCCTATCGGAATTACTCAGAATTGGAGTCCTCTAAGCTTTATGGGTCTGGCCCAGCACGCTGGTGCTCAGATTTTTCTGTGCATTGACATGGATTCCGCATGTTTTTACTATTGCCACATCATCTCCTCTCTTCTTTCTTGCCCTGAGCTTATAGGGCCGGAGGCAAGAGGTGATCAGGCAATACCAGTGACGTAAGACTAACTGACCCTACGTAAAATGAGTCTGCATCCCTTTAGAAGTGTCCAGATTGAGTAGTTGCATTACACTATCTCCTGAGTCCCTGGTATTTGAACCATATCAGAAAATTTCAGTGAGCTCTAAGATACTCAGAGTCCGTCCACCCTTTCCCCCCGTTATAACCAGCAGTGTCCACTCCGTTTTACTTTTATGCAAAACCATGACAACAGAGTTTCACGCCACCTTAGGCTAGGACCCATCTCTGAGCCTCTTGTCTCTGAGCGGCGTGTGCCAGAAGTTTATTGTTTGGGTACTCATTGATGGCCCTGGTCTCCCATTCTTGAATCTGCTCCTTTTGATAAAACTCGCTCTTTAATTAAAAACATCCTCTAGACACCGCGACGGCTGCTCATTCCCCATTCAGCAGCAGCAAAGCTGGAGGAGGAGCGGGATGGCTAAGGGAAAGCTGAGGCCCATACCTTAATTCCTGTGCATTAGCCCTGTCCTGCATTTGCCCATTCCAATCTTGGCCTCTCCGCTAGTGAAACAAGCCGGATTAGTGCATGATAAGGGAAGCTGGGGTCGTAATTACACCCTCTGCGATGGGGCAGCAGAACCACCAAATAAATCCCTGGACAATTATTAAAATGGCCCAATGCATTACACAAATTAGAACAGGCTGGGACTTTTGGGGAGAAGGGAGGGGAGTGAAGACCCAGTATTTAAGTGTTCTTGTAAGCCATCTAAGATATTAATGTTGCAAAGCTCCTTATGAATATTTAAGAACATAAAATGGAGCTCGCTGCAGTCCCACATCGCCACAGAAGCCTGTAATACAGTTGAGCCCACTTAAGAAGCCGGAGCCTGAGTCCACGGCAGATTGAAGGCAGATGAAGCAGGGCTGGTGTGTTTGCAGGCAAAATGCTCATCACGGGCCAGTTTAATGATGGTGCATTATGTCCTCATAGAAGAGGATTTAGTTAAAGACTCCAACTTTTGTGGGTGGGACTCCCTAGTGATTATTAACCCATTTCTCACTCCCCAGTGATTTCAGAAGACTGATGTCATCCCTGGCTGGGTTTTAATGCAGAACCAGTGAAGTCTTTATTTACCCACTTCATTCAAACCTAGGTGCAGAGAACCCTCTTGGAAGTGGAATCATGGGCCCTCCTGGCTCACCAAGCATGGATTTCTCATAGCTGCATTTGTGTCCCTTTGAAGCTGTTTCCTTCTGGGAGACAAGGGACTCTAGTTTCTTCTCAGGAATGAACGGAGCCCCTTGAATGAAAGGGAAGGGCTCCTCTGCCCAATGAAGAGTCGCTCTCAGAAACCAAGTATGATGGCATGTTTCCCAGGATTGGACCTGGCGTGTCTCTGTGTGGGGAATGGAGGGACTGGAGACACAGAGTCAGAGGGACTTGGAGGAGAAGTGTTGGGGAAGAACTCAGAGGTCTTGGGTCTGGCTTCAGCTCAGCCCGTGGTCTTACTCTCTGTCCTACTTTCCCCACCTGTCAAATGGAAATAATATTCTTAGGGAGGTCTGCCCATAGATGGAATAATAGACATGGATACACTTGGGAAGAAGGATATGTGATATTTTATAGATACGTGACTGGTATTATTACTTCATTATTTTTCTTATGTTCTCCAGTGGTTCTGCTTTTTAAAAAAATTTTTTTATCATGTTATGTTAGTCACCATATAGTACATCCTTAGTTTTTGATGTAGTGTTCCATGATTCATTGTTTGCGTGTAACACCCAGTGCTCCATGCAATACGTGCCCTCCTTAATACCCATCACCAGCCTATCCTAATCTCCCACCCCCTCCCCTCTGAAGCCCTCAGTTTGTTTCCCAGAGTCCATAGTCTCTCGTGGTTCATTCCCCCTTCTGTTTACCCCCCCTTCATTCTTCCTTTCCTTCTCCTACCGATCTCCCTGCTATTTCTTATGTTCCATAAATGAGCGAAACCATATGATAATTGTCTTTCTCTGCTTGACTTATTTCACTTAGCATAATTTCCTCCAGTCCCGTCCATGTTGCTGCAAATGTTGATGTTGGGTAATTGTTCTTTCTGATGGCTGAGTAATAGTCCATTGTATATATGGACCACATCTTCTTTATCCATTCATCTGTTGAAGGGCATCTCGGCTCCTTCCACAATTTAGCTATTGTGGACAATGCTGCTATGAACATTGGTGTGCATATGGCCCTTCTCTTCACTACATCTGTATCTTTGGGGCAAATACCCAGTAGTGCAATTGCTGGATCATAGGGTAGCTCTATTTTTAATTTTTTGAGGGACCTCCACAGTGTTTTCCAAAGTGGCTGTACCAACTTGCATTCCCACCAACAGTGTAAGAGGGATCCCCTTTCTCCACATCCTCTCCAACATTTGTTGTTTCCTGCCTTGTCAATTTTTGCCATTCTAACTGGCATAAGGTGGTATCTCAATGTGATTTTGATTTGAATTTCCTTGATGGCTAATGATTTTGAACATTTTTTCATGTGTCTGTTAGCCATTTGTATGTCTTCATTGGAAAAATGTCCGTTCATGTCTTCTGCCCATTTTTTTGATTTGATTATTTGTTTCTCGTGTATTGAGTTTGAGAAGTTCTTTATAGATCTTGGATACCAGCCTTTTATCTGTAGTTTCATTTGCAAATGTCTTCTCCCATTCTGTGGGTTGTCTCTTTGTTTTGATGACTGTTTCCTTTGCTGTGCAGAAACTTTTTATCTTGATGAAGTCCCACAAGTTCATTTTTTCTTTTGTTTCTCTTGCCTTTGGAGACGTGTCATGAAAGAAGTTGCTGTGGCCTATGTCAAAGAGGTTACAACCTATGTTCTCTTCTATGATTTTGATAGATTCCTGTCTCCCATTGAAGTCTTCCATCCATTTGGAGTTTATCTTTGTGTATGGTGTGAGAGAGTGGTCAAGTTTCATTCTTTTGTATGTAGCTGTCCAATTTTCCCAGCACCATTTATTGAAGAGACTGTCTTTTTTCCACTGGATGTTCTTTCCTGCTTTGTCAAAGATTAGTTGAGAGTGGTTCTGCTTTATCCCACTTCTTCTGCCTCCAGATAAAGAGAAAGAAAGAAATGATGCTCTTCCTGCCCACTGATCAC
The DNA here is from genome assembly GCF_017311325.1 of Ursus maritimus. Taxonomy (NCBI): domain Eukaryota; kingdom Metazoa; phylum Chordata; class Mammalia; order Carnivora; family Ursidae; genus Ursus; species Ursus maritimus. Next base: position 25,898,594 of record NW_024424230.1, on the reverse strand, counting down.
CCTTTCAGACACCTGGCTACCTCTTTTTAGGATTGGGGCAACTCTGAGGCTTGAGGCCCTCCCACCTCTGCAGGATCCTGTACCTGGTGCTGCCCTCAAAAAAACAGAGAGGCATTTGCCTGCATGGAGAGGAACTGAGGACACTGAAGAGTGTATTATTGAACAGTAATGTTGAGGGAGGCGAGGAAAGGAAACCCCATGCTTTCTAGTGCTTAGGCCCCAGACAGAGGGAAGGAAACACAGAATAAAGGGGAGACAGACAGCCTATACTGGTGCAGCCCATGGTAGGTCTGGCCATGGGATGTTCTGGACTTTCAGGTCATTTCTGCAGACCAGGTGGAGAGCAACCCTTGTCCAGGCAGGTGCCAGCATTTCATCCCCAAATTGTATTAACAGCACACAGGCCATGAATAAACAGTTTTGAAGTGGAGTATGGTGCCCAGAGCCTTGCATTCTTTTTGCTCTTACAGGTGTCCTGAGAAGCCCCTAGAGCTTCTTGGAGAACACTTTGAGAACCAATATTGGTGACTATACGGGACAAGTGTCATTCATTTCGGTGACCAGCATCTAAAGTGGCTTTCCATTCTGGAGGAACATAATTTTAGATCAGGCTGATTTTATGGCTATGGAGGTACTTATCAAAGATGTTTGATTCTACCTGTTAGCTCAAGTGTCTGGGACTTGTAATTGTTTTCTTAGATGACTTACTGAAACCTGTACTCAATAATGACCCATAAGGAATGAAAATAAGATACCAGAAAAATTTGATATAATGTAAAGGCTAAAAAAAATTAAGTAGATAAGGTTGACATGGATTTATCGTACGCAGCTCGCTGTGCTCACTGTTTTCCCTAAGAGGGACTAGAAGATACTTCCTTTACCGGGTCACTGAGATTGACCATGACTACCGACATCTTTGAAGAGAGCCGTAACGGTTCTTATCTTCATGCTGAGAGTGCCGTAACTGAAATGAGATCCCTGACTTCCTTGGGGATACTAGAATCCCCAGGGGAAGAGCCCAAGGAGTGACGCTTTAAAAACCTCCAGAAGCAAGGTGCTACATGTATCATTTAATGTTTTTACTTGCAACAGAATCCATGTGGGCTGGCTTAAGCAGAAAGGGATTTTATAGAAGGATACTATACACCACCCAGGTTGCACTGGGCAGGGATGCTGCTAAAGAGCAGAGCCTGGGGTTCCGAGGCAGCCGTTTGGGCACTGCTGCCCTTTGGCACTGGTAATCTCTGGCTGTCTCCGTCATGCACTTGTCAAATGTCAGCTCCACTGCATTTAGCCTTCTCTTCATTTTGTTCACTTCCAAATCGATTTTCACACACACCTGTCTGCTTTGTCAGAATCAAAGTCACACACTTGCTCCCTAACTGCAAGGGAATTTAGTACTGTGAGAACTTCTAGTAGGGCACAGGATTGAACCGCAACACACCTTGTTTCTGTTGGCAAGGAAGAGATGGAGCGTGGCTCCTGGGTGCCGGCTAACAATGTCTAACAGCAAGGTTCTGTAACAGGCAGCAGGTGGGCACGCTAATCAGAGCAGCCTGCACCCATAGCTAAATGACTATGGGATGGCTAATAACTATGAAGTCTTTTGCACTGAAACAGATGGATAGTTTCTAAGAACCTTCTTGGTCCGTGTAATCAGAGAAAGCTAACAAACACTGGACCTAAGGAACAACAACCTCTTTTGAGTCCCCAAGTATAGAGAACCGCTGCTTCTCGCTCAATTCCTAAACTTGAGCCATAGACCCGGAGGCCAGACACCTCTGGGGAAGGACCGTACAATGATGCCACAAGTATATACTGTAAATTCTACTCCTGGCTATCTTCAAAGAGATCCAGAGCCTTTTACCAAGGTAATGGCGGCTTGGCAGAAAAGGAGACATCTATAATTTCTAGATTTTTCATTGGCTCTGAGCTAATTGCTGGGGGATCTTATAGGAGTTAGGTGATAAATGAAATTTTGACATCATAGTTGGCCTAAGTGAATCCCCAAGTCCATTCCATGTTATTTTCTCAGTTCCTGACTGTAAGGTTGGAATAGATATATTCAATACCAGGCAGAATTATTATATTGATTCTGTTAAGGGTTTCTTTGTTAGGAAGTGCCATATGCAAGACTTAAACCCAAAGTAATACCCTAACCTTAGGTGAAATCATATAACCATTAAAGACTCAAAAGCTGGAGGTGTGGTGATTCCTATCACAACCCCATTTAAATCCTTTATTTCTCCAGTGCAGAAAATGGCTATATCTTGGAGAATAGCAGTAGATTATTATAAACATGATGAAGTGGCCTCTAGTTGCAGCCATTCCAGGTATGGCTGCCTCACTGGAGCAAATACCAAGCCCGTGACGCTCACTCTAGAGCTATTTAGATGGCAGGTGCTTTTTAAAAATTCAGTTCCGATAAGAAGACAGAGTTTGCTTTCACCTGGCAAGGACTGCAGTACACTTTATTGCTTCAGCTTTCTATCTCCATGTCACAGTTTATCCACAGAGATATTTAATCACCTCTTACCCTACAAGGCGTCGGGCTGATTCAGTATTGACAACATCATAATCAGATAACCTGAGTAAGACACATGAATGCCAGGGGGTTGAATTCCATGCAAGTAGAGGTACCTAGTGATCAGTAAACAATTTTTTGTTTCTCTTTAATATCTTCGGCAATATAGAGAAATGTTTTTTAAGTAAAATTTTGTATCGTTTAAATCAGTACTTTGTTGCTATTTTGTTTTTTCGTTTATCATAATGTTATATATGCGTTCATGTATGTGGACCTTGCCAGTTTTCACTTTGATCTGAAATGCCATAATGTGCTTAGCTTTCCTGGCCTGTGAGAGCTTAGTTGTTACTGTTTTTCTCTGGATTCTAAGTACCGTTGCTATAAATATCTTCATATAAGTTTGCCTTGTTGTTGTTGTTGTGGGTTTGGGTTATTTCCTCAGGGTATTACCCACTCCCTAAAGTGGGTTGCTATGTCAAAGGGTATGAGCAGTTTTATGGCTTACGTTACATCTTGCCCTATTGCTCTCTAGACAGATCGAACCAACTTGCAATGCTACCAATGGTCCATAGGCATGCTCTTTCCCCACAGTCCACCTAGCTGGATTTTATGTGCTTTATTTATTTTGGTTAATATAATATCATAGGGATCCCTTAAAGTTGTGTTACTATGGCTTTTTAAAATTGTTAGAGGGTCTATGTATCACACCACGTGACGTCATTTTTGTCATTCTACACGTTGTTCATATGATGCCGGTTTCTTTGGCGAGTCTGGAAGCCTGTCAGTGGTAGGGACTGTTCGTTATCCATGTGTCTCTCCATTCGTTCATCATTTACTGAGTCTTTATTAAGTTCTAGTCCAGGCACTGTGCCAGGTTCGAGGGATCCTGGGGAATCAGAGGTAGTCCTTACCCTCAAGGGGCTCTCCTGTAGTTGAAGAGAAGAAACAGATCAGTGGTTATAATTAAATGTGACTTAAAATGTGCATATAGTGCTGATGGGGTTCAGAGGAGGAACACAAACGGTTTACTTAAGTCGTCCTTCGAGGAACCCTGGAATATTTTTACGAGGAACCATGCTGTATTCAGATATCCAACCCCCAGGGAGGGTGAATCCAGCTTCAGAAGGAGAGTAAAAGCCAGGAGAAGGAGTGAAAGAAGTATTATACTCTTCAAGAAGAGAGAGCAGCATATGTAAAAAAGGACATGGGGAAGTAAGAGTATTATGCGACCTTCAAGAAGGGAATAAGCAGGGGCAAGTTGGGAGAAAGGCTTTGAAGTTAGGTGAATCAGGTAAGGTATTTTGGCTTCAAATAACAGGCGACTCTGATTTAACTGATTGAGACAGTGAGATAAAGTTGTATTTTATCAAGCGAGGGGTCCGAGGTAGGACTCTTCCTGGGCTGCCTAACTCTACAGCTTGACAGTGCCATCAAGAATCCAGGTTCTTTCCATTTTTCTGCCTTGCCATCCTCGTGGGCTTCCTTCCTGGTTCCCAGATAGCAGCGTCCCTGTTCAAGGACTCTTTTGCAGATGGAACAATGTGGGGTAGAAGAAAAGGAATGGATACTTCCCCTGTCTCTTCTTAAAAACAAAGAAAGCTTTCCCAGAAACTCCATGGAAGACTTCCCCCTCCTTTGCATGCACCTTCTCCCCTCCTTGTTTTTCTGTAGAATCTTTTGTTCCAAGAACTCCGTATCGATATTGACATCTCACTGACCTCAGTGTATACATGGAAGGAGACTCAGATGGCCAGTGGCCTGCACTAGTCATGAGACCACCTTGAAGAGAGGAGGAATGAGGCGGGCAGCATGTACCAGGATCCTAGCAAAACTGCCCGCATCCTGTATTTTCCTATAAAACCCCCCATCCTTTTACCCTGGGCAGGTCTGTAGTTTTGAAGGCGTGATCCTGATGCAGCCCCCTTTGCCTGGCAAAGAAATGAAACCAAAGTTCCTCTTAAAAAAAAAAAAAACCCAAAAACATAAAACACAAGCTCCAGCAAGGAGAATGGCATTATTATGATTGGCTTAGCTTTTTTTTTTTTAAAAGATTTTATTTATTTATTCGACAGAGATAGAGACAGCCAGTGAGAGAGGGAACACAAGCAGGGGGAGTGGGAGAGGAAGAAGCAGGCTCATAGCGGAGGAGACTGATGTGGGGCTCGATCCCATAACGCCAGGATCACACCCTGAGCCGAAGGCAGACGCTTAACCGCTGTGCCACCCAGGCGCCCCTGGCTTAGCTTTTTTAAAGGACTTACTTATAAAATGAGAATAGCATCATTTTCCTTGAGAGTTGAAATGGACCAGAATAAGAATTTAGTTAGCAAAGAAGAATGGAGAAAGGAATTTTGGAGAGACAACCAATTGTATTTGCTATATTAGGGAACTGATATTTGTATCCCCCATTGGTCTGGTTGATCTGCTGATTGTCACTTCTGAATTATTTCCTATGGAGACCTTATCATTAATCAGTTTTGAGCCATTTAGAGTCCCAGTAGTGATTGGAGAGTCATAGCAGGTGCCCTCTTCTCCTGCCCCCTTGGCCCTAGTAATACAGTGGATGAAAAGAGATGAGAAGTCACCAAGTAAATATTCATTGCATGCATCCTGTGTGCCAGCCAGAGTGCTAGGTGTCATGGACACAGAACCGAATAAGACGCAGCACCTCATTCCTGCCCCCAAGGAGCTCACGTTGGGGTTTGGGGTGAGATAGAGGAAGGGCCTGTCATTAATCAATTAGAGCTGTCATTTACTGAGTATCTGCTATGTTTTACCAAAGAACTTTGTCCAGTGTTCTCATTTCATCTTTACGCCTACCCTTATTTATGTCCCCCATTTGAAAAGTGAGCCTCAGGCTTTTCAAGTCCCCACCACCAGCAAGGGTGAGAGCCAGAGCTCACACTGAGGTCTGCTGACTCAGAGCCCAGGCTTTTAACTGCTCTGTTGTCATCTTCCTGCCCTTAACCCAAACACCAGAGTGCCCTGAATTCCCAGAAGAATGCTATGCTCCTGTTGTCGGGGGTACACTGAAGAGGTGTGATGTGAGCTGAAACGTGGAGGGCCAGAGGAGAAACCAGGTGAACCAGGTTGCGAAGGCCTCCTGGCCATGGGGAAGAGTGTGTGCAAAGGCATGGAGGCGTGGGATTGGTGGGAGGTGGAGTACGTTAGGAGTTGGGACTGAAGAGGTAGGATGGACCAGATGGAGACAGGCTTGTATCCTATGCTAAGAGGTTTGGATTTGTCTTGTTGATGTCTTCTGAAGTTTTTGAAGCCAAGTTGGATTCTAGAAAGACCAACTTGGGAGCGTTGTGGAAGTTGAGTTTGAAGGGGACAAACTCCAAGGAGACCAGTGAGGAAACTATTGTGTGAACCAGATGAGAAATAATTACAGGAAATGGTGGAGTAACTGAAAAGATACTTTAGAGGTGGAATCAAGAGAATTTGGTGATTGATGAGATTTTGGGGTGAAAGAAAAAGAAGATTTGAAGATGACTGCGATATCCCTGGTTTGGGCAACTAGATTGAGAGTGATACTGTATACTCAGGAAGCCCTGTATAACGGGTGACAAAAACTCAACTACTATTAACTGAAGCAGGGAGAAATGTAAAGATACTTGCTGCTGGGGAGAAATTGATGAAGCTCCTGGAGTTGAGGGGAAGAGATGTGGGAACCAAGGGCTCAATACCTGTAGGACACAGTGTCTCATCTTTGTCTCCCTGCTCAGCATTTCCACTCACCAACAAAATGACCACTGATAGCTCCAAATATTCATCCCCCATCTTTGCAACCCCAGTGGAAGGACATCTCCTCTCACCCACAGGCCTGTTTGAGTCATGGGTTCACCTTAGACCCACCTCTGTATCCAGGGAAATGGGTTACTGTGGTGGCCAGGCCAGGACCAACTGCTCCGTCCTGTGGCCGGAAGAAGGAAGCTGATACAGAATGTACTGGGCGGCTCAAGCTGATTCCAGTCCTGGTTCACTTGAGATGTTATTGACCAAAAGAGGCGGCAGTAGGGGAACAGCATTAAATGGCTTTCACTCCAGTTCTGATTTGGATGTGTGGGATTCACAGCATCATACTACCAGCCGACTCCAAATGCCATAATAATTTATAGAAATCAACATGTTGGTGAGACAAGGAGCCTGACAGACAGCAGATGGCTCCCGCACAGAAAGGCTAATCAGTCCCGACAAACAACAGCCATCCTAAAAGAGTGGAACGTACACAGCATACACACGCATCTGAATGGCTCAGAGACAAAGGCTCCCGCGTGGCTTAGCCAGGGGAGGGAAACAGCCTCTACAAGGCAACGTTGTGGGAAAGCCCGAGTATTTCGGGCCCTCTCTGGCTGACCTTACCTCCCACCGGCTCTTCACGTTCCTACCTCTGTGCCCTTATTCACTCCTCTCCCCCTGCCTGGGATGCCCTGATCCCTCCTGTCTCTGTCCCTTGAGAACCAACCCAAGCCTCAAGGTCATTGCAAATCCTCTCTCTACCTAAAGACTTGTATTGTTGTTAATGCTTCATGGATGTGTTTGTGACTAATTTTCCTTGCTAGGTTAACTAGATTGTAAGCTTCCTGAGGACAGGTGACGTGTCTCACACATCCCTGCATACCCAGGGCATCTGGCACAGGACCGTGAACTACATTTTTAATGAAGATTCATTAATTCACTGACAATGTTGAGGGAAGGGAAGTCACATTTCTTAAAAGATAGAAAAACTACTTGCAACATACAGTAAAAGATTAATCATACTACTAGGTGGGGGCTTTCACCAACTAAGCCACAGTGCCCACCATAATCATACTAACATATTAAAAAGGGCCTTTACAAATCGATAATATGGTACAAGAAATCCAACAGAGAAGCAAGCAAAGAAAATTAACCGGAAATGTACAGAACAGGCCTTACTTATGAGACACATCAACGTTACTCGCTGTCAAAGAGATAAACAATGTGAGTCTAAGTTTTGCTTATCAAATTGGGGAAGACTTAAAAGTGGCTTCTCCGATGTTAGGAGGAGCATAGTGACACAGATACATGGAGGACACGGTGGGACTGCACATGGCTACAGCTTTTCTGGAGATGAAGTTGGCAATTTTTATTAAGTCTTAAATACGTTACATATGTGTCCATTACAAATGTGTAATTCTGCTTCTAGAGTTTTATTCTAAGAGTGTGACCAGTATGATGGTGAATGACCTGATTGATTCTCACTTATTTGGTGTCGAGAGTCAGTCCCCAAAAGAGAAGTGGAATGTATACAGTTCTTCCCACTTGCCTGACTTGACAAAACCTAAAAGAAACCCTGAAAAAAAAAATCCCTAACTGACTTCCTTTAAAAAAAAAAAGTCTTAACAATTGGAGTGATGCCTTCTGGAAGATGGTGACTAGCTTCCTTTCCATTGGCAGTGGATATTCTAGTTTCCCTGGAAGACCTACACACCCAGGATCTTTTGTTTTCATCTAAGCTTCTGCTGTGAACATTCCCATGCAATCATGCAGCTTCCATCATTTTCTGCTTACTTCTCTAGTCCTGGAGGTCTTTGGGAGATCTGAGACACTGTTTTAGAGGGTGACCTAATTGGCGGGGTGTAGACGGGAAGGAGGAACCTCATTTTATTATTGATCAGGTTGTAAGGCTGGGAATTCCCTGGGGCCATGAGCCACATATATTCCCCTTGCCCCCTCCAGGATATGCCTGCCCAGTCCCTATCTTTGCTCTTCCTCATCCCCTAGCATTTTTGGACAGTGCTTGATATAGTTAGTACTCATCGTTGGGACTCCCAAGTTCTCTGGTGGGGTAGTGCTATTGTTTTTTCTTGGCCATGAACAGTTGCTAACATTACTGAGGTTCAGACACAAAAATTCCCCCAGGTTTTGAAAAGCTTATAGCTGGGGCCTGAGGCTCTCAACTCTCGGCTAACTACCAGATTTCTTCAGCTTGGTCTGGTCTGCTTGCGGGGAAGCATTTTGACCTGGAAATGTGATGCTCTGAGGACGCCATAGGAATCTAAGCACCCGGCTTTCCGCTTGGGAATGCGACTTGTGCCTTTAAGACCTGTCTTGGGAAATCAGCCTGAGCAACATAATTGCAATGAAATTACCCCAGATCACACCCACACATTCATTACGAGATTCCTTATTGACACCTTGACAATTTGTTTCAGAAGACGTTATTGCATATTCCTCCCTCTGGAATAGATGCAGATGCATATAGACATATGAGCCCACACATAATGTCTACGCATATCAGTGCGTGTTTATTATATAATTATACGAGGCTATCAATCAGTTTTCATTTGGAACTCTTTGCATTTATAGTTCAGGAAGTTATTTAAAATCAAGAGGTGGAGAAGGGAGCCTAGAAGAACTGTAGAGGGAGAGCTGGATTGGGTAAGCAGCAAGCATGTCTTTGCTCTTTGGAAGCTGTAGCCCCCACCCTTCCCCCCACTCCTCCCTCCTTCACTAGACCATGTCTTGCGACCAGTAGGGTCTCAGTTCTAGGCAGCACCCACAGTGGGAGGTATCAACGAAACAACTCCAGGGGGGAGCCTCCTCAGGGTCATAAGGTGCCATCTTTGGCCCCTGTAGACCCTTCTCTTGGGTCCGGGGAAGACTTATGGCCACACTGATGTGCATACAACGGCAGAGGGACACTTAGCTGACAATCAGACTCATACACCACCCAAAGTCCATGAAGGTCAAGCAAAATACCTTAGAGCAGGGTTTCCCAACCTTTTAAGGTCATGACACACACCAAAACAAGAATATTAAACTACAGGGCATTTGGGGTTCTATTTTGGGGCTGAGGAAAAAAAGTCATTCCATTTTCTGTATATTTTACAATATAAAAAATAAAATATAGTATATTAGGAAAGACAATATATGTTGAATTAGGATAAACCATTTTCCCAGTTTTAATGAGAAACTTGAGCTTGCTTCCTTCCATGAATACAACCGTTTTATACCAGGGCTTATGGTTGAAATGGCTTCGCACCGTGCCTGATGAAGGCTGTTTTGCGGATGATCTCTGCAAATTCTTGGTAGTCACCCTTGATAAGAAACTTTGTTTGCACAAGTGAGTGATAAAAAATTTAAAGCCATTTTTATAACCATTAAAGATTCATAACAGTTGAAATTATATGTAAAGTATTTAACAGCCTTCCTTTTCTTTCATTGACAAATGTAGTGTTGAAAGTTTTTGTGATGATGCGATGGGTTTCAAGTTCAATTGAACTCATTCACGTCAAGGAGTCAGAAGAATGATGGCGTTCTGGCTCGTAGAACGTGGATGTGGTGTTGCGGCATCGCTTGGCGGCCGGCTTGGATGACGCTTGAATGACACTGCAGCCAGACCAAAGTATATGAGTTCAGTCTCGGGGCATTGCCCCCATGCCTGCCATTTAAACCCACCCAGCCTCTCTGCCCTTCTCCTCTGCTTGCTGCCTGCTGGGCTGCACCCGATGCCCCGTGGCGCCCGAATTGTTCCAGCGGCCCATTAGGTTTTGTATCTCTGTGATGGCTCCGGTGGGCTCGTGGCTGGCTGCTGGAACAGGTGTCCAGGTGGCGAGTCTCTCCTAGGTCATTCTCACTGCAGCTCTGAAGAGCAGGAGGAGGGGCAGATGACACTTGTCCTGCTCACCGTCCGTGGGAACCATAGCATATGCTGTCACACCCTTCCTGCCTTGAGTGGCCTTCTAAGGGGGCTGCTTGTGGCCACCAGAGACCACCCCCATGCACTGTGTCTGCCCTGGGCCCCGCCCTGCTTGCTGCATCCATAAATGCCCTGTGCATCTCATCTCCAGGCCTTTGCTCACTCTTCGTTCCTTTCTGGAGTGTTTTCTCATCTTCTGTCCTCGGGGTTAAAACTTACCTGGTCTGCAAAGCCCAGCTCAAGCCCTTCTCCTCCACCAAGCTCTATCTGACTAATGTGTCCCATAGAGACATACCTTTCTCAAACTTCTAGAATCTGTGCTCAGGTCTGATCTGTGCCCTGAACTTACAGTAATTCGCGTTGCTGTTTAAGATCGAAATGTGCTCTTGTCTCGGCTGGAGAGTGAGCATGCGTGTGTAGCTAGTGTCTCAGGGGCCCTGATCAGAGGACTCGAGAATACATCATCCCTCGTTCAACCCTGCACGGTGCCTTGCACATAGTAGGTGCTCGTTCAACTATCTGAGTGATTGATAGGAACCACTTGCACACAGTAAAAATGATTCATAATGATGGTGGGTGACAAATTCCATCAAAAGTAATGATTTTCAGCTCCAACGTTTTGTGCAACATTCTGGGAATACCAACAACTTGTATTACGACTGACAGAATGTGCCAATGTTCTTCTCCTCTCATTGACTAGTCAAACAAGTGCTCAATTACATTTAATATTAAAGGTTCATTAGCCTTTTGTAAATACCCTTTACCAGCCGGTCCAGCATTTTCATTTGGTCCAGGGGGCATTTCGGCTGCAAGGGAGGGTTGTGGAAACACAGGCTCGTTTTGCTTGGGGTGAGCCCTCTCGGCCCTCACTCTCCCAGCAGACTGCCAGCCGGGCAGTGGGTCGAAGTGTGGGGCCAGGGGTGAGGGTTAACAGCCAAGTTAGGGACCTGCTAGGTAGCTGTGCTTGGAGTTCGGAGTCTTAGTTCGCCCGGTGCCTGTTTTGTTTTTTTCTTAATTTAAGTTTGTGATTGACGTATTATGTACACTGGCACTTTTAAGAGATTCGAATAAAACACAGTGAGAGTTCAGAACAAATGTAAATGGCCTCAAAGAAAAGGGAGGGGAAAACCGGCGATAATCTTTTTTAATGGCTGTGAAATGTGGGAAGGATAGATCATGAGCTCTCTGCATGGGGCCCTCGTCTGATCTCAATCCAGTGTTGTAATTTAGACATGACTTTTTATTTAATTTCTGACTGAGAAAGGGAAATTAGAAAACAGCATTATCTCAGCTGCTTCGTTATAATGAACAATATTTCACAGTGCCAGCCCTGGAGTTACCTTCAGAACTTCTTTTATGAGGCGGATGTTGACTCCGGCTCTAGGAGAGCTTGAATTTTCCCACACACTGGTTGCTGGAGGAGCAAAAACGGAAGTATGGGTTTTAATTAGAAGCTGGTTTAAGGCTCAGGCAGCCCACAGGTTTGCAGGTAAGGGAAGGGAACGGCAAGGTCATAAAACCAGGCGCTGGGAGACCCTACAACCGGAATTAGGCTGCTCTGGACTTGCTTACATGTAAGTAACGGTCCCCTTTCAATCTCCCAACCGTGTTTATTTATTTAATTTTAAATCGGGGTGGGGGGCGGATTTACCCAATCTGTAATTAACCCTTGCATCTGGCCCAAGCAGTTTTGCCTTCTGCCCCTTCCACTCCCCGCTCCTGGCCACTAAATACATAATGGTCTGATAAATATTTAAGCAGTGTTGAGGGAGATAATGCAAGTGATCCATTAGAGCCGCTGGGCTGGCGTGGGGGGCGGGGCGGGGGGGGACGACAACGGTGCTACAGAGGGTGGAGGAAGTGCTAAGACCCCGGGCTGAGCAGCAGGCTTGCTGACCGCAGAGGGCCCCGAGCGCCGAGCCCGGCCGTGGGGCCGCAGGGCATTTGAGGCCCCGGGAGCCTTTTCTCCCACTTAGCTCTCCTAAGCACTGGCCCCTGCCCTGTGGGTCAGCCTCAGTGCTGAGTGGAATAGGGCCCAGCCCGTATTCTGGAAGGGGGGATGGCATGGGGCCTCCCCAGTCCACGCTGCAGCTGCTGGGGCCTCCACACTGCTAACCTCTACAACTGGGGTCACCGTGGCCCCGGTTGGCACACGACAGTTCCAGGTTGTGCGAGTTGTCTGGCATCGTCCCTGATTGTGCCCTCTTTCACTTCCGAGTGTCCCGATTTGGACAATAAATTATGCAGTCACCCCACCTCTGACCTTCTAATAACACGCTTCAGAATGAACAAGGGAGGCCAGAAATCGTGGCAGCAATGCTCCTCGTATAACACGCACCCAACACAGCCATCTGTGGGAGCCAGAACCCCAACGCTCAGCTGCAGAAACCCTTCACCCAGGCGCGTGCGCCCCCCGCCGCCCCCACTCCCCATATGGCCCCTTGACTTCTCCTAACGCCTCTTGCCCCTCACCTGTACCTCTCTCTCGGCTCACTGCAATCTCCCCCTTGATCCTAATGTTGGCAGACACACCTCATTCTTTCAGGGTCTAGTGTGGGTCTGATCTGTTGTGGGATCCACCGTAGCTCCCAGCTCAGCGTTGACCATGGCTGTGGAATGAATGAATCAATCTCGGTTGTTTGTGATCACGTTAAATCTTTCTTATTACCTCGGAAGGTAAACTTTGACTTCAGCAAGGTTTTTTTTTTTTTGTCCCCCTTTATTCAGAATATCATTCCTATACCCAGATACACATCCACATAAAACTCTCCTTTATACACACAGATACACCTCAAAAGAATCACATATGAAAACACTTAGAGCGTACTCCTTCTATGCCTTCTCTCCGCCCGCAGAAAATAGATCAAGTTCCCCATTTCTAATGAATGCATGTCTACTCAGTGTCTCTCGTTTCCCCTCTTTGGAATAAGGAGTAGAGTGTCAAAAGTTCAAGACAGCCCCTCTTACCCACTCAGTGAATCCTTCCTCTTCCCTTCCTCCCTTTCATTCAGCTTGCCACTCATTTCTTTACTTCCTAGCTCATCAATAATCCTTTCTCGAATACTATGTGCTGGGCTAGACTGATTGCTGGGTGACCTGGGACAATCCCTTCTGAGACCTGTTTCCTCATGATCAGAGTGAATGGAGTGTCATATTGCTGGCTGCAGACCCACCACCCAGGGCATTCCTCATAGAGCTGACATAAATCCACACGTCTGCCTCTTCCCCGCTCCCAGGGGGCAAATCTGGAGGGTGAAGAGGGAAGGGACCTCCAGGGACTTCACACCCTGCAGCCTATTTGCACATTGACTTTCCCTCCAGCCCTGGCCCCTGGTCAGCCTGTGCCTAATGCCCCTGAGCTCTGCTCCTCGGGGGAGCTGCCTTGGCCAGAGCCCAGCTGCCCCGGCGCTCCAGGGTTATCAGCCTATGTGACCTTGACACCAGCTCGCTCCCTATGGCAGTGCCCTTGTTGAGGGGGTTATTTCAGTGCTGGGGGCCTACAGGCCCCACTTCTGAGAAGTGAACCCGTCTGGACACGCAGACCTTCATGCCTTGCCAGTCACTCAGAAGTTTACCCATCTGCTGGTCCTGTCCTCACTGCTAGCCAAAATATCATTTTTCACGCACATATACATACACACAGATACATGTATATGTATGCACAACATACCTGCATTAATACAGGCATATGGCTTGCAAAAATAGTTCACCAAATCAACATGCTTGCACACCTATAAGTTTATGTGCACACACAATTTGTACACATATATGCACATACACCTACAACATACACATGAGTGTGCATACCCTAACAACATTGAAAACATGAGCTAGACACCAGTCTTCCAACATCTGCAGGACTCCCATGTGTGAAGCACTTTGAGCTATGCCATGTGAGTAGGCGGTGTGAAAGTGTACGCTTGTGTGCAGATACGCACACCCTGAACTTGACAGGTAACATGCCACCTTTCCTCTCTATCTTTAATATCTTTCCCCTTACGTTGCTACTGGCTTTGCAGGTGACCACGTGTAGCAATGTCGCTTTTTTAAAAGACTGTTTTATTTTATTTTATTTATTTATTTATTTTAAAGATTTTATTTATTTATTTGACAGAGATAGAGACAGCCAGTGAGAGAGGGAACACAAGCAGGGGGAGTGGGAGAGGAGGAAGCAGGCTCATAGCGGAGGAGCCTGATGTGGGGCTTGATCCCAGAACACCGGGATCACGCCCTGAGCCGAAGGCAGGCGCTTAACCGCTGTGCCACCCAGGCGCCCCAAAAGACTGTTTTATTTTAAAGCAGTGTTAGGTTTGCAGCAAAACTGACTGGAATGTACAGAGATTTCCCATAGACGCCCTTCCCCCACCCCTGCATAGTCTGCGCCATTATCAACACCCCCCACCAGACTGGGACATTGGTTGCAATGAATGAATCCACAGTGACACATCATTGTCACCCGAAGTCCAGAGTTCACATTAGGGCTCACTCTTGGTGGTGTGCATTCTATGGCTTTGGACACATGTATAATGACATGTATCTGCCATTAGAGTATCATACAGAGTGATTTCACTGCTCTAAACCTTTTCTGTGCTCCGTCTATTGCCCTCTCCCTGCCAACCCTTGGCAACCACTGATCTTTTGACTGTCGCCATAATTTTGCTTTCTCCAGTATGCCGTGTGATTAGAATTATACAGTATGTAGCCTTTCCAGATTGGCTTCTTTTGCTTACTATTAAGCATTTAAGGATCCTCATGTCTTTTTATGGCTTAAAAGCTCATTTCTTTTTAGTGTCAAGTCATATTTCATTTGTCTGAGGTATCACAGTTTGCTTATCCATTCAACTACTGAAGGACATCTTGGTTGCTTCCAAGTTTTGATAGTTAGGAATAACTCCTGTAAACGTGCATGTAAAGGTTTTTGTGTGGATGTTAAGTTTTCACTTACTTTAGGTCAAGACCAAGGAATATGATTGCAGGATTATACGGTAAGAGTATGTTTGGTTTTGCAAGAAACCACCAAACTGTCTTCCAAAGCACTGTACCATTTTGTGCTCCCACCAGCAATGAATGAGAGTTCCTGTTGCTCCGTATCCTTGTCAGCATTTGGTGTTGTCAGTGTTCTGGATTTTGACCATTCTAATCAGTATGTACTGGTATCTCATTGTTGTTTTAAGTTGCGTTTCTCTGATGACATACGATGTGGAGTATCTTTTCATACGCTTTTTTGCCATCTGTATATCTTTTTTGGTGAGGCATTTGTTAAGGTCTTTGGCCCATTTCTAAAAAATCAGTTTCTTCTTTATCATTGAATTTTAAGAGCTCTTTGCACATTTTGGATAACTGTCTTTTATCAGATGTGCCTTTGGCAAATATTTTCTCCCACTCTGTGCCTGGTCTTCTCATTCTCTTGACACTGTCTTTCACAGAGCAGAAGTTTTTAATTTTAATGCTATCCAGCTCATCAATTGTTTCTTTCATGGATTGTGTCTTTAGTGTTGTATCCAAAAAGTCATTGCCAGGACACCTGGGTGGCTCAGTTGGTTAAGTGTCTTACTTTGGATTAGGACGTGATCTCACGGTCCTGGGATCAGCCCCATGGGCTCCCCACTCAATGGGGAGTCTGCTTCTCTTTCTCCTTCTGCCCCTCCCCCAGCCCGTGTTCTCTCTCTCTCTCCCTCAAATATATAAATAAAATCTTAAAAAAAAAAAAAGTCATTGCCACACCCAAGGTCCTCTAGGATTTTTTCTTATGTTGTCTTCTAGGAGCTTTATAGCTTCATAGTTTTGTGTTTTACATTTAGGTCGTTGATTCATTTTGAGTTAATTTTTGTGAAAGGTGTAAGATCTGTGTCTAGATTCATTTTCCTTGCTTATAGATTGTTGTTCCACTACCATTTGTTGAAAAGGCTCTTTGCTCCATTGTATTGGTTTTTCTCCTTTGTCAATAGGAGAAATTATTATTGTTATTGTTAGTATTATTATTGTTGATAGGCTGGCTAGAGGCTTATTGATTTTATTGATTTTTTTTCAAAAACCAATTTTCGGTTAAGGTGATTTTCTCTGTTGATTTCCTATTTTAAATTTCATTAATTCCTGCTCCAATTCTTATTGTTTGTTTTCTTCTGATTACTTTGGATCTAGTTTGGTCTTCTTTTTCTGGTTTCCTAAGGTGGAAACTTAGATTATTGATCTTAGAGACGTCTTCTTTTCTAATATGTATATTCAATGCTATACATTTCCCTCTAAGCACTACTTTGGCTGATTCCACAAATTTTGATAAGCTGTATTTTCATTTTTCATTTAGTTCAAAATATTTTCCAATTTCTCTTGATATTTCTTCTTTGGTCCATGTATTATTTAGAAGTATGTTGTTTGGGGACTTTCCACTTATCTTTTGTTGATTTCTAATATAATTCCATTGTAAGTCTGAGATCAGACATTATATGATTTCTATTCTTTTAAATTTGTTAAGGTGTGCTTTATGGCCTATAATGTGGTCTAGCTTGGTGAAAGTTCACGTAAGCTTGGAAGAACACATATTCTGTTTTTGTTGGATGAAGTAGTCTATAAATGTCAATTATATCTAGCTGATTGGTGGTATTGTTGAATTCAACTATGTCCTTACTGATTTTCTTCCTTTTGGACCTGTTTCTGATAGAAGGGTGTTGAGGTCTTCAACTATGGTAGTGGATTCATCTATTTTCCATCAGTTTTTGCCTCATGTAGTTTGACACTTTGGTTGTTTGGCACATCCGTATTAGAGTTTGATCCGTCTTCTTGGAGAATTGACCATTTTATTCCTTATGATAATTACCTTTGCTTTGAAGTTTGCTCTGTCTGAAAGTAAGATAGCCACTCATTTCTTTTGATTAGTGATGGTATTTTTTCCAATCCATTTACGTTTAGTCTATATTTAAAATGGATTTCTTGTGGAAAACATATAGTTGGGTTATATTTGTTGATCCACGCTGACAATGTCTGTCTTCTAATTGGTGCATTTAGACCACTGATTCAAAGAGATTATTGATGGAGTTGGGTTAATACCTATCATATTTGTTACTGTTTTCTATTTGTTGTTCTTTGTTTTTATTTTTGTCTTCCACTCTTTCTATGCCTTTTGTGGTTTTAGTTGAGCATTTTATGTGATTCTATTTTCTTTCCTTTCTTAGCATATCAGTTATACTTCATTTTTTACTTCCTTTTTAGTGGTTGTCCTAGAGTTTGCAATATACGTTTACAGCTAACTCAAGGCCACTTTCAAATAACACTATAGCACTTCATGGGTCATGGGAGTACCTTACAATGATTAGAATAATCCTAATCTCTTCTTCCCATCCCTTGTATCGTTGCTGTCATTCATCTCACTTATATATAAGCACACATAAATACATACACATAAGGTATATACATAAGCATACGTAATTGAATACATTGTTGCTGTTATTATTTTGAACAAACTATTATCTGTTAAACTAAGAATAAGAAAACAAGTTTTTATTCTACTTTTGCTTATTTTTTTCTCCAATGCTCTTCCTCCCTTATGTAAATTCAAGTTCCTGAACTATAGTATTTTCCTTCTCTCTAAAGAACTTTTAACATTTCTTGCAAGATAGATCTTCTGGAAACACATTCCCTAAATTTTTATTTGTCTGAGCAAGTCTTTATTTCTTCTTTACTTTTGAAGGATAATTTTGTAGGGTACAGAATTCTGGGTTGGTGGTTTGTTTCTCTCAACACTTTGAACATTGCACCCCACTCTCTTCTTGCTTATAGGGTTTCTGGGGAGAAGCTGGGTATAATTCTTATTTTTGTTCCTTTGTAGGTAAGATGTTCTTTCCCTCTGCCTTCCTTCAGGACTTTTTGTTTATCTTTCATTTTCTATAGTTTGAAAATAATATGTCTAGGTGTAGTTTTTGTTTTTATTTTTGACATTTCTCCTGCTTGGTGTTCCTTGATCTTCCTGAATTTATGGTTTGGTGTCTGACATTAAATTGGGAACATTCTCAGTCATTATTATTTGAAGTACTTCTTCTGTTCCTTTCTCTCTTTCTTCCCTAGTGGTAGTCTCATTTTGTGTATGTGACATATTCTGTAGGTGTCCCACAGTGCTCGGGTATTCTCTCTGGCTCCATCAGTCTTTGTTCTCTTTGCTTATCAGTTTTGAAGGTGTCTATTGCTATATCCTCAACCTAAGAGATTCCCTCCTCAGTCATATGCAGTCTACCAATGAGCACAACAAAAGCATTCTTCATTTGTGCTATAATGTTGATTTTTTTTTAATCTCTAATATTTCTTTTTGGTTCTTTCTTTGGATTTCCACCTCTCTGCTTATATCCCCCATCTGTTCTTGCATGCTGTCTACTTTATCCATTAGAGCCCTTAACATAGTAATCATAGTTGTTTAATTTATTTCTTTTCCTTTTTTTTAAATTTTTTTTATTATATTATGTTAGTCACCATACAGTACATCCCTGGTTTCTGATGTAAAGTTCAATGATAGATTAGCTGCGTATAACACCCAGTGCACCATGCAATACGTGCCCTCCTTACTACCCATCACCAGTCTATCCCATTCCCCCTGTTTTAAATTCTTGGTCTGATCATTTCAACATCCTTGCCATGTCTAGCTCTGACCGTTTCTCTGTCTCTTCAAATTTCGTTTTTCTGCCTTTTGGTATGCCTTGTAATTCTTTCTTGATAGCCAGACATGATGTATTAGGTAAAAGCAACTGTTGTAAGTAGGCCTTTGGTAATATTGTGGTGAGGTTGGGGGTGGGGGTGGAGGAGAGAAAGCATTCTATAGTTCTAGGATTGGGCCCCAGTCTTTAGTGTGCCTATGCCTCTGGATTGTTAACTTCACGACAATATCTCAGCCCCCCCCCCCCACCTTCCCACACCTCTTAGGTGGAAAGGGATGGCTAGAGCTGCCTAGAGTCAGGTATTTCCATTTTCCCCCATGGTAGGCTAGAGCTGGCTGGAGTTGGGTATTTCCCTTCCCCCAGGCCAGTCAGGCTTTGATAATACCCCAGCAGGTTAGGTTCTGATTAACTAGTTCCCCCTGATAGCTGGCCTTGTTAAGAAGAGCAGAGTGCTCCAGCTCATTTCATAATGGTTCCTTTTCTCTCCCCTTGCTGGAAGCACCAGGGGGATAGTTACTGTGAGAACCTGGCCAAGCTCCTGGAGGTCCGTCTCACAGAACTGCGGGGACCCCTGTATGAGTGGATCTATCTGGAGATTTTAGCTCTCAGACTTGCCCACATTGAACCTCCAACAGTCTGTCAATTCCAGTGCAGGTCTCCCTATTCCAGCACTGGTTCGCAGGGTGGTTTTCGCTTGTGACTCCATGTCTTTGCCTGTCTGTCTCTCCACTCTCAGGGGCAGAGGTTTGTCCTGTGTCCTCCCCGTTCTTATGGGTCCAAGAAGCGTTGCTGATTTTACAATCTGTTTAGGTTTTTACTTGTTCAGGTGGAGTGGTGACTTCAAAGCTTCTTATATGCAGAACCAGAAACTAGAACTCCAGCTCTTCAGTTTTGTTCTGTATATTCAAGGATGAGGCCCATTGAATTCTGCATGGCTTTTCCTGCCAAAATAAAACCACAGCTCGAGTCCAGAGACCTGTTGTCAAAGACAGCAGCATTGCAGAACTGTGTGTAGTGGTAACTGCCCTGGTCCTTGGCATGACCCAAGCAAGGGGCTTTGCTGACAGGGAGGATGAGTGTGATGAAGCAGTTCCTGTCCCTGGGAAGAAAGCACATCCACACCAGGAGAGTGTATAGTTGGGTCTGGAGTCGGACTGATTCGCATTCCAAGCAGGCATGTTTGGCATGTTCTTAGAACCTCTCTAAGCCCAGTTTCTTCTTCTGTGAAATGAGGTCAAGCATGGACCTTTCTCACAGGGTTGTTGTGAGGCTTCAAAAAGGATAAATTAAATGTCAGCAGAGGGTTCCTTTCATAGTAAGTGCCTGGGATCTGGTGGCTATTATTGCTAGATGAAGTATACGTACAAAAGTACTCTGCCTGCTCAGAAGGTAGAAGGGAACAACTCCCTATAAGACTGGGAGGAGCCAGCAGATTCTAGAGTTGCTTGAACTTAATCTTTGCCCCTTCCCCTTTGCCTCCCTTGCCTGTGCTGTGCACGGGCCATTGGTTTCTGAAGGGACCACCTCTTTGGCCTAGTTACAAGGTACTTGCTGTGGCACTACCTCATAAGCCTTAGGGTTGCTTCCTTGAGCTGGGAGGCCTCAGTGGAGAGGGATGTCATGGCTGGAGACCATTTGACTTCTAGAACCTTCTCCAGGTCTTCTCCACACAGGTGTGATGGCCGGATACATTAGGACAGGTGTCCAATCCGTTTCCACATTATTTGTTTTCCTGGGGACTATAATTTGCCTCAGTTTTTGCCTCCCTGTGAGACGGTGGTATAAATCACCAAGGGTAGATTTACAGTTTTGGATGAGTGATAGAGTGCTGATAAAATCCAGGGGAAACATCTAAGACCTTGACTAGAAACACCATACCTGTTACAAAACATGCTGCCCAGCCAACCAACTAACCAAAGAGCAAAATGGAAATGTAGTAACACAGCCAGACCTGACATAACCAGGTATACTCCAGGTGGGTCACACTGGGTGGGATCCAGGGCCATCCTGGGGAGGGGATGTTTGGGTTTCTAAGCCAATCATGCCATGTGAACTTCTCTGCACTGCCTGGCATTGACACTTAGGGCAAAAGGAGCATTGGTGACAGCCTTGGAGGACACACAAAGTACAAGGAACCACACTGAAAGAATTGGAGGGGGAGGAAGAGGAGCAATCCCCTCCCCCACCCATGACTTATCTTGGTGATGGGAAGTGACAGGGCAGAGAACTGGACCATGTGCCCATGGACTGCCAATGGGTGTTGCCGTGTTCCCAAAATACGTATGTTGAAACTCTAATGTTCAGTGTAGTGGTATTTGGAGGTGGGCCTTCGGGAAGTAATTAGGGTTAGATGATGTTGTGAGGGTAGAGCCCCCATGATGAGATTAGTGACCTTATAATGAGATAAAGGGACCAGAGCATTTTCTCTTTGACATGTGAGGGCACAGAAAAAAGGCAGCCATCTGCAAATCAGAGTGGGTTCTCCCCAGAACCCAACCATGCAGACACTCTGACCTTGAACTTCCAGCCTCCAGAACTATGAGGCATAAGCTTCTGTGGTTTAAGCCCCTAGCCTGTGATACTCTGTTCCAGTAGCCTGAACTCCCTGAGACAGGTGTGTACGCGTTCCCACCATGCTCAGCACTAGCTGCGACTTCCACCTCCGGCTCCCAGCTCCTCTGCCAGGAGCCTTGCTTTTTCAGCAACTAAGGGTCCCCACAGTGTTTGCTGGAAGCGTTGTCATCATCTGGAGAGAAACTCCTAAAGCTCCCAAGGGCACCTGTGAACAGAATCTGGTGCAGAGTCCGGGTCCCAGCAGTCTTTCCTCTGCAGGGTGGCAGGGCTGGAACTGTCCAGGGTCACACGGAAGAGGAAGAGCCTTCACTTCCTGGCCAGGAGTTGTATCCAGAATACACTGTGATCTATATTCTAGTAGATCGAACCCTTGACTCTGTGCAGATTCATATCCTTTCCTATCGGTATGTGGGGGGGGTCCCTGTGAGATTACACCTCCCCCCTCCCCTGCTAAATTAGAGCTCTTTCTTCCACACAATTTCACTTGTGAGATCCCCTAAAGTCTGCACTTGCTTGTTAAAAAGGTGACTGTTGAGTTGGGTTCAGTCTGGAAACCTAGTTTGGACCTGGGAATTAGGACAACTAGCTGTAGCCGTGTAACCTCCAGCTCCCTTCCTCCCGGGCCTGCCCTGCCCTCCCCTCTTGGGGCCTAAACCTTAGCATGTTGGAGCAAAGCTAGTCTCACTCCTACTCCCCGCCCCAACCAAAGACTCCATCCATCTGGATTTCCCAGCAATTTTAAGCTGGCTAGGTTCTTGTTATCTCTGACAAGAAGGAAGACAGTAGGGTGATGTGTACCTCAGGGTCCTTCTCACCTCCCTTTGTACCTGTCAGGGGGTCTGCTCCTCTTCTTGCCCCTCTGCTGCTCGGACCAGCTGGAGTCAGCCCCACCTGGTCACCCCCACACTAGTGGTCATCAGATGCTGCCCTGTGCTCTGAGCCATCCCTGAACATCACTGGTTCCCATGAGCAAAGGTTCACTTCTGCAGAGACCTTCTGGCTGGACATTCCCCTGAAAGAACCCAACATCTAAGTCCTGTTAGGCTGTCAGATTTCATGAGGCTGTAATATGCCATTCCTCCCTGAGGTTAATTGCATGTTCGCAGAGGCACAATTTGCCCAAATGGTAGACGTCCCAAGGAACAGAATCATAAGGATCAAAAGATGAACGTCAGGAGTTCCTAGAATGTCTGCTGGCTTCTGCCCTTGACAAGCTCTAGTTAGGGCTCCCCTCGCGGTGCTTCATGGTGTCAGAGAAAGCTCCACCTGCAGCCGAAGGCGGATCCATTGCTCGTAACCGAAATTGAAGGGTGAGAGAGCAGACGGGAGTCCAGGGCCACTGGGTGAGGTCAGGAATTGGAGAAAGTTTTCTTATATGTGTGCATGTCGCACCTGGATCAATAAACAGGTTTTTTTAATTGTTATTCATTTTACAACTCAATAAAGCTTAATTATGAGGAAGCAGAAAGCGAGCAGAAGCCAGGCTCACATAATATTGTATTCCTCGCAGCAATTCCTGCGGGGCCCGCGCACTTGCACTGCAATGGAGAACAAACCAAATTACGGGGACTATTCAAAATTCATTTAAAAACATCATTGAGGAGCATCATAATAAAAACACAATGAAGAAGACAAGCTTGGGTTGTTAATTTGTAGTGCTGTGTGTGTTCACGGGGGTCTGCGTGCCTGCGTACGTGTGGGGGTGAGCACCCATGTGGCCTAATTAGCTTTGCTGGGAGCAGCCGGGGACTCAGGGCTGGATGGTCCGAGGCCACGGGTTGGACAGGCACAAGGGGGACATGCAGAGGGCTGGGGACTGCTGGGAACTACCTGCTGCCCTGTGTCCTGTTTTGGACAAAAGTCAGCGAGGTGATGCTGGGACTCGAAGCCCAGAGCAGTGAATGGGGTGTCCGGGATGTTGACAAGGGGCTGGAGAGGGCATCCCAGGGGCTAGGCTGGGGGCAGGGAGTTCGGGGGATGCTGACTCTGCCTCCCGCTCACCTGGTCTAGCAGGGGGGCCTGCTCACTCCACCTGCAAAGAGCCCCACGCTCTGATTAGCTCTAGGCCCCCTAAGGAGCATCTAGGGAGGTGCTGGTGGCTCAGAGGCATTTAATTGTGTGTCAACCACCAGCTTACCAGGGGAGCCCTGTGCCTGTCACTCAGAACCTTCGCTTGGCCTGCGAAGGGCTCGGGCCCTTTGTTGGGAGCCTACCCAGCCTGGGTTCTGGATCGAGAGAGCCTCTGACCCCCGCGGCCATAGCACCCAGTATTTATGTGGTCTCCCCCCAACAGCCTCTGTGGCACTCTTTGTTTCTGTTTCTAGATGCCAGCACCTCAGCTTTCTTCTCCCCAGCCTCCAGCTCCCTTCCTCCCGGGCCCGGCCTGCCCTCTTGGTGCCCAAGCCTTAGCATGTTGGAGCGAAGCCAGTTGCACCCCTACTCTCCACCCCAACCCCATTTTGCCACATTTCCCGTCGTGACCTTGAGCCCATTGCTTTGGGCCTCAGTTTACTCATCTGGAAAACAGGTGTCATTAAGTATGCCTTCCCTCCCTCCAGGAGTGTTTTCCGAATTAATTAATTCTCTTAATTAATTAATTAAGTAAAGCACTTTGAGGTACTTAGACAAAAGGTGCATGAGAAGTGCAAATTATTATTTATTCTTAATGAACCCTTCTTTGGAGATAATTTACTCCCGATTCTGAAGGGAAGCGCAGTGGACCCCGGGGGAGGGGAAAATGACAAGGTTGGTTTTTTTGTTGGTTTGGGGGAAGTAGAAGGGGAGGGAGATTATTATCTGTAGTGATTCTCTCCCTAGGCTAATAGTGAAGGAATTAGGCAGGCGTTCTCCCCACAGCTTTGTCGAGCTGCCTTGGCCAGGATTGGTAACCTGTGGAAGGGCAAAGGTGGACAGCTCTGAAGACAGAAGGTTTTTAGATTGAATCATGATCTGGTTTTAAGACTGGGAAGTCAGAAGTAGGAGCGAGAGAGGGAGGGAGGGAGAGGAGAGAAGGAACAGGACAGAAGGGAGAAAGAGTGAGGGAGGGAGAGGGGAGGTTTGAGTGTATCATTTAAGTGCTTAAGGACAGAGGAGACAGGTGGTGAGGCTGTGTGTTACAGCTGCCGGCTGCTCCAGGTGGGTTTCTCGGCCAGAGTCGTGCCCCCTCTGCACCCTCTAGGATTCTTTCCAGCACTGACCGTATCCGGACTTCCCGCAGACCGTCCTCTCCTCCCTTTTTCTTTCTTAGGTTCAGATGTTAGCAAAAGTGTGAAGTTTGCACATTTCATGGATGGGACTTTTGCTTCCCTGTTATGCACCCCCCTTCTCTGCCCCCCATCTGAGACCACCTTGTTCCCAACCAGGCACACGGCCCCGAGGTTCTTTCTCGACTGTCTTCGATCCCTCCGCTCAGAAGTTGGGGATGTGGGGGTCAGTGGGAGAGGACTCATCCACGGAGGGCCAATGACCCAGAGCCTGGAGGTGAGGAAGGTGAAGGAGGGAGGGATAGAAGGAGCCTTAATTATTTCCTCTCCATGCTTTTGTAGAGTTTGACATTTTTGCCCGTGAAGAGGCATGATTTTTATTATCACCATCTCCTTTCTCCAGCAGATGAGCAAACAGTCTAGAGAGGACATTTAAGGCGTTGGCCAGAGGAGGGTGGCCATTTTTCTCCTGGACAGTCCTGACGCTCCTGACATCATCCCCTGCCTGCTGTGGGAGGTGCTCTGAGGCTCACCTGCGAGGAGGGGAGCTTGGTCCAAACAGGGCCAAAGACAGGGGACGTGAGTGGGGGAGGCAAATAGGTAAGAGCCAAGAAACTCGGATGCAAGGTCGTGCCTCTGGAAGTCCTGTAGACGGTGGGGTTTTGCACCACATTGAAGGCTTTCCTGTCAGACAAAGGGTGTGGGGGGCCGTGCCTCGACTCTCCACAGCCATGGAAGGTGTGCTCTGTTAGAAGTGAGCTCGTGGGGGCTGTGCTGGCATCTGGTCCCAACCGGAAGATGAGAGCTGAGAGGCGGGGTGCACCGGGGGCCATGGGGTGGCCTCGGGAGGCATAGGGCCCACATTTGAATCACTGCTTTGCCCCTTGCTTGCTGGTAACCTTGGGCAGGTTCTCAGTTTTCTCATCTGTAAAATGAGTTAACAATAGCATCTGCCACCCAGGGATGTTGTGAGGATAGGTGAGTTAAATGATACAGAGCTTGACCAGTGGTTGGGATCCGCCATCCTGACTGCTGTTCCCATAGCTTCGTGTCTGTGCACGCAGTGGGACACGAGCTGGCCTCGGCTGGGTAGGCAACGCAAGCTTAGGCACATTGGTGCATGCTTGGGGTGAGAGGAAGGGCTGCCCCAGTCTATCTGCATGGGGCACCGAGGAGGAACCTGCTGGGGTTGGAGCCCTTCCGAGGGTCCACGTCTGTCAAAGGAGTGCTTCCCCACAATGCCTAGCTTTCAGGCTGTGCCTCTCCAGGCCCGGGGACCCCAGACTGATGGCTAGAGGGGCCCACAGCTGCAGGGAAATACAAAATGAGCTCAAACTACGAGAGCTGGGAACCAACATCTCTGTAAGACACAGTCCTGCTGCTTTAGGGCTGGTAAAAGTGAGTTCAGGGCAAGGGAGGGGTCTCAGGAAATGCACAAAGGCCTGGGCCTGGGGCAGATAGACCAGCCCCCAGGGGTGGCTTGAGATGCCTGTGGGACTCCTTGGCAAACATTTGAACTGGCAGCAGTTCCCAGAGGAGAAGGCAGGATCAATGCCAGAAAAATAATGAGCTTGTTATTATAAAAGGAAAAAAAAATGTAGAATGCTCTTTACGATGCTTCCTGCCTTCTAAGAAGAGGGAGCCCTGAAGAAAGGCCTGGGTTCCCTACAAGGTTTCTCGTAGGATCAGGCTATTTTTTTCTTTCATTTTCAATGTGTCATGGATGGATACTTTTGTAAAACGCAGTAGAAATGAATTTCTAGAAAAATGAAGTAAGAGGCAGATGTACAATATACAAGTCCCCCCCCCCACTTTTTTGTTACTAAAGTCAACAGACATAAAATTACTCTGTCAAATTGGTGTCAAGATTCTAAATGCTTACTCTCAATTTTTGGACTTAGCTCTTTGCGGACTGGTATCAAGAGTTCGGGGCCTGGCTTGGGTCCAAGACCATGCTAAGTCTCACCTGGACACTGACCCTCACGGAGACACTTGGCACTTGGGGGCAGCAGGTGCGGGGAGGCGTGCTTCTGGATCCAGCAAGGGTGAAAATGGTGGCCCAGCTTCCTCGGGCTGTTGTAGCAACGTACCACGCTCTGCGAGGCTTCAAACAATAGAACTTCATTCTCTCATTGTTCCAAAGGCTAGAAGTTCAATGTCGAAATGTCTATAGGCTGTGCTCCCTCTGAAGGCTCTAGAGAGGGATGTTTCCTCGCCTCCTCTCACTTCTGGTTGCTCCTGGCGATCCCTGGAGTCCCTTGGCTTGTAGATGCATTATTGCCATTACTGCCCCAGTCTCTGCATGGCCTCTCCCCATGTCTCCAACTCTCGCTCTCCTGTAAGGACACCAGTCTTTGGATTTTGGGCCCACCCACATCCTGCAGGACCCTGTCTTAACTTGATTATATCCGTAAAGATGCTATTTACAAATGAGGTTACTTTCTGAGCTCCTGGTGGGCATGAATTTAAAGAGGTGGAGATATTATTCACTATTCAACCCGGCATGGAGACCTTGCAGAGACCCAGACCCTGGAGGCAGATGGGACCAGGAGGGCATAGCAAAATTCAGGGGTCGCCTTTGGACTTTGGACCTGGGAAAGTCTGGCTCAATTATTTCTAGATCCCTACAGGGCAAGGGAGTCCTGGGAGACGGCTGGATACTTACTCTAATTATAACCATATTGGTACTCCTGGGCCATGGTGGCGGGAGGAAGTTCTGCTTATAGGGGCAGGAAGGGAATTCCAATGGTACTTGAGGCTTTCTCTCCCACAAGTGCTGAGGCTGCAGGGGAGGGTGAACAGCGAGAGCCGAAAGCCAAACCAACCAATCTCCATACTCTGAGGGTCTGGGAGAGCCTTGGACAGAGCTCTGGAGGGAAAGGGAAGGCCTTCCACACAGCAGAGTGAGTGCCTCTCGCACACTTTCAGGTGCGTGAGAAGCTGCATCGTCCAGTGGTTAGAGCACCAGCCCTGTCATCAAACCGCTGGCCTTGAAGTCTGGCTCTCCCGCAAGAAGCTTTGTAACCTTGGGCAAGTTACTGTCCTGACCGTGCCTCATTTTTCTCATCTGTAAAATGGGGCTAATAGTAGCTTCCATTTCTATGGTTGTTGCGAATGATAAATGTGATGATATCATGTAAAGAGCTTGGCACAGTGCCTGGCACGTGATAGCCATTCAAATGCTATCTATTATTAACATAATATTTTTAAAAGATTTTATTTATTGATTGGAGAGAGGGCAAGTGGGGGGAGGGGCAGAGGGAGAGGGAGAGAGAGAAGCTCAAGCAGAGGGCTCAGAGCACGGAGGCCGTCTCGGGGCTCGATCTCATGACCCAGAGATCAGGACCTGAGCCGAAAACACGAGTTGGCCACTTAACTGACTGAGCTACCCAGGCGCCCCTGTAATGATTTTTAGTTGGCCCAGAGAAGTGACTGCTAACCCGAACTTTACCTCATAGGAAAAAGAGCCTTTGTATTTATAAACACCTTCTATGTGTCAGGTATGGTTTTGGGTGATCTATATGTTTATATAATGTCAATAGACGTTTTTGAGAGGTTAACTTGTAATAAATTTATTAAATCAACCTCTCAGGGTTTTATGGACCACCTACTATGTGCAAGAGGCAATGAGGACTCCAAATACATTTAGGGAAAGGCCACTGCCCTTTGGACAAAGAAGTAAGTCGAGGCTGGTTCTTAATGGGGTGTCAGCCTTTAAGGAAGGATTTTATGTAATTTTGTATTGAGACAGGAGATTTGATTAATTGACGTCTTAGGACCTTCTGGCTCTTGGTTCTGCAGGACAATGTGATAGAAGCCGGTGAATTATTTTCACCAAGGTGAAGCTTCCCTGTTGGTGCTTGTCTCTGTTGATTTTACTAAGACAGTATTAGTAATCTGAACTCTTAAGCACTTTCTCTGCTCTGTTCAGGAAAGCCTTTTCAGTTCATTTCGGAAAATATCTTGTTTTATTCCATTCCCACGATGTTTCATAACAAAATAAAAAAAATATATGAGTTATAACCGAACTGATTACTAATATGTAACCCGTAGCATTGCTTAATTTGGCTTGCTATTGAAATTTTAATAGAAAATATCATTTGATTGCAATTTAGAAATAAAATTTGATTTCCATATTATAACTAATATGAATAATAAGCCCCCAAAATGTCTAATGTACTTCGGCATTTCTGTTAACACAATGAATACGTTCCGGATGTTTCCAGCATACTAATTCAAAGTTTCATTGTCTCCTCGGACGTTTCTTGAGCACTCGCTGACCTCACCCAGGCAAGCTTTACCAGCAATTAGTTTTCAGCTGTATTAGCCTTTCAGAGTGCCGCGATAATTAAAGTGTTATGCTTCTTTAAATGAAGTTGGCTGGTGCCAGCCTGAATTGCTCTCATAAGAGTGCTCCCTTCCTCTCTGTCTAATCTGGGGTTATGGGTAGCTCGCCATCTCAGCTCCAGGCTGGGACCCGGAGCTCGTTTACTCATCATACTCGCCATTTCCAGATCCCCAGGCTTGTTCTGTCTTACCAAAGGGAGAGAGGCTGTGTGCTTTCTTTCCTGCATTACTGCTATTCATTCATTCATCCATTCATTCATTCAGTAAATACGAATCAAAAGCCTACTCTATGCTAGCACTGTGTTAGAGGCTGGAGTTACCATGGTGATTAAAAACTTTTACAGCCCTACTCTTGTTACGGAATTGAATAATCATGGTCAAGAATGCATAAGTATGTGCTACAGAAAAGAGAAATAGGAATCCAAGCAAGCAATGAGAAAGGAGGCTGTCATAGTTGGATTGCAAGGAAGGTTTCCTGAAAGAAACTGAAATCTGAAAAATAAGGAGGAGTTATAAGGGAAAAGCTGAGTTGGAGAGCACACCAGGCATGTGTAAGGCCCCATGTGTACAAGAAGTTCAGAGTGAATAGGTTTTTTAAAAGATTTTATTTATTCGTTTAGAGACGGGTGGGGGAGAGAATCTCAAGCAGACTCTTCGCTGAGCATGGAGCCAGACCTGGGGCTCGATCTCACGACCCTGAGATCATGACCCAAGCTGAAATCAAGAGTCGAATACCCAGCCGATGGAGCCACCCAGGCACCCCCGATGTGAATGGGGTTTAGGGAGAGTGGGAAGAAGGGATGTGTCACTAGAGGAAGCTGGGGGGAGCAGGACTATGCAGAGCCTTGAGAGCAATGGGGGGATACTGCTCTCTAGCCTAAGAACAAGGGGATGGTCCAGGAGGGTGTTAAGTTGTGCATTTTGGCCAGACATACATTTTGTGCCTTGGGATGACCCAGAAATGATCCTACTCTGAAATCTTGTGTGCCAATAGCCCATGCTCTGACCATCATCTCTGTCCAGCACTCTCTTAGTCCCTTGGAATCTTCTACATCTTCACCCCCATAGCCTGAGAACATGTTCAGGTCATTCTCATCTAAGGACCAATCAAATAAAACCATGCCACTCCTTCTCCAGGCATCCTGCCTCCCTTTCGCCCTGGCAGCCAGGCATTTGCAAGTCTTTGCTCCCCTGCTCTTCATCCCCGCCTCCTGCACTGCTCTCTTGCTGCAATGTGGCTCGTAGCCCATCTGACCCCGCCCACAGGATGTCTGCAAGCGTATCAAGCCCAGCTGGTCCACCCAGAACTCTTACCTCTCCTGAAACCTGTCTGACAATTGCCAGTCTCAGTGAGGTACACCACTGCCCAGACAGGAACCCACACCAGGACCCTACTCACTCGTCTCTACCTTCCCGCCCAGCTCGCCTCGCCAAGCATTTGGAAAGATCTGCAGCCTCTGTGTCTCCGCCATCATTACCTTAGTTCAGCCTCTTGCAAATTCTTACTTGGATCATGAAAATAGTCGTCAAACTGATTTCCTTGTCTCCTGACTATCCTTGGAAATGGTGCATATTTCCCCAGCCTCTAGAGTAATCTTTTAAAAATTACACCTGATTTCTCCATGCTTCTTCTTAAAAGCCTTCACTTGCTGACTGGACAGAGCTTTCCAACCTGAGGTTCCAATGTCTGAGCTTCATGCATCTGAAGTCTTTTATCATCTGCCCCTCGCCTGACTAGCTAATCTCCTCTCTTTGCTTTCCATCCCCCTTTCTGCAGCCACATTGGAACTTCTCAAGCTCCTTGAACACGTCATGCTCTTTCAGGCCTCCGTATCTTTGCACTAACTGTTATTAATTGTTTAGTTATACTGATTAACCAGCGCTGCCTGGTATCCCATCCATCCATCAACCGCATTGGCTAGCTAATGCCTCTCAGCCTTCCAAACTTGGTTCACACGCAACGACCTCTTCTGAGAAGCCTTCCTTGACCTCTTCCTCTGGTTCCCAGTGCGCTCTCTTTATATTTTTTCAATGTACTTATTACTCTGACTTAGAAGACTTGATTGATCTGCACCCTTAAGTGCCTTGAGATCAGGGACTGTCTTCCATGACTTCATCTTCTCGTGCTTAGCGTGATACCTAGCACGTGGTAGATGCCCCATCCTGTTTCATAAGTGAACTAAGCCCCCGATCCCATGCACCCCCACCTCAGAAAGAAGCCCCACTGGCCACAGGGGGGAGTGGGCCACAGAGGGTGCACGGGTGGCTCTCTGTGCTCGTGGCTCTGCGGCTTCCATAGACAGCAGTTACAATGGCAGCTTTGTCTTAGTTTCTAATTTGGACTGAGCCCCCTCAGGTCTCCTTATGTGGGTATTTTCATCATCTCCCCCTGCCCTTGGCCTATTTCATCCCCTCGTCGTCCCAGCCAGGCTGCCCCCTGCGCCCCCGTGTGCCCTCCACATTCCTCCCCCTGCCAAGCCTGGGAGCCCATCTTCCCAGAGCCCCGCTCTCCTACCTTAGTTTTTAATCTTTCTTCATAAATTAATCTCTCCTGCTACCTAATCATGCCTGGTGCCCTTTCCTGAACCCTCGCCACGTTGCCTCCCTCTGCCGGGTAATGAGATGCCCAACGGCTGGCTGCGGCCTCCCGGGCCTCATCTCACCGCCGGAGACCATTTCCTCCCGGCTTTGTGTCCTGGGCCCTGCACGCACACGCCCAAATCATCTTGCCTTTTTATTTATCTCTCGGCCACTTCCCTCTGCAAACTCAGGTAATTGGTGCTCTGCTCTGGGCCTGTGCCTCTCTCGCCGGCCCTCACTTTTGAGGTCCCCTCCACTTATTGAGTCCATCTCTGTCTTCGTGATTATTTTTTCCTTCTGTGTTAATGCTTATGCCTTGCCGAGGCAAATCTCACCCGGGGGCACCTTACCCAAACAGCTTGCTTCTCCGGGTCAGAGATAATTTTACTCGCCCCTTCCCAGGCGGGGCCATCTGTTAGTTTCATAAGACACTTTCCTCTAAGTGCTAAGAAAAAGTGGGTCTCTCCTGACCATATGCGCTTTTCCTAGAAAGTGTCATCATACCTTTTTTTTTTTTGGCCTCACCTATCAGGGAACTTAAAGCTAAGTTTTCTGTGCGGTGACAGCAATGGTCTTTTTGCTGGGGCTCCGAGATCTTTTCCCCTTATTAGGCGGCACTCACGAATTAGTATATATAAAGGCATTCATATATATATATATGTATGTTTTATGCTGTAAGTTTACTTCAGACATTTTTGGAAAGAAGTAGGGTCTAAACAGGTATATTTAGTACCTGGACAGTTCATATACCTTCTTTTCTTACCTGTCTTTCTATTGCTAGCTCCTGGCCCTCAACCCTGTGAGCATTACTAGAAGCTGGTGTAAATGAGGTTTTGAGGCTCGATGGACAGAACCCCCCCTTAGCCCTGTGTGGACAGCCTCAGCAGACGGTCCTTGAGATGTGGGTGTGACAAGGGCTGGGCTGGCTGATGCACACAGGTGGGCAGAGGAAGAGGGGTGGAGGGGTGGGAAGACTCTGACTTCAGAAGACAGCTTACGGGCACCAGGCTCAGTTCTGTCCCTTCTGGTTGTATAACCTCACATCAGTTAACCTTTCTGAGTGTCAGACTTCTCACTCTGAAGGGGGGTAAGAAAACCTCCGGAATTATGAGAGACAAATGAGAATGTACATCTTAGTACCTGGCATCAAGAGGTGTATGTGGGGGGAACTCAGTTCAGCTTTCTATCCTTGATTTCTTGAAGGGTCCCCTGTCCATAAGATGTGTGTCCCACCACTCCAATGTTATATGGCCCGAAGTCCCTCCAGCTGAGTTTTATCAACTGACTCATTTTAAAAAGACAAATATCCCCATGGTGTTTATACCTTAGTCTGGCTGATACTCTCCGGAGAATAAGCTGTCATTGGGGCAGTGGGGTAATAGTTTGATGCAAGGGAGCTGGCGGGTGAATTGCAGCGTGTGTTTGGGGGGCACCGATGGGGAGCAGGGTGAAGGTGAGGGAGGCCCTCCTTACTAGAGGGTTGGGGGCATACGCTCCAGCTTTGCAGTGTTACAACATGTCAGTGTGTACCTGATTCCCCTGGGACTTGTTACAGGCAGAAGCCTCTGCAGGCTGGCTGGGTGGGGGGCCCGGGATTCTGCATTTCTGGCAAGCCCCTGGCCTTGGCCATGCTGCTGCTTCTCCCAGGACCACACTCTGGCTGGGGAGGATTTGTCAGGATGTGACTCAGGCCTGAGTTGAAATGCAGGCCCTTCTCCACGCGTGGGGTCCCCTGCAGTCAGCATCAGGACCCCCCACCCCCGCCCGGCCTATTTGAATTGTTATTTATATTTTAACTCAGAACATCATCCAAGTCACTCTTCCCAAGCACGTTCCTAAAATCGAGAGCAATTATATTCACTGCTTTCCTTTCATCTCCTCCTCTGGCATTTCTATAGATTAGGAAAAAAGCAATCAGGTTTGTCTGGCGTGATTTGTACCGCGTCAGTGCCTGCCATTACTGCTGTGAGTCTATCCTTCTCCCACATTTACAAAGAGCTTCTTTTAATGCTGCACCCTTGACTGGCCTAGGAGGTGAATTTCATTTTAAGGTTCTAGAAAGGGTGAGACGTAGGCCTCAAATGTACTGCACAAAATGCATCATGATTTGTCCACATGCACCTCCAAGAAGCTCCCCAAACGACCAGGACCCAGGGATCCCAGGCCCAACTTCTCCATTGACCAGACATGGGATGCCAAGGTGCACGTCTAAGTCCTCAGAGCCTCCTTTCCCCGTCTGTGAGAGTAGAAGCAGCGGGACGTGCCAGTATGCCCCACCGTGAGAGCCCCCCCCCCCCGAAAACTCGGGCCATGTCAGGCACTCACAGGAAGCTTATGGAGAAGACACGTTTTTCTGTGCCATGACACTGCCAGCCTACCTGATAGCCATGGTCTCTTCTTCCTTACTAAGAATGCCCAATTTTGTTCAGGGTGGTGCTCACCTAAAACCAAATGCTTTCCCATGGTCCCTTCCAGTTAGAGGTGACCATGTGACACATTCTGGCCAGTTCGACTTCAACTTCTTTGAAGGCAGGGTGGGATAAGTTCTGGGAAATTACGTCTTCCTGATACAGGGGCACTTCCTTGTTCTTCAGATCTGAAATGGAGACATGATGCATAGGAGAGCAGCCATTTTGCGACATGAGGCGACGGGCATGAGGATGACATTTTTAAAAAAGAAGCTAGAGTGGAGGGAAGAGAAAATAAGGCTTCACTAGGTTTCCACACAGTCCTAACTACCTTTACCTGGAATGCTTGTCTCGGGAGAGTGTAATGATGAGACAGACAAAGCCCAGGTCCCTACTTCTGGAGTCCCTCCCCACTCAAAGTGCTGCCTGTGAACCAGGGAAGTTGCTAGGCATGAGGACTTTTCAAGGCTCACCCGGACCCACATTTTAACATCCATCCCCGGGTGAGTTACGCTTGCATTAAAGTTTGAGAAGCACCGTCTAGTCAAGGTTTCTGTTGCATACAGGTGAACAACATCTCTCTAACTCCTCTATATTCTCACGAGAATGAGATATACGCTGAGTTTTGGATTCATGTGTATGTGTGTATTGTTATCAATTTTTTCTTAAGATTTCTTATTTATTTATTTGACACAGAGAGACAGCCAGCGAGAGAGGGAACACAAGCAGGGGGAGTGGGAGAGGAAGAAGCAGGCTCCTAGCAGAGAAGCCTGATGCGGGGCTCGATCCCAGAACTCCGGGATCACGCCCTGAGCGTGAGGGCAGACGCTTAACGACTGAGCCACCCAGGCGCCCCTGTTATCAACTTTTTAAACTTATTTTTAAAACTATTTTTCTTGTTTCTCCATGTCAACCTCTAAAACACTGTTTTCAAGATGATTTGATACACATATACATAGTGAAATGGTACTACAGTTCCGCTAATTAACATGTCAGCTTCTCACATAGATACATTTTTTTTGGTGTGATTGGATTTTTTTTCTTTTTTTTTTAAATAAAAGACACAACCAGGGTCTGTTAAGAAACTTCTTTCAACCTTGGGTGAAATTTTAAAAATCTTCCTCTCTTGTGGAAATGATCAGTCTACAACAGACCAGTGCAGAGGAGATCTTAAATAAATATTGGTGATGAATAAATACGTATTTGATTATATGTTGCATCTCCTTTATCAGGTTAAAAGCTTAAGGTTGCCAAGCATTATGTCTTATCTCTCCTTATACCGTCCAGTGCTCAGCAAAGTCTCCATGCAGCAATGAGCACCTGACATATAAATACTATATGAATTACTTTGCCATATATTCTACTTCCTGGAGCAACAAAAGAGAGGTTCTGGTGAATCCTCTAGAATACCCTCAAAATCCTGTTACATTTTCTGAGTATTCAGGAAGAGAGGATCTATTCTAGATAACTGATACATTTACTTTTATTTAGCTGTGCTATAGGATGACTTTCCTCTTCTCTTTGGCTTCTAGGAAACCCAGCTGCAGGTAGTCCAACGGCCCAAGTTAGGTTTGGTTTGGCTTTTGTTTCTTCCCCTAACCTCTCTATGGCTCTTGATTTGATATTTCTGTTTCAACGTTTTAATTTCTGAATTTTATTTCCAGCCCCTCAAATACTTTTTTTTGGAAACAGCAAGGTACAAATTATACATAAAACCCAAAATATGGGGAGTCTGCTTGTCTCAGGGAGTGAATGCGTTTTCCCTAAAAGTTACACCTGGACTTGCGTGTCTTCCTTTGTGAAGGAGGGTTTGGGGGTTTTGTCGCTCGCAGCTTGCACTGTGGAGATATTCACAGCACCGTGGCTGGATGAGAAAGGTGAAAACAGAAACAGAGAGCAAAAGTCTTCAAAATGTTTGAAAATGGAAACTTTTTGGGTGATGGGGATTAGGGAGAGCACTTGTGATGAGCAGTGGGTGTTGTATGGAAGTGCTGAATCACTGAATTCTACTCCTGAAACCAGTATTACCCTATATGTTAACTGAGCAGAATTTAAACAGAAGCCTGAAACAAACAAAAGATAGCAGTGTTTTCAGACCTAGACAAGAAAAGCAAAGAAAAGAAAAGAAAAAGAAAAATGTCCACAACCCGCACCCTTCCCTTTTGCCCATCTGTTCATCACAAGTTATGCCCCTGAGCTGATCACACGGCTGTGGTTTCATGGGCTGCATCAATGTCTGAGAAGCACTGTCCCCTCCTGCATCACCTGGAATGACCTCCCTTCTCTCTAGATGTTCAGCTTGCTCTGCAAAATCCAGCTCATCGGTGTCCTCCTGACCACGGCACCTCAGAGGGAACCCTGCCTCCCTTGGGCCCAGAGCACTTGACTTTGCAGTGTCTTTTTGGTCCTTGTCTTGCTTCCTCTGAGGAGTCCTCTCTTCCCAGGGCAGGAAATGGGGGCATTCCTTTGTTTCCCTCCCAGTGCCTAGCTGGGGACTAGTATATGGTGTGCACTCAATATGTATCTGATTAGATGCTACTTACCATATAACCAAGGTCCCAGATGTGGTCTCATTACGTACCATGCTTGTAGGCTCTGTATTCTTACTTATGAGAACACAAACAGGTCATTCTGTAACCTAAGATGTTCATAAATACAAGCTAGAGGGTTAGTGCTAGAAGAAACCATACAGCCATGTGAGTCCTATCCCCTTCCCTTATGGAGGAAGCCCAGAGACCAGAGGGGCCTGTGGAAGGTCCCACAGCTGCCTGGTGGCACCCCAGACACTAGCGCTCAAGTCATTTGACTTCAAGTCCAGCATGAACATGACCTTCAGTTGCACCTGTTCACCCCAGCCAACACTTCCTGCCTTGTCCAAAGTTCTAGCATGAGCACTGCAGGCTGAGATTTGGCTGAAAGTGAATCAGTGCGGATTTCTTCACAGTGCTGGATGATCAGCTAGAAAAATGAGTTTCACGAAGCCAGATACTATTTTAATTGCATTAAGCTGTCTAGCCAATTAAAACACTTTAGAGGAGACATCTTTTGTAAAGCGGAGAATCATTTTATGACATCAATATCCACCTCTTTCACTCATTGGGATTCAGCCATGGTTTGTTTCATAAAAGGAGGATTTGCCTGTTAGACATCTTGGTTATACTCAAAAGTGAACAGTTATGAATTTATTTATAAATTCTGTGATAGGCATGAATTATTTATACAGCCATAACATGAGATGCGCAAACTGTAACTCTCCATGTTTCTTTATAACAGAACTGACTTGAGTTCTCAACCCTTCATTTCTTCCAAAGGTGGAAAACAAACCAATTCAAGATAACCAGCACTTCTCATTTAAACACAGTCTGTTCGGGAAGAACTTCTGTTTTGCTTTCTTTTTCCTGGGGTAATCTCTGTCTCTGGGAGCCGTGAGGAGGCGCATCTTGCTGACGCCATCATGGATTCCGGGGTATTGGCTTCTGTCCCTGCTGCACCTGTAGCATGTGACCTTGGTCCCCACTGTGGCTTCCATTTGCCAGGTCAATGCTGTTGGCTTTCTCTTTGTCCCAGCAGCAAAGCCTCTTTGTGTCTTTTCCAGCTGCCCTCTGGGCCACATCTACGTGTCTCTTGGGGAGCATGGAAATGCTGGCAGTTTTCTCCATGGCACACCGGGATGAAAAGGCACCCGAGGCTGATCTAATCACGTAGACACTCACTTCCAGTCATTGCTGGTCTTCTGCTCTGGCACCATATTGGGAAGGGACACCTGGCCTCCTGGGCTCCACTCTGGAAGGCAAACAACATTCTCTTCAGCTCTGTACAGAATTCTCTTCAGCTCTGAGATCTAGAATCAGGGTTTTCATCCTTCTGCTGCC
Organism: Ursus maritimus; assembly: GCF_017311325.1. Classification (NCBI taxonomy): domain Eukaryota; kingdom Metazoa; phylum Chordata; class Mammalia; order Carnivora; family Ursidae; genus Ursus; species Ursus maritimus. The sequence goes on along the minus strand of NW_024424230.1, from coordinate 25,860,781 downwards.
TGCCTTTTACTCCCCAGCTCTACGAAGCAGTGCTGTTGGGCTCTATGTCAGACGCCTACTCATTGAAACTCCAGTCCCATCTCCTTCGATTCTTCTCTCAGCTGCTGGCTGGGGTCTTCCCCACCTTTGAACCTCAGCCAGGGGTGGTTGGTTAAGATAATGGTTGTTACTCAGCTTGGATTCCTCTCTATTCTGTTTAAAAATCTGTGTTATGAGACCTCCAAGCCTCTTTTAAGTGCTGCAAAATGTTATCCCACAAAACTCTTTGCTCTCACACCTCCATTTCTGCTAAGGACATTCAAAAGCGTGCCCTAGAGTCTAAGCTGGACAGTGGCACCATGTTCCTGGCTGTGTCTCTGGAGGGCAGGGCACCTGCCACCTGAGTGGTCAAGAAATGTAAGATGGAAAAAGCCCTGGGAGAAGAAACCTCAGTTATTATCCCAAATGATTATTTACCAGATTCAATAATGATGGTAGGGGCATAATCAAGAGCAGAGCTTCCCATGAGAAAGCCAGGCACAAATGTTTCCTAAGTGGGCAAGAAGATAGTGATGCGTTTAGCCCTGGAGGCTCCTGGGGTTCTCCCAGCTCCTACAGCTGTCAGCCTTGGCTGCCAGGACCCTGGTGGGGGCTCCTCTGAGCACAGTCTGAAGGGAACAGACTCCAAAGAGCCACCGTGTGGTCCTCATCCGTGGCAAGCATCTGTGTGCTGTGACCACTGGCCCTCCAGGTGTGCTGTGTGCAGCCAAGAGCTGTTCTTGCGTGCCTACTTCCACAAAAATGTCTGCCATGTGCGAGGGGCATGGACAGCTGCTGGGGAACTTGTGTTCTGGGCGCCCAAGAAGCATGGCACATGACCCGAGGTTTGTGGGGAATACAGTATGGAGTCCCAGGAGGGGACAGAATGAGGGAGGCCCAGAGCCTCTGCTTTACGTTTATGAGATTCTCTCTTCCATTTGCAGCTGATGGGCCCTTTCAGGAAGGCCCAAGCCAACCGTTGGGTGACACTCAAATATTGCATATGCAACCCTCAAATCAAATTTCATCATCATATTGAAACATTTGGTATGCAAAAGTTCAGTTCAATTAGAAATCCAAATGTAATATCACAAGACGTTCCAACAGTATAATTGTCAGTGAAAGAAAAGGAAAGGCTGTGGCATTCTTAAAATATAATGTCAACTGTTGTAAATTTTTTAACTGTCTGTAAAAAAAAATGATTTAAAAATTTTATTGCCTACTCGTGTGAACAAAGTTTCTTGTGAGTGGCGGTTGTTGAGAATGTGAAGACACCGTCACGAAGAGATATTGATCAGGAATTGCGTGTAGCCATTTCGAACATAAAATTTGATATGAGACTATTACGTTCACAGAGGCAAGCTCAGGTTTCTCATTACAGATATGAAAATACACTATTTGAAATTTTTATACATATTCAATATTTAATATCTTTCCCAATACACATTTTTCTTATTGTAATTATATAATATAAACGAAAGGTAATAAAAAATTTCCACCAGGCCCCATGGAAAGACTCTCAAATCCCTTCCAGTCCATTCTGGCCTGCAGCACAAATACTACTATTTTGTGTATGTGCCACGATGTCCAAACGTGTGGGAAGATCCCTCCTGCTGCAAGGAATGTGAATGCTGGATGCAAACCAAGTCGGGATTTCAGGGCCACCTCTGCCGCATGCTGGCCGTGTGACCTCACGTCAGCTACTTGAGGGACCCGATGCTCAATTTCTCGTATGCACTACTTCCAGGATGGATGAGACCCAAGGAGCCACGCTCGTATCGCAAACTCACCTTTGCACCTCTGCGACCTTGAGCAAGACCTCTTGCCTTTCTGAATCCCATTTTCCCAGAGTCAGGGATTCATAGGCCGCCCTGGCACGCCACCGTGATGGCACGTGATCCCACTGCCTGTTCACGGGGTGCCTCGGCGGCTGGACCTCGGGAGGGGTGGGGCTGGGTGCCAGAGTCCCCAGAAACCTGCCGCTCCAGGAAGAAGGAGAGCCAGGCGCCCAGCCCTCGGCTGCCACTCGCTGATTTAGTATTCAGAGTTCGGAATTTATGGAGCCGCCTTCCTCTGTCACATCATCCATCAGAGACAGACACTCAAGAGATGGAAGGGGAAAAAATTAAAAACCTGTTTATTGCTCAACTTGCTCTAGGCATGTTTTAGCTTATTGTTCATCTCTGTTCATTTCAGTGCCGCAATTTGGACGGCTTGCTTAGTTGCCGTGGCTCACATGTATATAGACGGCTGGCTGGATGGACTCGCGTAGATATCTTTATCTCCGGTAAAATGAAAAAGCACCAGAAATTGCATTGTCAGTGACGTTCTTAAGGCTTGGGGTAGGCTGGGGCCTGCCGGCGCGCACCTGGGCTCGGCTCTAGGCTCCCAGCAGACTGGTATGGACCCGGCCTCCTGTGGCTGGCGGAGGGTGCAGCCCTGTGGGTGTTTATCGGGTGTACTGCAGTTGCCCCTGTCGATGGCAAGGGGACTTTGTGGGCAGGATGGGGATAGAACACACAGTGGCAGCAGGCAACAAAGGTGACAGGATGTGCAGGGATGGAGGGAGAAAGGGATCAGGGCTGTCTTTGCAGAACAGGGACAGTTCGGTCACATCCAGGGTTTTTAAGAGCAAAACAGTCACCTGCGTGTTTCAGCAAACACTGAAATGTGTCTGGCGGCAGGGAATGTGTTGCAGGTCATGCTTCATGGGGAGCTGGGAATCCTGGGTAAGAACCCCCTTTGCCCCCGTGAGAGCTGTGCGGGGATATTTGGGGCGGGTTATTTGGGTTTGCTCCCCCCTCCACCACTTCTAGCTGTTGGACCTCGAGTGGGGTACTTAAACCTTCTAGGCTTCAGTTTCCTCATTTTTCACATCTGTGAAATGGGGCAATAATGTTCCTATAACTGTGAGGACAGATGAAGTGCCTGGCACATGGTCACTGCCCAATAGGTTAGTTATCATTACATGTCGGCAGCGTTGACCTCCCAGGGCCCTCACACCAATGACTCAAGGTGTTGGATGTGTCATTTGCAGAAGTGTATTAAGTGCTATCACGTGATGGGGGCGGTTGGCACTGGTGGGTCTCTCCCTGATGGCGGTCGTAGTGGGTCCCCGCTCTCGGGGGGCTGTCGTTGGGTCTGCCCTACACCCTTGCAAATGCTGGCTTGGGGGCATCTGCTGGCCTGCTCAGGGAAGTTCTGACCCGTGGCTTCAGTACATTATAGCTTGCTTTCCATTTACTTTTTAATCAGTATCAGTTCTAGTAAAGGTTTTTGTTTTGTTTTTGATATCTCAGCTCTGTCTACTCACTTTGCATGCAGAGATGGCTTGAGAAAATGTACTCTTTTACCAACATTCATTTCTAGAGAGGGCTTGGGGGAGGGTGGACATTGCCAGTCTGAGACAGGAGTCAAACCTGGTCTCCCTCTCACGGGGGGACAGGGTAACACAGGCAGGGGCTGGTCTGGAGAGGGCTAAGGTGGTTTGTCGGAAGAGGTGGGTTTGAGCTGAACTTCCGTGGTGGTTTGGAATCGGGGTAGATGGAGAGGAGAGGATGGGGATGTGGGGTGTGTGTGTGTGTGTGTGTGTGTGTGTGAGAGAGAGTGTGTGTTTGTGTGTGTCTGCGTGGTGGTGAGTGCTATGGAAATGCTGGGGAACCTTTTTGGCAGTAGGCAGAGCTCACATGCAGTCGCACACAGCTAATCTGAGACTGATTCTGAGACCCAGGAGGTCAGCGTGACACCCACAAATCCACAGCTCACAGAAGACCTTTCCAAAGCAGAGGGTGCTGGCAGAAGCAGCCACTGCTGTCCACGGCGTGCGGGAGGACTGGTGAGGATGGTGAGGGGCCGGAACGCACACCCCGCGAGGAAGGGCAGGAACAGGAAGACTGTGCCTCGGTCTCCTGTGAGGAGGGCAGTGACGAGTCACCAGGCTGCAGAGCCCCGGCTTTCAGGGTCCGTCTGAGGCAGACGTGGCTTCTGGGGAAGCTGACGTTTTGCATCTGCTGTGGGCTGTAGAAAGCCAGAGGGCAACTCTGCAGGGCTGAAGCCTGTGGCCCCACTCTGTCGGTTCTTTGACCACAAGAGAGAACACAGCCTCTAGAAAAGAGCTGGGCTTTGGACTGAGACGGGTTCAAACCCTGGCCCTGCTGCTTTCTGGCTTCATGACTTCCAATAAGTTCTTTCACTCTCTGAAACTCTTGTCTTCTCATCTCAAACTGGACGTAAGAATATCTACCTTGCAGGGTTAGGTGAAGAATTATGGACAGTGCATTTCAAATGCCGAGTTCATACTAGGGCATTAGTACATGGTAAGAAGAGCTAACATTGAGCAAATCCATCCTCGTTCCATGTCCTCTTCTAGAGCTTTCTACGATTTAACGCACTTCTCACAGCAGCCCGTTAAGGAAGACACGATTATTATCCCGGTTTTCAGGTGGGGAACTTGAGGGGCAGAGAGGTTAACTCACTTGCCCAAGACCCATGACGTGTCAGGGGGCAGCCAGAGATGGGACCAGGTAGCTCAGATCTGGTGGTTTCCCCGAGGCACGGTGTTCCCTCTGCCATGATGGCTTGTCCCGCGCTGAATTCTGCTGAGGGGACAGGGTCCACATGGCTGCAGCTCACAGTCTCGGTCGTAAGCCCCTTGATCAGCTCACATATACATAGTGGGCAAGGCAGACCCTGGGAGTTGCTCACTCAATAGTCACTTCACTTCCCCTTCCTTGCTCAGCAGACCCTCGGTGCCCCGGGGGCAGCAATGTGGTCATTGTGTCTACACCAGCCGTGATGGCCCCGTCCCCTCTTCCAGCCTCTTCTGCAGCCAGGGTGGCTGTGTCATCCAGTCTGGTCGAAGTGGGAGTTTGTTGGGAGCAACTGGGAAAAGTTTTTCTCTCTGAGAAACAAGAAATGGGGCTCTCTGTTACCCAAAACATCTTCATGAATAGGGTTGGTCTTCAAATGTAACCCGCAAAAGAGGGGCACCTGGATGGTTCAGTCAGTTAATCAACTGACTCTTGGTTTCAGCTCAGGTCATGATCTCAGGGTCCTGAGATCGAGCCCCAAGTCGGGCTCTGTGCCAAGGGTGGAGCCTTAAGATTCTCTCTCTCCCTCTCTCTCTGCCCCTCCCCTGCTCTTTCTCAAATCAATCAATCTACCTATCTTGCAAAAGAGGTTGTGTGGATTTTTTTCTCTGCTCATTCTGGAGTTCTTGAGACTGAAGCCAGAGGGACGGCTTTGCCCCTAGTCTCCCCTTGTAGGCAGATACATTAGTAATTTAGGCAGACAGGCCAAAGGCTTTAAATGTGCAGTGAACGTGTTCCAGTCCCGTATGGAATGCATTCATTTCATTTCCCCAAGGGGTTGAGGACAAGTTCTCTAGTGGGGTAGGGAGTGGGAAAGTGGCTGGGACACCACCAACAGAGAAGATATGACTGTGTGTCAAACCCTGGCCCTTGGCCCTGTTTCTTCCCCTGCAGCCATAGGGAAGGTTAAGTCCTTTTCCATCAAACAGAAACCATAAAATCTCTCCCTTGATCCAATGGCCCTCTTCTGTCCTTCACCTGATCTTTCTCAACGCCCCATTCACACTCAAGTCACCTACTTTCCACCCCTTCACCTCCCAAAGCCTGGCTCAGACTCCCTCTTGCTTTCAAAACCTCTGAAATGGACTGAAAGCCAAAGACCAGCCTCCAGCTTGCTAAGCCCATAACTGGGCACACGTGTCTACCTGGCCAGGCTCACTCTCACCTCCACACGCCACCTGCCCAGCCTGCGGGCTCCAGCCACCCAGGGCACCTTGCAGTCCCCGGACGGCTCAGCTCATGATGGTCTCTGCCCGCCATGATGGTGTCCTCTTCTGGGTCATCCCTCCTTGCTTGCCTAACTCTTACTTATCCTCCACACCTCAGCTTAGACACCACTTCTCTGTGACATATGCCTGAGCCTCAGGTGCTTGTATGGCATCCGTATTCCTTACCACTCTAAGGGGCAGCTGTCTTTCTGTCTTTTTATTTACTTTCTCCATCATTCACCTTGACCGATGGGACGCCATGACTATTCTTAGTCACCACAGCGTGGCTCTCCAATACCTAGCTCAGTGCCTGACACCTAGTAAGTGCAAAGCAAATGTTAGATGAATGAGAAGACTAAGCCTTGCTCTCAAGGAGCTTGGAATGAACCTGAGAGGTAAACATGAAACCAAAAAATAAATAAGGATACAAGTCAAGGGGAAGTGCATGGTCCAGGGTTTCTGGCAACAGAACACCGTGAGGAGGTTTCTGCCGTTGCCTGGCAAGAGATGAGGAGCACTGGGGAGTGGGAATGCAGAGAAAGACAGTGGCGGAAACTCCAGCCCCTCAAGCATTCAACAATCTTTTATTGAGCACCTACTGCGTGCCAGGCTCTGAGGACAGAGCAGTGAACGAAACAGTCTCAGATCTCAGCCCTCTGGAACTCACATTTCCAGTTGGGGGGAAAACGAGATGGTTAACTGAAATGTATAATAGATCAGGGGTGCTAAGTGTCAGGGAGAAGACGAGGCAGGGAGGGGGACAGCCCACCGCACAGATCTTAAGTGTCCTGCTCGGTGAAATTTGAAGGGAATCCTTTCAAGCCTCCCACCTGCCCCAGCATTTCCAGGAGCCTTTCCTGACCTCTTTTGCCTGCAGGGACGTCTCTCTCACTTGAAGAGCTGCCAGGGCACCGAAGGCACTCCCCTCCGGCTTGGCACACTCTCCTTGGTGTCCTTCCGAAGCCCCTGGAGTGTGGCAGCCTCATGCACTCGGTCAGAAGCTCCCTGCAGACAGGGGCCACATCCTCAACTTCTGTTCTCTGTTATCCCACAGCAGCATACTCTGCTCCTATTAGATATTCAATAAATACTTGTTAATTTGATTGATTGCATGATTCATAAATAAAATTGCAAGTGAAACCTCCAGTTAAGGTCTCTTAAGGAGTTTTCAAGGCACTGATTACTAAACACTCTACAAAGGGGAAAACATCTTTAGAAAAGAAATTAGGGTACTAGCTATTCTGGCTATGATGATAACAATCAGAAATGTGAACATGGTATATGATAATATATTCCCTCCGAGGACACTGGGATCCAGAGAGGAAAGCAATTTGCCCAGGATCCCACAGGTAGGCTTCCCTCTGACTCAGTTTTCTTATCTGTACAATGGGGTGATCTACCACCTAAATCCCTTACTTGAAAAGCAGCTGTGGATCAAATAAGATGTGGAGGAATTCATCCCGCGTGACTGTTTATTTCCTGTTGATCCCTCCTCCCGCTCTTGCCAGCGGAGGCCGAGGGCTCCCTTCTGATGGCACATTCGCTGATGCTCTCAGCTGCCTCCTTTCGGGTGGGAAAATGAAGCCTTGCTCGCCTGCGCGGGTAGGGGGTACCTGCCGACTGGAGGGGAGCAGGCAGGCCCGTGCCCAATGAACCCGCTCTGCCTGCCTAGCAGCTTGCTAATTTTTAATTTAATCTCGTCCACCCTCGTTAGCATCTGGTTATTATTAGACCATAACCACAATAATAAGTATTCCAGTTGTATCTTCTATTTGTGGAGCGCTTTGCAATCGTTTTTATTAGTTAGTTGCAGCTCGGTTGTCCTGGAAACCAATATACACACAAACAGGAAGAAAAATGGGGAGGGGGCGAGGGTAAAGTGTCTGCCAGGCAGCTCAATTTGTCTTTGACCAGCAGGACGCCAGTGTTCCCTCGGGGGCACTTGGGGAAGTTAGACCAAGGTAACCCTTCAGCAAAAAGAAAAACTGGTGCCCAACCTGGACACCTCGATTGGTGGGAACCCTTAAATGTATCTGTGGGTGACCTGGCTCCTGCTGCCCGGTTAGTTAGCAGCAGGGCCAGCCCTGTGGTTTGGGGTGCAGAGAGAGGCTGCTCTTTGTCTTGCATCTGGGGCGACATCTGAAGAAATCGCCTTGTACATAAGCAAATGTACGACTCTCTCTCTGGGAGATCAGTCAATTACAGCAAATTGAGCTATTTCATTTCGGCTTGCAAATGGCTTTCAGTTACACAAGCAGACACATTAATCTAGTAACTAATGGTCATGTATTTCACTAATCATACAGCCCTGCATGTGGTATAATATCTAATTATATTTAATATTAAGACATCTTCACATGTGCATCTTTACCAACTGTCTAGCTCGGGGAGCCACGCCAGAGCGGAGTGGCAAAAGGGGAGGCAGCGGGTCCCAGGTGGAGGAGAGCCAGCAGGCATTGGGACGGCGGGGTCCAGGAGACCAAGGGCTGCCCCCTGGTGGAGGGGTCTTCTTGGGAGGGTGTGAGGGAGATTTTTGTCAAATCAGGTTCCAAGGCTAACCCCTGGGAAGCTTTCGTGTTAACAACACCCTCTGTGGACAGACCAGTCGGAAAAAACACCCCTTGCTTGGAGCTCATGTGGTCTGTTGCCAGGGTGCCCAGTTAGGTCTGAGCGAGCAGGGCATGCGCTGATTTCAGCCCCCACTTGTGCTCCTTCTGCCAGGCCCCCGGGTGCCAGCCACCGTCTACGTAGCCCTGGGCGACTGTCCTGGAAGAGCTTGGAGCCGGGGCAGGGAAACTGAAAACAGCCCCTGCAGGCCAACTCCAACGCCTCATGCTTTATCTCTTCTGAAAGCCAACACCGCAAATAGCAAGGGATGGTGAATGGGGGTGGGGGTTGGGCTTTACTGCAGAGCTGAAGGGGCGGGTAGGGGAGGAGGTGAGACTAAGGAAGGAAAGCCTGTTGGTCCTTTTTGGGCTGACTGAGTGCGTTGAAACTTTGGGTCTTTGGTATCAACCTCCAACTGTCTCTACCTCTAGCTGTGTCCCTGGGACATCGGTTATTATGGGCTACACGTTTGTATCCCCCCAAATTCATAAGTTGAGGCTCTTGTCTTCAATGTGAGAGTATTTGGAGGTATTTGGAGGGGCCCTTGGGAGGTAATGGAGCTTAGATGAAGTCGTGAGGGTGGGGTCCCCATGGTGTGATTAGCGCCCTTAGGAGAAGAGGAAGAGAGAGCCCTCTGCACGTGCCTGCACCGAGGAAAGGCCCTGGGAGCACACAGTGAGAAGTGGTCGTCCTCGAGCCAGGGAGAGGGGCTCAGGAACCAGCTCTGCCGGCACCTTGAGCTTGGACTTCCAGCCTCCAGAATTGAGAGAAATAAATATCTGTTGGTTAAGCCCCCCAGTCCATGGTATTTTGTTACAGCAAAAGATTAAGTCATGGGTCATCTGTCTGATGATCGCGGTGGCTCTGGGGCCACTGTCCTGAGGACAGCTCTAGTCACCTGTGCCACTGGTTGGCCAGGAACTGACTGGGATGGCTGAGGGCAGTTCTCTCCATGCTCAGGGGTGTGAGGAGGGTCAATCAAGGATGAGCCTGAGTCCAATCTTGGCCATGGACTGGCTCCATCAAATTTCAAAAAGAACAAAAAGTGAGCCTGTAACCCCAGTTCACAGTCTTTAAAGAACCATGTGGACCCAGAAACTCACTTCCGTGCATCACCAGGTGTCACCAGGGCGGGAGTGATTGCCCCTCGCTGGGGCCCAGCTCCCATCTCTTCCCCTCTTCCTGGTGCTCAGGGGCTCACACCCTCCCGAGCTTCCTCTGCAGGGACCTGGGTGGGGGGTGGGGTGCGGTGGTTGAGAGATTTTTCCCGATACAAGTGCTGTGCTTCCGTGCTCAGTTTCCTTGAGCACTTTTATTGTTTGCTGCAGTCCCCAGTTGCAAGCTAGGCAGGAACTAGTGAGAGGAGGGAATCTAGGAACAGAGTGGGAAGTGGGAAGATGAGGACCAGAGACATAAACGGTCGAATGTCCAGTCTGCTGTGATGGACAGGGCCGGAGTCCATGGAGAGAAGGAAGACCAGCCTTTGAAGGCGCCAACCCAGAGCACGGTCGTTGCCCTCCGCCATGGGAGCAGGGCTCGATGGGATGCTAGCTCTGTTTTCGAACCCTCAGCCAGGACTTGGGCGTCGGAGTCTGACTTTTGCTTACCCCCATGCCATTCTGTGTGACCCTGGATACGTCACCACATGCCTTTGAACCTTAGTCGTCTCAGGTGTAGAACGAGAGGGGTGGCATGACATAGGTGAAAAGCAAATGATTAATAAGGAGCCAGTCTGGGAGTCAGGAGTCCTAGCTCTAATCTTACTCCCTGCTCTGAAGCCCTGGGCAAATCACTTTCCCACCCTGAGCTTTAGCTGTCTGGAGTTGGACTGGGTCAATGGTATTCGAACTGTGCTCATTGCCATTCCAAGGGGCCCACCGCAAGTGGGAGGTGAGGGAGAGACCCAGGCCCTGTTGACAGGGTCCTGGCCACCCAGCAACCCTGCCTGTCTCTGTTTTGGACAGTGGGGTGCCGCACGAGACATGTTTGACACAAGAGCTCTGCTGCTTGGACAGGTCTGGACATCTCTCTATTAGGGGCCCCCTTGGTGCCGACCTGCTTGAGCCTCTGGTTTTTGGGAAAGTCTCAGCTGAGGAACTCCCACAATCTGGCCCACATAGGGAAGTGAGCCCAAGGAGGGCAGAAGGGGGCTAGAAGAAGTTCAAAGTTGATAGGAGAGGCGGAGAGAAGGCTGGACTCGGGCCTGCGGGGCTAGCCCACGGAGGCCATGCCGTGAAATTTGAACTCCTCGGCTCTGCACAGAAGTCTGAAGTATTTGAAGCAGAAAGGCATAGTCTGAGTTGGAATAAAGAAGAGAGATTCGGGGCTGAGGTCATGGTCATGTGACCTAGACCACTCCTGCAACAGCGCCACCAAAGAGTGTCTGGAACAAACCTTTTCCCCGGCCTCCACCTCATCTTCCCCTCTGTGTCCCTCCTTTGGGAGGCGACAAGGTGGAGCAAGTTTCCGAGGAAGTCACAATTGACAGGTAAACAATGAGGTCTGGGTCCCCCCTGCAGGCTCTCTGTTCTCTGATGACACCCCTCCCCACTTTCCCCAGAGCTTCCTGCAATGAGGACAAGGAGACCACCCCTTGGGGGCTTCCCTCCTGCGCCAATCAATTCTCCTCAATTACCAACAAATCTAAATGTGATTTATCTGTGCAAGAATCATTCCAATATCAGGCGAGAATCTATCAATAAAACCCCCTAAGGCAATCTTGCTCAGGGTTGTCAATAGAAGCTCTAAAGCACAAAGGCAGAGCAGCTAGCAATCAGAGTATTTTGGCCTCCCTCCCCCCTTTTTGGGGAGCACTTAATTAAGTCGACCAGAAGCTGTCAAAGATAATTTTCAAAGCGCATGACCTCAGCAGCTGACATTTGATAATATTACATTCCACGTTGATTGAAATTGATTTTCCCCTCTTTTTGGGGGGATGGGGAGAAGGTGGGAGGGCGAAGTGGCAGAAAAGGGGAGGCTTGGATCCCTTTGACTCTGCCTGGGACCAGCAGTCTAAGAGTTTACCAGGAGCGGACTCCTGGGCTTCCCTGCCTGCAGTGGGACCAGGGCTGGGCAGCCATTTTCCAGCGGACCCTCATCCGGGGCTGGTGGAGAGAGCGTCACCCAGCAGGAGAGCTTCTATTGCACAAGTCTCACAAGCTAATACACATAGAATTCCCGGTGAAGTTGATGGTGTCCAGTGGCCTATTTGTTGGAAAGATACTGGCACCGAGTAGGGAAGGCATGATGGGAGGTGTAGATTGGCCCATCTCGTTAGGTCCATACTTCACATTAGCCATTTAGTCTATATTGGGGGCGCAGGGTGGCTCACCATGTTTGGCTTGTTGCTTTCATTGGCCTGACGGCCCAGCTCTCTCTTCCAGCTCTGAGCTCTGGAGAGCTTGAACAGACAGCTTTGATAGCATGGGGCGTTTGGAGGTGATGGAGGAATGTGCCCCAGGAGCTGAGTACAGGGTGGGGCGCTTACAGACATCGAAACGATTCTGGGGCTCCTCCTCCTTGAGGTCCACAGCTCAAGGGGCTAACCATCAAAGAGCCATCGAAGGAACAAGAGGAGAAGAGAAGTTCAGACTCCCTGTGGCGGGAAATTGGATCTACAAAACTGATCCGAGTCATGCATCTTGTTTAAGGAGGACAAACCAAGCCAGCTGTAGTCAACTGTGCTGTGTCACATAGCGGTAAGTTGCTGAGAGAGTAGACCTTAAAAGTTCTCATCATGAGGATAACACAAAATGTGTAGCTCTAAGAGGTGGTGGGTGTGAGCTAACTTACTGTGGCAATCATTCGTCAATATTTGCCTCTGTCAAATCATTATGTTGGGCACCTCAAGCTTCTATAATGTTCTATGTCAATTATATCTAAAAAAACTGGACAGAAAAACTAAGTCATTGAAAGTGTTGTGCCTGGTGTGCAAAGGCAGTGTGGAGTGTGGGACAGCCAGCTGTGTGGTTGTGAGCAAAGCACGTCACCTTTCTAAGCCCGCATCCCTCATCCGTAAGGGGCTGCAGAGATGGTGTGTGGACTTTAGCAGCTCTATGTCAAAATACACAATCTGATGATAACTTCCTCTCTTCCCTCCTCCCCAGGGGACTGGCCAAATAACTTCTAATATGAGCCACGTCCTTCCCCTGGGCATGGCTTCCCTTGGAGTAAGGATGAAGGTGGATACACTTTTATGGTGAAGGAAGAAAATAGTACCTCAAATGGTCTAAAGGAGCAGATACAATAATTGAGTTAACTTTCAGCTGCAGGATGTGATTTAAAAGTCTTATTGAGGGGCGCCTGGGTGGCACAAGTGGTTAGGCGTCTGCCTTCGGCTCAGGGCGTGATCCCGGCGTTCTGGGATCGAGCCCCACATCAGGCTCCTCTGCTATGAGCCTGCTTCTTCCTCTCCCACTCCCCCTGCTTGTGTTCCCTCTCTCACTGGCTGTCTTTATCTCTGTCGAATAAATAAATAAAATCTTAAAAAAAAAAAGTCTTATTGAAATTGTATGTTTTCTAAATGTACTTTTTTTCTGAATAATTCCCATTCCGCTGATAAGCATCTGATCTCTAAATTATGCAAGAAGCAAAGTCCATGTATGTTGTTTCCAGACACGGACTAGAATCATCAGGATGCGTTCGGCGATGCTGTGGTAAGGTACCGTCTCCCAAACACCCAGCATATTTCCTGCTCAGCGATATATCCATCAGGGGTCCACAAGGGACTGACTCTGTGCTTTACTATCATGCAGGACCCCAGATTTAGGAAGTCTCTCTCTCAACATATGCATGATTGCTGAGGCAGGGAGAAGAGAGCCAGGGACTCACATGCTGGCTTTTCAATCTACTATCCAGAAGTGACACGTGTTACTTCCTTTCAAGTTTTGTTGGCCCAAGTAATCATACGACTGTGCTGATGTCCAGGTGGCAAGGAAGTGTTATCCCAACAAGGACCAAACATTGGATAAAAGACCAATGGCAGCCGCAGGGTACAGAATGGTTGTACATAATGGTTACACTTGGAAGCGTAATTTCAACCTTGTAGAGATTCTGAAATCTTGGTCAGAGTCTGTGAGGAAGTGTGAATTGTCATTCAGCCTCTTCCCTTTGACTTTTTAAAAAAAGATGTATTTATTTATTTGAGAGAGAGAGAGAGAGTGTGCACATGGCACGTACAAGATCAGGTGGGAGGGGCAGAGGGAAGGGACAAGCAGACTCCCTGCTGAGCAGGGATCCTAGGTCCCTGGGATCATGACCTGAGCCGAAGGCAGGCGCTTAACCAACCGAACCACCCAGGTACCCCTGACTTTTAACAAATACAGCTCCTACTATGTGCAGCAGAAGATTTTGATACCACGTGTCTGCTCCCATTGACTCATCTCCAATTTCAGCTGCAAGTGCAAAGGGCCAGTTCTAGATGAGTCCAGACACGCACTGGCCTAGGTCCATTTCAGGTGCATGCTCATTTCCACCCCAGGGCCTTCTCCAGAAGGAGCTTGCTTAACCAATGAGCAAGTGCATCTCAGAAGGCAAGGACATTATTGCCGGGGAGTGGCCCGCTTCCTGTGGGGGATGGGAGCCAGTGTACAAACATTCCAACCTCCCATCCTTCAGACAAATTCAAATGGCATTCTCTAATTTTCAGAGGTCCTGTGGACAAGAGCACCCACTGCCTACAGCTCCGACCTCGAAAACGAGTCCTTAAGTTGGCTTTTTCTCCTTTTCCACTGCTTTCTTCCTGATCCTTCACTCCTTTAGGGGGGTCACCTCCCAAATAAATGACCCGCACCCAAGTCCTTGTCTCAGGCTCTGCTTCTGGGAGAACCCTACCCAGGGCTTCAAGTCTTCAGAGAGGAGGGCGTTGTATATATCTGCTCAAAAATTTTAGGGGATGAAGGACCATCATAGGAAAATGGAAGAGAAAGGAGAATTAACTGTATTGAAATAAGTTTGAGTTTTCTGTTGCTGAGGTCAACAGAAAGGTTGCAAAGGGGAAATGAAGATGTTCAACTGAGATTAAGGTTGCAAGGAAAGCTCACAATTACACGCAAGCAGTCTGGGAGTTTGCTGAAACTAGAGTCCCAATTCGCTTCCATGTTATAGGGAAAACTAGGGATCCACCTACCCCTTTACATGCCCTGGAGACTATGGAAGAGGAAGGTCTTTGCCCAGGCATTTAACTGCCTTGACCCTTACAGGTGATCCTTTCTGGGCTTCGAGGGGACTCTGGGCTGTGCAAAGGGGGACTGGGGCAGAGTTTGGGTGATAAAGGATAGCAGAACTACTCTGCAAAAGGAAATTGGAGAAATTGCATTTTTGCTCCATAGATGCAAGGGCAAGAGACTTTAACCAGGTAAGAGGGAAAGAGCATAGACTAGTATGGAGCCCAGATTGTAGAGATGGCTTAGGTCCTCTTATATTTACTATTATCTTCTTAATGAACTAGGATATCTAATATGATTTCTGAGTGGCTTGTTCTGGTAGAAATCTCTCCACTTCTTCAAACACTCAGTAAAGTCCACTGCATACCTAAATGCCTTGTGGGCGTAGTGTATCTGGAAATTAATGGGCATTTTAGTCTGAGTCCTGAGCCAGGTAAACACTGGGTGCAATGGAGATAGTAAGTTCAGGGAAGCAAGATATTCTCTAAATACAAATAATTCTGGGGTTGAGGGGCCCAGGGAAGGGGTTTGTAGAAATCTTGAGGAAGGCTTTGGACTTACCCAAATTTAAGAAAGAATGGCTTGGGTTGATCTTACCTAAATACTAAGGCATATGGGGAGCCAACTGATTGGTCAGTTTCTGAACACACGAGGACAGAAATTATTAACATAATTTGATAGATAAGGAAGTGGGGCTCAGCTCAGTCACGTGAATTCTGCACTTAATCATCTCTCCTTAAAGAATATTTTGTTGTGTGCCTGTTGGGTGGGAGGCTAAGACTGTGGATGACATTCCAGAAGCATTTATGCCTTGGGGCGCATGGGTAGCGCAGCCGTTAAGCGTCTGCCTTTGGCTCAGGACGTGATCCCGGCGTTCCGGGATCGAGCCCCACATCAGGCTCCTCTGCTGGGAGCCTGCTTCTTCCTCTCCCACTCCCCTGCTGTGTTCCCTCTCTTGCTGGCTGTCTCTCTGTCAAATAAATAAATAAAATCTTAAAAAAAAAAAAAAAGAAGCATTTATGCCTTGATGGCCACCCTCGAAGAATTTCTAACAAACTAGAGCAAAGCCACAAGTGGGTTCCGTCACTCGGAAAACTCTTGGCTCCCACAGTCGGCTGCCTCTACCTTCGCTGTGCTCTCCAAGAATCAGGCATGAGGATCAGCCGTTTCCAGACCGCAGAACTGGTCCTCTCCTACACTGGATGAGCGAGGCTGGTGGCTTTTAATCGCTGCACCAATTCCACTGCTCATTGATGTGACCATTGCTAGATTAATGGGATCCATCAGCCTGCGTGGATAAAGTCTCAGAAGCTGAGACCGATGGGGACTGACTCCAGCAGCTTCTGGGATGCCGATGACCTCCTTGCAACTATATTAACTATTTCTACAGCGGTTTCCTTTTTTAGCCGATCTATCAATCAGAAACGGTATTTCGGGTTCTTACTCCACGGATGGGACTCTCTGTTGTTTGCCCCAATGAGGAGATGAGTCTGTGTGAATAGCCATGAACCAAATAGAGCACTAGAATGGAATAATGAATAATAAAGAGGAGAGAAATGCATTTTGCCAACAGAGCTGCTGTTTTAAGCCTCTCTCTCACTCACATTTGGAACAGCAAACTTTGACCAATGCTGCTTCTCCACATGGAGTGTCTTCCTACCTTCTTGTTTCCTATCAAAATTTTGCTCCTTCTTCAAGGCCCAGTGCATGTCCCCTCCCTCAGGAAGGCCTCCCTGATGCTCTGGCCCTTATTATTTGCTGTGTGTGTAGGTTACTGAAGTGTTATTTCTGTCTGTGGCAATGTTCTTAGAACATTGACCCTGGGAGTTGTTAATAGATGTTAATGTAAAAAATTATTCCATTCTCAGATACATTTGGGAAACACCAGGCTTAACAGTTAAGTGGGTTTTTTTTAAAAGCAGGATGACTCAGCCTTTAATATGCTCACGTAGTTATACCGAGGGTGACCGTATAATTTATGATCCAACTGAGGGTACTTAGAGAGTAAAAGGGGCGCCATTATTAATGACGCAAGACAACTGGTGCAAACTGGAATTGTATTGAGCAAACCGGAATATATGGCCAACCTAATGAAAATCTCTCCGAGTGGTGTTTCCAGAACTTCTCGGAACAAGGAGTTGTTTGGTTAAGGAGCATGTCTCCGGGTTAGTATTGCGTGGGTCACACTTTGGAAAATGCTGGTGTGCTATGTGACCCAATCACATGGGAGCTCCCTGGAAGCAGGGTCTATGTCATGTTCATATCTGTCCCCCCTTGGCACCTAATGCAACTAGCAGAGGCTCAATATAATACCAACTGAAAATTAAAGTAGGAAGAAAATTACTTTTATTTTCCTTGGGCATCTCAAGTAAGAGGTTATTCTAATGGATTTTGATACAGGTTTGGGTTTTTTGTTGTTGTTGTTTTGTTTTTTTGTTGTTGTTTTTTGTTGTTTTTTGAGTCTGGGATTCTCCAGCAAAACAGAACCAATAGGGTGTGTGTGTGTGTGTGTGTGTGTGTGTACGGACAGATAGATGCTAGACAGATATTGCTTTATTTTGAGGGGTTGGCTCATGCTATTGAGGAGGCTTGGTCAGTCCAAAATCTGTAGGGCAGGCCAGGAAGCAGGAGGCCCAGAGAAGAGTGGCAGTCCAAGACCAGAGGCTGTCTACTGGCAAAATTTCTTCTTGCTTGGGGGAGCTTAGTTTTTTGTTCTGTTCCGGCCTTCAGCTGATTGGAGGAGGTCCACCCATTTAATGGAGAATAATCTACTTTACTCGAAGTCTTCCGATTTAAATGTTAATCCCATCTAAAAAACATTATCACAGAAACACCCAGCATAATATTTTACCAAATATTTGGGAACTGGGGTCTAGCCATGTTGACACATAAGATTAACTATCAGAATACATATGGGAAGCTCACTTACCTCTAGCTGGGGATGTGTTTAAAGCAGGGGACCCAACCTGAGCCTCCAGGGAGCCATAGGTGTCTGAGCATGCGTGGTGGGCTATGGTGGGGTCAGCAGGACTTGAATTGAGTAAGGGTCTTTGTCCAGAGAGGAGTTGTGGGAAAGACTGGAATGGGTACAAAGCAGCCGTCTCTCCCACTGGTTCATGTCTGATCTTTGTGGTGAGAGGAAAAGAGTAGAGCTATCACCATGAGGGTCCTGATGAAGACCCTGGGCCCTCATGGGGTTGCTGTGTTTCCTAGTGGCAAACTGAGACTCGGAAGTGGGGTAGCAGCCCTCTCCCGCTTCAGCATGGAGCAGAGACTGACCCTGACGGGGCCAGTCCTGGGGGGTTGCAGCACCGGGCCTGAGTCTCATATACTCTTAATAGAACCCTGCAAAGTTCTGTTGTAAAAGAGGGTAGACTCAGTTGTCATAGGACCTTTCTTTTCTTTCCTTGCCCTGTCCCCCGCCCTTTCTTCTGGCCTGAACCTTGGATGTGATGCCCACAGGTGGAGCAGCCAAATTGCAATCTCAAGGCCGAAAGTCACATGCTAAGAACGGTGGGCCAGGAGGGGAGAAGGAGCCGATTCCTGGAGTAGCACACCCGTGCTGCCTATCCCGGGACTCTGTTCTACACGAAAAATAACATCTGACTCCATCAAGCACTTATTCATGCTGTCTCATCTGTAACGCACCACCCTAGGACTTGTGGGGCTTACAACAATCATAGCAGTCATTTTGCTCATGAACCTGCCATCTGGGCACATAGGCTAGCCCATCTCCGCTCTCCCTGGGGTCAGTGGGGGCGGTCAGAAAGGTACAGGGTTGGAGTTACCTGAAGGTTTGCTTACTCACAGGTCTAGTGGTTGATGATGACAGACGACAGATGCCTAAGTTGGCTTCAGCTAGAATATTTACATGTGGCTTCTCTTTGTGGCTTGTGAGTTCCTCCCAACATGGTGGGTGGGCTCCAAGGTCAAGCATCCCAAGAAAGGCAGGCCCAGCTTATCTTTTATGAGCTAGCCTTGGCTGTCACAGTGGTGCTTGCACTGCCTGGTGTTCACTGAGGCAGCCACAGAGGCCAGTCCAATTGCAAGGACAGGGGAAGCAGGCTCCATCTCTTTATGAGACAGAAACATATAGGACTGGAAATGTGACTCTGGCCACTTTGGTAAAATAGAATCTGCCACAGCACTCTTGCCAGGTTTCTCTTCCACGCCGCGGCTAGCAGCCCGAACTGCTGGACGAGGATCACTGCCGTGTGCCCACTTCTCCCTTCCCTCCCAGCCTCTGGGCTGTTTTATGAGGTCTTGCAATGCCATTATGCTGTGATCCCACCACGAGGGGATGACCGACCCTGAGGTGCAAGATGCTTTCCAAATTGCATTCAGTCAATGAGCATCTTAACATTCCGTCTGATCACCTACAATGTTTTGTGACAGATAAAAAAGAAGCTGTGACTCTTCTAAGTGTTCATAGTCTTGTTAAAGTATCCGTATTTACATACATGGCCCAGTTAGCCAACAATGACGCAACGGTAAGACTATTTCTGGAAAGGGTGATGCAGACCAAGTGCTGTAAATGATGAAATGATGTGACAGTCAGTGTGGCCTGAAGCTAGTCAGGGACAGCTCTGTGGAGCATAGGGGATGGGGGAAGGACTGGGAGGCTTTCTAGGCAAGAGACTCAACACAAACCCAGCACAGCAGTGGGAGCCCAGCGTGAGCTCTGTGTGTTCATGGACATGCAGGCAACAGGGCTGTTTGGACAATGGAATCTTCCAGCAGAGTAGGGAGACTGGCTGGAGGTGGAGTGGGGATGGGAGGAGGGCAGGAGTACAGACAGGAATTTTTTGTGGCATCAGACAACCAAAGATCTCTCTGGGTCCTTTCTTAAGGGATGAGAAGGTTGTCTTGTCATCTTGAAGCACAAGGAGTGAACGAAGAATAGTTTCCTTTCTCCTTGTGACAAGAAAAAACCACACATTACAGATTTTTTTTTAAGATTTTATTTATTTAACAGAGAGAGACAGCCAGCGAGAGAGGGAACACAAGCAGGGGGAGTGGGAGAGGAAGAAGCAGGCTCATAGCGGAGGAGCCCGATGTGGGACTCGATCACGGAACGCCGGGATCACGCCCTGAGCCGAAGGCAGACGCTTAACAACTGCGCCACCCAGGCGCCCCCACACCTTACAGATTTATTCAAATCACATTTATAGGACACATGGTATGTTCTAGATACTGATGATATCTAAATCAATGTGAAACAGCCCTGCTCACAGGACCTTCCAGTCCACTGGGGGCACACAACAGAAATTGGGCTATCAGCATGACGTGATGGTGTGGGAAGTGAGACGGTGAGGCAGGTACAAGGTGGAGAGGGAAGAACATGAGTGGAGCACTCACTGCAGCCCGGGATGAGGTGCAGGAGCCAAGGAAGGTGTCCTTGGGGGTTTCTAAGTTAGTGCCTTGGGAGAGTGGGCTGTACCCTTCCCTCTCGCTCTTTGCTCGATAATGAGCTGGCAGAGAAGGAGGCTGGGTTGTGGAATAGAAAGACTCCTGCTAGTCTGTGAGGTGGGAGGCCCAGGGCTTTAGTTGAATTTTTGTCTCTATTAGCTGTGTGACCCCAGGAAAATGACTTTCCCTCTCTGGGCTTCAAGTGTCCTCAGCTATAAAATGATGAGGGTGGCCAATGACCTCTAAGGTCTCTCCCGGCTTAAAAATTCTATGACTGTCAGAAATCGCTTCCTCTGAAAGGAATTTATGTGGAGGTGCTTAAGGAATGCATGTGTTTAGTTAATTTAGCTCAGCTTCATATGTACAAATCACAGCCCCCCCAAGAGAGACAGGGTGCTATTAAAAGCCTGGCATTCGTTTTGATCCCGCTTAGAAATACTGCGGGAAACATCAGCAATGCACACGGAACCTCCTCTCACTCATACCCCAGACAGATGACAAAGTGATAAGCAGAGCTAATTCCCTGGGGCAATATTTCTTCCCAAAGCATAGATATGGGTGAATTATTGCCATTCTTAATTGCCTAATGATTTTTTTCCCCTTTCATGTAATCTTTTCGGGGGGTTGTATTTTTACCATCTTGCAAATTCATATTGGCAGAGTGATATACATTGTCGAATAAAACACAGTGGCCAATCCATCAAAAATCAGGCTGCCGTTGCCTTGAGTTTTTTGGAGAGAGACTGTAAAAGGGGAGGAGGGGATGAGGAGAGGGAAGGTGCTTCCGTGAGGTAGGCGGTCGCTTTCCTGCTGGTGGACCAGCAGTTCTCAGGGCTGACCCTGAGATGGGCTGAGCATTCCAATTTTCTCCAGGCTCTTTTCCTTCTGGGTTCAAGTTTTGGCTCTTTGGGGTGTTTGCCTTATTAGCCACAGCTGTCTGGGGAACTCAGAAGGCAATTAGACCAGGGAGTGGGCCGTTTAGGGGATTGGTAATGGAATGGGGATTCTTTTCTCCCTAACTTAATTGTTTGCATCTGACCAGAAATCATTACCCACTGATGGCTGCTCGGTGGCATCTGTGAACTAAAGTGGTGACCCAGTGGAGTTCTTAGCACTTGATGGGCGAGGGTTCTTGGGAGAGCCTTAACAGACAGAGGGGTTCTTTCGCTCCTTTGACGGTGAGAAGGATTTGCCCTGGACTTGCGTATCCTGTGAGAGGTGATCTTGCTACCGTGTTGCCTCCTGTCCACTTCCGGGGATGTAAGGACCAACCACAATGGCTGAAAGATTTGGTGATACCATGCCTGTAAGTCCTTGATGGGCTCTAAACTGTTCTAGCCTTCAAGGCACATTAGGGTGAGATGGGGATCTTTGTAACTTCCCTTTGTTCAAGGCTCCACCCCAAACCAATTAAATCTGAATCTCTGGGGATGGGACCTGGGCATCAGTATTTGCAAAGCTGCGTGTTTCCAGTGTACAGCTAAGGTGAGAGCCATCCCAAAAGGAAGGTTTCATCCTCTCTCACTTGGAAACAATTATCTCAAATGTCTTGATCAAGGCAGGTGTAGGTGAAGGGAATAAGGAAGAAAGGTCAGGAGTGTGGGGACCCCTGGAAGCAACATCCTCAACAAGTATTTGTTGAGACCTACTACGTGCCAGGCACTGGACGAGGGCTGCTGGAATGAGACAATCTTTGAACTCATAGTTCCTTTGGGGGATACAACAGTTGATCCCAGTGGCGAGCATGCAGGGTGCCAAGGGAGCACAGAGAAGTTTCCAGTTACAGAAGAAGAAAACCCAAAATCTAAAGGGTGAGGAAGGATAGGGTGAGTGAGTGGGAATTCAGAATGATCTGAGCCAGTTCTGTCCAATGAAATGGAATGTATTATAAAAAATAATATAAAATAAAATATAAATTAGATATGTAATTTCAAATTTTCCAGTAGCACCATTAAAAAAAGAGAAACAAGCAAAGTTAATTTTAATAGTATATTTTATTTAACCCCAGTGCATCCAAAATATTATCATCTCGGCATGTAATCAATATAAAAATTACTAATGAGTTGTTTTACATGTTTTTGTACTAAGTCTTCAAATTCCGGTGTGTGTGTTTTTATACCTGTAATGCACCTCAATTTGGACTAGCCACATTTCAAATGTTCAGTAGCTAGAGGGTAGCGATTTTTAGCATTGAGTGGTCAGTGCTGCTTTAGGGAGAGTGAATAGCGCGTTGGCGTTGGTGTGTCGAGGAGGGTGGGAGGTCCCGTGTGGTGAGCGCAGAGTGAAGGGCATGGCAGACGTGGTCTGGGCGGCTGAATAATTTGCAGGTCAAGTGCAAAGTGCAAAATGAAAATGCAGAGCTCCTTATTCAAAAACTACAAGAAATTTAAGATGGAGATAGCAGAACATTACACCAGGCTGAGGGTGGGACCCAGGCAACTAACTGCACAGGGTGGGCACTCGGAAGCTGGTCCTGGGTGTGGCAGGCACCAAGATCGCCAACTGCGATCCCCTCCTCCTCCTCCCTTGCACATGGAGGCCCCATCTTGATCCAGTATTCCTCCTCCCAAGTGCTTTAGGGAGGACCACCCCTGCCAGTGGAAGGAAATGTGGATTGCCTTAAAGTCCATCCAGGTCATTTCATTCCCTTTGCTTGCGCCTGGTCTAGAAGGTCCGTGTGATAACACAGAAGCTTGCTGAGGTTTCTTGGCGAGATCACCCTCCTTAATGTAGCGACTGTGGAAAGACCCTGTCCTGCCAGATGTTGCCTGTGGTTATGACAGGACCTGAAGCTGGAGCTGCCACAGGCTTCACGTGACTTAAAGGGAATATTCAGGAAGCTTCAGAGAGACCCGACTTTGCTAAGCCACTGAACAGAACAACCCAGGAGCATCCTTGCTGCTGGGCTTCTTGTTGGGCGAGTTAGTAAATGTCATGGTTGAAGCCCCTTCAGGATGGGCAGCCCAGAGCCTCCTCATGGACGCAGTGCAGGGTGAGGGCATACGAACACAACTATAGGGCTGCCTGGGTGGCTTAGTCCGTTAAGCATCCAACTCTTGATTTCGGCTCAGGTCGTGATCTCAGGATCCTGGGACAGAGTCCCAGGTCAGGCTCCATGCTCAGCTGGGGGGTGCCTGCTGGAGGATTCTTTCCCTCTTCCGTGCCCTCTGCTCCTCCCGCTGCTTGCACTCTCCCTCTCTCTCCCTCTCCAAAATAAATAAATCTTAAAAAAAACAAAGGCAAGCCACAAAGCACTTTCTTTTCTTTCTTTCATCTTTTTTTTTTTTTTTTTTAAAGCCATGAAGCACCTTGAAAGGTCACCCATCCCCAGCTTCTTGTCTGGTAACCAGCTGAAGCCTGATTCCCTCACTGTCCTCAGGCAGATGTGGGATTAGGCCCCATGCTCATGGAGAGTGGACCTGTATGGGAGATTTGAATTGCTTCTCTTGGAAGCGTGTGCCGGCTGTGGTTGGCGAGGAGGGGCATCCAGGTAACTGCTCTTCTTTGTCAGCATCGGATGTCCAGCTCCTGAAAGACTTGGGGCCAGTGTCCTGCCTCAGAGGAACATCTATTGGGTACCACCAGCCCAGAAGAAATATCTAATACGTGGGAGGCATACAATACGTGTTCATGTTTCCTCTTGTTTCTTTTGCGGTTATTTCATTGTAGAGTTGAATGAAATAGCCAAGGTGCATAGAGGTCTGTTTGAACTAAGAAGCCAGTGACTAATTTTGCGGGTCAAAGTGGAAGGTTGACAATGGGTAAGAATCCTTCTTTAATTCATCACAACTGAGCAAGTACTTATAAGTACTGAACATTATTGAGTACTTGTTATACACAATATATAGTTGAAAAATTGACCACGCTGTGCTCCAGGGAGGGCAGAGCTTCACAGCAAGGTGCTGGCAGAAGGCTTTTCAACGTGCCCATCATAAAAGAAGAAATTTGCTTGGCCCATGAACAAACGTAGAGGTGCTCAAATGTGTTAGGAATCCAGGCCATGAAAACTAACATCCTCATGACATACCACGGCACACTCATCGGCTCAGCAAAAATTAAGTCTGAAAAAAGAAGTGTGGGCAAGGATAAGGAACCGTGAAAACTCCTGGTGGGAGCATAAAATATTACAAATGTTTTGCAGAAAGTTTGGCATTATCCACTAAAATTAAAGCTAATCCTGCTACTCGGTAGTTCAGTTTTTCAGGAAACTGCACCTCAGGAATGCTATCCAATAATGCTCGAATATCAGCCAAATCCTGGAAACAAGCTGAGTGTCCATCAACACGGGAAAGGATACATAGTGTGATCTATTAGAACCATGGACAGCGGCAGGGATGACCAGACTGAGCTTGGCTAAGAACGATTCCCTGTTTGGGTCTGGCCACTTCATAGTCACGCTCTGAAGCCACTAACCTCTTCGGGCCTCAATTGCTTCATCTGGGGAGCAGCAGTGGTCATACCTGCTTTACCGTGACGGTGTGAGTTCACTAGACAAGTGCGTCACACACACTCCCTCGCTGACCATGAGCCTCACCGTGGAGCTATCGGACAGAGTGAGAATACTGCGGTCTGCACGTTGCCTGGCAACTTCCTCCCTCGGACTCAGGGCAGGCTGGGTAGAAGCCTCCATCACTGAGGCTGGAGGACCCTTAAATGGACTCTCCAAAGATGCTCCTAGCAGACCAGGTGAGTGTGCACACTGCAAGCAGGAAGGGACTGAGCCAGAGGGAAAGGGAACTCGGGAGGAAACCAGGAGAGACAAGGAGAAAAATGGAAACCTAAGAAGCTCCTTTTTCAGAGAGGAAGGCCAAACAGGGCCATGGTGGTGCTAGTCCAGCTGAGTCTGGGCCTCCTGGATGCAAAGGGTCCCCACCCTGGGGAGAATGTGTGAGGATGTGACCTAGACAGTGCAGAGAAGACATCAAACAGTAATCAGGTGCATGCTGGGGCGTCCCAGAAACTCCTCCTATGAACAGAAGAGGAGGGGGATGGAGCTGAGTCTTTAAGAAATGGAAGTAGAGCTTGGCGGAGAAAATCAGACCCACCCGTGCAGCTGGGAAGGAGGGCAGGGGTGGGGGGGAACTTCAGGCCCCCTGCGGACCGGGGAGGCAGGATGCTTATTCCAACAACTGCAGCTCTCAGTCCTCCAATGCCAGCCGCAGTCCCTGGCAGGCCCCATAGTGGCTGGTCCTCAGGAAAAGTGGACCGCAGAACCCGGATGTCAGTGACTTCTTAAAACCCAACTGCTACTCTGTGGATAGTGGAAAGTCTGAAGCCACCCCCAAATTCCAGTGAATTCCGGGAGGCTTACCTTCTGAAAGTCACCTTCAGTTTGAAGCTTTGCTTCTGTAGATTTAATTCAGTTTGTAGATCATCTTACTGTTTGATATCTGTGGCCCCTGTCTCACAGTACAATATAGAACACCGCGCTTTTCCTGAATTCACAGAGAACAAACCAACAATTGCGTGAAGGGTTTGCGTGAATGTTTGCAGCCAACCTGAGTGAAGCTTAAGAGAGTAGAAGGATGTACCCTGTATTAACTGCTGGAGGCATCCTCCTGCAAAATTCTTGACCAGGGCGGCAATGTGGGCCCCTCCCAGCATCCCTTCCTGTTTCTTCTCTATGATTCTGGCACCACTGTCCCTCCCTTCTCAGGAGCAAAAGGAAAATTCCTCCCATTTCCTCAGTGTCTGCCAAGTAATATCCAGGCTGGCTTTGCCACAGAGTTGGCTAGGGTGACCGCTGTCCCGGTGTGCCCAGAATCAAGGTGGTTCCCAGGATGCTGGACTTGAGCTTAAAAACCAGGACAATCAGGTGCCTGGGTGACTCAGTGGATTAAGCATTTGCCTTTCGCTGAGGTCATGATCCCGGAGTCCCAGGATCGAGTCCTGCACTGAGTCCCGCACTGAGTCCCGCATCAGGCTCCTGGCTCAGCGAGGAGTCTGCTTCTCCCTCTGACTCTCCCCCCTCTCGTGCTTTCTCTCTCTCACATAAATAAATAAAATCTTTAAAAAAAAGGGGGGGGGACAATCTTGGGTGAACCAGGATACATTGGGCACCATGTAGAAGGACCGAGACCTAGATGAAGGCTGATTTTCTCCCCAGGCTCTGGATTCCTTTGTTTTGTTTTGTTACAAATAAAGGGTGAAGCTTGATGAGGGACGAGGAGCTCTAGCTGGAAACAGAGGAGGGGGAAGTGGAGAGAGGTGTACGGGTAGAGTCCTAGAGGCCACACACTGTGTCTCCGTCCAGACGATGAGGGGAGACTGAAGCTTTCACACATCTTAGTTTCCTTCCAAGTTCATACTTTAGAACTCCAGGTTCCTTAGGGTTTTTTATTTTCAGTCACGTAAGACTCTGGTTTACATTGCAGCAGACTATCCTGACTGCACAGTAAAACAGACCATGATTTCTCTTTTTTGAGTCAATTAGTAATTCAGAGGGAAACCACGAAGAAAAAACATGCTCTGGGGGGGACACAGAAGAGGTAAACTGTTCCCCTAAAGAGTTTACAATCTGGTTAAGGAGACATACTGAACACACGAGAGTAAAGGAAAAAAACAGACCAGAACAGTGATTTTATCTGCAACAGCAGGGCTCTAGGTAGACGTTCAGAGAAGATGCAGGTTAATAGGGGCTGGGGATTCTTCATTAAGGCGGTGCCCCAGAGGGAGGGTGAGCTGGGTAAATAGAGAAGAAAAGGAGGACATTTCAGGCTGAAGGGGTGAGGCCCTTTGAGAGGAAAATAGCACCAAGCAGGGTCTTACTTGTCTCAACTGGTTTGTGAGCTCTTGGGAGGCAGGCCCCGGGCGTCCCAGCGCCGTGGTCCTGGCAAGAACATCACACCAGGAACTCGAACTGCTGGTTGGGAGGCTTGGCTTCTCTCTCCCCATGCTGTGTGGCTCAGGGGGAGCTGGTTACCTTTGCCGGGCCTCTGTTTTCTCATGGAAAGTGGAGTTGACAACCCCTGAGTTTGTGGTGACGCGTGAAGCTCCAGTAAAACCCCGGGTGTGAAAACATCCCCAACCCTTAAGAAACGATATCAATGGGAGATTATTATATGTCTATACACGCCCACCTCCTGCACAAGGCGAACATTCCATTAGTTTCTACCAAACACATGAATGAATACAAGCTACCTTGTTCTTTTTTTTTTTTTTTCCAGAAGTCTCTGGCACCTGGCAGAGTCAGGGACACTGGATGAACAACAGATACAAAGACCCCCCCAAAACTCCCTTCATTTTTAATCCTCGGGCTGGAAAACTGGCAGAAAAACCCAAACCCACACAGCCAAGGCCCCTGGGTGTGGCGATCTTCGGCCGTTTCCCACCTCCGGGCCCCTCCCCCGAAGCCCCCCTCCCCGTAATTGCCAATCCTCCGCTGTGGGGTGGTGCTTTCCGAGCCTCCTAAACTCCCTTAAACCATTTGCTTCTAAACGCCTCCGCTCATCAGCCTCTTGTCAGCGGCCACCGGGAGGAACGCGAAGGCCTTAATTGATCAGGCAGGGCCGTAGCCTTGAGAACTCGATTCAGGTATTGACTTCCGAGCAGCCAGTTTCGCTCCGGCCTCCAGAGCCAGGAGCCGCCGAACATCAAAACTATTAACCTCTGGCCCGAGCCGTTGGCGAGGCAGCCCAGCAGCAGTAATTAGGAAGTCAATCGGAATCGCCTGTCTCACTTACACGGGCATGTCAATCAATAGCCGCGGTGACAGGTTCATTAGGCCCGGGCCATGCAAGCCCAGCCTGGAACAACCTCGTAAAGTCCGCCAACGACTCGGGGCAGAGAGAAATCTGCTCGGAGGACTGGAGTGGATGACAATACGCATTGATTAGGACTCCAGCGATTTATGAAGTGCTACTTGTTGGCCAACCTTTCTGACTCAGTGCTAAATTTTCCCAAGTCGTTGCAAGATGAGACCAAATATTACCCTTTAAAAAAATGAGGGAAAGCCAGCTGTTGTCTGACATGGCATTTTTTTATGTTAGTTACTCCTAGCAAATAATTTATCGGGGTAAAACTTCAATAGTTAGTTAAGGCTGACGTGGTCCCTTTGTCTCTGTGACCATCAGACTTTGAAAGAAGACATCCATCTGGAGAAGAAAAAATATGATTTGACGTGTGATTAGGTTAAGACTCTACCTTCGGAGAGACAGGGTGATTTAGGCATTCATTTCTTCTTGGCGTTTTTAATGGCTCGTCTGGGCTGTTGCAGGGGGTCGGCTGACACCTGGTTTTCAGAGCTAATTTAAGAGCTCAATAGAAGGAGGGGGGGTTCGTATAAAGGGATCCCTTCTGGCTCCTTCCCCATCCTCACGGATGACACGGCTTGACCACATTTGCCAGAGACCTTGCCTGCCTCTGAGCCAGCTGGATAACGGGGTGGTGATTCTGAGCCTCATTCTGGGCCGTGGCCTTGAACGTAACACAAGGCAGGGTGACATGTTCACTGCTTAGCCAGACTTACAAGTCACCTCACTATTAGCCCCGGGAAACAGCCAGAGGCACGTGGAATGTCCAGTGTTTCCTGCCACGTGCCTCTGTCTACAGTGATCAACGCAAGTCCACCTGCACCTATGAGTTCATTACCAAGTGGAGGCTTGGGGCAGCTTCCTATGTGAGAAGACTCCAGAATCTTATGACATGCCCCAACATTAGTCCCGTGTGGACTGTCCCCAGAGGTATGATCGTGCTACCAGGCGTGTGCACACCAAAACAGAGACACAGCGGTCGGAGCCAGCTCAGAAGGGCTGGATTCAGTCCATGCGGCGGCATGAATGAGACCCCTCCCTCTCTAAGTATAGTTTTTGCATCTATAAAATAGGACCCAAAATGCCGGTGCTTTTATCCAACATGGTTGTAACAATGAAGAATGATGAAGTAATGGAACGGAAACTTCCTTGTTGTTGTTGAAATACTGTAGAGCTGGGTTTATGGAGAAGACATCCACTGTACTCATCCCAAGCAGAAGGGGAGGTTTCAAATGGTTATATGTGAGCTGAGATTTTTCTCCCCCAACATCTCACCGGCAAGGCCGGATCAATCAACCTGCAAGCGTTTACGCAGCTCTGTAAGATACTGTGGTTGATCTTCACCTCCCCCTCCTCTGCTTTCAGTTACAGGAACTCAGTAACAATGGGCAAAGGGAAAATATCGGTTTTTCCCAGCTAAGTTCCAAGTCACCTCTCTTTATGCAAAATCCATTCTTTAAGTGGGAGTTTCTTTTGTCCTGTAGGTTCCAGGAATCTGGCTTATTGGTCCCCGAACTCCAGCCCTGCCCCACTGTGGGCTCCACTTAATTTCCTCTCTGGAGTTCCTTTTCTTTTAAGAGCTGGTTACCGTTTCCCCAGCCACCATCCGTACGTCCTCCTGAACAGACACAGAGATGGGAATTTAGTTGCCTGGCATTGTGAAAATAGAACAAAACAGCAAACACAAAAACAAAATAACCCCAAAACCAGCACAATTCACTCAAGGCATCCTAGCTGAGGTTGTCATTTATCTTGGGTTGCTCGGTGGGGCCAGGGCAGGCTTTTTAATTTTTTTTTAAACCATCTCCTCCCTCACCATCTTTCCCCAGACCTGTAAAGTCTCTGGTTCTTGCTTCATAGATCTGCGTTCCCAGTTCTGAGCGGATGGATGCCCAGACTGAGGCCAGTGGTGGGATTGGGATGGAATAGCAGCTAGGGCTGGGGGTTCTCAACCCCTTCGGGACCCGCTGTCTCATTTAGCATTTGGACGTGAGCTCCTAGGGCCAGCCCCCTGATAAGGGAGGGCATCTAGTCCCCCAGGACTCCTCTCTTGTACCCAGAACTATGAGCCCTGAAAAGATCCCCCCAACCTTGGACTATTTAGTTGTTATGTGCATTTCTTTTAAAATGTGATTGTTTTTAAAGTATATTAGCAGGCTTGTTATCAGGATTGGTTCTACTGGAGGTGAAGCTTGGCTTGTTAGACTTGTGGTCCTAAGTTGATTTCTGGACCTGGTTTCACCAGGAACCATGGAGCCTTGATGGGGGCCGCCTTCCCCAGGCCTGTCTACAGGACTGAGGCTCCTTACCACCTCCAGCAGAGTGCCATCTCTTGTTTAAAAATCTCTCCCAAGGTCCTGTTTCTGTGCTGAGGAGCCTCTCGTTTACAGCCCATTGGCCAAGCTGATAATGGACAGATTTGAGACAAAGGCATCTGTGTTTAGGGTATACCAGCCACCGAGCTCCCAAGGTTCACCACTCTGCTCTATTACTTAGGAGTGTGACCCCCTCCCCCAAAGGACAGCAGGTCTTAATAACCTGAGAACACATAGCGCAAGAAAAGATCTTTCACCAGGGGAAAAGCAGCCCCAATTGTGCTCTCTAACTTAACTTTTCAAAGCGCTTCCATACCCCTGACTTCATACCCCCCCCACGATGGCCTTACGAAGTGTGTATGCGACCAGGGAGAGTAACAGAAGAGTGTTTGTATCCTTGGAAGAGGCCTGCTGATCGCCACCTTTCAACTCCATCACCGCATCTAACATGGCTCAGTTTGGATCACTGCAAAATGCAAAAATGCTTTCATTTTTAAACGTCCTAAAGCCTCCAACATGTGAAACCATGAAAAATGTAGAAAAGTCACACTGGGCTTTACCACGAAATTACTTTGCTGTTTGTGTATCGTGATCGCAACATTTGAAGCAGACAATCTTCTTATTACCTGACTCATCCCTGTATCGCAGGGTCTAGCACAAAGCTGGACACGAAGGCAAACCTATTCTTATGAACTAATCTTCATTTAGAAGGGAAGGGGACAGGAGAGATTTTGATTTTTTTTTTTTTTTTAAGGTCACACAATATAGAATTTCTCCATCCCCTTCACCTGCTTACAATAGCTTTGTTTGTCCTGTGGCTCAGGTTTCATCTAGAATCTAAGATTGGCCATGCCTTGAGGAAGGCAGCCTCTCCCCCACCACAGCCACAGCCCTCAGTCCTCCAGGCCAGGTATTGCTGCCAGCTCATTGCAACGGAGAGATGGGCCATATGCAAGTTGCCAGGGTGTGTGTGTGTGTTGGAAGGGGAGTGACCCTCTGAGCCTGGAACCTCTGTGGGCAGCACTCTGCCTTAGGGAACCAAGCTCCCCTCCTGCCCGCACTATGAGCAGCCCTACTGCCTGCACCGAGAGCCCTACAGGTAAGCCCTGGCAGGGGCAACTCGGGGAGCCTGTGAGATGCTGTTTTTTCCTTCTCTCAGGCACACACACGCCGGGTGAGCCTTCGGAGCACGCTGGTCTGGTCTGCAG
Organism: Ursus maritimus; assembly: GCF_017311325.1. Classification (NCBI taxonomy): domain Eukaryota; kingdom Metazoa; phylum Chordata; class Mammalia; order Carnivora; family Ursidae; genus Ursus; species Ursus maritimus. The sequence continues at coordinate 25,829,512 of NW_024424230.1, read as the reverse complement.
CAAGGCCTGCAGGAGAAATCCTCACGCTCCAAGACAGAGCAAGCAGCCAATACCGGCTTCCCTTGCACCTGTGCCTGTTGCAAGCATTTTTATCATTTTGCCATGCTTCATTGACCGATGGATTTTTTCCAGCTTTGCACTTTTTTTTATTACTATTATTTCTATCTTCATCATTACCTCCGTGCCTCTGATGGCATTTAGATATGAACCGCCTGTGAACCTTCGAGCCCGATTGTGCCATGACAAAAATACTGTCGTTTACATTCTGTGCCAAAGTATTATATAAAAACACATCAACGAAAAGGAAATTCAGGAAGCTGGGAGTAAAGATATATAGTCAGCAAAGTATATAACTTCTGGCGTATTACTGCCTAATCCTAACATAATTATTCTCATCCTTTTATTTGATTAACTTCTAATGGTTCCTCTTGGTGTTAAAGGTCCCACTCTGATCATTTGATTTTAGTGTCTGCTATAATTACCGATAATGTTCTTTGCAAGACAATTTAATGATAACCGCATAATGGCCTATATGAAGAAAGCTGCAGGGTTTCAAAGCTTTTGAGTAATATAAAATACATTAGACTAACACAAGCTATCAACATGACAGGGAATGTTTGATTTACACTCAGGACTAGGTTATAGCATTGTGGAATTTTTTTCTTTTTCTTTTTCTTTTTTTCTTTTTGCAGCCGTTTACAATAAATGACAGAACAGTTGGACAATCTGTAACTTGCTGATTGCAAAAAAAAAAATGTATCGCAAAGTTTGGAGTGGTACAGGGGCAACCAGGGGAGCTCCTGGGGAGCCGTGTGCTTGGAGCAGAGCTGGGACAAGAGCCGTGGGCCCGGTTCCCTAGGGGCGGCCACCAAATGCGCCTTCTCCCGGGGAAGATCGGCCAAAAGGGAAGCTCTTTACCCTTCTCTGGTGCCAGGTCTGAACGACCGAGGTTCTGTCTGGCAGTCCCATTCACTCGGTAATTGTTAGCTGCTGGCATCTGTTCAGGTAGCCAAAGCCTCAGTCAGCTAACTAGTTTTTTGGATCGAAACACAGATTGTTACATTTTTAGTTATTCCACCTCTCCTTTTTCCAAACAGGCAAATAAGCGAGCAAATGAAAAAAACCCGGCCTCACACAAAAGAACCACTTTTTCCAAGCCCGAATGGCCAGCGGAGTTGACGTCATCTTCCTCCGGGCCTGCCCCCTCGGCGGGGTTCAGTGTTCGGGAGCCTGGCATGTTGGGAGCCTTGTTCCTTTGAAACAAAGTAATCACTCACCACTCTGGCCAAATGCAGCATAATTGATGGTGTGAGTGGATGGAGAAAATTTCCTGTCAGGAAAAAAAGGTTAACCGTGGACATATTACACCAGGGTCTCTGATTCCGGGATAATGGCATTTGGACAAAAGTAGGGCCCCGTCCTTTTTATAGCACTTTATGCCCCATTAGTATTACTGCAAGTCCCAGGACCTGCCTGTTCGGGCACTTAATCAAAAGCAATGGGTTGAAAATCATGTTCCAGCTCTCCTCATATTTGATTCATTCCTCCCAGATAGGAAGAAGTAAAAAACACATTACTAGCATCAAAACAGCACATGCATTATGTGCTAAGCAGTTGAGAAGGCTATCATTGGGTTTTATCCCTTTGGGTACTTGGATGGACAAGTACTTTCCTATTCATCCATTCAGTGGACTGAGGCAGCCATGTTTCATTTTTTTTTCTTCCCCTGACAGACAATCCGTTAGTTCTCCACAGATCTCTCTTTTAAAGACACATTCATGTCACTTATTTTAATTGTAGGCTTCAGGCAGCAAGCCCAGGATGTGTGTTCGCATACACGCGCACATACACACACGGGCACGCACACACACGCACATGGGCACACACACACGCGCACACACACACACACACACACACACAGTTGGAAACCCACTACTTGGATGTAGCTCCTCTGAGAGCCAAATCTAATAATAGGAGAAGAACATTTCTTAGGGGAAGAATTAATTTATACACTTAATTACTCGGGATCCACTTCAAGCTCTCCGCCTTAACGCTCTTTCTTTTGGAGAGAGGTTTTAACTAAATGCCTAGTGTTTTGACAGACCCCGAGGAGAGCCTGCCTCACGTCGATGGAGCGGCCTGGCCTTGTCCCACCCCCAGCACCATGGCCCACTTGCCCACCCTCCCGGAAGCAATGTGGGCGTCAGCCATGGACCTGAGCCCCTGCTCTTGCTAATATTGATCAGGGTCTGAAGGAGAGGGACTTCGGCCCAGTGAGCTGCTTTCCCTGTGCTCCTACGCTCTCTGGGGCTTCCGAGTGGATTTTCTGCTAGATGGCTCTGCCCAGCATAACCATGAAAAATGAAACTATTTCTTCTGTCTGTTCAAAACAGGGCAACAGCCAGACCCCTCTTCATTTAGAAGCCTTCCGTCTGAGGAATGGCCTTTGTCCTTTTAGAGAACTCCTTCCATTTACCAGTATCTTGACAAAAAGTAGAAGGATGTAATCGATTATGAAGTTGCATGATATTGGGAGAAGGATTACCTCTGCTGGCCTAATGAGGAAAGAGTTATCATCTGCTTCTGACATCATCAGAAACATGGACAGGCCAGGGAGGCTGCCCATGGCTTATCTAACCAACTTGGAATCCTAGACGCCAGAGTTCCCAAAAAGAGTTCTGGCTAGGTGTAGAGGGAGCGCGTTCCTGATCCCCGAGAAGAGCTAATGGAGGCCTGCAATTATCCAAATTGGAGAGGGGTAGGAGGGGGGTTCTGGAAATGTGGGCAAACAGAGCAGAGACAGGGAGACGAGGAGCAGCATGTGACCCATGGCCCCATCTTCTGAATGGGGCCATGTCTAGCCTCCTAGTGTATAACCACCCCATCAGCCTGCCAAGAGACCCATACATCCCTCCAGTGTGAACATATGGGGTGTAGCCATTATTTACTGACGAGTTCTCTTAAAATATACACCTGATAGATCTGGGATGGGCGAAACAACACGTAAAAGCAACACGTCATCACATCAAGATGAATTTAGGTTCAATCCTTCAGTGACTTCATAGAATATTTTACTTATATTAAGATATGTTGGAAAATACCTCTTTTTTAGGGTCTTATATCCCATTAAATATCGGTATAACTCTGTACTACAGAGGTGATTATTTTTAAACCTTGAGAAAATCTAGAAGAAAATTAAATTGACCATTTATCAAGCCTCAGGAGAGAGGGACGAAAATGATTTTTCTAAGCTTAGAAGCAATATAGAAACCCCCAGAGGAAAAGAGTGACAGATTTGACTATATAGAAGAAGAAAATATTTCTGTATGTTGAAAAAAAGAAGCAAACGAGATTGGGAAAATATAACTATGACACAGGGTTAATATCTTTATTATTTAAAATGATCGTATTAATTGATAAGAAAACACCAAGTCCCAAGAATAAGCTAAGAACATAAGCACAATTCATAGAATAGAAAACACAGCTAGTAAGCAAGAATACGGAAAAGCGTTCGGTTTCACTAGAAGCCAAATACATGTACATTTTTTAAAAATAACCTTTTTTTTAATGAAAATACCCATTTTTGAAAAAAGTGCCCTGAAACTCTAATACATTTCTGGGGGTCTTATAAATAGGTAAAACCCTTTCAGACAGCAATCCAAAGTTATCAAGACATTTATGCCCTTTGAGCCAGGAATCTCACTTCTGGGTCTCTAACCTGGGAAAGTACCCCAAAAGATGGAAAAAGTAATGCACAAAGGTCTTTACTGCAGTGTGGCTATCACAGCAAAAACCGAAAAGATCCCAACATCAACCAGACATGCTTTAGTCACATCCACCCAGCGGAATATTAGTTAGTCTTAAACTGGTAGCCGTGTGGACAAAGGCTCTCTTTACTATTGGGTGAAAAAGAAATATATACAGTTGAATGTAAACGATTCCAGTATGTAGAAAACATTCACATATCAAAAAAAGAAACCTCAAAACCCACTATACACCTACGAACATGGATAAGATTCAACAACAACAACAACAACGAACCTGACCACACCAAGTACGAGCAGGTTGGAACTCCCATATGTTGTTGGTGTGATGGCGGGCCTATTAGGCTCTGCCTCTTGGATTTTTAATGGAGCTCTGCTTTTACCTGATCTGACCTCAGGTCTCAAATCAGGTGACAAATGGTAAAGGAAACTTAGGGGCATTTAGCTTAGAAAATAAAAGCTTCAAAGTGGAATTTATTCCCAGAATGCAAGGCTAGTTCAACATATGGCAATCTATTGATGGGATATATTTACCATATTCATAGAATAAAGGACAAAAACCACACAATCATCTCAACAGACATACAGAAAAAGCATTTGACAAAATCCAGCATCCTTTCATGTTAAAAAATACTCTACAAACTAGAAGTAGAAGAGGGAAATTCTTCAACCTGATAAAAGGCATCTGAAAAAGACCCACAAGCTAATGTCACCTTCGATGGTGAAAGATCGAAAGCTTTCTCCCGAAGATCAGGAACAAGAAGAAAATGCCCTACTCTTGCCATTTCTGTTTGACATTGCCCTGGAGGTTCTAGCTGGGGCAATTAGGCAAGAAAAAGAAATGCAAGTGATCAGATTGGAAAGGAGGAACGAAAACTATTTCTATTTGCAGATGGGATGGTCTTGTACATGGGCAAAGTTAATCTACAGAAAAATCAGGACAAATGAGTGATGAAAATGTTCTGGAAGGAGACAGTGGCACGAAAATGTTCTGGAAGGAGACAGTGACTCTGCTAAAAAAGTCAATGAATCCTAGGGTGACTTTTGTGACATGTGAATTATTATCTCAATCAAAACAGAAAGAGCCTCCCTCCGAGATATTTGGGAGAGGAACTGAAGGGGGTCAGCAGGCAACGTGTATGTAAATACCAGAGCCTCTGGGACTAAAGGATGAGCCTCAGCTCCAAGGTTTTCCAGCCATCAGATGTTGCGGGAGGAACAGGAAGGTCACAAGGTGGGCTTCGTCCAGGCCTATCCTAGTTTGGTGGATTTAAGACCACCTTTGGCTCCCCTCCGAATCTCTGTAGCCTATAGCAAACTGCCCGTCTGTATTCGTACCACTCACAGGCACATATCACTGACTGTGCCTCGAACGCATGGATTTGGATATACGTTTTTCTCTCCTTGATTATTAAGTCTTTAAGTGAGAGGACTGTTCCCCAAAGTGTCATACAGTGACATAAACTTGGTTGATAGGTCTGTTAAGTGATGAAAATCATAAAGCAGGTGCAGTGTATCTTGGGTACAATCCCGCCCCCCCCCCCGAACCAATCCTCAGAGTCCGCGTGAGGTTCTGCCCCTTGCCATGTCTCTGGGGATCAGAGGGTCCTGCTGTGAGGGGACCCTGCGGGGGGTGCTCACGGGAAGCCACTGTGCTCTGCCTTCTGGCACAGGGCCCTTCTTAATGCCTTCTTCCTTGAGATGACTCCATCCCACAATATATCGAACATTACAAATGTACTTATTTGAACATAAATACAAGAAATCTCATTTATTTTTAACTATCTGAGTTGAGTTGTGGTTGAATAGTTGACAAAACAATATACTTTACAAACATTTGATTAAAGTTTAATTAATTTTGATTTTGCAGTTTTCTTATTTCAGAGCTAATTTTTTTTTCCAGGTTGCAAAAATAATTTTACAGGCTCTTGCAAAGCCCTCAGGTCCAAAGCATTGCGTTGCCCGAGGCAGCATGCTGGATGAGAGGTTTTGTCGACTTCCTCAGGGAACAGACGGGGAGGCATTTTTAGGGAGCAGGGAGTCCCCTCCTAACCCTTCAAATCTGTCCTCTAAGGCGGTTTGCTCACTGCACTCATGTTTTGAGTGGGCCTGTCTCTTTAAATGGGAAGCAGCCTTGTGGCCCAGCACCTCAGAGACCCCCCAGTGCCATTCGCAGGGCCACATGCTGCCCACAGCGGTGGAGGAGTGGGGCGCACAGGCATTGACAAAGATTAGGAGAGATCGATGAACACGGACGCGGATTCATTCTCCACCACTGGACTAATCAGTCGGTTTTCACAAGCACTTTATCCCCCCGTCATATCAGCCACAAATACCCGCTTTAACGCTTGGCATCAGCTCTGCACCAGCCAAATTGATTATATTATTTGGTTTGCTTTAGGAGGAGAAATGGAAAAGACCTTTGCCCTCCCCTCTATAAAAAGCTGAAGCAACAGCAAGTAAAACAAGGAAAATAACAACCAGTGCAGGTTTTGACAGAGTAGAAGAGCCTGCCGGCTGGTTCCCATAATACTTTCGAGAGATTAAATGACTGCATCAGCCTGAGTCTTGGTCTCCAAAGCGCTGGCCCCCGATGTCAAGGGGCCTGGAGAGAAGAAGGCGAGGGCCTCGCTGGTCCTCTGGGAGCCTGAGCAGCAGGAAGTGAATCCTTGTATAAGGTGGTAGCTTCAGCAGGAAAGGGAGGGAAGCCTGGAAAAAGGCCCCCCAGGGGGTAACATTAGAACATAAACACCCCGGGGGAAACCCCCCCGGAGTGCAATGGGAGGGCTTCTTGTGGGCAGTGCGGTGGGACCAAGGAGGAGCTGGGCCATGTGGGGACCCAGGCGCGTGTTACCTGGGCTTGGAGGGCCATGGTGGGGGTGGCATTCTTTCCTTAGGAACTTGCGGGAAGGTGCCCGTCTATGTTAAAACCACCCATCCAGAACGATCAGGGCAAACAACTGCTCTGATCTCCTCTATTTATATAAAGGGGAAATTGAGGCTCGGGGGAGCAAGTGACTAGCTTTAGGCCACATAGTAAGTACCAACAAAGTCGCACTTGAACGTGGATCCCTTTAGTCCTGCCCGGGGCTCTTGGCATGCGGTCATTCATGGTTCAGGGCCCGTGGGACTGCACAAGCTCTTGTGAGCCTGCTTGTCTCTTCTCTCTGGAGTTATTTTCTCTGGTCCTGGGCCGCCAGTCACTGATTGCAGCCCCCTGGGGGCCCCCAGGAAAAGAGGCACAAGCATGTGGACTAAACACCGAAGTGTTTACACCAGGAGCCTGTTGGCCCACCTCTGGTAGTGAACCCACCAAAGGCCCTTGAGAAAGGGCAGGTGTACCAGGGGCAGGAAAGCAGGCCTGGGGCTCTGATTCAGAAAGGGGAGCAGGCTGTCCTGGTGGCTCATCTGAGACCTCCATGAGCCTGCCCTACCCGCTATGGGGTCCATTCCCGGAGCTGCAGACCAGTCCGTATCCACCAACAGTGCCTTTGCATCTCTGGGCCTTAATCTCCTGCTTCAGAAATCAGCATCTCAGATCAGATTGTCTTCATAGCTCTGTAGTGACATGGGTCTCTGACTCCAGGGTTCGTCGTTGCTTCTTATCTTAAAATAGAGGACCCCAAACTCTCTCTTGACTCCACTTCTTTATACGACTCCCTGCCTTCCTGTCCTTCCTAGGAGCACTTTCCGTAGGAGTTGTTCACCCCTGTCTCCTTGCCTCGAATTCTCTTCTCAGCCCCAGCTGGGCTGCTGTCCCCACCACACCCAAGGGACTCTTCTTGTCAGAGTCACCAATTGCTTTCATGTTGCTCGCCCGAAGTCAGCTCTCTGTTCTGACCTTCCCTGACTTCTCTGTGGCAAGAGACACGGCTAATCACTTCTCGGAACACGTGCTTCCCTGGGCTGCTCGAGGGCCCATACCAACCTGGCTGTGGGTCTTCCTGCTGTCGCACGGGACAGCCTACCCAAGCTAACTCTTCCTCTCCTTCTGCACTTGCTCTAAGGGTTGGGCTGCTTCAAGACTCAGGTTTTGGGTCTCCTCCCTTCTTTATCTACGCTTTGCCTCTAAGTGTCCCATCCAGTCCCTTGGCTTCCAAAACCCACTGTATGGCCATGGCCACTGGAGCATACCTCCAGCTGGAGAGATGACTCTGGAGTCTTCATCTAACTGTTCACTCCCTCCCGCCAGACGGATCGCTGATCGTCATCTCCAGCTTCACACGGCCAGAGAACCGTCGATGTTCTCCCTTCAGCTGCTCTACTGGCCTCCTCATCTCAATAAACAATATGCTGTCCACTCCGTGGTTCACCCAGAGACCTAGAAGTTGTCCTTGGTTCCTTTCTCTCCCCCACCTCCACATCCAGACCGTCAGCAAGGCCACGGCTTTCGGATGACTCAGGGCTCACCTAGCATGGCTCTCCTCTCAGCCTTTGCCTCTACCACCGGGTCTGCTCGGCTGTGGTGAGCCTCCTGCCTGGGCCTCCTACCCTCTGTCTGGGCTTCCAGCTTCCTCTCCCGCCTCCTCCAATCCATTCTCCCCATGACTACAAATCAGAGCAAGTCGCTTCTCTGCTTGACCACACCCCAACATGGCACCCCTTAGCTCTTAGAGGAAAAGCCCCACTCCTTAGCCTGGTTTTTAGCAGGCTACCTGCTCTGGCCCTTGTCTCTGTCTTTGACCTTATCTTTCACTTGGGCTGAGCCATTTTCAACCATTTGGCCTTTGCGCTGGCCATCGCCTTGCTTGTAATGTTCCCGCCCTGGACCTTCACACGGTGGGCCTCTGCTCTCACGTCACATTCTCTGACACGCCTTCTCTGGCCATCGAAGGGAAATCATCTTTGCACCAACCTGAGTCTTGGGCTATTACTTGCCTCGATCTGACATTTTTTGGACTTGTTTCCTGTTCATTACTGTCTGTATCCTTGTTACTAGAATGTAAGCTCCCAGGAGGCAGGGACTCTGTCTATTTAATTCATTGCCTCATCACACTCAGGCGGTAGGTACTCAATGCATTTGTTGAATCAATCAATCAATCAATGATGATCTCTGGGAGCAGAGTTTAGAAATCTCTTTTTCAAAGATGTTCAGCAACTAGGGATGTACTCGTATTATACTAGTGACTGCATGTATTTCCTGGGTGGATTGAAGCAAGAATTTTCATTTTTAAAGACTGTGGAGGACAATGCTTACCCTAAAAGAATAAATCTCTAATAGTGGAATTACAAGGCCTGTGACAAATGTTTAAAAGATAGAGGTCAGTAGGGCCCTTTGCCCATGTATTCAAGTGGCACAGAAGACTGTTGTCTTTGCTTCTCCATGTTGCGGCCCCGTCCTTAGTTCAACAGCTGGGAGATAAAGTGCCTTCTGTCTTTCTTGAAAAGAATCAATAATAAGAATGAGTACTTGGCTCTCTCCAAAAGGTCAGCCTGACACCTGATTTCTCAGGCTGCTCTCTTGATCCCTCCTCCCCATTAACGGGGCAGCCTTTTCCTGCCTGGCAGACAACTTTCGAAGAACAAATTTGTAATCTGATTCTGAGAAATATTATGGGGATTAAGGCGGTATCTGTGGGTTCATTTGGTTTGGCCCCTGAAGGTTGCAAGGTGGGTCTGAAGCAAAGGTCAGTGTCTCCCCAGGATCGCCTCTGTGTGTGCACGTGTGAGCATGGGTCGTAGGTAGAGGTGTGTGTGAACAGTAAGACGCTCCACAGACGGGGGGACTCTCTCCGTTGCACGCAAATGGCCGTGCAGAAAGCCGCCGTGCCTGGCAAGTAAGCGCGCAGGAATAGCTGTTGGCACATGTGTTCGTGTACACGCCAGTGCATTTGCATGTGTGCGAGACCGCTTCGCCAGGAGCCTGGAACCTAGCAATCACGTGATTCTAAAAAGTCACTTAAATTTCCTCATCTGTGAACTGGGACTGCCAGCTAAGTCCTACACATTTCAAGTGCGTGTTGCTGGGATGACACGTGAGCACGGAGGGAACATTCTTTGTAACTGGAAAGCTCTCCACGTCTTATTTACGTTGCACAGGAGTGTGGCCCCCATACGGGCCTCTAGCTGCAGGTGGGTTCTGCACATTGGCAAGGGAAGGGAGGAGAATATGGGGGCATTCCTATCAGATAGGCCCCATTTTTACTTACTACGGACCATAAACCTCCCCAGGAATGGGGCTTTGGGAGGAATCACTTCCAGCATGCAGACGACAGGCCCAACTCCCCAGCCATCCTCAAGACTCCCGGTACTCAGATGCCTCCAGGCAGCCTTCCAGCATCATCACCCCAACGCCTCCTGCCCAGAGCCCTGGTCTTTCCGTAGGGATGCCTCGTTTTAGGAAAACCTGATATACAAAACAGAAGTCCCAAGCACAAGCGAGACAATTAACCTGGGGGGCGAGGGTGACATGCTGGCGGGCTGGGATCCTACGGTTTGGGAAACATCTGGGCCCCCTGGGCTGGCACCCCACCCCCATCCCATACCTCCCACCTCTGGCAAAGCCGCGGGGAGGAGGCGGATTATCTTTTTTTTTTCTTTTCTTTTTTTTTTTTTTAATGAATAGGATGGGCTGTGGGCGCCTGGCAGGCCCCATCTGTCCGCTGCCCTGACTCAATTTGATTCCCATTCACCCGCCTTTGTTTGCCTTCCTTTTTGATCAGCAATCTCGTGGGGGGTGGGAGTGCAAAGGCTTAATGTTCTGGAGGGCTTTGAGAAGCCGCGACCCCCTCCTGGCAGCCCACCCCCACTGCAGCCCCAGCCGCAGCTCCTGGAGGTGAGTGTCCTCAGGCCGGTGGCTCCCTGCAGCGCAGGGCCCAGCCTGGCCGGGCCTCCTGGGTGCAGCAGAGGGGAGGCGGGCAGAGACACATTGGGGAAGAAGCTGGTGTGCGGTGTTGTGATGTGAGGGGGGCAAGGATGGCGGCTGCTCCCTGGGCCGCAGGAAAATGCGCCTTCCAGGGTCAGGTGCCTCTCTCGGGGTGGGGTGGGGTGGAGAGGGAGGGCAGGGGAGATGAGCTGGGGGTCTCAGAGCCTCCGGAGTGGGTGAGGACTACAAATTTGGAGGTGTCACCCCTAGAAGCCATTTCACCTCTTTTTAAATAGAAAAGGTAAACGAGCAGCCCATTTAAAAAAAATTAAAAATTTTGAATTTAAAATTTCTCCCATAATCTCACAGCCATAATGCTAAAACCACTTTGGAGTTTGCCCAAGCCTTTGGTGACCAGGGGATTATTTTGTAAGTGGTCATCCTGACTGAAAAGGGACCCAGGGAACTTCAGAACTGAAGGGTCATGAGGAAGTGCTACCAGCCCATTTCGCAGATGGCAGGAGCAAAGAAGAAGCCCCGGCCTCTGGACAGCTGGGCCCATGCTGGCCCTTGCAGCTGGGGTCAAGGTTATGCTAGAATGAGAGGATTAACCAGCCTCCGACCAACGACCCCAGTTGTCCGTGAAGGTTTAGGCACAGGTATGGCTCTGCAGGGAATATCTCCTGGCCTCCTGAGGTGGGGTTGGGGGAGAATAGATGCAAAAATCAGAAAACAGCAGTGAAGATGACCCCGGAGGCCTCTACTGTGTGGGCAGGCCACTCAGAGGTTGGGAGGTACAGATTTAGATTTTCTGGGGGTGGCAAACCCTGGGGCGCGGCGTTGTGGGCAGGGCCTATTTCTGCCCAGCAGGGGGCGCTACAACGGGCCTCTGCCGCTGGTGTGCGGCTTTACGTGGGTCGCAGTTGGCATGGGCTACAGCCAACACCTGGCAAGCTTGTCTTGAGAGAGTTACCATCCTCTGAGAAATGTAAGGCTGAGCCCCCAAACTGTAGGATGAAGTAGAAAGTTTGGGGGGCCACAACAGAGGGACAGGGAATGGGCCATGGAAGGGGTAGAGATTACTTCCGGCTGGTGGCGACACGGCAGGTTTGGGGGGAAGGCCTCTGAGCTGGTTTGGATGGAGGAAATGGGCCCTCGGGGAAGGGAGAGGGGTCCCCACATTTGCGGAGAAGCCGAGGCAGGGCAGAGCCGAGGCGAGGCAGGCGTGTAGAGCAGACCGGTGTCTGGGGAAAGGTCTGCGGGGCAGGCCCCCAGGGGATGGGGCCCAGCGACCTGGGGCGGGCCAGAGCACCGCTTGGCCCTGTGGTCCTCAACGGGGGGGGGGCGAGGAGTGCCAAGAGAAGGCAGATGAAAATGGGCCGAAAGAAGGCTGGGGATCCCTTTGGTCACCCAGCTTTACCAGGAGCCTGAAAGGAAAATGCCTTTGCGCACTGACAGTGCGTTTTTCACCTGCTTAGGGATCTTCGTGGCTGATAAGCCAGTGTGTTTAAAAGCATTGTCACTTTCTTAGTGGGTTTGATCAATCTGAATCTTCTCAGCAAATGGATGCGGCTCTCAACTGGAGTTTTTGGAATGATTTTACATTGAAAGGTCCTTCCACTGGACAAAGCCCGAAGAGTGTCCTCTGAGCCCTGCCTGCACAGGGGAGGCATGGCAAGGTCCCCTCCTGGGTGGGCCCTGTCCTCCGGATGTTTACATTATCTGCCAACAACAGAAAATGTCACGAGACGAGTATGACCAGGTGCCAAACCCCGTATGATATATATACAACCTGGGCCCCGAATGCGCCCTGCTGTAGGCGGTGCCGTGAAAATTCGGAGGAGAAATCTCTGTGGGTAGGGCAGCAGGATGGGGTTTATGGGCAATGCAGGATTTGATGAATCCTTAAAGGGTGTGTGGTAATTGGATGGGTAGACGAGTGAATAGCATACGTGCTTCTAGTTAATTATTTATTTGTGTCATCTGCTTATTTATTTTTTATTTTCAGAAATTTAAAAAAAATTACAGAGACGTACAGAGACTAAGATCATAGAGACAGGTGTGCCCACCACCCAGAATGGATGGTTATTAACATTACGTCCCATTTGCTTTGTTTTGTTGAGTTAAAAAAAAAAGAAAAAACAATAGTTGGAGTCGAATTGACGTCCTTTTTGTCTCTCCCCACTTCATCTCCTGCCAACTCCCTCCGTGTCCCCCAACCCAGCCCCTGCCGCCACGAATTCGGTGTGTGTCTTTCCAGTTTATTTTAAATACTTTCCCAAACACCTTTATAGCTGCGAACAAATAATAGTAGTATTTGGTAGTTTTTTAAAATGATCTAAAAGGTATATTGAAAGCAAGTTTGCTTTTGTTTGTTTCCTGAGTTCTGTGTTGGTCGAACAGCGTTCTTTTTCCCTGCAACGTGGCATTCTGGCACGTGAATACAGCAAAAATTAGTACTGTCACAGTGAGCACGCTCTTAAACTGCTCTTCACATGTATGTATGAGACTATAAGCAGAAGTACTGGGGTCTAGGGAATGCGGAGTTTTACGTTTATACTAATTTATATTATTAATTGCAGTTTTAATTAGACCATTTTGCAAAAAATCTGGTGAGTCTGAAATAGATTATATTTGTGCTTCTGTATCACTTCTGTTTACAAAGCATGTTACATTAAAACACCCTACTCCTAGCCAGAGGTGCGGACCCACGGCGGGTTTTGCTGAGGTGGCTCTTGGATGAAAAACACAAACACAGGGGCGCCCGGGGGGCTCAGTTGGTTAAGCATCTGCCTTCGGCTCAGGTCACGATCCCAGGGTTCTGGGATCGAGCCCCGCATCGGGCTCCCTGCTCTGCTGGGAGCCTGCTTCTTCCTCTCCTGCTCCCCCTGCTTGTGTTCCCTCTCTCGCTGGCTGTCTCTCTCTCTCTGTCAAATAAATAAATAAAATCTTAAAAAAAAAATACAAACACATTTTCAGTTACTAATGTTTATAAGAATAATTTTTAATCGTTGACTTTGAAGAAGGACGATAAATAAAAGGATGATTTTTTAAAATAGGAGCGCTGTCCTGCTGAGCTACGCATAGAAACTGTCAATTGGACTTGGGTTATTGTAAATGGATGCATACTTTAGTTTATGACTTTGGGCCTTGGTAGATAGATGATTGTTGATAGATAGATAGATAGATGATAAAGAATATTATATATAGTTATTATGGGCGCATTACATGCAGAGAATAGTTACAAGGCCAGCTTTAAGCTCTCCTGAGTTTGGTGATTTGTGGGTGCTATTCTCTGATCTGCCTATTGTCGCATTAAAATTCCACTATTGAAATCCTTCATATGCATTGGAACTTTCATAATCAGAGATGGGGTAAGATATTAAACTATAACCTTCTTTCTGTCCAAGTATACATTTGCTTGCCATTTCCCTATAGAGAAGATAGTTTCCATAGAATGGAACATAAGTAATTTTCTAAGTGGGGACAGTGGGCAGAGGAGGAAAGGCGAGAAGTAGTCCTATAGCCGGGTGGCCGGGAGCTGGGCAGGCATGGATGTTTCTGGAGGTCCAGAGGTCAGAAAGCCCACGTGGAGGACGGGGTATCACTTGGTGGCTGGGAGCAGAGGGGCAGGTAGAGGAGTGGTCGGTACTCAGAGGCAGAGGAGATGCTGAACGCCATCTCATGCCCTCCCTCTGCCCCTCCCCCCCACCCCACTCCAAACCGAGAGGGCGTGCCCCTGAAGGGGCACGTGCAGGCCATCGCTGCACGGTCTGCGGCTTACTGGAAGTGAAGGAGAAAGCTTCGCAGGCGTGGTTCCACAGCTCTGTGCTGCACACGTCATTTTAACACAACCCAGCTGCGTGGGCGTCCGAACAGCCGTAGACGGCGCGGAAGCCGTGACGTGGCCCAGGTTTGCCAGCCCGTGTGCTGTCAGAGGGACGTCCTGCCTGCGCTCGTCGTCCCTGGCATTGGCAGCACGTGCCTCCCTTCCTCTCACAGTATTTCCACATCCATTATCTTGGCCGATCCTTGCAATAACCCGGTGAGCTGAGTTGGAAAGATATCGAGGCCCCATTTGGCAGAGGTTAAGTGGCTTTGCTGAGGTCATGGATTTTAGCAGCGGGGCCAGCCTGGAGCCCGGGCCTCTGGACCAGGACATCTGGGATGCCACTGCAACACACACACACACACACACACACACACACACACACACGTGTACATACACAATGTGGATCTTGTATCATTCTTCACAAGAGGGCAAGGCCTGTGTCTTGCACCTCTCTGAATCCTTAAAAAAATTTTTTTGGGGTTACTTTCCAAGCTGAGCCATTTTTTCCATTCCAGGGTAGCCAGGGCTCTTGTGTACCTTGAAACCTTTTCTGTCCCGGGGGATGGACGTTTTAGAACAAAAAAAATTATACAAAGCCAAGCCTCCTCTTCGCCACCCATCAGCCCACTGCAGACCTCCCGATTGTCCTGAATGCTATGTGTGCTGATAGAAATAAGAAGGTTACTGCTGCCAGTTTTCACGCGGGTCACTCTGCGGGGTGAGCTGCCGGGGAGAGTCACAAGCAGACACAGCACGGCCTCATGGGAGTGTTGCCATTCCAGCATCACCAACAGTTGTCCACAAGTGGCTGACCGCTCTGCTGGCATCCGCACCCCTCGCCTTCTTCCGCACCAGCCCCCCAAGTTCCCGTCTGTGTTTCTCATGCTGTCCTGCTTCCTTAGCCCTCCTGCCCTCCACCTTCTGCTGGTACTGGAATCTGCTGATGTCTATTTTCGGTAGCAGAAATGAACACCAGAGTAGAAAGCAGTGGTCATACAGGCAGCAAAACTCAGAACCAGGGGCTGACACAAGTGGCCAGAGAAACAGACAAACCTCCAGAACCATCAGGAGAGGGTGCGCAGTATTCTGGATTGAGCGATGTTCGCTCTGAACGCCCAGAGAAGGCAAGGTCAGGGGGACTTCACGGAGGAGGTGGCCTGGAGGATGGGGGATTCCTATAGAAAGAAGGGGGAGGAGGGGCGCATAGCCTGCCTGTCCCCATTTTTCCTCTCGGCTTCCAACCGTGGAAGGTCAAGGCCCGCGGTTGCCCTGAGCCTGGGGGCCAGAAGCAGACCCTCGCTCCGCCCCACCCTCCCCCCTCCGCTGGCATCACCTGGGTGACTTGCCTCCGCCCGCACCCTGCAGAAATGAGAAATTTCCCAGCCAGCACTCTGTTTCCCTTTTCTCTCCCTTTCCCTTCAGAAGCCAGAAAGAGAAGGGAGATGGAGGAGGGGCGGGGGCCGGGGTTGGCGGGGGATGGGCAGGAGGTGGCAGCAAACGGGTTTCCTGCAAAGCCGGGGCTGACTGCCGCGCAGAAGGATAAATGACTCCGATCGCCGGCTGCCGGTGTTACACAACTTGTCTGTGTTGGCTTGAGACCTCAGTGATCCCCGTCTAATTGAAATCACTTTCCCCTGACCTCCTCCGTAAGCCGGGAGCTTGCCGCGCTCTGCCAACAAAGGGGCGCGGAGGTCGGAGGAAATCCTGGCCGGGCTGCGGAGCAGCGCGCCGCACCGTCTTCCCGGCCGCCCGCGCCCTGGCCTGCGGGGCACCTGCTCCGGGGAAGGCTGAGCCCGCCTGCGTCGCGAGCTGGCGGGGAGGCTCTCCGCGGGGCCGGGACTGCCCCCTAGAGGGCACTGGAGGCATTTTGTGGGGGGCCTGTTGATTGGCATTAGGATTGGAGGCGCTCCGCGTTTGGTGGGCAAGAGGTCCGGACGCTGGACATCGTGCCGTGTGCGGGGACAAGCCCACATTTGCCTCGCAGGACCCGCCAGTCTGCAGAGATGAAAAATCCGTTTATGATGCTCTGAGCCTAGACTCTGTTTCACACATAAATCAAAGTATTTTTGCACCGTTATAATATACTCTGGTGTTCCCAAGAAAGCAACTACCTCGTAAATCAAGGGAAAGGGAACTCTTTTTCCAGTTCATCTCGTTAGGAGTCGTTTACCATTTAGGCACCTTGCGATCCTTGAACAATGGCGATATAACACATCTGTATCCAAATCTCTATTTCTTCTTCTCTCTCTATGTGTGTGTATATAATGGATTATTTATAATGGATTATATGTAATGGATTATATATATATATATATGCATATATATATACATGTATATGTACACCCCCACCAAATATAGTTTTATGCCATTATTTCAAAATGTCAAATATAAAGAAGTTCCCCAGTAGCATTCGGTTGAATGCCATCTAGTCTTCCATGCAAACCTGTCGTGCGTAGGTGCCAGACTCACTGTCTTCTGGGGCAGATATGCCTGAATTTACATACAGAAATGCACATGATTTGATCAGAACTGACTTTCACTTTACTTCTCTTTATAATTATACTAGAACAATTGCGTTGACCTTTAGAAAGGGATTTCAGGCCCTTTAGAGTTGAGAACCATTGTTGTTAGCTAGCTCTCTGAGTCTTGGTTTCCTCTTCCTCCTCAGAAGAAAAATGGGGACAGTAAGATGTTAAAAACCGCACAAATGCCATAGAAAATCACACGCATGGAGCACTGAGCCCAGGATACTGCTGCCAACAGAAATATTGCTGATTAAGGTCCCTAAGAGGGCCAAATTCCAAATGTGGAGGGGGGGGTGGGGGGCTGGGTGTGCAGAGCACAATTGTGAGCCAGGGTTGGAAGACCAAAGGCTCGTGGTGGTTTTCCAAATGAGTTCTGCGAAGCATGGAGATTTTTTTCTCTTTTAAATTATTAAACAGCTGGGGAAAAGAAAGGAAAAACCTTCCTTAAGCACTTACTGACCATCTACTATGTGCCAGAACTCTGTTATAGGATCTTTTTAAATTCTTACCTCAACCCAGTGAGGCAGGTATCATTTGACTGCATAGAAGAAAAACTGGGGGCACACTTAGGAAGCAAAATTTGAACCAAACGCATTTGATGTCAAAGTCAGTATGACATACTGCCCCTAAAAACTTGCCAGTGGGCTCGTTTTTATTTTTGCAGATTGGTGGCTTAATTAAGGTCTTCTGTCTTAGTCAGCAATTTCGGTCTATGATACTTGGCTGAGCCTAACGCCTAGATGTTAAAGGCAACACAAATAGAAATTCAGACGTAGAGCTGAACCAATATGAGGACATTGGTATACTTTTGAAAGAAATAAAACAATATCTGTACAAATGGAAAACATACTACCTTCTTGGATAGGAAGACTTAATATCATAGAAATTTCAATTCTCCCCCAAATCATTGTATAAATATAATGAAATATCAATTGGAATTCAAATGGAATTTTTATTGTGTCAAATTATCTAAAAATTGATATGAAAAAGTAAATGTCTGAGAAAGGCCAAGAAAAAATTTTAAGAATAGTTGAGGAAAGATAACTTGACTTAGCAGATCTAAAAACATATATGGAATGGAGTTGACATAGAAACAGGATGGGAAACCCAGAAATAGATCCCTGTGAAAAAATGTAGTATCTTTAATAAATGATGCTGGTAATCTGCTTAGAAGAAAAATAGATTTCAGTTCCCTGCCTCACATCGTATTAAAAAAAAATCTAACTGAATTAGGCCCTTAAATGTAAAACAAACAAAAAAACCAAATCATAAATTTATTACAAGAAAATCCAGGGAATATATATACATATGTATATAAATTATATTCTATATTATGATGTATAATTATATATAATTTATATTTATTTATATATATAATTTATGTTTATTTCTATATATTCATATATAAAATCTCCCCAGGGCTGTGGTTGAGGAAAAGAATAGTGTGGAATAGAAAACAATTATAGCAAGTCAGGAAATTCAGAGGCTATAAAGGAAAAGGTAAAGCATATTCAACTGTGTAAAAATTGTAGGACACTAGTTTGGCAAATAGATTGGGGAACACATTTTCAATGCAGATGATTAATAACATGTTAATATCTCAATTGTACCAAAAATTTCTGACAACTGAGTAAGAAAAAATGAAGAACAATAAATTGGAAAATGGGCGAAGGGTGTGAAGAGACAGTTCAGAGAAGATCAAGTTCAAAGATCGATGAACTCATGAGAAGATATTTAACTCCTCTAGCAGTCATTTAAATACAATAAAGTAACAGTGAGATATCATTTCAACTACAAGACTAGTAAAATGTAAAGAGTGATAACTCCTACCACTAATGGAAATGTTAGGGGAAAACTGTCCTTTTATATACGTTTCGAGGAAATGCGAATCGTGTTTTTAGAATGCGATTGGGTGATGATTTTAAAAATGTAAGATACACAGACCCTTCAACCTGGCAACCCACTCCTGGAAATTTGTCCATTAAAAACAATTTTGGTAAGAAAACATACTTGTTCAAGGTCAAAGATGTTCACATCAGTATTGTTTGCAACTACACAAATTGGAAAACAAAATCAATGCCCATCAGTAGGGGAATAGTTGACTAAATTGGGGAACATTTATATCACGGAATATTGCAAAACTTAGATTTTATTGAATATTATTTCTTACTGAATTTGAGGAGTCACCATCATATAGTTTTGAATGAGGAAGGCACATGCAGAGAATGGTGTCTTGTATGACCTACTTTTGTAATTATGACTCTTCCAGAGCACATACATATATTTGTGTATGTAAATGGCCATATGAGCATAAACAATATGAGTGGAAAGATTCAAAACAGGCTGATACCAAAGAACGTGGGAGATGAACGGGGGTGGAGAGGTGTGTGTGTACAGGGAAACAAAGAGGTTAAAAAAAGATATAAAAGATTGTTGACTTGATAAAATCAACATGAGTGACATGACCTAATTTGTGTAAAATTGTGTGTGTATGTGTGTATAAAACCATACATGGAGAGAGAAGTCTGGAAGAATATTCATTAAATATTAATAATGTATTCGTGGATTGGATATCATAGAGATGCCAGTTCTCCCAAAATAAACATGCAGATTCAATACAATCACAGTAAAATCTCAGCAGGTACAGGTATGTGTCTGCGTGTGTCCATGCACATGTGTACATGTATGTGTTGTGTGTAAATTGACAAGCTAATTCTAAAATTTATATAAAAATGCAAAGAGCAAAGCACAGTCAAGATACTCTTGACAAAATAACCAAGATGTGGGGTGGGGGAGGGAAGAGGAAGGTGTCTTGCACTATCAAATATCATGATTTAAGACTTACGAGGATATTGGGGCGCCTGGGTGGCGCAGTCGTTAAGCGTCTGCCTTTGGCTCAGGGCGTGATCCCGGCGTTCTGGGATCGAGTCCCACATCGGGCTCCTCCGCTATGAGCCTGCTTCTTCCTCTCCCACTCCCCCTGCTTGTGTTCCCTCTCTCACTGGCTGTCTCTGTCAAATAAATAAATAAATAAAATCTTTATTAAAAAAAAGACTTATGAGGATATAGAAAGTAAGACAATATAGTATCAGTGCAAAAAAAAAAAGAGAGAGATGAATAACTCAATAGAGTTGAATAGGGTGTTCAGAAACGGGTGCACATATATATGGAAACTTTATGTATGACGAAGGTGAACTACAGAGCAGTGGGAAAAGAAAGCCTTTCCAATAAAGGATATTAAGTCTATCAGATAAAATGAAGAAAGATTAAAACTTAACTCCTACTTCATTCCATATGCAAAGTGAATTCCAAGTGAATTGTGACCATCAGTGTGAGGGGTAAATCAGTAAAGCTTCTGGAAGATAACGTAAGCGAATATCTTTCTCAACTTTGGGATAGGAAAAATTTCTTAAATCTGATACAAATCCCACTAATCTTAAAGGAAAAGATTGCTACACTCGACTACATTAAAATGAAGAGCTTCACCTTATCAAAATAAATCATTAAGAGTACAAACAAGCCACAAGTGGAAGAAGAGATTTGCAACATATAAAAAACAAGAACTCAAAACCAGAATGCACAAAGGATTCTTACAAATCAGTAAGAAGACCAACGACCCAATAGAAAACTGGCAATAGACTTGAATGGGTGTTTTACAAAAGAGGTTAACGAAATGGCCAAGAAACATATGAAAAGATATTCGATCTTCTCAGTTATCAAGAACTTCATAATGCGATACACGTAACCCCTCGAACGGCTAAAATGAAAAGCGTTCATAGGGCTGTGGAACAGTGGGGTGCTGAAACACTGTTGCGGAGTATATAAATCCGGGCGATCACTTTGAGAAACTGATGCGTTGAATATACATACACACAATGACGGAGCAGTGCGACCCCTAGACGTTCACTGGACAGAAGCGTGGGCCCACGCGCAACACAAGTCGTGTACAAGAGTGCTTGTGGCGGCAATTGCTAGCAGTCTAAAACCAAAGGCACAAAGTGCTCATCGACAGCAGAATGAACAAATGCATCATAATACGTCGTTTTAATGGAATAATCACAGGGGTGAAAACAAACGAACCACATCTATGTGCCGCAACACAGATGACTTTCCAAGCATAATGTTGAACAAAAAAAAGCTCAACACAGAGAACACACTCAATTATCTCATTTATATAAAGGTCAGCAAGCATTAACTGACGGCGTTGGGGGGGGCAGTAATGATCACTGAGGAGCAGGCTAGGGAGAGTAACTGCGAGGTGACGTGAGGACGCCTGGGGAGCTGGTCACATTCTCTTCCTTGTCCGTGGTAGGGGATTCATGGGAATTCGTTTTGTGAAAATTCGTTAAGCTGTGAATTTGTGATTTGTCCACTTTTCTGTCTTTGCTTTATGCTTCAGTAAACAAATAAAAAAGAATTTTAATGGTAACTACCTCAGGATGATGGGATTTCATATAATTTTTACTTTTTCATAATGTTCCTATTCTTCGAATTATTTACAATAGACATGTATTCTTTATATAATTAAGAAAACCATAAAGCTATTTTAATTGTGAAAATAGATATTAAAACAAGTTTCAGAAATGCAAATATGTTCATTTAACTAGTGTAACTAAAGCTAGGTGCTTTTCCATAGAGTTGGTTTTAAGAAAAGATCATGAATCAGCAGGTGCACATTTTTCTTCCCCGCTTGATTACTGAATCCGCGTTGGTCTTGAGAGATCACACTCCCTACCCCTGCCGTGGGAGGAGTCTAGAGCACCCAAGTTCTGCTGCATGAGCACAGGGCCAGGTGTTATGGAAAGAGCCTGGGCAGAGAACCAAGAGAACTTGGCTCAAGTGCCAGCTCTTCTAGAAACTTCCAGCAGTGTGACCTGAGGCTAGTTACTTCATCTTTGGGGCAAAAACACTCTGATCTAATAATTTCTAAAGGCTCTTCCTGTGATTCTATAACTCAGTGATATGGAGCAGGTTCGGGAGTGTTGAGGTCAAGTGCACCGGGCAACACCAACGTCTATTCAACATGTACGAGTCACAGCTTCCAGAGTAGGCACCAGGGCTACACTAGCAAATTAGATACACAAGAGTCCCACCTGCGAGGAGTGGGCACTTTAGAGTAGGAGAGAGCCAACAAACAGATAAATGAATACGAGGTTGAAAGCCTGTCCTTCTGTGCTAAATTCTTGCTGAGAGGGCAAGATGAGGACCAGAAATCGTCCATTGGATTTGGCATTAGAGGTAAAATCCAGGACCTAAACAAGAGCGGTTACATGGGGATTTGAGGACAGAAACCAGTGAGCGCATGTTGCAAAGAATGAGAGGTGAGGAAGCAGAGATGGTCCCAACAGACAATTCAGAAGTTTTGCTAGAAAGGGACGCAGAGAGATCAGGTGGCAGCTGGAGAGGGTGCGAGGTTAAGGGAATAGATTAGCGTGTCAGTATGTTCATGGGAATGACCCTGGAGAGAGGAGATACGGATAATGTCTTTGCAAGACCAAAGTCCTGAGCAAGAGATAGAGGATTGAACCCAGACACAAGTGGAGGGTCAGCTCTGATGCGGAAGTGCCGCTCTTCCGTAAAGGTGGGATGAAAGAGAGAGATGACACAGGTGCAGGTCGGACTGAAGATTTGGTGGAGGAAAGATGAGGGAGTTCCTGTCAACTGCTTCTCCTTTCTCATTGAAGAATGCGGGGACTTTGCCAACTGAGAAGTGATATCGGATATTTAAGGAGGCGAGAGGGTCATCTGTAAGAGCAGATACGTGCACTCAAAGAGAAAGCGAAGTCCTGGGCAGTGTTGAGTTGAGATTTGTAATCGTAAAATCTTAGTAAATACTCTAATGAACTTAGAAGCCACCAATTTCTCCTCGGAGATACAAATTCGTAAGACCCAAACCCTGCTGGTACCCTACAACTATGTGAGTAGCCCCTGGGTGCTCTCTGGAAAATGCCTTGAGACCCATGATCTTAGTCTATCTGTTGTCAATAGGCCTGATATCACTAAGAAAGAGCTTGCATGGCTGTTAGGTCTAATCCAGTTGGGCAAAATGTCAGAGAAAGCTCAGATGAGTTAGGTGGAGTCTGTCATCCACTCATCTGTTGGCTCTTCCATCCATCCATCCATCCATCCATCCATCCATCCATCCATTCCATTCAACGGACCTCTTCTCTGTACCATGCACTGAGAGCTGGGATGACATCATTGTCATGATCTGAGATGAGTTATTTGGCAATTCCGTGAGTACATTTGTTCAACAAGTCTTTGTTGAGCACTAACTATTTTAAGCTGAGCCTTTTGCTGAACATCGTGGAGGACACAAGAATGCAAAAGGAATTCTCTCTACTCTCAGCAGCTTATGATCTGGAGAGGGAGACCATTCAGGGTCACGTTGTAATAATTCAGTGGAGGTAACAAGGGCTAAGGGACAGGGCAGAGGTATGGGCTCCGAGGAGGGAGCTCGGAGCAGGAAACTCTGGGTATCCAGGGCGGGGAGGCAGGGAGGCAGGGTTTGAGCTAGGCCTGATCAGCTCAACTCTTATCTTCGGAGAGGAAAAAAAAGACCCCAAACTTGAAGAAATAGCTCAGTATTAGAATGCAGTCATAAACATAAAACATTAACATGTAATTCCCTTATGCTTTTGAAAAATTACTTCATAAATGCAAAGTAAAATATTTTTCCCTTTTTATTACCTGACAATTACATATTAAGAATTTCTTTTTATGTTTAAAAACATATGCAAGCCGGGGAAGGCAGACGCCAAAATGTAATTGCTTTCCTTCTATAAGAATCAGATGTCATTTTCTTCCAACTCAACTCTGAAAAGAGATAGGGAAAAGCAAATTGTTGTATACATTAAATTTGGAAACATCTGATAGCTTTCCTCAATTAAACTATTTAAATGGAAAAAGATTGCTGTACAGCTCTATCATATCCCACTGAATAAACCCTCAGCTGAGGCAAATTGGCCATGGCAGGTACCAAATGCATTGGCAATAATGAGATTGGACAGCCCAGTGGAGGTCATTGGTAATTGTTATTATATGCAATATCGCACTGTCAGAAAAAGAAAAAACCAACTCGGTAGCAAGCAGAGCCAATGCTGGGGATCTTCTGGGAGTATCTGTGACCACCTCACCGGGGAGACTTGAGGAGCAGAGGGTGTCAGGACGGTTGAGCCCCTGGCGTGGTGAGCCTACCCTTCAGGGAGGGCTCTTTCCTGGTCTGCCGTGTGCTCTCATCATATGGGGGCAAACCAGCCCATGTCTTCTCAGCCAGCCGAGAGCAAGGTCTCAGGGATGGCACTGGGCACCGGAGTGGGGAAGGGGACAGATAGGGGAGAAGGGCAACCCAGACAGAGAGGTGGGACAAATAAAGACAAGGTTTGTGTATTTGTTGTGGTTTGGCTCAGGGCTGGCTCTGATGGGAAGCATTTTTCTTTTTTTCCTTTCTAGATTTCCAGGTGTGGAGAAGGTAGAAAGAAGCATATTCTCTTCCTCTCCGGGATTTCGGGCCTCCAGCTCAAAGTTGCAAACTTGTGGAGAAAGGGGTGAAGGGAGGAGGGTTGGGTGGTCTGGGACCTAAGTAGGCCTGACCGATGCGTTTCAGCATCTACTAAGGCCTGGCACGGAGTCCAGGTGTGGGCAGTGTCCAGGTGAAGACGGGCAGTCCCAAGCAGGTGACATGCAAAGGCCCACGGGGCTGACGCAGGCAGTGAGGGGTAGAAGGGAAGGTACTTGGCTACCATTCAGCCCCTCCCAGCACAGGCTCGCGTCCTCCACGCCATGGCGGGAAGTGCATCTGGGGCCACTGCAGCCTCTCACGCTCCAGATTTAATCAGGAGGTCACTCTGAAACCGCACATGACCGTGTTCATGGACCAAGAGCCTCGAAGGGACTGGGATGCCGCCCAAGGGCTCCTTCTGTATTGCTCAAGGTTTCTAGCATTTTCAAGAGCTATGGCATCATGTGAAGAACGGAGGGAGGGCGGACGGCGAGCAGGTGAGGCCTCTGACATCATGAAGCCTGATGACGGTAGTCAGAGTAAATCCATCAGAATCAGGCCTCCTGCTCTCAAAGACATCTTGGCGAGTATTCCTAGTGCTGAGTAGACTTCCTGAATTTGTCCAAGGGCAGCAACAGCTAAGACCCCAAATAACCGTCCTGGGGGGAAGAAACAGCTGGAGAGAAGGTCAGGCACCTGCATGGTAAGCTGATCCAACCTGAGGAACACGGCTTTTGAGCCGTGGGATGCTTGGGTGTCGCCTAGTTTGGCACCCTACTCCGTGCGGAGACCCCTCTGAGACAGGGCTCCCCAGACCCAGCTGCGCTAGAAAATTTCTTGGAGACCTCCGTGCAAAATACAGGGATTTCCATGCTCCCTGTCTTGCCTATATAGCCAGAATCTCTAAGGATGAAGGTCCAGAGAGTTGTATTTTAAGCAAGTTTGCTGGAGAGTTCTGGACCAGTGACGGGACCTGGAGATGGGAAGCGCGGTATATCCCTCACTGTCTTTGCTGGAAGAATTCTCAACGCAGAAGCTCATTCCTTACAGGCCATGTGTTCTGCTGTAAGTCGTGCCTGATTGCCAGGAAGGTGTCTGTATTGCACTAATACCTGATTCTGAGTCAGTTCTTCCCCAAGTTTAGCTCTTACCTATCTGATTAGGAAGCAAGTGTGTATTTAGTAACCCAATTGCATAATTCTTCTTCAAATGGTGACTCAAAAAAGTCCATTTCCACTGGGCTGATGGCTGAGCGTAAGAGTCCGGGCGGACTGCGAGGCGGGCACTGCGTTCGTGCGCACTCGTTTGGGTGACAAGATTGCATTCCTTCATTCTCGTTAAGTCCCTCTTCCCTGCATTGTGAGCTGGTGATACACAGGAAGCAGACCATAGATTCCACCCTCACGGAACCGGCAGCCCAGGGGAGAAGCCACGCACCTGTGTAACTCTTGTCTGCCTTCCCAAGTGGATAGAGGACCGGGGAGGAAGGCCCCGAGGGAATAGAGTTGATCGGGTATGGCTTCCTGGAAGAGGTGGCATTTGAGCTGGACTTGATGGCTGATGATCCGCTGGAAGTGAAGATGTGGTGTTATGGGTGGAGGGAGCAGGGGAAAATGGGGTGTCTATCGGAGGAGCGAGGAGTACAGCAGGCGGTATGGGATGGCAAAGTGGGGAGCACCTTTCGATGCTCAGGGGTTAGGCTTTCTGCTGAGGACGTAACCCTCCTCCTCCCTCCTTCACATTGCATGCTGGATCTCAGAGCTGGGGAAACACACCGGGGCAGCCCTACCCTACCGGGTGCCGCTGTCTCCATGTGCGATTCAGTTTAAGGTCGTTCAGATCTAAAGAAATTGTTTTAGAAATGCCTGGGACACCTGGGGGGCTCAGACTGTGAAGCATCTGCCTTCGGCTCAGGTCATGATCCTGGGGTCCTGGGATTGAGCCCCACCTCGGACTCCCTGCTCAATGGGGAGTCTGCTTCCCCCTCTCCCTCAGCAGCCAGTGGCCAGGTATTTATTCCACATCTGTTGGATTGTCAGCAGTGAACAGGCCCTGTTTCATGCCTGGAACAAGTCCGATCGACTGAAGGAGAAAGAGAATTTTCTGGAAATTGAATAGGTAGCTCACCTGTCTCAAGCATGGAGAAATGGGTAGGGAGGAAAGGCAAGCACCGCCCAGCCAAGATCACACCAGCAGCACAGCCTGCTTAGGACTGTTAGGAAAAGATTATTCCTCACGCTTGTTAAAGTGAGAGCCATTGTGCTGGGTGTCGGGCGCGGCGGGGGGTGTGGCAGCAGGGGAGAGAAATCAGGCTCAGTTCTGAAAACAACGAGGACCAGCGGGGATGGATAGGCAAGGAACAGGAGCAGCGCGTGGAAAGTTACAAAGGCTCGGGCAGAGTCTTGTTAGACCAGCTCAGCAGGACTCTTGCGGAAGGCAGGCGGAGTATAAGTTTGGGGTCCCCGCTGGGGCTGAGGAACTTGGTCAGACACGGAGGGTGGCAGATTTCTCGTCTTACTAAGCCGGCCAAGGACAGAGCACGAGGTCGGGGAGTAGTCGGACCGAGAACCCAGAGAAGCCTGACTTCCATTTGGTCAAAGGAGAGTCTTTGTCAGGCCCCTGGGCTAGTACTGCTGTCATTGCCCGCTCCCGATAGCGACCTGTGACTGTCCTGGCAATTTCGGGTCACTCCCTCTAGAGCCCAAGTCCAGGCTGGAGGAGGCCTTGGGCGGACCAGGTCTGGGTCACCCGTCTTGGCCAGAGCCGCCGGGGGAACACGCGGCCAAGCCGGAAGGGACGAGAGTTCCTTGCAACCACAGAATCAGGTAGGAACCCCGGGGGAGCCCACGCCGAGGGCCCGGACAAGAGTTCAAGTATGAGTATGGATGATGGAGACAGGAAGGGCAGAACGGAGTCAGTAGAGGGAGAGCGCTTCTCCCAACGCGAGGTGAGGCGGGGTGTCATATGGGGGATGGGCCAGAGCGGGGGGTTCCCCCTGAGTCAGGCAGCTCAACAAGGGCTCATGAGAGGGGCCTTCCCTGAGAAAGGGAGGCCCTGCGTCCCCCTGCACAGAGGAGGGAGTGCCCCTGGTGAGTTTGGGGGGCAGTGCATAGGTGGACCTGCCTGGTCGTGACCTGTGTCTACACGGGGTGAGACAGACAGTGAATACGAGATTCGGACCCCGGGCTAAGGAGTCTAGACACTCCTTTCGGCAACCAGCTTTCCTTTCCCCACTTAACCCCACACGACTCCTTGCCTTAGCCAGACGCAGTAATAAGGGAAGCAACCATTTCTACAGTGCTCTCTCTGTGCCAGGCCCCGCTCAACGCCCTCCACGTGCACTAATGAATTTAATCCTCACTACAGCCTTTTCAGAAAGGTTCTATTACTATTTCCATTTTGCAGATATGGAGACTGAGGCCCCGTGAGGCCCATTCTGGTACGTGTGTGGCCCCTGTTAGCCCTTTGCTACTTGCGTACCTGCATTACAGTACATAGATGCTATTTTTGTTCATGCCCCCTATGCCTTCTTCAAAGAAAGTTCCAGAAGGGGGGAAACACACCTTTTCATCTTTGTACCCTCAAAACACCACGCGCCATGCTTAGTGTGTCTAATAGAAGGCATCCAGCACATTTTCATGGAGTGGACAAAGTAAAGCTTTCTAGGCAGGGGAATGATGTGGTGAACAGGAGTTTGGAGGGTCTGCCCACTGGCAAAGTGGATTGAAGAGGAGAGGCTGGAAACGGAACCCACGTGGTCCTGAGCTGTGTCTGATGGCCGTGACCAGCACAGCGATCTGCCCAGAGAACCCACGGCCATCTGGGGCTCATCTCCGACTTCCAGGTTGTACCTCAAATTCTTGGCCCCAAGTTTTCCAGTCTTTTCCTGTTTCCCAGCTTTGTGCAACCATATTTCCCGCCTAAAAGGGTCCTTCTGTGGAATTCATGAGACACTCAGCTGTCCATAGACGTGAGGCTCTGTGAACTTTGTTTTCAATCCTAACATTTGGTTCATTTAATTGAGGACTGTAAACGTAATGAACACCTCTCAACTATCAAAGGACATTAGGAACAACTCACAAACACAAGTAACCTTGGTCCCAAAGATAAAAAGGAAGCAGGCACAATATGGCATCTCGCTGTTTATAATCATCCGTTAACAAAGTGAGCAATTCAGGCAAACGCTGAAGGAGCAGCACGAACCCGGCGCCGGGGCTGGCTGCCCTCACCTGGCCTCTGTAGGTGGCCGCACAGGGCTCTAGACCAGTGGCTGTCCGGGGGAGGGCCGCCTTGGAATGTCTAGGGCTGTGTGATTTGAGAGCAAAGGTGTCATAATGTAATATAATTTCATTTGAGGGTTACTCTTAAACCTAATTTTTAAAAAATGTCAACTACGGAAGTTGTCCTTCTCCTCCCGGGACCTGATGATAATTTCCGAGGAAGCAGAGCTGGGGCCTTGCCCATGGGGGTTATCATGGGAGCCTTTATAGAAGAAATAATATTTCATTAGAACATTTTTCCTTCCTTCCTTCCTTCCTTCCTTCCTTCCTTCCTTCCTTCCTTCCTTCCCACTTATACATTTATACCCCCACCCCATTCCAAAGAGGACATGAGATGGATAAATCCTTTTGGATAATTTCTAAGAGGCACTAGGCTGCAGTTCAGGCCATCACTTCCTGACAGTGTCCAGGGAAGCCTCGGGGGCCATCTCTGTCTGCAGGTGCCTGTGTTTATCAGTGAGGGAACCGTCCTCAGAAGTCGCTAGGCATGGCTCATGGCCTGATGAGCGGATCCTACACTCGTGCCCAAACCAGCTTCTAACCAAAGGGAATGTAATTCCTAGAACTAGCTAGACCAGTCAAGGCGCGCCCTGAGTCACACGGGGGCAGAAGAAGCCACTTGCCCGGAGAAGGCAGAGGGTAGGAAAGGAACCCGGGAAGGTAAGCAGAACAACTTCTCCATGCCCCCACAGAACAGGAGCACAGAATTCTGGCGGGCACAACAGAGGGAGGTTATCTGATCTGACCTTGGGAATGACAGCGTGGTCTGGCCTTAGTGTTTTTAATGAGACTTCCATAGTCGTTAGCTATTATTATTGCTAATGGCTGGGAAGGGACTAAAGCGGCATCATGGAGATTCTAATAAGGGAACAAATGGTGGGTTTCATTGTGTGTGTTTCCCCCCCAAATCGCAGCTGACAGTTGCCCCTGACTAGAAGGTAAGGGGCTGGGGCAGAACGTCCATAGCCCCCAACTCTCTGAAAATTAGCCCACCTGTCGTCTCCGGCTCAATTGCCAAACATCATTCACAAACCTTCCTTTTACCTACAAAGTTGTGTCCACGCCCTACAGATCTATGTACTGGTAAGTAGTCGGTGATGCTCATTGGTCTGAGGGATTGAAGCTATGACCCCTACATTAAACACTTACTACAAGGGAATGAAGACCTGTTCACCAGGAGTAAGGGAAGACAATTGCGAATTTCCACCCAACCCGAGAAAGGCTTCTGTTCTCCTTCTTCCCTACCCTTTCAGATCCTCTCCCTTCTACAGGCACCACAACAGTCCCTAATGCCTGCTGGCGAAGTTGGATCTGGGTAAGGTTATCAGTATTTGAGGTCCTTGTGCAATCAGCATACCCAGATGACGGGATAGGAAGCACACAGTTGAAGGAAACTGACAACTGGATGCAATGTGGAAGCTTATCCGTGGATCTCTATTTCCTTAATTTTTAATTAGCAAAAATTTTCAAACACACAAAACATTGTAAGAATAGGACAATGAATACCTCTCTGTCCTGCATCCCGATTCAGTGACGGTTAGCCAGTTGCTGTATTTACTTTCCCCCCCCTCTCTCAGATCGTTTGAAAGCAAGTCCCCGACATGTTGACACATTATCTCTAAATACCTTAGCCTGTTTCTCCGAAGAACGAGGACACTCTCCTGCTTAAGGACGATACCATCATGCCGAAGAAAATGAACAAGAATTCCCTGTATCGTGTAAACCAGGCCTTCTCCAAGTTTCTTTGTTTGGGGAACTATAATCCAATTAAAGTTGTTAGCATGGTTTTTCAGACACATGGAAGCGTGTGTGTGTGTGCGTGCACACGCGTGTGTAATTAAGCTCATGAAGTGTGGTGTGGGTGTGGGTGGTGTGGGTAAACACGAACGCACGAGCGTATATGTATATGTGTGCACGTGTGAGCATGCGTGTTGGGTACTCACATTTGTGGTGGGCACGTCGTGGGTGTGTGTCGAAGCGGGGGGATGCCGGGGATCATCTTTGAGCAAAACGAATCAAGATGTGCGAGAAAGAATACACTTCGTTTTTTCTTTCCTCAAATGCATTTGAAGAAATGGGAGTGAAGCGCCTGAAACTGTTGAGTGGAGCCAATCTTGGCTGAGGAGGCTGAAGATACTAATGGTTTTGTTCCCCTTGATGGATTGATTCAGGTGTCCCTCTCTCCCTTCATCTTGGAAGAGCTCTCTCTGAAAGGGAGCAGGCACAAAAGTCCTTTCTCTTCTCAAAAGGGTCAGCGTTATCTTCGGTTTGGCTCTCCAGGCCTGCAGCTGGCGCACAAAGGCAGGTGTAATTACTACGTGACGTGCGCGGACGGCGGGCCTGGAAATTCTCCACCGCTCACTCTGCTCAGAATACATTTCAATTTGGTGCTGTGAATTTTACATTGAAATGAGTTTTTTCTTTAAAACCCTGGAGAAAACAGCCCCTGCACGGGAGCGTTAACAAATTGCTTTGCAAATCTAGGCTACAGTGAACATTCAATTTGAGGAGGTCAAATCAAGCTTGGGCCCCAAAGCCCAAAGCCTGGGCCCAGCCAGCCCGAGTTGGCTCTGGGGCGGATGTGGCCATGGATTTGGGCTCGCTTTAGCCGGTGCCACCCCTCCTGGGCCTCTCTCTGGGCTGACTCCCGCAGGGCCCTTCCAGATGCCCACATGTCTCTGCCCCAGGGTGGGAGGTCTAGGGCCGGTGAGCTGCTGAGACCCGGAGCCTGGCTCAGCTGTGCGGTCCCTTGGGGGAGAAGGACGAGACAAGTGCAGGCTGGCGGGGACTGTGAAACCTGACAGAGCAGGATGCAGAGACCAGGGCTCAAGAGCTTCCTTAAGGTCCCCCTACTGGTCATTGTCATCATCGAAATAGTAACATGCCTTGAGTGTCAACGGTCTGCCAAGCATCATGCTGAGGGCTTTAGATTTGCCTGGCTAGCCACGATGATAAGACAAGTTTTTTACCAACCAGTTTCTCATTTCTATAGATAAGGAAACGGAAGCAAAGAGAGGTGGAGTCACCTGAAGTCATGCAGCTGGGATTTGCACTTGGACGTGTCCACCTGAGAGTCTTCTTTGGTGAGCAACAGTCTATGCTGTTGGACCTCACTGCCTGCCCACCTGGCCCCGTGCCTGCCTTTGAGGTGTCCTGGCTCCAGCCTCCCCCAGCCTTGCCTTTCCTCTGCCACAGAGCCAGCTTCCTCCTAACCTGCCAGCCTGCAGACGCTCCTGCCTTTGCATCCGGGCTCCAGGCAGAGGGAAGCCTCCAGACCAGTCCTCTACTAGGGGAAGGGCTGACGCTTAACCTTGGCGAAGTTGAGTTCTGGCCCCAGACCTGACGTCTTTTAGACCTGTCCTATTTTCTTTGAGCTGAGAGCAAAGGAGATTCACGTTGTCCTGCTTGTCTTGTGTTTACTGTGTTTCTCAGCATTCAGTGGCTCTGTGCCCTCACCCTCCCTGCCACCACTCACCCCTGCTCATGTTCCAAGGGAAGGCTGGGGGCACCCAGAAGCCGAGGCTGTGGGCTCCATGATGACCCGCCGCTCACACATAGGAGGTAAGGCTAAGCCCCAGCGGGTCCCGAGGACTGCGTGCGATGAGCCCAGGGCTCCCGGCAGCCTTGCCTCTGCGTTAGAGTCACTTCTCTGGTGGCCAAACATGACCACGTGAGCGGTCCCTCGGGATGTCCTAGCTGGAGGGGCCCCGGCACTGGGGTGAGGGGGAGCCTTATCAGGCCTCTTCTGCCACCCTGAACACAGCGTCTGTCCAGCCGTGGAGATCAATCGGCCCCAAATAAGCATCCGGAGCTGCCGTAAACCCAGTCCCCAGGGCCCTTGCCACGAAGCCTGGGGCAGCTTGGGGACCTGGATTAAAATGATACGTTTTCAATTTGGCCTTAAACGAATTCACCAAATCGGCATCTTTGATGTCAAGTGGAAGTGAATTCCACAAATCTCAATTTATTTTATGGGGAAGAGTTATTGATTTTTTTTTTATCGTCTGCTTCTTCTTCTTCTCCCCTCCCAGCTGCCAACCCTCTTCCACCTGGATTGAATTGTTTGATTTAAGAGCGGCCGTTCAGAAAGAGGAAGAGACACCTCCCGCTTCATTCCACACCTCCCCCACCATGCCGTGCCCAGGCACAGCCCTTCAGCAGCAGGGCCCCGCGACAGGTGCAGCCGGGCAGGGGCAGGCCCCGGGCAGGACTTCCCTGGCTGGGCGGGAACGGCCACGCGTGTCCTCGTGGGCCCCCTGCCACATCTTCTCTGTGTGCGCCCACATTCGGCCCTGTCGGTGCCTGTTTAAAGGCTTTTATATGTCGTGTGTTCCCATGTTCTTTCCCTGTGTTGTGTCATTCACCCTCCTGAGGCCCTGCGATGGCTGCCCCTCGTCCCTGCAGCAGGTCCACCACCCAGAGCCTGGCACGAAAGGCCCTGTTAATCAGGACCCAACCTGTCTGTCCGGCCACTTCTCCAGCTGGCCTTCCCTTCCCTTCTGGAACATCTTTTACTTGTGAAGGTATTTGTACTTCCGGTACCTGGAGACGGTGAGGGGGGCAATACTTATCTATCACGCCCAGGAAGCACGTGCTATGACTCACACGAGCCTGCTCTCGGCCCAGCCTCTGCTTATGCCCTCCACCCCGGGCTGTGCGTGAGGCCATCCCAACCACGCCCGCCCGCGCGGACTCCCATGACTCCGGTTGTACCAGCTCCAAACTCAGTACATCTCGAAGGGAGCTGTTGATCCCCCCACCCTGCTCCTCCCAGGGGCTTGCTGTCTCGAGTGAAGGCTCCACCACTCATTCAGGTCTCTGCTGAGAAGTCCAGAAGCCATCGTGAGTTCATTTCTTTCCCTCATACCCGAGTCAAGTCCATCAGTGAATCCTAGTGGTTCCACCTCATGGTACACAGAATACTGGCCCCCAAGGATGCCTGCGCTCTACTCCCCGGAGTCTGCGAATATGTTACCTTACAGGCAAAAGGGACTCTATTATTACGATTAAGGCTGAGGACCTTGGGATGGGGAGATTACCCTGGATGATCTGGGTGGACCCAATGCAGTCATGTGAGTCCTTAAAAGGGAGGACCTTTCCAGGCTGTGGTCAGAGCGAGAGGTGACCGTATGGAAAGGATCCGAGGCCCTGTTGTTGGTTCTGTAATGTAGGGAACTACGTGCAAGGTCTGGACAGCAGCCTCCGGAAGCCCGAAAAGGCAAGGAAATGGATTCTCCCCAGGACCTCTGCAGAGGAATGCAGCCCTGCAACATCTTGATTTTAGCCCCGGGAGAACTATTTCTAACCTACAGATCTTGAAGATGATACATTTTTTAAAAAAAGGTTGTATTTATTTATTTACAGAGAGAGAGAGAGAGCGGGGGGAGGGAGAAAGAGGATCTCAAACAGACTCTGTGCTCTGAGCACAGAGCCCGACTTGGGGCTCGATCTCATGACCCTGAGCCCAAATCAAGAGTCAGACGCTTAACTGACTGAGCCACCCAGGCGCCCCTACGATGACAAATATATGTTGTTTATCACCAAGTTTGTGGTTGCCAGTCACGGCAGTGATACAAAACAAACACGGGCCCCCATCAACACATCCTGAGTTGCCTGTCTTCCCTCTTCACTGGCCTCCTTTCTTACCCCTGGCACCAGCTTTCCTCACGCCCACCCCCTACAGCCAATCGTCCACCAGGAACCAGAGAAGTCTCACTGTT
Organism: Ursus maritimus; assembly: GCF_017311325.1. Classification (NCBI taxonomy): domain Eukaryota; kingdom Metazoa; phylum Chordata; class Mammalia; order Carnivora; family Ursidae; genus Ursus; species Ursus maritimus. The sequence goes on along the minus strand of NW_024424230.1, from coordinate 25,795,085 downwards.
GCCTCACTGTCCTTGAGCCCTTTCTAAGAAGCTAACTGCTTAACGGATGTGTATCTTCTCTTAAGGGCAGGGAGTATGGTTTCTTGGCCTTCTCAATCTTTGCCTCTCGAGGCTGGGCACGTGGCAGGGCCTCAGGACTGTTGGGGAATTTTCTTTGCAAGTGTGAGCTTCTCTACGTGGAGGACCTGGACCTCTCCCCTGCTACACCGTTGCTCACACCTAGCTTCAAGTGGTCTCTGTGATGCAGGCCCGCGGTCATCCTACCTCCTCTCTCCCACCCTGCGCTTTTCTTTGCAATCTTTCTAAGTGCTGTTAACTTTCTGCTACTGTCGGTTCTCCTCAGCCCTGTGGTGGGATGATAAGCACAGTCCCATTTGATGGACGATGGAACTGAAGGGAAGACAGGTTCTGTGGCTCGCCCAAGGTCGCACAGGTAATTAATGGCTGGATGGATCCCCTGATCCCTAGCCCGTGTCTTTTCCTGCAGACCACAGAGCAGCGAGCCCTCTTCCCTCCCCTCGGGGACTGAGGAGCCCCAACCTGATATTACGGGCACGAAGCTTTTAGCGGAGGTGGGAGGGCAGGAAGCGCTGTGGTTAGGTGAGCTCTGTGTGTGTGTGTCTAACGGCTCTTCCTCTTCTCTCCTCCCATTCATGGTCATTCATTCATCAGCCAGACCTCATTCAAGACTCATTCATCGAGGGCCTCCCCTGCGTCGGGCTTCCTGCTTGGCATCGAGGCCGCTGGGGAAGGAAGCAGGAGCCCGCTCACCAGAGCCCGTTCTCCCCCCGGGAGGCTGGGTTGGAGACAGCTCGCTCGGCAGGTAAGAAATCAGTTCCCTCGAGATAACTTGATAAACTCAGCACAAAGTTATGCACAGCCACAAATAATCAACGAATCCTTGCAAAACACTCAAATTGGAATTGACTTCCCCAGGGCTACCTGCTCCCTCTGCCCTTCCAATGAGGGGCCTATGATCCAGGCTGAGCTAATCACAGAACCTTAGTGACTCGTCCAAGGGGAGGGCTGGTGACCCAACCTGGACATCAGGGGCCTTTCTCAGCATTTAAAAACTGTATGTGAGACCGAGAAACTCTTTTTGGGGGGTGAGGGAGGATGAGCCCATAGTCACATTTCTGCCACTGTGTAGGGCCGCAGGAAGGAGGTCAACGGGCAGAGCCAAGGCATGGAGGGAGAGAGTCACAATGGTGACTAAGTCCCCAGATCAGGTATCCCTGAAGATTTCGGTCATCATTAACCCAGCAGTCCTGAACTCATGCTCTCGTAGAGCTCCGTTGAGTGGTCAGCGGTGCCCAGCCAGCTCCCTTTGTCCGCCTGGCCTTGAAGACCACGAGGCCGCCTCATAGGTCCTCAAGCAGGGAAGGCCCTTCTTTCCGCAGGGGCTTGAGGGTGGGGCCCCCTGGCCTGAAGTCAGGGGCTGCTTGGGGAGAAGCTGTCTTCCCTTCTGCTTAACCCAAAACAAGGTTGTGAGCGGGGTGAGTACCCGCATGTGTTCATGCTACCTGATGTGTGACATGAGCCCGAGCACGGGGCACTGCCGCTCAGCGGGGCATCGGCATGTGGCGGCTTCCTTCTCTACCCGTGGCCTACAAGCCACTGTGCTGCTTCTCCCACCTCCCTTCCTCAGTGACAACTCTGATTCGATACACTTCTGGTCACTTGCAATGATGAAAACTGTCCAGTTTAAAGTGAAAGTTCAAGCTGAGTTTGGATCGCGTCTCTGCCTCTCCCCAGGGCAGTCTGACCGGATGCCCGACCCCCTGCGTATTATCGGGAGCACTGACGATGGGTGGGAGGGTGGGGGAGGGGAGGCTGTCCAGGCTCTAGTAGGCGACCCAGGCCCCTTCTCTCTTCAGGGAGCAGCTGCTGGGGGGAGCGGTCACTAGGGCAGGGACAGGTGTCCTTTTATCCAACAGATACTGGGGTGCCTGCTTCTTTGTGTGCCCCTGACAGGCTGGCATCGCCAGGGGAACAGGCATGTGAACGCTGCTGTCTCACAGGCCCTCCTGCGAGCTCTCTGTGCGCCAGTTCCCTGACCTGGGGGTTTGAGCCCCGCTCTGGGCTTCGTGCCTTCTAGACCCTCCAGCTCTTCACTCCAGGGAGCAGGGGACCCACCTGACAGCTGGAGAGTGCCCATATGCTCCCACGAAATGAAATGAGTCTCTCTCTCTCACCTCCCCGCCTTTACTCTGTCCGGCTGAATCAATCAGATTCCCGCTGAAGTGGTCCCAAATGTTTTCCCGGCTGGTCTCTGGGATCGCGGGGTCCTTCAGCTTACTTATCTATTTGAATATTCAGGAAGGACAGGGGGTTCTACCCTGGAGGGGCTTGGAGCTTAAGTGGGAGGTGCGACTGCCGCCGTCAGAGAGCCAGCAAGAGGACTCCACATCGACGGCTTCGTTGCACGTGGGCAGAGACAGACAGAGCTCATAGGGGGTTCAGAGAGGGGCTGTCGAGCCAGACCATCTAGGTTTACCACTTGTTCGCTGTGCAGCTTGGGTGGTTTCTCTCCTCTCTGGGCCTCAGCCTCCTCCAACAGCACATACCCTAAGGACGGTAATAGTACTGCCCTTGCGTATATATGAACACTGAGGACAGAGCTCGGCACAAAGCAAGGACTGGATGAGAAGATGATGGCGATGCTCCGCGACGGCCAGCATGGGCAGGGCTGATTCTCTGCAGGGAGCAGGGCGAGACTGTGGGCTGGTGGGCTGCCACCAGACGGGAGGGGATGGAGCCCCTGGATCCTTGTGGAGGACGGGCCACACCCTTCCCAGGGAAGCAGAAGTGCCGCTAGCATCTTTCCCTCCGTGGTGCGATCAGGGAAAGTGCCAAGGGGGTAGGAGCAGCAGAGTCATGCAAGGACAGCATCGGGGGCAGCCAGGAGTGGGGATGGCGGCGGGGGTGTCGCGGCGGGGGTGTCATAGCTTGGGCTCCGCTCCCAGATTTGGAAGTGTGGAGGGGCCTGCCACCAGGGTGCAGGGGGGTGGCTGTGGCAGACAGGCTGCTGGTGTCCTGGAGAGAGGCCCCCCGCCCTGGCAGAGCTCTGTGCCAGAGCCTGGGCCTCTGCAGCGCAGTGGGGTCCCAGCCGGACAGCCCCTCCCTGGGAGAGGCGTTCCACGGGACTGTTCTCTACATTAGATGTGCTTTTTAGCTGATCACCGGACTCTCAGGAACAGACACCTTGCCTTGCCTGAGGTTGCACGGGGAAGGTGAGGCAGAGCCGGGCCCGGAAGCTGAATCTTCAAATCAAAGTGCCCGCCCCCGCAGCTTCCTTCACCTCAGGAGGAGAAGAGCGTTGGATCACAGGAAAACAGGGGCCACGCCCTGCAGGCCTGGCATTGCGCACCAGCCTCCAGCCGTGGCTCCGTGGCTCCGGACGCCCCGTGTATTTGCGGAGGGCAGCCCGAGGCTCCCCACTGCAGCTCTGCAGAAAGGCCGCCCACAAGGCTTCCCACAGCATCTGCCAAGAATACACCGACATAATAATTTCTTTGACCTCCACCACATGAGTTTCTGAAAAGAACAAAACAGCATCATTCCCTGGCATTTACAGTTTAAACCTTTCCTATTCAAGTTTCTAACAAAAAAAGCCACCAACCCATTCTGGCCGTGATTAAAATTCATAGGCTTGCTGCAGAGAACAGATGCAGGAGCAATTTTAGGCCAGTCATATCCCAGGTCTGCAAAATTAATTTGACAGCTTTGCATTAAAGCACTGATCAATATCCACTTTAGAGCGGCAGAGGCTAACTGAGAAAAAATAAGTGACCGGAGTGTTACCAGACGAGAAAAAATGAATCTTGGAGACTTTTTTCCCTCTAAGCTTGCACCTACATCAGAAGTCCTGACCTCAATCCATTGATCGGCTGCAGTTAACATGACAAAAGGCCCAGCAGATAGACCGTGTGGCCTACCAGGGAACAATCACCCGGATACACTAAACGTTTGACGGAGTGGCTAGACTGTGGAATTAGTCTTGGCTTTCCAGGGCGGCCCCCAGCCCGGCCTTCCTGAGCCCTGTCCCTCCCTCCACCGACAGCCATTTGCAGAGACCAACTTTTCCCAAACTTCCTGCCGTGAATGGCGAATGGCGTGGGGATGTGGCCCCCGGGGAAGCTGGGGGCTGGCTGGAGGCCAGCGGGACCAAACCCTTCTTGAGACAGCGTTTGACAATAGAGGCATCGGACCTAAGTCAGCTCGGCCCTCCAAAGGGTTTGGTTCAAGGCGGGGGCAAGTCTGAGACACGGAAAGGCCCAGGTGGATGGTCAATGAGCTGCCAATTCAGGGCCTCCTCTGAACCTAGGTGGGTCTGTTCCTAGGTCTGCTTGCCTACTTGCCTCTCGCATCCCGTGGCCGGATCACATTTCACCAATAAGTCAATGAATCTAAAACGAGCATCCACTAAGGATGGGCCTGTGCTGGCTCTGCAGACAGAGGAAAGAGCATCGCCCTGAGCCCCAGGTGGGCCCTTGCCTCCTCCCGGAGGCTGTCCTAGGGGACACTCGGTGCGCTCATCTGCGGACGTGCGGCTGGCCAAGCACAGCAGTGCCTTCTCACGGAAACACGAGGGGAGCCGCAACTACAACCGCAGACACAATTGAACATTTTCTAGTAGCCACATTGCGAGAAATGAAAAAAAGTGACCCGAGTTTTGATAGCACATGTAACTCAATAAAATACTATCTCATGTCACCATGGAATGAATATAGAAAATTATTAATGAGAGAATTTGCATACTTTCTGTTTTGGTTCAAAATCTTACAGCACATTTCACTGGGACTGGCCACCTTCAGGGGCCCGATGGCCACAGCGCCTGGGGGCTACTGCGTCCGGGGAGGCAGAGAGAGAGACTCCCGGGCCCATCTGGGGCTCTTTCCCGAACAACCCCAAGTAGGAACCCTATCCTCCCCTTCCTCGCTCCCATCCCTGCCACTTCTAACCCTTGGCATGAACGTTGTTTGGCCCTCATTCATCCCACCAGTTCTTGAACACCCTGCCGATGAAGCAGTTGTCATGGCCAAACTGTGACGTCAACAGTCATTGGAGGTCATGGCCAAACTGTGACGTCAACAGTCATTGGAGGTCATGGCCACCCTATTCAGACACACGTGGGCCAGTGGCTCCCCAAGGACGTGGTGTGTCCTGCTCCTCCGTTTAACCATCATACCAGGACAGTGTCTGGCCCATAGAGGGTCTGGCACTATGTATGTATGTATGTATTAAAGATTTATTTACTTATTTTAGAGAGAGTGCGTGCGCATGATGGGGGAGGGGCAGAGGGAGAGGAAGAGAGAGAATCCCAAGCAGACTCTCCGCTGTGAAGGGAGCCTGATACGGGACTTGATCTCAGGACCCTGAGATCATGACCTGAGCCAAAATCAAGAGTCAGCCACCCAACCGACTGAGCCACCCAGGTGCCCCTGGTCTGGCACTGTATTTAATAAACCTTTATAAACCACTTATTACATACCAGGTACCGTCCTAAGCATTTGGCAAGTATTAATACAATTAACCCTCCCGTCAGTGGTTTACCGTGCTGGCTGTTATGAGCTCCCTTTTATAGACAGGGACACAGGACGGTAGGTGACTTGCCTGAGGTCTCACAGCGAGTAGGTGGCAGAGCAGAATTCAAGCCCAGCAGTCGGGCTCAGCCTTCTCACTTCTCATCACCACTCCACTCTGCCTCTGGTTAAAGTTCCTTGACGCTCAGGACACGTGGAGGCTCAGGACTGCCCTTCCTGGGCAACCCCAGTGGAGTTCCCTTCTGATCCCCGCGATGGCGCCCAGCTTTCGGCACCTCACAGGTAGGCTCCTGGTCAGTGACCTGCTCGGGCCCTTGTCAGGAGGCCAGCGTCCTGCCTGCTGCGGCCTGGCCCTTGGAATGAACCGTCGCCAGGCGGTCGGCCTGGGGTAGCTGACCCGGAGGCAGGAAGCTGAAACCGGACCAGGGCTCTCCTGCAGCTCTTCTGTTCAGAAGGGCTGTGTGCCCAGCAGCAACTCAAGGCTCTTGGTCTATACCCAGGTCCCAATCATGTCTCTGCCACAGTCTGGCTTTCTGACCTTGTATTGGTCACTTAACCTCTCCGGAGGTGCAGGCTTTTAGCAACGATAAACCCCCAAAGAGCACCTGGTTCCACCTGCCACTAGGGGCGCTTGGGATCAACTGATGTCATATCCTTGGAAGAGCCTTAAAAATTATGAAGTAGTATGCAGATGTGACGTCTCGTTGGTGTTTGTGCATTAGTCGATGGTGGAAACACAAGGGCTTGGGTCGTGATCCCAGGGGCACAGTGTCTATGTCTGGGCATACCCCTCTCTGATCCTCTTCCCCTGCCCGAAGGAGCAGAGCTCCTGTCTTTAGAGCTTTTGATTTCAGGCAACTTTGCAGAATCCTAGGCGGTGGAATTGCTTCAGCTGATTGGTCTGATAAATAAGGAGCGGGTGGTCAGTCACCTGGGTGGATACAGTATAAATAAGCATTAAGACACAGTGAGGGGGAGGTCTCTTTACAGACCCTTCCAAGATTAGCTGCCACTAGGTAACAGGGACTCCATTGCCATTCTGGATTTTAATCTGGACACCAGTAAGCACAGGTACTGTTTTACTTTTGCCATAAATCTTTAGGAGGTTGCTCTCAAAGCATGGCTTCGTGGGAACCAGATACTCTGCCAGGAGCTCTGTGATCCAGGCTCATGACTTCCCCTTCCCTAGCTCAGCTTCCCCCCATGTAAAATAAAGGCGTCAGGACCTGGCGCTCTTGGAGGTGTCACTACAAGAGCCCAGAGAAGGGGCTACAGGTGTTTTGAGATCGAAAGAACTTGGAAAATGAAGACGCCAGTAGTGAGGGTGTCAGGTCATCAGCTTCCCAGGGGTGAATGTCAGGTACCCCACTAGGGGTTCAATGTTTAGCTCTCTTACCGGACCTGATCAAGCAGGCACTTTGAGCCCCAAGTAACAGATGAGAGAGTAAGCAATCGGACCAAGGACACTCAGTAGCAGGTGGTGGGGCGAGCACTGAAACCAAGTGTGTCTGGCTGCAAAGCCCAGACTCTTTCTTCGAACCCACCATCCCCGGAGCCCCAGAATGCCAAGGTCAGCACACACACAGACACCTTCACTCTCACAATAAAGAATACACGATTTCAGCCCTGTCGTTTCTATTCTACTGTAATGCCTCTGAGCCTCCTCGGGAGAAAATGTCTCACGTTTGGTTGCATTTGTCTGAATGGGCGTCTCTTGCAGGCAGAGACGGGCGTACCCCCACTCCACGCCACCATCGCCATGCCATCCCCCTCACCCACAGACAGTGGTACTTAGCTGGTGGGGGGATAGTCTCAAACTCTTGGTTGGTTTCTGTTGGCTTTTTGGTAGCAAAGCGGAGTTTTCATGAAGCATCCCGGCTCTCTGTGTCCACTGTGGTCAATGACTTCTATTTATGCGGTGTACTAGCACACGCTGCAGAGCAGTGGGGAATCCTGGGCCATGGGAAACGCCCAGCTCCTGAGCCTCCGGGGAACGAACCTCACTCTTCATTTGGTGCTCGGGCTGTTCACAGACGTCACCTATGGGCCAAAGCACAGAGGATGTCAGCGCAGAGCCGGTTTCTGCTTTTCCCTGGTACTGCCTCTCCAGAACCCAGAGCACCGTGGGCACGTGTCCAGCCCCCTAAATGGTGAGCAGAAGACTTCCTTGGCCCACCGGACTCCCCGGGAGAGCACCAGAAGTGTGCCCTAGTTTTTCAATGGATGCACGTGGCTGCCGGTGGGGCTGGACGTTGTGTGATCATTGTTTAAAATACTGACGGAGCCACCAACTCAATTATCGGTTGTATTTTCTAAGTGTAGTCACACGTCCCTCAGCCATTCAACAGACATGTGACTCTCACGGGGCTTGAAGAGAATCAGAACGTGGGGGCTTCAGTAACAGGGTCAGACCAGGGAGGTGTTTACCTATTAACCTTCCATTTTGGCAACCAAACAGTCATACCCAGCACACAAGGCGGGCCCTGGAACTTGTCACTATTAATATTGTCACCCAGGCAAGGTGGCTATTCCAATGACAATGTCATGATTGCTCACACCATCAAAGCAGCCGATTCAGACGCGGAGAGCAAGGATGTGTTACGATGAAGAAGTGGGGAGCAGAGGAGAGACAGGCTCCAGTCAGAGCACGTGCAGAGGGAAGCATCTGGACAAAGTGGAGTGAGGGAAACGGCCCAGGGAAAGAGCTTCTCGCATTTAAGCCATGCATTCCTTCAGGCACACATCATTCATTCCTTCAGCAAGTATTTGGCTCTCTTCGGATATTCTACTGCGATTCTAGGGGTTGAACAGGGATATGAGATCAATCCTATATCTCCATCTGCAAGTCTAAGTGGGTGAGAGCACAGAGGGTTGTAACACCAGCGTAAAAGCGGGATCCACAGCACATAGAGAGGGTTCAGAGGACAGAAAAGTTGCTTCGGCAAGAACAAACCACGGAGGACTTCGTGGAGGAGGAATCTTGTGAAGAGGTATTTGTGCAAAAGAGCAACCAAAAGTGCTCTGCAAATAGTATTACATTGCGCCTTCTCTGCCTACAGCAATGCCCATACCGCCTTCGTCCTGGAGCCACACTGTCGGCCGTCAGAGAGGACCAGACAGCAGGTAACCAGTCAGCTGTGCTCCCTTTTTCAGACAAGCAAACAAAGGCATGGAGAGGCTAGGAAGCTTGCCTGAGATGCTGTGATTCAAAGGAGTCTTGCTTTGTTTTCAACTCCTACATCCACCGGAAGATTGGCTGAGGCAGAAATTAGATATCCAAGCTCCCCTCCCTGAAACACCTGGTCTTCCTCCTGCTTCAGCCGCCGAGGGCCCTCCGCATGGTCTGAGCCAGCCCCCATCCGCACCTGCGGGCAGGAAAAGCCCCAGTCAGGGGAGGTGAGGGATCTTTCCAGAGGCTTTGTCTCTGCTCGAGTGTGCTGGACACTCGTGCCGGAGAGTGGGGTGATTGAGGGCCAGTCCTCCCCACGGTGGGATAGACAGACCCTAGCAAGTGCCCTGTTGATCAGAAGGACACACCTGGATGGGGAGAAGCTCCTCACTGGCCTCCACGTCTGCTCCACTAGCCTCACCAAAGGCTCCCTAGTCCCTGTGTGCCCCTCGGTGGGACGGGGGGTGGGAGGGCGGCTAGAGGTGAGGACGGTGAGGGGGGTGATTGGTGATGGTTCCTGCCAAAATCAGGAGTCAATCAGGTTGCTCTGCCTGAGGTCACTGGTAGGATAGTCTTTGAAAAGAAGGTTCTGGCTCTTGGAATTATGAGTACTACACCTGGAAGGGACCTCAGTCGCCTGCCTTGCCCTGAGTAAGGGACTATCAGCCCATTTTATGATGAACCAGCTGAAGTAAGGGGGCCACACCATCCCGACTTCAGGGAGCTGAGGAGAAGGAGTGCCTCGAGGGCAGCGTCTGGGCCAGTCGCCCAGAGCGAGCCCTTTTATTTGTTCAGTTGCCTGCATTGGTGTCCCGGTAGAATTCAGAGGCATAGTCACTGTAAACTATGAGGGGCTCCGATGCATTATTCTCACTCTTTCTGTAAATAAAAAATAAGTGCCAAATAACCATGTCAGGACCGGTTGTTTGATGGTGTCTCTCCCGGTGCTTAATTTTATTTCACGACATAAAGTAAGGGGGGGTGGTTGGGGGTCGAGGGGAAAGGAGCAGACTTCTGTCAAAGTACGGTCTCATCGGTTAACACCTGAGGGGAACATGACTGAAAAGAACTTAATTCAAAAAGTCCTTTAGGCACACAGGAGCCTCTTTCCACCAGTAAGAGTCAGACAGCTATGGAAAGAGAGACATCAATAAATAATCAGCTGGCTTAGACTTTTAAATGGGAATCCCAGCATCACCACCCAAAGGTAAATTGCATCTTTTCCACCAGCCTCCAGCCTCCACGCAGGGCTGCGTGCTTGCGTGGACTGGGGGAATTTGCCTGTTGCCTGTTGTGGATGCAGCCTGGCCTTTCTTTCTAATAAGATGTACAGATCCTATCCATACAGACCGTGTATGTTTGTGGAGACATATATATATATATAATTTCCCACATGTCTTGTTCTGTCTCCTACATATCCTATTTCATATATATATATACACACACAGACACATACACACATACACATACATAGATTTGAAAAAAGAGAGGTGTCAATCCTCAGAAATCCCAAGGAACATATTTGTTTTCAGTTTCACTGTGGTTTTGGTGAAAGGCCCAAGTCCCCCGTTGGAACATCACTCCGTGTGAATACCTGGGATGGGATGGGGTGGGCTGGGCTCTTGAGCAGGGCAGACGGGCACTCAGGTCCTGTCCCCTGAGCCCAGAGAAGTGCCTCCCTGGGCTCTGAGGAGTCTCAGTCCTCTCCCAGGAGTGATGTCATGTTTCAAATCTGATGGGGATTTTTTTTAACTGTGCCTGGGCCATCATGCTTGGTGCAGCGAGACAGCCCAGGGTTCTCAGCCCCAGCCAGGAAAGGGGGACCAGGTGCAGCCCAGGGGTTTGCCGGCCTGTTGCGCTGGCTAGTCGCAATTGGGATGAACACACAGTGAGTGTAAAATATATGTTGGATTTCCAAGCCCAGTGCCAACAGCAACAAGAACAAAAGAACGTAAAATATTAAAGTTTTTAAATGTTGATTACATGTTGATATAGCAATAAATTGGATAAATCAGGTTAAATAAAATACAATATTAAAATAAATTTCACCTGTTTTGTTTTTCTTTTCAAAATGCGGCTACTAGAAAATTTAAAATTACATGTGTGCCTTGCATTATATTTTTACTGGACTGCATAGTATCCTAGGAGCCCTTTTATTATTCATTGGGGGCGTGGGGAGAACTTCAAATTTCTACATTCAAAGCTGAACTTCACTGTTTCTATATTGTCATTCCCAAATACTTTTGATAATGAAATATTGCATCTACACCAAGCACATACAAGGCATAGCACAAGTTAGAGACTAGTGGACGTGGCGTGCCCGGCATCCAGGTTGAGCAATGGAGATACCTCCACATGCCCCTCTCTTGACCACACTTCCCTCCGTCCCTGATCAGAATCAGTTGCCTGAAGAGGCCCCAGCCCCTATTACATACACTTCCCTTATTAAATGATGATTTCTGTTTTAAGAAGTTACTAGAAACTGGGAGAGTACCAATCATCGTCTAACAAACCCATGCACGACCTCCGCCCGTGGATTACTAATCTGTAATTCCATAGGTTTCTCATTCCATGAAATAAGGGAGCTACAGAGATGAAGCTGGAGCGGTCTCTCCACGGCAGGCCACCTCGTTCTGCTCCCGGCTGCCCCGGTGCTATCCCTGCAGTGAGGTTACTAGCGTATCCTTGAATGACAACGGCAAGGTCAGATGCAGCGGGCACCAAGCCTGAGTGGGTATAGAGGGGATTCCAGCAGGGCATAGATATCCAGGGCAGAAATCAGCAGAATCTGTCTGCTTGTTTATTGGTAACGAATGTGTATATTGAAGGGACACAACACGATGTTTCGATGTACATACACAACACAGTCGAGGTAATTAACACACCATCCCTTCACAGTTTCTATCTGTCTGTCTGTCTGTCTATCTATCTATGGTGAGAGGACCTGCGATCCACTGTCCTAGCAGATTTCCAGTGTACGATGCTGTGGACTGTGGTCACCACGCGTGCATTAGCTCTCTAGAACCTGTTCATCTTACATAACTGCAACTTTGCACCCTTTGGCCAACATCTCCCATTTCCGCACCTCCCTAATCCCGGGGACGACCTTTCTACCCTCTGCTTCCATATACTTGACTTTTGCTGACTTCACATGTAAGTGAGATCATACATATGGTGCTTTTCTTCCCGTGTCTGGCTTATTGCACTCAGCACAACGTCCTCTAGGACATCCACGTTGTCACAGATGGCAGGATCTCGCTTTTTAAAGGCTGAATGCTATTCCATGTATATAAATCCAGTCATTTCTCTGTCCGTTCATCTGCGGCCAGACACTTGAATTGCTTCCATGTCTTGGCTAAACTGAATAATGCCGCGGTGAACACGGAATGCAGTGATTTCTTGGAGGTACAGAAGAAATCAGCAGATTTTAAAAGTTGCTGGGATCTAGCATGACCTAGGTACTTCACAGAGTCTTTGACTGTTACCCATGGAGAGGCCATTAGAAACCAGTTACAGTGGAGGCCAGAGAAGCTGAGGGGCAGAGCCAAGGTCACCAGCTGAGCAATGTCAGAGCCTGGACTGGCCCCTGGGTCTCCCATGAAGCACTGGCTTCAAGAGAGGCTCAGCGGTCACTACTTGAATCATCTGAACCATGACCCTCTCCACACTAGAATATCGAGCACAGGTGAATGGGATTGAGGATTGCATTTTCTAGAGGCTGAAGACAGAAGAGAAACCCCTTTCAGGTTGTGGGAAACCATTCTTGAATATCTGGGTCTACTTTCCCTGGCAGAAAGCACTCTTTACTTGGCATCACACACCTTTCTTAGCTGACAATAGGTTTTTCTGGCCATTTCTCTGAAGACAGGAGTGCTCACTGCCCAAGCCGTAGCTGCAGATAAAGGAGACAAGGGGCCTGCATGAAATCTGAGCTGAGCTTTGTTTTGCCTTTTTTCCCCTCTTTTTTCTAGGTATTTGATAACATTATTTTCTTATAATCTGTGTCTCATCTACATTGGAATCATACCAAAAAAAAAAAAATCTACCTACCAGGAATTTTGTTGAGTTCCAGTTAATAGTGTGTTTTTTTACTATGATGATACTCACTTGGTGGCCGGAGTCAGCCATGAGAGGACGCCCTCCCCAGGGACATTGGAGAAACTGTCACCCTCTTTCCCGGGAGCAGATGATCCATGGGTGGCTTTCAATGACCTGAGGACTCAAGTTGAGAGGCTCAGTCTGGCTCACAGCAAGACAGACAGCGACAGATTCCCGGTCCCTCCAAAGTCCTATGCGTCTACGCAGGCAAAGACCAAACGTTTCATGTGTGCAGACGGTTTCTTCAACACAACCATAAGCTCCTGGAGGCGAGGGCTGGGTTTCTCGGTAGAGTTCGCCATATCCACCTCCACCTTCTGCACCCAACGCTTAAAAAACATTTGTGAAATAAATAATCACAGCAACACAACGAAGGCGTAGTGCGCTTGCTATGAAAACGCTGTCCCCAGCAGAGTGGCTGGGTTGCGGTGCGCGCCTTCCTTGCTCTGGACGGAAGGGTGCACCGTAATGCCGAAGGGCCCAAAGCAAACGTCCATGGTCGTCTGCTCCGGGGCAGCGGGCGGCGTGGGGAGGGGAAGCCCAGGGAGAGGGGGAACCGCAGTGCAGAAACCTCTGAACAATCAAAGCCACAAATGCCTCTTTTTACAAACACACGGTGCGAGGCGGATGTTTACCCAGCACAGTCCAGAGAGAAAAAGCCAGGAAAAGCCAGAGAGATTCACGCTCCGCAAACAAGGGATTTCCTGGGGGAAGGAGTGGCAGGTAATGGGTTCTGCAAATTTCTCCTCCTGATAAGTACATCACAGACCAAGTCCGAAGAGACTTTTCCTTCCTATTGAAACCGTATTTAAATACCGCCACCTATTTCAGGCCGACTCGCGTGGAAGGGACTGGCTAGCTCAGGCTGTTCTCGCAAACCTTTATGAAGCACGCCGGGAAGAAAGAGGCAGCCCAGGTCTCTGTGGCAGCGGGGGACACAACGCATGGGGAATTGTCTTCCCGAAATGCTTTCGGAGCTGCCTTTCCTGAGTCTGATTAGTGGCCTTCAACCAAGTTAAGTCTGTGGAGAAAACAAGAGTCAGGCCTCTTTAAAAAAACAGCAAAAATCTTGAGCATTTGTGCCCCATGGATGCTTTTTAGATCTTTCCTGGTGGAATTATTTCCAAAACAACCATCTCCATGGCACGACTGTCTTGGTAATGAAGTTGTTCTGTGTGGTCCTTCTTTGTTCTCATTTTCTCTCCTTAGATTCTTTTCAGGTCAGTCGAAGGGTTCAGGACCACACGTTCCTGTGTGACTCTAGTGAACTAGTTACCCTTTCTGGGCCTTGGTTTACCCCCTCTCTGAAGAGAGAGTCTGGCAACGTGATTCCTGACGCCCAGGCCAGCGCTGAAGTGTGGAGTGTGCTCTTTCTCCACGAGAGGGCATGGGTTTCTGTCTGGCTCTTCGTTCTTTGTCACTGTTTTTTTTGTTTTTTCAGGAGGCAGGTCAGGATTTATCATGGGGCCTCAAAACCAAGCCAAGCCAATGGCCGATTTTCCTCACCCAACACAGTTAGGCATTCCTGAGGCAAATACGACCGCGTGAAACCAGCGACCTCTCTCTAGTTCATGCCTCAGGGCAGGGGCTGCTGGCCAGAGCCGGAACCTTCTACTCAGACAGCTGAGGTCAGCTTGCAGGACGGGGCTGTGTCCAGGCAGCCAGTACGTCCCTTCCACTGCCTGCACGTGCTCATTCCCACGTATTAGACTAGCATTTTCTTTCTTTCTTTCTTTCTTTCTTTCTTTCTTTCTTTCTTTCTTTCTTTCTTTCTTTCTTTCTTTTTCTTTCTTTCTTTCTTTCTTTCTTTCTTTCTTTCTTTCTTTCTTTCTTCTTTCTTTCTTTCTTTCTTTCTTTCTTTCTTCTTTCTTTCTTTCTTCTTTCTTTTCCGACTAGCATTTTCTGAGCAGCTGTTACGTGCCAAGCGCGGTGCCCAGCCGTGGGAATACAACAGAGAGCAGTATCAGGCCCGGGCCTGAGCCTCGTTGAGCTTATTACAGTCTAGGGGGTGGAGGGAGGGCAGAACGAGACCCTGAATCGAAGGGTCACCCCAATACAAGGTTACACAATGTGATAAAAAGATGGGGGTCCAGGGAGGTGACTTGAAGAACATTGTATGAAAAGCTGGGAGTGTTCACCTTCCACCACCTTTCTCTGAAGGGGAGGCGGTGGGCATAGCTACGGCCTCCAGGAGAGGTCGGGACTCGGCCTTTCTGTGGAGTCGGGCTAACTTTCCTTCCTCACTCCGTGGGGCCTTTTCACTCTCACACGGGACCTGGAAAAGTCAGAGACCCCACCGTGAAAGTGGTAAAGGCCTTGGAGGAAGCAGCAGTAGTCTTGATATTTCTGATGCTGTCCATGTGGCCTGCGGCCAAACACGGTGTGTGCTCAGGGTGGGAGGACTGGGGACCGTGAGCGGTAGCTCCCGGGGTCCTGCACTGTTTGGGCTCTGGCGTCACCTGCAGGGTGGGGGGGAGGAGGGGGAAGCCACCCCTGCTCCCTGCTCGGGGCTGGGTCATCAGGGCGGAGGAGCAGGAAACAGCCCCAGGGCACAGCCCAATTTATTCACTGTCCCGGCTTGTTCCCAGCCAGTCCTTTGCTCAAGCTTGGTAAATCCGCCGGTTCTGTACTCATTTTTATTAGCAATTGCCTTTTTTTTTTCCCCTTTGAAAATGTGGTTCAACGAAAATGAAATTTCAGATGTGTGTGTCTCAGCATTGATTTTTCTATTTGTAATAACACACCCTGGCATATCTCCTTTGATATCAAGAGGATAAAATGTCCCTAACACCGTGCTCTCCATTCTGGGGTAATGGATAAAGCCTGTTTATGAGATGTCATTTATTCCACAATAGACAGTAAATAAAAGCCATTTCAAGCTTGGGTTAAATCAAAGCTTGTTCAGGATTTCAGCAGATTTGCAAATCACCTCGGGGACCTTCATCCGTTGTACTTGCTGTTTTGCTCCTTGCTATTGACTCTCCCTGCTCCCTGCCAAGCCTCCCCCTCTCCCCAGCCACCCTGAGCCCCAGGACTGATTTGGAAAGACAACTGGCCTGGCTAAGGACCTAGCGTGGCATTAAAAGTTCCTTCCCTTCACTTGGGGAATAAAAGCCTTGAAAGGCAGCAAGAAATTGAGGTTACACCAACAAAAGCCAGAGCCGCAAAGGGAAGGGGAAAAAAAAGTTCGCAGGAAAATAAGATGCAAACATGAAATGGGGAAAGGCTATGAAAGGCAGCAGCGGCTCCTTTTCCTCTGGTGCAGACTGTATTCCTTTCATCCCCCAGGAACCCCGTGTGCTGGGGGAGGGGTGGTAGGCAAGGGGGTGCACCACCTCAGGCAGCCCTGCCCTAACCCAGGCCTTTGCTCTGCAACCCGCCCTCTCGAACCCCCACCCCAGCTCAGCCCCTATGTACCTCAGTCTTTGGCGGCTTTCGAGATTCAGCTGAGGTCTCAGTGCCTCCAGGAAGCCTTCTGGCCTATTCCTCCTCCTGACCTCTCACAGCATGTTATTTCGTGTTTTTTTTTTTTTTTAATTTATTTACTTATTTGAGAGAGAGAGCACTCGTGGAGGGGAGGAGCAGAGGGAGAAAGAGAGAGAAACTCAAGCCAACTCTGAGAGCTGAGCACAGAGCCCAATGAGGGGCTCGATCCCACGACTCTGAGATCATGGCCTGAGCTGAAATCAAGAGTCAGACGCTTAGCCGAGTGCACCACCCAGGCGCCCCCACATTATTTTGGGTTAACAAATTTCATCTTATTTATACCTGCTTGTTTAGGAATGTGAGTAGTGCATTGGGTCCACAACCGAGATATACACAAACCTTTGAGGTTTGTGACAGGTTTTTAAAGCTGGAAGAATCCGTCCTGGGCCTCTAGTCCAATTTTCCATCCACTGCAGAAATCCCTCTATGGCTTCCCCAAGGACAGTCAGCTCCAGGAAGGACCTTCATAGCCTCATCCTTTTGACAGAGACCCTGGGTCTGGGGACATTTTCTTCTATGAAGCCAAAGTCTTCATCCTGTAGCCCCCCTTTCCTTTAACGCTAACCCTACTTTTCAGAAGGAGGGTCAACAGTCTAGTCCTGCTTGGGGACTGCAGCATTTCCGCAAGGGACCAAGGGCGCGTCTAGCCTGGCTCCACCACGTGCTAGACGGAGGGCTTAGCTGGTTGAAGTTTTCGACTGAACATAAGACTCATTACCCAACATTTGTTGGGTAGTTTAGATTTAACAACCACGCTGAAATGATGTGTTCAAATATTTCTGTCTTAAGATATTTGGCTCATCATCCCCATTAAATATTTACTGAGCAACAAACAGCTTTTAAAACATTCTATTCTAGGTCTGTGAGAGGTTGCATTGTTGTTGAAAGTCTTCGGTGCCCCTCCCTGACTTACTTGGCGGGATTCTGTATCCCTGTCCCGTGGACCGATGAAGCGTGAGTGGAAGTAGCCAGGCGCAGATGGGCAGCTGACCTTGCCTGGACATGTAATGGGAGTGAGCAAGGGATCTTGGTCATCAGAAAGACACTCAGATCTTCGGAATTTGACTACACTGATGAAACGAGTTCCTCTAGGAAATTTTAAGAAATTGTGGGCATGTTCTGTGCCCACAGAAGGCTTATAGTCCAATTGAGATTAATATTATCTCTATCCTATGCTAAATAAGTGGTAAAAATAGCAAAACTATAGGGGCTCCAAGGAAGGAGAGAGGAGTATGAGTGGGGGATTCAGAGAGGTTTAGGGAAGAATGGGGTTTTATTCCCATCTGGTCAGTGGGCCTGGGGATGAATTCACACTGGACGAGGCTCAGAAAATCCATCCACCTGCTAAAGGACAGGCCTGCTGTGAACCCAGTCCCCACATGGACGAACCAGGAACTCGGGGCCTTCCTCTCCTCAAGGTGATAAATGAGCGCCTGTTCGGTCCACCTGGCATCACGCTCAGCCCTGGATGACTTCCACGCCGGTGACTTGCTAACAGTGACATTGATGACGTCAATGGTGATTTTTTTTTTTTTAAAGATAGAGAGTGAAGGGGGGGCAGAGGGAGAGAGAGAGAGAGAGAGAATCTTAAGCAAGCTCCACGCTCAGTGCAGAGCCCAATGCAGGGTTCAGTCTTACGCCCCTGAGATCATGATCTGAACCGAAATCAAGAGTCGGACGCTTAACTGACTGCACCACCCAGGTGCCCCAATGGTGAATATTTGAGGATAGATGTGCCCCTTTTAGTGTCTCTTAAATCCAACCGTGGGAGTAATTGTCATGGCTGAGCATAAAATCAGTGAGGATGGGGTGCTGGCCCCCCAGAGGTAGTCAGAAAGGTCCTCAAGAACTCACACCTCTGCTGCCCCTTCCTTCCCCCCACCTCCCTAGACTAGCACGATTAACCTGGCATTAGCGATCTCATTCAACCCTCAATAGCATCACAAGTCAGGTGCTCTTACCCCCATTTTACAGGTATAGGCACCGAGTCTTAGAAAGGTTAAATATCTCGCACAAGGTCCGGCCATCAGGAAGTGGCCAAGCCAGGGCTGGAGCAGTGTCCTGCATGAACGCCACACTTTGCCTTCACCATCTTCTGCTGCATGGAGTGCTGAAGGCTTTGTGCGATGGCCCTCCACCCCGGGTCCTGCGCAGCGAGCCGGGGAGGGGGTCTGCCTGGGGAGCCAACACAGGGGCCTGCAGCTTGGCCATGAGGCGGCCTCTCAGAGGAGCTGCAGAATGGGGCAGTACTTAAGGCTTTCTATAGGAATTATAAAGGAAAAAGGGGCAAGGGTAAAGAAAGGAAGGGGAGGGCTAGGCCAGGCAGGGGAGGCAGTCCCTCGATGCCCTGGACCCTTGAATACTAGCTCTGTGCTGCTCATTTCCCGAAAGTGGTGCCTCAGTGTGCACTCCTAGGGTGTCAGCGGTTTCATTAGAACCCAGGTTTTGATTTATAACCCTCCCTGCAAAACTGTGCTCCTGGCTGGACGTTGGCATGGAGGCCTCGCGCCCACAGAGCCATGGCTAGGGGAGACTTGCACGAAGCACGGTCCGGGAGGGAGGGCCCTGTCTTGAGTTGGCCTTGCAGGCTGAAAAAAACAAAAACACAAGAAGGGGGTAGGGGACTCTTAGAATCCTAAAGACTCAGCTTAGATTTCAGAAGGAGTGGAAGGAGGGCTCCAACGGTCAGTTTCTTCATCATCGACACACATAGATTTTTGCAAAAATAAGAAAACTGTTCACAGACATGGTGCTTTGGAGCAGCTCTATCTTTGCAAACATCATCACGAGCAGCAATTAATAGTAAAGACGGAGCTAGGGATGGTGATGCTAATACTCCCTTGTGTGATGATGCTTTATTCTCCTCACACAGCTTCCACACACACGGTCTCCCTGAACGGGCAGCCCTGTGATCGCCAGGAAGAAAGTATTGTTCCCATTTTGTGAATGACAACACTGAGACCCCAGAGCCCAGATGCTCTGGTGGGGGGCGCTGCACCGAGCTTAGTGCCCCACTCCCAGGCCAGGATGCCAACCAGGACTTGGAGAAATAAAAAAAAGCAAAGTTAGTCAGCATGCCAGCCATTCATTTCAATTTTTTCTCTTTTGTTTTAGAAGAATATGCATCATCAAAAAAAAAAAAGAGAGAGAGAGAGAGAGAATACGCATCATTGGAAATAGGTCCCATTTGAAGCCACATGAGGCTTGAGAAAAATAAATGTGAAAATAAAAATGCTATTTAATATAGGCATCATTATTACTATTATTATTGCAAAGAGCCTATTTGGAACTGCCTAAGACCCTAAAAACTGATTAATATTTTTCGAGCATCAGAAGGTAGGGTTTTTTTTTTTTCGAATATAAATTCCTCTCTCCCAAATGGTTGAATAATCATAATCATTATCGTCATCATCATCCCTTCCTTAATTTCTTGCTCGGTACATAATTTCCCATGAATTAGTGCCTTTGCTGCCCAAATATCCCCATTTAACAGATGGAGAGATGGAGGTGCAAGAGCGTTTGGCGAAGTAAAAGGTCTGAAACTCACATGTGCTCAGCGTGCGCACCAGAGCACCGGCTGCAGTCCCGTGGCAAACACTTGCTGGGCGGGTGCTGAAGCCCCAGATGGCACCGGATCAGAAGGGAGAAAATGGCTCACCATCAGGGATAAAGTGAATGCAGCAGAGCCAGTTGCTGTCAGGACAGACGTTTCAGTGACAGGTCCCTCCCCTCTCGCCAACACACTCACGGTGCTAGGAGTCCGAGGTCCTCCTGCTGGATCCCTGTCCCATGAAGGCCTGCCCCAGGGGCTGGGAGCCGAGCCGGGCAGAGCTCCATCCCCCCCACTGAGCAAGACTTGGGCTGTCACTGTGCTGTTATTTATGAGTCCCCCTTTGCCCAATGAGTGGCCTCTGAGGGGCCCAGCCTGGGTCTGCTGTCTGGTCACACTTGTCACACATCATTAGATGTTTGGTTGCTGCTGACCCTTCTGCCATCTGGCTGAGTGGCCTCGGGGTGAGGGGAGGCAGCCAGCAGCTCCTTCCTTACACAGCCAAACCCCCCTCCCGTCTTTGTGGTGTTCGGGAAACGGAAGGGTTTCTGAGATGTGCTCAGCCACTGAGGGGAGGGCAGAGAATGGAAAAACGATCTCAGAGAGAGGGGGCCTCGTTTAGGGTTTCCCAGCGTGTCACCATTGCCATTTGGGGTCAGATAATTCTTTAGCAGCAACCCTGGCCTCTTCCTTCTAGATGCCTCCTTCCCACACTGTGACAATCAAAAATGACTCCAGACCTGATGGAATTATCCCCTGGGGGCAGAGGCAAAATCCCCCCCTTTGTGACGTCCGTTGGGCAGTGGTGGGTAGTGTAAGCTGTGAGTACGGCAGACCTGCAAGGGCCCAGGTGAGCAGCAGGGACAGAGGACAAGGGGTTTCATGAACAACGCTTTGCTAAACCCTCAAGACCCTCCCTCCTGTAGCCAGAATTCCGGACCCCACTTTGCAGAGGAGGAAAATGTTGTGCGGGGCGGCGGGGGGGGGGTAGTTATTTGTTTGAGGCCACTCAGCTGGGAGGTGACAGAGCTGGGGTTGAAATCGGTTTTATGCCTGGTCCTGTCTGAGGTCTTATAGAGGCTTCGTGGCCTGTTTCCTGTGTGTGGGCTTGGCAAACCCAGCATGTTGGCCTCTGAAGATTTTAGAATCGCACACTCGGCCTGGGGCAAGGGGTATTCATAGAATACCCGCCCACCGTAACCACTGCCCCACGCAGGCCTCCTTATCCCCGTGGCCCACATTCCCCAGGGCTCCCCTGCCCCCGGGGGGATCCCCTTCACCCCACAACAGCATCTGATTCAGGACCCAGGGTGGTGGGAAGGGCTCAGTACTCCTCCTAGGGATACTGACATCAGGCAAGGATCCTTTGAGGGAGACCCAAAGCACTGCCATTGGGTGTGACATTTCAGTCACTTTACCAGGTTGGCATAGACCTCTCAGGCAGGGTGCTTTAGCGCCCTGTAAATCACAGATTAGCTCGGGGATTCCGTCACAGTGAGAAGTGAAATATTTATATTTAAAAAATAGGAACTTGGTTAAGTGGGTGGTATTGCCATTTTAATGTTATGTTAAGTCTTTAATTACAAGTCACCTGGAACTCTGTAAGCACGTGGCGACTTTCTGAACATCTTTGGCATTTGTTAGGTAAGACAAACCTGTCCCCAGAGTGCCCATCCCCAGAAGTGTTTAATGGGTTCTGGAGTAAGCGTTAGGTTATATATAAGCCAGTAAAACTGTCCAAACTTACATATAAATTGCACGACCCAGAACTCCTCTCGACCCCGTCCCTGGCTCACATGTCCTGCTTGCTGGCTGGTGGGCAGGGAGTCCCCCGTGGGTCCTGCACTAGGTGCAACTTGCGGCTAAGAACCTGGTTTGTGAACTTGCCCAGATTCTTCACCTTCTTGACTTTGGCGCAGACAGCTAATCTGAGTGTCAGGCAACTCTTGCTTCTCTGATTTTGATGAACAAATCACCCCCTTTGTCAAATAATTACTTTGTAGACATTTCTCATTTCTGCTTACCTCCCTTCAGGACGTGCAAGCCTCATTGGATGACCCCCTGTGCTGCAGAACCGCACGGGCCGGAACAGTCCTACGATGTACAGGGAGAGCCAAAGAGGGACAGACATTTGCATTGCAGGGATACAAAGACATGCAGGAAGTGGCAGCCTTTGCAGCTTTCCCCAAGCCAGAATAGTCAAGAAAAGCTTAAAAAAAAAAAGCCTCAGATATGAGGCAAAAATTATTCACGTCTAGTTTCAGAAGTAAGCCTTCATGCACTTTCCAAAGCCACACAGAAAGGACTATGGAGTTATTCCCGGGATTGTTCGGGCTGGGGAAGGAGGGCAGGATGCAGGGGGGTAAGCAAGGGGCGGAGGTGTGCTTACATGGGTAGAGGGGAGAGCAGGGATGAGGGAGAAGATGGCCACAGGTACTAAAGGGGAGTAGGACAAGGCAGGATTCAGGGCTGGTATGTGGCTTTCAGAATTGAGCCGTGAACAGCAGGTGAGGCGGTGTGAATCTGGTCTCTTTTCCAGGCAGGAGAGGCAAAAGGCATGGCTTCAGAAAACCAGAGTTCTCTCCGCCCCTCCCCCTCCTGCTCCCCTGCTCGCCATGGGACTTCAAGATGCTGCAGGTTCCTGAGGGGCTGCCTGGGTCATCACGTAAACGCATGATGTAATTAAGCAGAATTTTGTGATTAGCAAATTTAATACTTTAAAAACATGGACACTAGCGGCACTGTCTTCTTGTGGTGTGTTTCACACAGCTCAACACACCTCCGTGGACTCGTTTGTTTGGCCCGCAGCATTGTGCAATGGGATGAGATGTAGGACCGTTTATGGATGCAGAAGGAAGGGGGGGCAGGTCCAGAGAGGTGACACCACCTGTCCAAAACCACAAGGAGAGTCACCTGTGGGTCCCTTGGACCTTGTTCTATGAGCAGAATGCTGGGCTTAGGAGACAGCCCCGGGCTCTGCTGGGACAGAATCCAGGAAGTTTCAGGCCCTGGCAACTGCTGCCACCTCGGCCTTCAGCCCAGCTCCCCTGCCAAACGAAACCTGTGGGCACCCCAGCACTGGCCCTGGGCTGGGGCAGAGGGCAGGAACAAGGGGTGGTCACTCAGGGCTGGAGCCCCACCAGCAGGAGCAGGCCACATAAAAGGGAGCCGGGGCTGCCAATTTCCATTTTCATTGGAGTGGTGGGTGCTTAGTAATCCAGAAGCTTTATTTAAGGGCTGACCTCCGACCGGGCCTGTCACTCCAGTGGCAGGAGCCTGATAGCCACTGGAAATCAATAGTCGGCATGAAGGTCACTTCCTAGAAAAACTGGGGCTATCAACGTGTCAGTTCCAATGAAAGATTATAACCAACCAGCAGAGAAGTTTATCTGTGGCTGAGAGCTCATCTGACCCGGGCCTGTGAGCTGTGTGTGTGCACGTATGAGTATCTGTGTGTGAGGAGGCAGGCATAAAGCTGTGCGTTCATGAAACAAAGCATGTGTGCATGACAGAAAGCGCGTCTACGTGCTTTTACATACCTCCCTCAGTGGGCATGTGGGTGCACGTGAGCGTGCATCTGTGTGTGCGTGTGTTTAAGTGCGTGTAACCATGTGTTGTCAGGGAGTTGTATAGATGCACTCTTGTGTATTCGTGCATTTGCATATATGCATGTACCTGTGTACACGGCACATGGATATATTATGCATGTGTGTGCTTGTATGTGCGTGCATAATGCGTGGGTGTGTGTGAACACCCACGTTTGGTACATGGGACTCAAGGCGCATTTGATTGCATGCGTGCACCCTACCGTGACCCGGAAGGCCTGAAACAATCTGACCCCTGTCTACCCCTCTGGTCTCACCTTCAGCCTCTCCCCTCCCTTCCCCTTGTCCAAACTGGACTCTCACAGCCTCCCTTCCCTTCCTCAAGGGTGCCAACCACCTTCCTCCTCAGGGCCCTGGCACATTCTCTTCCCTCTGAAGACTGTCCTCATTTCACTCTGCCCATACCTGGCTCTCTCCCACCATTTGCTTCTTGATTGAGATGCCATCTCCTTAGAGGTACACCCCTGGCTAGCCTACGTGTGTTTTCTCCATGGCAGTTACAATAACAACCGAGAATTTCAGTTCCGTGTTTCGCTAATCGTTTGCTGTCCGCCTCTTTCCCTGCCCCCCTCCCGCTGAGTGGCTGAGCCCTTGCTGAGGCTCTAGGCTGTCCAGCAACCACCCGACACACGTCTGGTACTCATCCCTCGGCCCCTCTTCAGAGGAGAATCCCATCCGCTGAGGAATTCCACACGAGTCCTGTGACCTTTACCTTCTGACCTCAGTTTCCCCAGCTGTAAAATAGCAACACCTGCTCCATCAACTCTGCGGGGTGAGATGAAACAAAAACGGTAAAAACCTCTTGAGAAGCACAGGCTGCCAGAAATAGACGTCATATTTGTGTTCAGTTAAGGGCTCTTACTACTCGGCAAGAGATCTACAGGTAGGGATAGCACAGATAAGCCGAGGAACCCCGAAGCAAGATTCCGTAATGCTTTTCTGCGAGTCACTAATCCATTTTAGATACACTCCCTAACCCGGAGACCACCCCAGGCCTTCATGAGCTAGGATCTCCATTTCCTGTCTGGATATTGGTTTTCTGGAAAGTGTCCCAGTCTCTTTCATGAATGAGTCCATTTAGAGAGGTGAAGAGTATAAGCAAATGTATCTTCCCTTAAAGAAAAATAAAAGCCATATAGAGAATGAGTCAATGCTACCCAAAGAGGATGGTTTGTTCCATATGGTTGCCATGGGAACCTGGCATGGGTACCAGGCAGCTTGAGCTCTATGATGGTTACATAGCCCTTGATTGTGATTTGGGAGCTGGATTCTTGTCTCCGCCCCACCTCTGCTGAGTTGTATGACCGTATGCAATCATCACCACCACACTCCTCGGGCCTCAATGTCCTCATACATAACACGAAAGAATCTAGAACATGAGAGACCACTGCTCCCTTCCCGCTTTGCCTATGTAAAATTCTAAGTCCCATCTCTTCTCCGGGCCTCAGCTTTTCCATCTGTTAAGTGGGGTTGCCCACTGTAAATGTTGAAGGGAAGAGGTAGGAAAGGAGAGCCCTGGTGAGATGTCAGTTCTAATCTTCTTGATCCCACCATGGGATCTCCTTGTTCTTGAGACAGACGTTATGACATTAATTCTAGTAAGTGCAAATTTTACTCTTTTGTTTATTCATTCAACAAACCAGCAGTTGGCAATTACAGCATCACAGTGCCAGGCACGATGAAAGGAGCTGAGGGTTTGGAGGTGACACAAATAGTCTCTGCTTTCAAAAAGCTTGTGATCTCCTGCAGGAGACAGATGGGGAGAGAGCGGATCTCTCTAGAGCCAGAGGGACTGGCTCTAACCAAGGTGAGTACTGGGTGAGTGGAAGCATCTTTGAGTCCTTCAGGGTCATTCCTAGGCATAGGATGAAGAGGTCACCTGCTCTCCTGCCCCCAGTGCCATCCTGACTGTGTCCGAAATTCTTCTCGAGGGTCTTACACTTGAGAAGAGCCTGAGACCAGTGCTACTACATGGAATTACAGAATCAACGCTAGGGAAGCACCCGGATCTCATTTGAGGGGATGTGGGACCTAGAGTAGGAGAAAGACCTGCCCAAAGCCACACAGCCCAGAGCTCCTGACCAGTGAGCCAACCCTGCTGCCTCTGGTCTACACTGGATTTTGAGGCTGGGTTCCAAACCAATTCCCCACTCCCAGGTCTACTGGGTGGGGAGCCAAAACTCCGGCTTCTTGCTATGACCCGAGATTAGAGGCAGAATCCACTTGCAGGCATAAAGAGAGGCTAGTGGGGCTGGGCTTTGTTCCAGTCATATTTGCCTCTCTATCCCCTGGGTTCATGCCTCCCTGTACCCTTGGGACCCAACATGGCCTGCCCCTCACATGATTGTCCCCAAATTATTCCTCTCATCACTCACCCCCCGTGAACCCAAATTCCCTTCTGTAGGTGCCTGGGTACTGGGCAGCTGTCAGGGAAGACGTCCTTCTTCCTAATTCATAGCGAGACGTGAGTGAGTGCCGGGCAGCCCTCCAATTGTACTTGCATCATCAAGGAGCGTGCCCAGAGGAACAAAACACGCAGAATCCCTCCCATTTGCTCGACAAATGCAGTTCAGGAAGTTTTGCTCAAATCTGGGCTTCCTCACTTAGGAGCTTTGACCTTATTAAAGTTGTTTAAACTTTCTAAGCCTCAGTTACCTCACTGGGAAAATAAGGATCATGATTAGACCCCAAAATATCAGGTGAGAATTAAGTGGGCTTGCAGCCTAGTCTCTGCTGATTATAGGTGCTTAAAAAGAAACGTTAGTTCCTTGGAAAGATGCACGTTGCCACCATGGAGATCTCAGAACTTGCTTAAGAGCACTGCTTCCTGGGAGGTAGATGGGAGCTAGGAGCTCAGTAGCTTCTGGTAGAGCTGCAAAGACCCTCATTGTGGGAGGACAAGGGCACTGGCCTCATCCAATGCCCCGAGCCTGAGGGAGGTGGCAGGCTATGGGACAGGGGCAGTGGGAAGAGGCCGACGGTGGTCACATGGCCTGGCCCCAGAAAACCACTCTGGGGGTCTCTGGGAACCAGCGGCGTTCCCTCACTGTGGCCAGGCTGGAGAGATCAAGGTGGCCAGAGGGAGCCTCTAGTGCAGTGGTCGGGGAGAGGTGTGGAGGTCTGGATGTGCCAGGCCAGCTCGGGCAGAGTGTCTTGGCCTCACCTGTCCTGGGGGCTGTGAGAGCCGGGCTTTACGGGGAATGAGCCAGACCATCTACCACGCGTCCCTGCAGGCAGGCTCAGGTCACTGTGCTCCTGCGCTGAGAGGCACCGAGGGCCCCAGGACCCTCTGCCAGGCTCCAAACCTCGGTGGGGGGTGGGTGGGCAAGAGGGGACAACTGACCTCCTTGCGGGGGAACTACCTCCTTGTGGGCCAACGAAGGAGTCCTGATACCGCCTTGGATTAGCCATGAGGATCGCTTTGCTCTGTTCATGTCTTAAGAGGGTTGGCCGTTGAAAGCAGCGTTGCTGGGAGAGACTCCTTTCGTGAACTCAAAGTTTATCTTTGCTTTTGCTACAAAGGGGACCCGTTGCTTTTCTTATAGAAAGCTGGGCGAGGACTCACAGCAGAACAAAGAAATTTTCTTCCTTATGGAAACAACACACGTCCTGCACAAAGGACACAAGAAACAGGTAAAAGGACAAATGTTAGCACCATGCGTCGCGGCACCGTCCCCTAACCCCACTCGCACGCTCTGTATTTTCTCCCACAGCCCCTCTTGTCTCCATGTAGCCTTACTTTGTTTCTGCCTTTTTTCCTCATGGATAAACATTTTCCATGTTATTATAATCTGTTCATACATTTCCTTCGTCTATTCTTTTTTTCGCAACATTTTACTATGAAAAATTTCAAACTTACAACAAAGATGAAAGTATTTTACAGGCAATGCCATGTGTCACCTTCCACCCTCGGCTGCTATCACCTCTTCTCTCCACAGGCATTTATCAAGGTCCCAGCGTATGTTAGTCCCTTGTTAAGCCTAGGGATTCAGCGGTGAATAAAACAGAGGACCTGCCTTCAGTACTCAGAACACCTAGTGGAGACACAGCCAGCCAGCCCCACATACTCTTTAAGGTGAAACTGTACACAGCATGGTGGAGGGTCTGGGAGAAGGGCCGTCTGGGGCTGACAGGTATTCATGGTGAGGCCTGGACACCCTTTTGCTGGCAGGTAAGTTTTCGCTCCTCCCTATTAAGATGACGCTATGAAGAGTATCTTCATGATATCTGGTCTTGACTCTGCATTGTTTCTGTAAGTTAGAGTCCCAGAACTATGTCAAAGGGAATGAACTCTCAAAAAACCCCCACAATCCATACTTTTTGCTAGGATGTTTTCCAGAAAAGTTTGGGCCGAGAGTTGTGTTTTGTCTGCAGGGTGACTGAAGGGGGCCTAAGTCCCCACTTTCAGCTTCCTGCCAGCAGGAGCTCTGTGCTGGAGCCAAGCCACCCGGGCTGGGATCTGAGTTCACCTGCCTACTAGCTGGTGAGCCTGCAGAAGTGACAGGAGTTCGGAGCCTCAGTTTCCCCATCTGTTAAATGGTGATGAAACAGCACTCCTCATAGGGTTGTCTTGAGGATGAGATGAGGTGATGTAGAGCTTAGAACAAAGCCAGGACCAAGCAGGACCCTCTACGGGCTGGCCATTTTCTTCTGTAGTCGGAAAGTTTCAGAGGACAGGGTATGTGTTCATCAATCCATCCCTCCTTCATGGAGCTGGCTTGGACGACAAACGCCTCAAGAACGGGACACACCGGCCTCCCTGACCCGGGAGAACTGCTGCCTGTGAAACAGACATTGAGTTTTGCTTATTGAAAGTGAAGAGCCCATGTCACTTGCCCGGCTGTGCACAGAGCCGTCTCTAGGAGGGCACGGGACATGCACGCTACTGGACTGTGCCCACAGAAGTGGCCTGGGCAGCAGCCTGAGCCCTGTGCTGACCTCAGTCCTCCCTGCACTCCCTGCCCCCATCCCAGCCGTGGCTGGAAAGACAGAAGGAAGCAGGGGGGGCGGAGGTCAGGGAGGGCAGGCTTACTGAACGTTTCCTCTGAGCCAGTCTCTTACACATACGTTTTCTGTTATGGAATTCTCTACCGGGGGCACCTGACTGGCTCAGTCAGAAGAGCACGTGACTCTTGATCTCGGGGTTGTGAGTTAGAGCCTCATGTGGGGTGTAGAAATTACTTAAAAATAAAATCTTAAAAAAAAAAAAAAAAAGAATTCTCTCCCAGATCCTGAGGATGCTAATAACAGATGAGGAAAGTGAGGCTCAGGGTCAACCTGTTGGCAAGGTCAGTAAGTGCTCCCCTAGGCGGACAGCAGAGGAGAGGAAAGAGCGCTTGTCCTGCCCTCTGGGGAGAGCTATTGCCCACCGCGGGCCCCCCAGAAACCCAAGGGAAAGGCAGGGAGACTGCTGGAGGAGAATTCACAGCAGAGGCAGAGCAGAAGGCCAGCAGGCACTGAAGAAGCCGACAGGAGAGGATGTGGCAGCCTCCGCGTCCCTGGACACCGAAGGCATAGGGGCGAGCGCCAGGGCGAGAGCAGCAAGAGGTGCCCTTGGGGGACCTCGGCACAGAAAACACTGCATCCCCTGGAGCTGCATGTGGGCCGACTGTGGAGACAACGCCTCCACCAAGCCAGATTTGCTGGCAAGGAAAGTACGGGCATGCTGAGCACCTGCCAGGCAAGGAGAGGCCTTGTCTCCTCCTCCAAACGAGGGTACACACATGCAGCCGTCAAGCAGGGCTTGACAAACCTTCCTGCACTGAGCCTCAGATGACTACACATTTCACACTGTGATCACACACACAGACACACACACACAGAGTTTCCTAAAACCACACTGCAGTTTACTATGCATGAAGCAGCCCAGCAATTTCTACTCTGTTTGCTTCCATTTCTCTGCCCTCCTGGTCAAGCCCACTAGACTGATTTCCCAGCCTGTAGTTTGATGGAGAAAACAGGTGTGGCCAGGGGAGAATCAAGTGCTCTGTGATGTGTTGCAGGTTGTGTGAGCTATGCGGAGCTCAGACAACAGAGACCTGAGAGGGTTGCAGCGAACCCGGAAGGTTTCCTGCCGAGGAAGCTACTAGAGCTAGAGCTGGAAGCATGGCTGGTTCTGTTCAGTTCAATAAACTTCTACAGATCTGCTACCATGCCAGGCCGAGCACTTGGCCCTGGGGTGCCAGCAGGAGGGGGATGGTGGTGGATGTGCAAACCTGGGGCACAGGAGGGAAGTGTGGGGGTAGGGATGCTGTGGTGTCTGGGGGGCTGAAGGGGTGCCCATCGTGTGGAAGGCAGGTGGTAAGGCTACTTTCAACCAACGATCATGCCGTGCATGTAATAATAACACCATTTCATTTGCTGGCCCAGGCACCTGCTGACTTGGCCAAAGGCACCCCACGGATACATGGCCGAGTCCGGCCTGGAGGTTACATCTTCTGGCTCCAAGATTCTGCTCTTCTTAGACATGAGATCCAGACTGCCTGGATTGGAATCCTGCCTCCTCCATATCAAGTTATTTTACTTCCTGGGGCCTCCATTTCCTCATTTGTAAAATAGGGATACCAAGAGTAGCCATCATATAAACATGAGTTTTCATGAGTAACGTTCGTAAACCACTTAGAATAGCACCTGGCACGTAGCCAGTGCCATTTAAATGTGAGCTATTGTTATTGGATATGTATTTATTGGGGGCCAGATACAAACAGAACAGGGGTGGGGGTGGGGAAGGAGAGATACTGAACACATGATTACATACATAATTACACTTGTGGCGAGTAATGAAGAGGAAAAGTACAGGATGCTATGAAATAGAGTAACAAGGGGCCCTAATGTAATCTCACAGATGAGGGAAGGCTTCCTGGAGGCAGTGACATTTAAGCTGCCATCCAAAGGACCTGTAGGAGTGTGTCAGAGCCAAAAGGAGGACACATGCTTTGTGGACTGAGGGACCAACACAGTAAAGAGCCTGTTTCAGGAGATCAGCAGCATTCAGAGAACCGTTGATCTTTGTTCTGCTAGAGCAGTCAAAATGCCGGATCTTGTCTTCCCGTACTCACAGGTCTATACCTGGCCAGTGTTCGTTCACACAGTATTCGTTGAATCCATCGCTTTCCAGACACAGGCAGAGATTCCCTGGGGCTCACATACATCGGTGGTATACCCAGCAACCGACAATAAACACAGGGGCGGACCCAGCAGGCAATCAGAACGGTCGGGTCTGACCGAGTTCATCTACTCTCAGTAACCTGGGCAGGGTGACCATGCCACCTGGTTTGCAACTGACAGTCCAGTTTACTCCCATGGCCCCAGCACGATTATTCAGCATGCCTCCTTTCACTTTCTAAAGTATCCCAGTTTGGATGATAAATTATATGTTCATCTTAACTCTGGGACATACAGAAATATCCTGGTAGCATGACAGATGTCCCCAAAAATGCCACCTTGTAGAGTGATACTCTATTGGCACAGTTCCCAGTTCCTTGGGGGTTTCAGCCTCTCAGTCACTGTCATAAAGCCCTCTCCCTTTCCAGAGTTATTCCTGTCCCTTTTAAGGACAACTTACACTCAGCCCCACCTTGGGACACTTCAGTCTAGCTACAGGACATGGTTCTCCAGAGCCCCTTGGGCAGTTGGGTGGAGCGGGAAGAGACAGAAGGGTGCCACGCTGACCCGAGTGACTGTGAGCCCTCGTTCTGCCATACCTACCTCAGTGACCTTGGGCATGTCACTTGGACTGCCGGGAGCTTCCCTTTGTCGAAGGGGGATAATATACACCTCACCCGTTCCCCTAGTTATGGGGTCTGCTCCATACAGAGGTGAGGAGGAAGCATGGTAGGTCCTGGAGGGGTTCCCCTGGTTATGGTTTGGACATACTGATAATGAAATCGCACCTAATCAGGCTAATAATAGTCATGTTTTAAAACGCCAAGACTGCCCCTGCGAGGATGTGCGTGGAGAGGAGCCTGTGCCTTCCTGCCACCCGGCCGGTGAGTGCCTCCGCCAGGAATAAGCCAAACTGTCAGCAGAGAAGGAGGAAGATAAACCCCTTGCGGGGATGGACAGGGGGCTGTGTGGGCAGAGGCCATAGAGCGTTACTCCAGCCGCTGCAGAAGGCATCAAGGATTCAAAATTCTCGTTGCCTCTGATCATTTTTTTTTTTCTTTTTTGGAAGCTGGAGATCCCCGTGCCAAGCCCTCAAAGCAGCCCCGACTTTCCATGCAATAAAGCAGCAGTGAGAAAGGCTCAGAGTAATTAAGTGGCTGACGCACAGAAGAAGCCGTTACAAAGAATTGACTAAATTGCCCATTCATTAGCAGCTCGGCATGGAAGGAGAATTACAAATAGGCGGCGGAGCCCGCAGTAATTCAATCTAACCTTGTACTTACAGAAAACAATGAGATAATGAACAGAAAAATTACCAGGCACATATTGTATTTTGTTAAAGGGGCGGGAGGGGGGCGGGGGGAGGTTGGGGGCGGGGGAGCGCAGGGACGGACTGGCACATGCAATGCTAATGGCCTCGCTCAAGCTGAGCAAACGTTTCTCCAACACAATCATAGTTCTCAGTCTAAGGGCCTCTGGGGAGCTGAGATGAGGCAAGATCGCGCACAAAAAAATGTAATTTATAAGGCGTCTGTGGACTGGAATTTATCATCGGATCCGCTCGCCGCCGCTCAATTGATATGTAGTTGATTTCAAACAACACCCCCCGGGCGCCCAGAGGGAACATTTTTTAGATTTTACGCTTGGATATATCTGTTTAACTCACCATTTACCAAAACAACGGCTGATGACAGCACAAACCAGTCACTCTGGAGAAAACACGCAC
This sequence comes from Ursus maritimus, assembly GCF_017311325.1. Classification (NCBI taxonomy): domain Eukaryota; kingdom Metazoa; phylum Chordata; class Mammalia; order Carnivora; family Ursidae; genus Ursus; species Ursus maritimus. The sequence goes on along the minus strand of NW_024424230.1, from coordinate 25,762,801 downwards.
ACGCTCTCACACACACGCAAACGCACACACACAGGCATCCGAGAGCAGCGGCAGACATAATAACAGCAGACAAACCTGCTCAGCCCGGAGAACACTGCTGTGAATCTGGAAAGGGAGAAGGGAGGAAGAAAAATAGAAATCCAAGAGACCTAGTCTTTTTCTGTGGCTTTGCAGGACTTAGTGCTTGTAGTTGGCGTTTATAGCTCACGCACTGGTTTTCACAGCTGACACCTACCGCCCCCCCCCCCCCCCACCT
>NW_024424230.1:25720992-25762535 GCF_017311325.1 Ursus maritimus | reverse complement strand
CCCCCCCCCCCCCACCTTTTAGGTTGAGCAGCTTAGAAAGGCTCAATGCCATGCCAGCTCACCTCTTCCGAGTCTCAGCCACTGCCCGTCCCTGTCTGGGATGAGGTCTGGCCTCCCCTGGAATCCATAAGACCCTGGACCTCAGTGGGTTGGAAAGAGTGGGGTCTCCACAGAGGGGTGTGAGAAGGGGATAAATGGGCTGCAGACTGGAGCATTGATGGACTCTTCCTGGGGCCACCAGGGCCTCCAGATGTAGGGGTGTTGGCAAGGAGCAGTTTTAGAAGAAGGTGGATGAGTTACCCGTCACTCCACGGGATGAGAGTTTGGAGGCTGGGTCAATAAGTCATTCCGTTTTGAGGACAACACCCTGGCATCCAGGTTGGACACAGAAGGAAAAGCATCAAATATGTTTCTGGTGTTAAAAAAAAAAATTCACTGGACACTTGCCAAAACAACAAGATAAATTTTATTCAAGACTACTGCAATAGGGGAGAGACTAAATTCAACTCCGAATACAACAGGCACAGGTGGAGATTGATAGCCAGGGGGCAGGGTGAGGAAGAAGAGGGAAAATTACTAAGGAGGAGCTTGCGTAGGTGTCAGGGGTGGGGCAAGAGGAGCCTGATTGCATATCAAGGGTGGAGCATTCTAGATAAACCCAGCACAGCGAGTCTCTGCTAAAACTCTGCTAAAACTCTGTGGGCCACGGAGAGGGCTACTGTCATAGACGGCTCCAAGGAGCCTACTAAAGTTTGATCAATGGACTGCTTGTCAATGGGTCCAGGGAAAGCCGTGTGGATAAAAAGTCAGTCACAGCCTGAGGACTTCGTCTTCCCATAGGGAGCCTGTGCCTTAGACAAAGCACCTGACCCAGTGCTTAGTGAGAGAGGAGGGACAGCTCAGAACAATCTTCACCTGCAGAATCTGATAAACACTGTGGCTGCAGAAGTGGGAACTCATCCCTGGACTGCACACCTTCCATCAAAACAAACAGATGCCAGCAGCAGTTGTCAGAAGATACTCCCAACACTGAACTCTGAGGGCAGCCTTGCAAATTGCCACCCCGAGCTCCAGGAGGGGGGCTAGTGACCATGACTGGCCAGCCAGCAGGGGGCAGTCCAGCCCAATGGGAAGGACATCAAAATGGACCTCCAGAAAAACCACGGTTTTATTCCCATTTGGCCACTGATTCGCCGTGATGCCCTCAGTACCTCATCACTTCCTGTCTCTGGGCCCCATTCTGCCCGTTTATAAAATATCTCGAATACTGCCGGACCTTATGTCCATGTCATGGGGAGGCTGGGAAGTAATCAGGCTAGGAAAAGTCCACATACATATTTAGTGTGACAAAGAATTAGACCAGTAGTTCTCAATGTATAGTCTGGGAGCAGAAGCAAGAGCAGCACCTGGGGACTCAGAAATGCAAATCCTTAGGGCCCACCCCAGACCTACTGAATCAGAAGCTCAGAGGATGGACACCAACCATCTGTTTTAACAAGCCCTCTAGATTCTGATGCAAGCTCAAGTTTGAGAACCACAGGCCTAGTGAAGGCAGACTGTGTATCTTGCTGTGAGTACAAAGGGCAGCTGAAAAAAATAATCAGGGGAACTGATAAATCTTTTGCAGCCAATTGGATTATAACTCGTGCTATTAATCAAATGTATATGTTTGCTTTTGAATAGTGTTGTTTACTACTCAAAGCACTTTTGAATACCCAATTTCATTTGATACTTCAATTTATTCTCCTGGGGAGGCAGCTGGCAGGGCACATAATATTGTCCCAAGAAGCAAAATGATTCAACAAAAGTTACTCCGTAACAGTTGGGGATGCGGTAATGAGGCAGATAAACTCAGGACTTTCTGATACCCCACGATGCCTTTTAATCACAACATCATAGATCTTTTTTTTTTTTTTTAAAGATTTTATTTATTTATTCGACAGAGATAGAGACAGCCAGCGAGAGAGGGAACACAAGCAGGGGGAGTGGGAGAGGAAGAAGCAGGCTCATAGCAGAGGAGCCTGATGTGGGGCTCGATCCCATAACGCCGGGATCACGCCCTGAGCCGAAGGCAGACGCTCAACCGCTGTGCCACCCAGGCGCCCCAACATCATAGATCTTTAAATCTAGAAGAAGCCTTACACTTGATACACCTTCATGTAGAAAATTTTCTCTTTTCTTCTTTCTTAAGCACACTCCCATTTTTTACCGTATTTCAGGTCACTATCAAGTTACCTGTGTGATTCCTTGACCCATGTGGGACTCTTGGAGAGCTGGGGAAGGTACGTGGACTTTGTCCTTAACCTCAAAGGAACCATGAACCCAGTGATCTAACAAAAACTGAAGGTTCCATTGTTGTCTGCATTTTAAAGATAAGCAAGTCAAGGATCAGGTGATGAAGACGTTTGTCTGAGGTAACATGGCTACTTAAGGCTGAGACTGGAAGTCAGGAATCCTGACTCTTGGGTGAAACCACTACTGGGGAGTAAAGCAGGCTGGAAACATACCTTCGATGTTGATTGTTGAATAACAGTCGCCAAGTGTCCAGAGGACTGTAGGTACTGACTCAATCTCTGTCTCTCTCTCAGGTACTAGACCACACGTGTGCTTGGGGTGAACTACAGGAGTCATGGAGTCTTGGAGATCACGCAGCCAATGGGCAATCCAACTTGGAAAATCTTCCTGGACCTTCCTGGTGGGTCCTTCCACTTCTTCTTCAGTGTCTGCTGTGATGGGGATCTCACTGTGGCGCAAGGCATCTGGGGTGCTGTACCAAGTCATGATGGGGCCCTCAGCAAAAGCTTCAGGGGTCCTACGCCAATTATTCCTACCCCTCACCTCTGCTCCGCTGTGTTTCCTTCTTCCAGAAGCCCTTTTGAGGTTGTAGAATCCCCAGGAAGTGTCAACTTAAGTCAGCATAGGCTGAGTATCAGCCCACACTCCATGAGGGAACCCAGCGAATTCCATGCGTGGAGCCATTTGGTTAGCAAAAGCCCTGTGTGGAGAGAAGACTTGTCATGGTCAGGGTCAGTGGAAACTTCTCGTGACTTTCACACTGAATATCCTAAGTCAGTAGCTCTCTACATACCTCACAGGAATTCCCACTCACCATCCCTAAAGCTGTCAATGAGGAGAATGTTTTCAGAAGCCTTCAGGAGTCAGTGACGAGATGCAAGGGAAGCACTTGAAATCTTCCCAGGAAGACATAGGTGCCCATCCTGTCTTAATCTTTCAATCAACTTTATAACCTGCACTGGCCAGCCCTCGCAATGGGAGTAACCCAGCCTGTGTGACAGTTTATCCCGGGCAAGGGGCCAGCAGTCAGTGGGCTTGTCCGTAAGCGAGGATGCCTACGATCACCTTGCCTACAAAAAGCCCAGATCAGCCCAGTTCTGACTCAGGAAAGCAGAATTAATTGGGTTGTATCTTTAATGATGCTCTCATCCCATGCTAGGATTAATGAGTCACCCTTGATAGGAATTAAAGACACATTTATATTGAGGGGAGATAAATGATCTACTCTGACCTCCCCATCAGGCAGCTTCTTTGCGACTCTTCCGTTTCCTTGCGCAAGTCCACGTGAGCTGCAGAGGCCAGGAGATGAGGACGCAGGGAGCTTGTGAGCCCACCCACCCTGTGTGACCTGAGCCCTGAGGAACAGGTGGGTCACAGAAGCCCAGTGCCAGGACAACTGTATACACTAGCCAGCATCATTTTCCAGAGTGAAGATGCCCGGGCTGTATATGGGGGCAGGTCCTATTCTTACGGCAATGCCTCATGTATTCAGGCTTTCCAAAAATGGAGTGGCCCCATACATGAGTTTGTTAGAAGACTGGCATTTCAACTCTGATATGTTTTTTCCATAATCATTGATAAATATCTTTCCGAAATTTATTATATATTTCCTCATCATGCAAATAGCACTTGCCAAGCATAATCTAACCTTTTCTTCCTGCAACGATCACCAGTGTGATTATGCATGAATATTCTGGGTCAGAAAAAATGATACTGAGGGTTTGAGGCTGTTTATCCCTGCACTGAGAGGCCCCAGACTACTAAGAGTTTGGTATTTTGGAATCCGAGCTTAATAATCCTATTTCTTGCTGTCAGAGTTTCACCTGATATTTTTTGCTACGATAAAGAGATGTAGTGACGTGAAAAGGAGGGTACAGAAGGAGTCCTGGGCCAGAAAGACTATGAGTGAGCTCAAGGAACATCCTCTCTTGCTCGCCCGGTTCTAGTGCTTGTGCACGACAGAGTGATGATCAATAGTTACTTGGTGCCCCCGTGAATACGAGGACTTCGTTTCCAGTTCTGGCTTTACTGCTTCCTAGCTGCAGCACCGCGGGCAAACCCTCAGCCTCAGTTTCCAAATCTGAAAAATGGAAATAATGATAATACCTTATTTTTAGGACTCTCACAAAGATCAAACTAATTCAATAAAAACATTGATTCGAAAGTGTGTGTGGACCGTCAGGTGCTAAGCACAGCTCCTGCTTCTGGCTTGTAGCAAGAGTGCAATTAGCATGATGTAGCTCGGGCTTCGGGCGTGTGGTCTGCTCCTCTGGAGGCGCGTCTGGTATTGATGACCTTGGTCCAGCTAGCAGGGCTAATGAGCCAGGCAGCTTCATCCAGGATGCAGTGCGTGTTGTGTCAACCAGCTGTCTCCCAGTTGGCTCACCTGGGCATGTGACATGTGTTCCTGAGACCCACACACTTTCCCTGAGTCTCGACCTCACCTCATCACTCTCCTTGTCCCCAAGCCCCTCATGTGTCCCATCCCTCTGATCTCCCCAGATGAGAGGAAGTCATCTGTGCAAAGGTGGATGGGACTTACTCTGCAGTCCCTTCCCTGGAGATCTGGACCGGGAGTGCTTAAACTAGAAGTCTTTAGACCTTCTTCCTATTCGGAAGTGACGTGGATTTTGATCAAGGACAGAGCATTTGCTAGTAGCCTCTCAGTATCCTCAATCCCTATAAACAATATTCAAGAGTAAGTAATGTGCATTTCAAACAGGGAAAATGAAATGCTTAACCACCTAAAATGAGTAGCTGACAGTGAGATTTTCAGGAAGCATCAGCAGATAGAGAATATTCAGGCTATGGGTAGGACCAGACTCAGGAGGCAGGGGTCTTGCCCCTCACTTCCCAAACACCTCAGAGAAAGAGGCTACCTATCTGGCCAGACCTTGTCACAAAGGTCTAAGAACCCTGAGTGGCCCCACACGGAATCACATCCCAAATGCCTGTCTAGTTCACCCAGATTCCAGGACAAGCTCAGATATCCTGACTCTTTTCCAGCTCATAGTGAGTTCCCTGCTCATCCCCGGAAGTCAATGCAGGAGTCTAATGCTAATAGTCTGGGTACCTTACAAGTAACTACTTCAAAGTCCTTATTGAAGTTGTCCCCAGGGGTCTTCTTCCAAGGAAGATTCAGATATTAGCTACAACTACTACCAGCACGAGCCACATCCAAACCACCACAACTACCAACATTATTCACCACCAAACCATGACCATCACTTCCAACACCACCAACACAACCGTCACCACCAACACCTCCAACAACACAATCGACACCACCACTAAATACGGTTGTCACCACCACACCACCACAATCACTGCCAGCCCCAGGGCTGGATTTGAAAAAGAGTCCAGTCAGTTATTAGCTCTGTGGCCCTTGGAAACTTACTGAAACTCTCTGAGTCTCAGTGTCCTGATAATAACAACTTCGAGAGTTGTGAGGTTTAGAACCGAGATACACGAGCTTTGAGAAAAGAATGTAAATTTCATGTCCGGTTGGTCTGGCTCGTGTCCCTGCCTTGTCCTGCCATAGTGTCCCGCCTCCTGTGTTTCCTCTCTTGGCTGGCTTCCTCCAGCCCTGGAGACACACGGTTAGGGCAGTGGTGAATTTGCTGGAGGAGATACATCTATCCTTCTTGCACACTTGTTGTAACAAATAGGCACAAAGGACAGCCAAATCTATCCTGCCAAATTCCCGGAGCCCGGGGCATTTTGAATAGAGAGATGCCAGAAGTTAGGTCCCGTCCAGCCTCCTCTGACTCTTGTACCATCTTGGGAGCTTATGATCAACACTGACCTGGAAGCGAGCAGGCCCAATCAAGCAGCATCGCTGGGTGCCGTCCTGCCTGCCTTCTGCCTCCCTCCCTCCCTCCTTCCTTCCCTCGCGTGCTTCCTTCTTTCCTTCCTCCCGCCCACCCCTGTCATTAGTTCTCAAACCACCGCTGTGTCCACATGGCCCTGCACCCGAGGGTGCCCTCCCCATCCACATGCTCCCTCTTGCTCTGAGGCACGCACGGTGGCACCTCTGTCCCTCTGCCCACCCTCTGTCCTCTGGGAGGACGCAGCTCTTGGCAGATGATCAGTTGTGACCTGCCGGAGGCGTCACTCCGCGCGCCTGCCAAACACCGTCTCCTCTCCCTCCGGCATGCCAGGCTCCTCTGACAAGGAAGGGTAAAGACCCTCCAGGGTTCTCCAGAACATCAATATGTTTTGTATTTAATGTGCTGGCTCTGTTACAGCAAATTAAAGCGAGGGGGCCTGGTAGAAGGGAACACAGCCCGCCGTTCCTCTGTCCCTTGTCGAGCGGGAGGCTCTGGAAATGGCACTCCAGTGTGGGGAAGGAGCGCACATTACACCCCCCTGCAGGAACAGAGCAGACATTAGACAAAGCCCCGAGTCTTAATGGGACGCATCCGGCAAACATCTGAGCTTGGGCCTTCAATCACAAACGCTGCAGGATTTAAAAATGAATAAACTTCACATTGTGTTTCTCTTATTTATCCTTTATGCAAATTGTCCCTGGGAGGACCCATTACGCGCACTGCATGGGGACAGCAGAGGCCGGCTCCAGGCTTGGAGGACCACTTGCAAGCAATTCCTGGAACGCCAGGCCCGTCCTGGTGCTTTACAGAGGGAGAGAAAGTGATCATAAAAGGGAAATAAACAGATTCAGAGTGCTTGGCTCATGCAGAATGCACAGGCGCGCGCACACACACACAATAGCACAACACACACGAGCCACATAGGGACCACATTCGAACAGCCACTGCCGACACGAACTAGGGCCTGTGCGCGGAGAGCGTATGTCACTCTCCAGTTATGCTCTCCCGCTGCTGATCGGAACAAGAGCAGCTATACTGTGAGGCCTGGTGAGGAGATGGGCAGTGAGGGGCATGCCCACGGTGGAAAGCCCTGGTTCCCGGCGCGCACTGGGAGCCCCGCCCTCTGCCAGTGCTGCCCGCAGCCCCTGCTGGGGTCCTGCCCGGGCTCCCGGGGAGCTCTTTGGCTTAGGTGGGGCCAGGGAGTAGTGAGTGGGGTCAGGGAGTTGAAGCTGTGAGCTTGGATTGAGGGAGCCAAGAGGAATCAGCCTGAAAAGTGGAGGGCCAAGGGTAGGGGCAGTGTGGGGCTCTCAGAAGGAGGGCAGAGCCATGGAGAGTGGAGACGTGAAGAGGGCTGAAGGTGAAGTGGAAGACACCGCCACACCTCGCTCTAACGGAGCCATCCCCTGCTTAGCCCAGGCCCCGCATTCCGGCTCCTGTAAGCACAAAAAGCTCGCCCGCTGCCAGCTCCTCACTCAGAACCGACAGAGGCCTGTGCCTGCCCCAGAGCCAACCCTGTGGCCTTTGGGCCTCTATGGTGCAGCACGCCCTCTTCCTCCAGCACAGGACAGAGCCCGTGGTGGTGCGCAAGGGGTGCTTGTTGACGGAGCGATCGTCAGGTAAACCCCGGCTCCCAAGGGGGTTAGGCCAGCAGAGGAACCTGGTTTCGGAAACAGTCTGCTGGTCCAGCATAACGAGCGCCTGTAAGTACTCTCGGCAGACAGTTCTGAAAACAGAACCCGACAACTCCAACCGAAACTGGCCACGGGGTGTCCTGGGCCCTCACCGTGAGCAGCTGGGCCTTCCAGCACCTGGGAGCACGGAGCTGGCAGGAGGCTCCTTCCTCCTCTGCTCCTCTATGGCTCCTCCAGCTCGGGGGTCACTCTGCTCCTTACAGAGCAGCACGTGTACAAGGGCATGAGGGCCCCTGCTGCACCCCATTTCCACGCTCGCTCTCGTCCCCAAGCTGTGGCCACCCCCAGCGCCATGGGGTTGGAGGAGCCACCACACTCCCGGGCCTCCGTTTCTCCTGCTCCCTCATCCTTGCCACCTATGCTGTTGCCCAACTCACCGATGCTTTCCCCAAAAGGTCCTGGGGCTCACACTTCATGTCCACCGTCCTCACCTCCTTTGCCACGGCCAGCCCTCGTCATCCCCTGGGTCTGCAGGGCCCTGGCTCTGGCACCCACCCCGCTCAGCCCGACTCCAGCAGGGCTTCCTCAGCGAGGCACTGCTTTGTCCGTCCATCTGTCCTGCCTCTGGGCCCCTCCTGGCCCCCCAAGCTTATGGAGTCCAGCCAGAATCCCCAGGGGTCCTCAGAGTGCCTCCTCACAGACCTGAAACCAAGCACCTACTTCATAAATTAAATTCCACTCCTCACTCAGGAGACATTTATTGAGAACCTACTATGTGCCGAGGAAGCACAGTACGTCCTCAAGAGGAACATAGTCCTTGGGGCACACAGACTGGAAAATCAACTCTCAAGACACCAGGTGATCTTTTAAATTCTCGAGATGGCTGGGGACGGAGCTGAATCAGAAAAAGAGGTCAGTATAGGGGAAAGAAGGCTCCAGGCACATACATCTTGAGGATAACGTCTCTTCAGTTATTAATGCGTACTTTCTGGCCAAGGCCTGGTATCACTTCCTGTGGCAGGGTGAGCATACAGGGAGACAAAAGTGAGCACAGATGAGAAGAAAAAGGGGAAGAAATGTAAATTCTTTGGACTCACCTGCCTTGTGACAGACACCCTGCTGAGAACTTTGCATTTATAATCTCATTTAATTGGCAAGGAATCCCAGGAAGTTGATGCTCAGAAGGACTTTGGATGATATGGAGTGATGGCTACAGGATAGGGCAGGCAGGGCGGCATGCTCATTACTCTCACAATCACGATCCTGAGCTCTGGTGCGCTCTGGCGCCAGACGGCCTGGATTCCAGTCCCCTTCTGCCCTCTGTTGGCTGTGTGACCATTGGAAAGTGCACTAACCCCTCTGTTCTTCCATTTCCTCGTTTGTTAAATGGGAATAGCAATTGCACAAATCTCTTAGGGTAGTTGTAAGGGTCACATGAGTTACTGAAAGCCCAACGCACAGAATAGCGCCTGGCACAGAGCTCGTGCTCGCTATTATTACTCTTCTAAGTGCTGTAGGAGTTGGTTTAATCCTCACCGTACCCCTTTGAGCTAAATCTACTATATACTCATTTCACAGATGGGAAAACTGAGGGACAGAGAGGTTCGTTAGTCTTTCCAAGGTCACACAGCTGATGAATGGAGGAACTATTTGAACACAGGCACTTCAAAGGCCACCACTGAGTTCTCCTGTAGGCAGGGGCATCTGTGGAGGTACCAAAGGTGCTGTCCAGCCTGTGGGCACCACAGGCCAAGAAGACCCCTGGGTTAATCTTTGTCTTTCTTAAAAAAAAAAAAAAGATGCATTTATTGTAAGAATTTTGAAAGTGCTCCTGAAAAAGATTTGAAAACAATTGATCTCCGTCTGTCTCACTTTTCAGGGATGAAAGAAGTGACAGGAGTGACAGGAAGTGATCCACTCTGCGTGGCTGACTTAGTGAATGACGCTATCCAGGCCTGGTCTCTCCCCTGGCCGCCTCCACCCCTGATGGCTTCAAGAGCCCTCCGACAGATTAAAAATCTCCGCAGGTGTCCAGGATGACCACAAACATTCGGGCCACGATGGGGAGGGCAGCTGGTGCTGCTAGTTGGGAACTAGGCCTCTCCCAGAGGAGCCAGGAAGAAGGCCAATGGGCCTAGGCTTGGAGGGAGTCTGCAGAGGCTACCAGGGAGGCTGGGCCTCCACCAGCGCATCTATGCAAATTCAGGGGAGCAATTTGCATAGGGAAAATGTAATTACCCAAATTGGAACAGGGCCAGGACCTCAAGGCCTGGACTGGGGAAGTGCTGGAAGATTCTTCAGAATAGAAAAGCCGCTTCCCTTTTCTCTACCGGCCCCCAACCCTCCCTGGGCCAAGTCAGAGCAGCCTTGGAAATGAGAACATTCCTACTGAGACCCCTGCCAGAGTGGTCGGGGCCTCCCCCTTCTCCCCTTTCCTGTAGCGCTGGGAGTCACTCCTGTAAAGTGAAGGGAGCTTGCACTCCTGTGTCCTCACATTCCCGCCTGGGTTATGTGACAGGGACAATACTTAAACTCTCAAGTTAACAGGTTTGTTTTGTTTTGAATGTTAATACACTGATGAGGGTCTGCTGTCCTCACTGGGAAGAGTTTCATGCTGACCTGTGAGCAAGAGTCTGCGTAGAGGTTGTGCACCAACCAACTCTAGGCCTAGAAGGTGGGCAGCAACCCCTCCCAGTGAAAAAGTCTAGGAGAGGAATCTCCAACCGCCTTGGACACGTCCTTTCACCTTGACGTTCCCATTCACAAGCTAAGGGAGTTGAATGTAACAACCCCCACGCTTCAGACCAGCTCTAGAATTCTACTCTTCCACGACCTTCTAATTATTCCCCATGGGACTCATGGACAGATGGTCTATGTAATGTCCATGTGTTATGGGAGGAAGGCCATCTCAGCCACACCTCCTCCAGCAGAAGATGGACTAGACATTCAAGAAGCCTGTGATACCCCAGTCATTCAATGACGACACACAAAAAGGCATCAACCCAGCTCTCCATCCGTCTGTCCACTCAGTCATCTGTTCATCCCATCCCTCAAGTGAGGAAGTCTGTGAGCACACACTTGGCTTACGGGGTACTGGGTGAGGAGGTAGAGGGGCTGCGGTACGAAGGTAATTAAGACTCACCTCTCCTCGGGTGCTCACCTGAGTGGGACCGGGGTGGCTTCCTGCCACTGCCATTAGCGTGCCATTCCTGCAGCTGCTGTTAGTTATTCCTTTCCCGGTAAGAGAATGTTTTGTTTAAGGGCTCCTGTTTGATTCCCAAAGCGGGCACGGGCTCTTACAGGAAACAGTGGGGGACTGTTCTATGCATGGAAAGAAGTGCCTTTGCTCAGGGCAAAATCAGCTGCTTGGTGAACTGCTCTGCCTTCCCTTCATGTCAGTATGATTTGAGGGAGCCATTAAGCTTTAACAATGCAGAAAATAAATCCCCATTAAAATATATGCACCTTAAAAGGGCCTAGTTTTCAACCCAACCTGCCCTCCCCAGTCCCACCTACCACTAGCTTGACTCTCCTTCAAGGCTAAGTTAGAAAGCTTCTCCTGATCCTTCCCAGCGGCTAGTGACTGCTCAACCACCCACAGACGTTTACTTACCAAACACCTAGACTAGAATTTGATTTGGATCACAACCAGACTGGATGACAATGTGAGCTCGACCAGAATGCTGTCAGTGGCTGCAGCTTTGTATTCCCATTTCATATTTTCCTGCCCCATTCCTAGAAGACATAGGAATTGGCTCCTTAAATGCTTGTTGAATGAGTGAAGGAATGCACTGGGCTGCAGGATTAGACACTTTCTCTGGCAGCCCCCACCCTAACTGAAACCCACGGTGTTCAAGATCTCTAGCAATGGCAGCCCCCACGGAGCCCAGCTCCAGTCTGTCCTACCCCCGAGAAGCCTATCCCTAGACCCTGATCACATGTGGCTGGGACTTCCATTTGACCCTTACGTCTGTTTATTGACCTCTAATGTCATTTACTTCCTGCTGGGCCACGTACTTTTCATCTGGTTACAATCTGCCTCTCTGGCTGTAGAATGAAGTCTCTAAAAGCCAGGACTTCATGCCACTGTCCCCTTCAGAGACTTGAGTGTGCTGAGTACAGATGGGTGCCCAATACATATTTGTCAATGGCCCCACCGTCTGTCCCATGGCTCAGGATTTGGCTTAAACATCTAAGCAACAGATAGGCAGAGACTAACAGTTTAGAACTGAGACATTTCTCCAGTTGCCCAAAGAAAAAGGGGTCTGGGACGAGGAAGGCTTTAGGGAGAAAGGCAAGGGGATCTGGCAGGAAAGCTGTTTGCTCTACAGAGGACCCCAAGGCCCCTGGTCAGCCTGTCGTGGCAAGACGCGGTGCGGCCCCTTTGCTAAGCCACTACCTCACTTGCCCTGTATTCTCATCTGTCATCCTTTCTTTTCACATCAAGTGCTAGGTCCTTTTGTTTCCCGGGGAAATAAAAATAAATCAGAGACAATCCCAACGCTAATAAACAAGTTTCTAGTTAGTGGGAGAGACAGATATAGAATCAGATATATTATAGAGCAGCCTAGTGCTGCAGAGATGTGCAAAACAAATGATACAAAGGGGTAGCTTTGGGAGACTAGGGCCACTCCCTCTGCCTGTGGGACTTTAAGAAATCTGCCAGAAGAGGTGCTATTAACCTGGGTGAAGCAATTAAAGAAAGAGCCTTCCAGGCAGAGAGGATGGCCAGTGTGCTGGTGTTCTATTCTGTTGTAACGAATCACTACACGTTAGCGGCATACAACAACAGCAGACTTACTATCTCATAGCTCTGAAGGTCAGCAGTCCGATGTGGGTCTCACTGGCCCTAAAGCAATACACTGGCGGGGCTGTGTTCCTTTCTGGAGGCTCCATGAGGGGCCCTCTAGAAGCTGCCAGAACCCCTTGGCTCATGGCCTCTTTCTCCACCTTCAACACCAGCCACAGCTGATTGAGTCCTTCTCACATTGCACAGCTCTGATGCTCTTCTGCGGCCCTTTTCCAATTCTGAGGACACTGTGATGACACTGGACCCACTGGGATAATCCAAAGTAATCACTCTACTGGATGGCCAACTGATTAGCAGCCTTGATGGCTCTTTGCCAGGGAAGAGGTTCATCACAGGTTCCAGGGCCGGTGCACGGGCATCATGGGGAGCCATCATTCTGCCTGCCACAGCAAAGCCAAGGGCGCAGAGATGCGCGAGGACCTGTTCTATCTGGGGACAGAGAAAGGTTCAGAGGTCAGTGTGGAGTCATTGATGGGAAGAACCAGATTTATAAAGGTCCTTGCATACCAAGCACAGTAATGATTCATTCTTTTATCCACTGTGGCTTTTAAGCAGGGAGTGACTATTTCATTCCTTGTTTTCTTAGCAATCACTCTGGCAGTGGGATGGCAAAGAACCTCAGGGAAGGGAGGCAGGGGGGCTGCTCAGGAAAATCCTGGTGCCGTCCACGTAGGAGGATACAAGGTCAGAACTAAGGTGGTGGCTCGTGGATGAATAGAAGGGGCTGGGCTTGAAGTCACTTGGGAGGACTACTTGTCAGGAGGCCAGCCATGATTGAAGATTGCAAGATGTAGACCATCAGGGAGAGGGAGGCGTCACAGCTGACTGAGAGGTTTCCAGCTTAGGGGCCTGGGGGGATGACGGTTCACTTAACTGCAATGGAGACTATAAAACAGGACACCGTGCATGTACACGGGGGATAATGCAGAGTTTCAGGGGCCAGGGGGACACCCAGGTGAAGAGATGCCACAGGTGGGTCATGAGCTTAGGGGATGGGGAAACTCGTGCTCACTTCACAAGGACATTGTGAAGACTGATTTAAAAAGTCATTCCCGCCAATGCAAGAACAGCAGTAAACATATTGTCACTCACCGGTTCCTCATAGGCAAGGGCACCCATAGTCTCCCCCTCTGAGCATACCATCGTGTGCTCAACAACAAACATGTCACTGGCCCCTTCTTCGTGAGTGCACTGGCCTAGGTTCTACAGGGAACCAAAGGGATCCCTGAGGAGTTCCTGCCCTTGAGAGGTAGGTGCCGGGTATCACTGGGAAGCCAGGACACGTAAGTCAAGAGAAATGTAACAACGAAAATTCCCAAAGACTGGGTCGTCAGGCTTGAGCCCCAAACCTGGGTGTGGTGCAGGTGTCTCCTTGCCTCTTACCCCTCACAACCAGGGGTCATCATCAAGCCCTTTGGATTTTATCTTCTAAACACTTCCCGAGTGTGCTTTCCCTCCTGCTTTAAACTCAAGCCTTCGTTATTCCTCACTTGAATTATTATTAAAAGCTTTCGAGCTGGGCCCCTTGCCTCTAGTCTTGCTCCCCTCCCATCTGTTCTTTAAATGACAGCCCAAAAATGAGTTTTCTGGCTTTAATCTGATCTTAACACTACTCAATTTGAAATGATTCCATAAAACATAGGGAGAAAATTTTAAATGTAAGAGTGGGGAAGTCTTTTCTAAACGTGACATAAAACAGGCAATCCATAAAAGAGAAGAATGATAGATTTGAATACATAAAATTAAAATTTTCTGCTTGGTAAAAAATTGCCATAAACAAAGTTAAAAGACAAACAGCAAATTAAGAAAAAAAAATTTGCAATATAAATGACAAAGCACGGATAGCCTAACTATATAAATGGTGCCTACAAATCAATAAGAGAAAAACCTAACAATCCAATGCGAAAATTGGCAAGGGAACATGAACAGAAAATGAAATATAGATGGCTTTTAAACATACGAAAAGAAGCTCAAATTCACCATAAGAAAAATGCCAATTTCCCTACAATCAGACGCCATCAGGTTGGCCCTGTCAGAAAGTCTGAGAATATACTACATTGATAAGTTTGAGGAAACAGCCACTTTCAAATGCTGTTGGTGCAAATGTGCTACCCAGTTGGAAAGCTGTTAAGTATCTACTGATTTTTAAAATGCATATATTTTTGGGGGGCACCTGGGTGGCTCAGTTGGTTAAGCATCTGCCTTCGGCTCAGGTCATGATCCCAGGGTCCTGGGATCGAGTCCCGCATCGGGCTTCTTGTTCATCAGGGAGTCTGCTTCTCGCTCTGCCTGCTGCTTCCCCTGCTTGTGCTCTCTCTCTCTCTCTGGCAAATAAATAAATAAAATATTTTGAAAAAATTATGAGCTCGGGCATAGTTACAGATGTACACAAACACAAATTTATATATTAGGAGATTCATGAAGAATATTCACAATGTCTTCAACAGGAGACTGCTTCAATAGAGAATCTACCCGGCTGTTAGAACAAATGAGGGGCAGAAAGAGAAGGAGGCAGTGCGACATACTTCTTCCGGAACCATCTCTAAAACACAATAACAGCAATAGAAGTAATACATGGCATCTACTTTATGTCAGGCATTATTCTAGAAGATTTATATATTTATATATAGTTTTATATTTGTAGGGTTTTTCATTTTTTTGGTTCTTTGTTTTAGAGAGGGAGAGAGAGAGAGAATCTCAAGCAGATTTGTCACAGGGCTCCATCTCACGACCCTGAGATCATGACCTGAGCTGAAATCAAGAGTCAGACTTTGACTGAGCCACCCAGGCGCCCCATAAGTATTTATGTATATTTAAGTCATTTAGTCCTTACAACACCCCTATAACATAGATATAATCACTATTATTCCCATCTTATAGATGAGGAAACTGAGGCACATTTGAGTTAAATAATTTGTCCATTATGAAGATATATTTGTATTTCTGTGATTTTTTTTCTCTCTGTGCTTCAGTGTGGATATTTACATCTAATCTATTTTCTAGTTCAGTAATTTTTTCCTCAGTATGTGTAATTCATTGAGTTCTCAATTTCAGTTTTGGACTTTCTACTCAGTTCTTTGGTTTTCTACTTAAATTATCACTGTTTTCCTTAAATTCTTTGAACGTATTATTCATTGTGATTTTTTTTAAGTTTATTGTTTTTTTTAGTAATCTCTACCCCAACGCAGGGCTTGAACTCATGACCCCAAGATCAAGAGTCTTCCAACTGAGCTATCTGGGCACCCCTCAGAGTGATTTTCAAGTCCAAGTCTGATTACTGTACCCTTGGGGCTACTGTCGATCTTGGTTTCTCAGTCATGTCTTCTTGTCTTACACAGCTGGTTATGTTAATGAGTGTCCAACTTGTATATGAATAATTACAGAGCTAATTCGGTCTTCTAGATGATCTTATCTTCTTCCAGAGAGGATTTACTTCTGCAGGGCAGTTGGGCAAGAAGCTATTCAAGCCGATTCCAGTCAGGAAGTTGGATGACTCAAAAGCTGGCCTTCGATCTCTCTGAGAACTGACCTATTTGTGATTCATCCTTTGTCCAAAGGTCCCACCCCAAAGCCTGGGTGTGTGGCAGACGTGACCTCCTTGATGGGCTCTGAGCTTCCATGTTGACTTCATAGTCCTCTGAGTCTACTGAAAGCTCTGCTCAGCTTCTTGGCCTCTTAGACGCTACTTTTGGAAGCACCATTACCCTTGAGGGAGAAACTGTCTTTACTTGTCGGCCTTATCTCTCTGGTCTTTCTCCCTCTTGTAAATTTTGGCCTTGGAAATCCTCAAGACCTCAGAAACATTCCAATACCTTCCAAGAGGTTTTCTGTCTTTGTTTTTGTTATTATTATTTTCTTTAATATCTTGATTGATCTTTCTAGTTGTTCTCAAAGAGAGGGTTGGTTGAAAACAACTCAGTGCCCATCCAGCAGATAGACTTTTAAGAAGGGGGAAAAAAAAAGCACAGGGAAAATCTAGTCAGGAAAGCTTCGCAGGCCAGACAATTTTATAGAGGACAGGTACTATAGGGAAGTCGTTTGGAATGTGTTGAATGAGCTGAAGGGCAAACGGGGGACAAGGAAGCGATGTGGAGATTAGGAACATCAGAGCCTGAGGAAGAGATGAAGAGAGAAGGAGGTGATCAGAGCTCCGGAGCCAGGGACAAGGGCTTGCCCGGGAGCTGGGACCATAGAGCCACAGAGCGCCAGTCATGCAGCTCAAGGTCAGGAGGGAGAGGGGAGTCAGAGTCCCCGATTAGGCCTGCCTCCTGCCCTGCTGCTGCTTTCCAGTGCTTCCTATTGACCACACTTCACAACAGGCAGTGGCCAAAGCAGCCTGGGGACCGCAGAGGAAGGCAGGGGGCAAATCCCAGACCGAGCAGGCAAATGACTGGGCACAAGGCACACTTGGAAAGACGCCTAAGAGACTAGGAGCAATGGTTGCCTCTGGGGTGGGAGGGGCATGGAGGACTGGTGGATGGGGAACGAGGGTTGGACTCACCGTGCGCCTGAAGTACGTATTAACCATGGACACGTACCGTGAAACGTCAGATTACACCCTTCGTTGGCTCTCGTCCTCCAGAGCCGCATTGCTCAAACTGCAGGATGATTAAAATTATCCATTATACTGGAGAGAATGCAAACTCTACAGTCAGCGGGTCTGAGGTGTATCTCAGGAATCTGTATTGAACAACGTAATTCTGGTGGGTGGTCCAAGGGAAGCACTGCTGAGCCACGGCCGCCAGTGGGGCAGAATTCAAGCTCCTTCAGAATGACCGCAAGTTCTTTCGCGGGGTCCATGACCAGTTCCTCTCTGAACCCTTCCCTGTCACCAAGGCCCTGCTTGTCTCCTGCCTCTGATCCATGTGCACAACGTCATCCAAATTCTCCCCGCACTTGGTTCTAGAAATTCGTCTGTGTGTCTGCTTTCCTCATTCGCACCTGAGGGCAGAGAATTCTGCTTACTGATATTAAATCCCAGAAATGCCCAGCCTTGCACTTGGCACAAACGAGGCGCCCAATAAAGGTTGGTTAAATTGACTGACTGGTGATTTTCAGCGAAGAGAGGAATCAGAGCCGGCCGAAGTGCCCAGATAGGGTTTCCCAAAGGAGGAGTTGCCTTAGAGTGGAAGAGAAATGCATTCCAGGCCGGGGAAAGGGAATTCACCGAGGTACCAAAGGCAGGCGGGCTCATTTCTATTAGTGAGCAACCCTGGCGATGAATATAAAGTGCTTTGGTGTTGTTTTTTTTTTTTTTTTAAGGCAAATTCCCTAAAACCATACTCGGTAGGTCGCGTATCCCCCCTATCTGGGGCCATAACTTCCCCAGATGTTAATGAGTACTTCCAGCATTGATGGAGGGGAGAGAGACCCCTACGGGTTTATAAAACATGCAGATGACTGGTTTTTAACGAATGCAAAACGTCAAACAAAAGCAGCATCACAGGCTGGTTACTCATGCATAGTAAAGTTCCCAGGGAAAAGGGAGCAAATAAATAGGGAAAAATACCTTGGCTGGAACCATTCCTAATAGGCAATGGACAATTGGGAACAGCAGGGGTATACAGGGACACGGGAGCAAATAGCAAATACATTTGGAAGATATCAGCGAGAGTGGGATCAAGGCGGCACCAAATGGCCTTCTGGCTTTTGTTTCTATGAGGATGTGGGGCCTGTGTTCAGCCCTCCCCGACATAAATGTACAAGGAGGAGCTTTTGTTTGTTTGGTGGGGGGGCGGGGGTGGGGGACATGATGGAGGAGGAAGAGCCACACGTATGTACAGCAAGAAGAAAGCAGTTCTAGAAACAGGTAAGCTGGTAATGAACACAAGAGGAAAACTGGCCGAAGCGTCCAGCCCTGGCAGCCTGTCAGGTCTCACCAAAAGGTGCGGGGGTGGCCCCAGGCCCTAGGCTTTCCTGGCCACATTTCACCACATATCACCCTGCTGCCTCCAGGGGGCCTGTTCCCCATCTTTGTCAATCAACCACAAACATTTCTTAGCAACAGAAAAGCTCCAGATGCAACTGGCAGGCAGCAGCTGAGTGGTCTATGGTCTACGGTCTACTTGAGGGAGAAGCGGGGAGTGGGGCCAGGCCCTGGCGCTTACCAGCGTTCATATTCTCCTGGTCATCCTGGGCCTGGGCCATGTTTGCTGGTCTCCAGTGCAGTAGGGATGGCCATGCAACTGGTCCTGCCCCATGGAGGGTGGCAGAAGGCATAAACTGCTACTCGCAGGACTGGCCCCTCAGGACCCCTGACGTGATTCACATTCTAGTTCCTCTTTTGGCCACAGACGAGAGGACGCTGATGACCTGGAGGGGTAAGGAGCCACCAGATAGAGGGAGCAGAGTCCCAGAAGGACTGTGCAGGGCAGAGAAATGTCCCCTCCCCGACACTACCACTTGCTGACCCCCTGCGACCTGAACAACCAAATAAACTTTTATTGTCTTGAGCCACCAACTTTTGTGCTCGTGAGAGCAGTGAGCCAGTCCTAACAAAGCATAAAGCCGCAGAAGAAAGAAGGTGAGGCCTGTGTGTTTAAGAGGAGTCCTGAAATAGATGATAAAGGAATTTGGTATTTTCCTATTAAAAAAACCGGCCATGGAGGTTTTAGAGCAGGGGAGGAACCTAGTGTCCCACCCAAACTGTGCCCTGGCCTGTGGGGGGCGCCAGAGAGGGCAAGGCTGGAGGCAGGCGGTGTTGAAGGAGACAGAGCGGCTCCAGTCATGCAGGGGGTAGGGACTGAGACTTAGGCTGAGGCCAGGGCAGGAGAAATGGGCTTGGGGGGCAAGATAGCCAAGAGGCTGAGCAGGAAGGATCTGCAAAACTGGGTATCGGGTGGGACGTGTGGGGCCAGGGGAAGCGTGGAGGGCCATGGGGAGAACTGGGGACCTGGGGGGTGGGGAGCCAGTCTGGGAAAAAGGCATATTTCATGTTTGACATGTGGGCTTGAGCTGCCCAGCACTACGGAAGGAGAGGTCCAGCCACTGCTGGGAAAGCCACATGGAGGGAGGAGAGGGTCAGAGCCAGAAGTGACACTGGCTCTCACAACACATAGGCCTCACCTTCTTCCTTCTCTGGTTTTAGGTTTCGTTAGGACAGGTTCCCAGCTCTCATGAGTCTGTCTAGAACTGGCCATCCCAGAGGAGAGGAGATATACCAGAGTACGCTGATCCTAGACCCTGGCCTGCACTCCAGCGTAAATCCAACTTGTTTATTGTCAACAGACATCTTGAGAGATAGAAATGGACCAGAAGAGAGTCAGTTTTACCGTGACGATGTTTGATGGGGACAGAAGAGGTGGTTCTCATCAGATACCGGACCGAACCTGCTTTCTGTTGAACACTTCCAACAAGAAGAAAGGGTGGAGGAGAGACACATTCCGGAATGCGGTTCCTACGTGATGGCAATGGGCAATTCGACAAGAAGAGAGAAATGTGACCTTGGCCCTGAGGAGAAGAACGGCAAATATTCCTCTCCTCTGGCTGAAGTGAGAAATGAAAGAGAAGCCATGTCTAAATGTCATTAGTGCTTTCACGGTCATAAAAAAAAAAAAAAACAAAAAAAACTTTTAAAATAAATGAGGTACTACTAAATAAACGAATCACTTGAAAATGTACATGTGGGATAGCCGAGATAAATTAAAAAACAGATTAAAGTAACATCTGTATATTAACATCGTCATAAAATGGAATGGTAATGGTGGGAGCGTGCAAGGTATTATAAAACAATAACCAGAAACATTATGTCAATTATTGAAAACCACATCTCCAATTTAGAGGTATTACTTAGTCTCTGACGCTTCTGCAGCCATTTGTTCCCCAACTGGTTCTATAAGAAGGGCCTACTCGACTCCAGATAAGCACCCTCAAATTCTATCGCAATATATGTCCAGCTCAGGGACGGGTTTAATTAATTCTTCTCATCACCAGTAGTAACAGGTCACATGACATGACAGCCAACTGCTCTCTCCTCGCCTTCAATGCTTCAATGCCCCCCATCCAACATGGCCGAAACCATTAGGAGATGACATCCATTTTCTTGTGGTATTAGTAACAAAAGTGGCAATCATCAACTTTGCATCTGTAGACCATTATTTTAAAACTTTTAACCCGCTTTCCCATCTGAGCCTCATGGGACACCTGGGAAGCTGTTTTCTCGTCTGAAGGATGAGGAGACACAGCCGAAGTCACACAGCGGGATGCTGGTAGGTCCTGCACCAGATCCCAGGTCCCGCACTCACCCCCAACCCTGTGCGCTGTGCTTCTTTCCCTTTGCCCCTCTCAGCCCCTCCCAGCCCCTCCTTCCCCTCTGTCTCCAATTGCCCTTGTGAGTCCAAGCCCTGACCAGCAACTTCACCCCCAACACAAACCTTTTCTGCTGGCCTCAGCTCTTCCCTCAGGGCTAGTCAACATTATATTTTTCATGGGTCCTATTAGATGCCCATCCAGGGCCATTTTGTGTTCCCTTGCCCACCAATTCAGCCCCTGCCCCCCACCTTCACTAGAAAAGCCCCTCTACTAATGGTAACAGAAAACAGAAGCCAGCAGAGAGCAGTCTCTTGCTTTCACGTCAGGTTTTCTCAGGGTCATTTTCCTATCCTCCCTGCCTGCCCTCCATTCTCAGACAAGTCCCTCCACCCCCCTTAAGCCTTCTCCATGTGCCCTCACTGTTTCTGCAAATCTACACCACACATAACCTTCCTTTCCCCGACCTCTCTCGCCCTTGATGGCTCCTTCTTCCAATCCTGTGAGTCTTCCTTGTCCTACAAAATCATTTCTTTCAGCCCTGCTTATGTCCTTCTTGAGCTGCTGCTCTATCCCTCTACCACTAGTCATGGGCAAACTTCTATAAAGAGAAGGCAATGCTAGAGGTTACATCTCAGTCATTTGGGGGAGTTTGTTAAGAATACAGATTCCTAGTTCCCTTTTAAGAATTAGGACTTCCTATTATAAAAGAAACTTCTGCACTATGCGGAAAGTCCTCTGCACAGAGAGGGAAATAATCAACAAAACTAAAGAGCAACCTACTGAAAGGGAGAAGATATTTGCAAATAACATCTGATAAAGGGTTAGTATCCAAAATATATAAAGAAATTATAAAACTCAACATCCAAAAACCAAATAATCCAATTTAAAAATGGGCAGAAGACATGAACACATATTTCTCCAAAAAAGACATCCAGATGGTCAACAGACACGTGAAAAGAGATTCATCACCACTTACCACCAGGGAAATGCAAATCAAAACTACAATGAGAACGAACTCACACCTGTTAGAATGGCTAAAATCAACAACACAAGAAACAACAGGTGTTGGCAAGGATGTAGAGAAAAAGGCACCCTCTTGCACTGTTGGTGGGAACGCAAACTGGTACAGCCATTCTGGAAAACAGGATGGAGTTTCCTCAAAAAGTTAAAAATAGAACTACATTATGATTCAGCAATCACGCTACTGGAGAATACAAAAACATTAATTCAAAGGGATACATGAATCCCTATGTTTATAGCAGGATTATTTACAATAGCCAAGATACTACAGAAGCAGCCTGGGTGAATGGGTAAAGATGTATATATATATATATATACATACACATACATACATATGTATTCCACACTGGAATATTACTCAGCCATAAAAAAGAATGAAATCTTGCCATTTGTAACAACATGGATAGAGCTAGAGAGTATAATGCTAAGCAAAATAAGTCAGTCGGAGAAAGAGAAATACCATATGATTTCATTCATATGTGGAATTTAAGAAACAAAACAAATGAGCAAAGGGAAAAAAAAAGAGAGAGAGAGAGGCAAATCAAGAAATCGACTGTTAACTACAGAGAACAAACTGATGGTCACCAGAGGGCAGGTGGTGGGGGATGGGTGAAACAGGTGATAGGGATTAAGGAGTGCACTTGTCGTGATGAGCACAGGGTGATATATGGAAGTGTTGAATCACTATGTTGTACACCGGAAAATAATATAACACTGTATGTTAACTAACAGGAATTAAAATAAAAATTTTAAATAAAAAAGATAAAAATAAAAGTATGGGGTAATGTATGCCACGTAAATCTGAATCAAAAGAAAGATGGAGTAGCTATATTAGTATCACAAAAAGAAGACATCGGCGTAAGTAAAATTACTGGGGATAAGGAGGACTATTACATATCACAAGAGGGTCATGTCAAGAAGACCCCACAATCCTAAATGTGTAGGCACCTACCAGCAGGGTATCACAATACATGAAGCGAAGACTGACAGAACTGAAGAGAAGTAGTCAAATCCACATTCACACTTGGAGACTTTAATATTCCTCTCACAGTTTCCCATAGAACAATGAGGTAGAAAATCACCAAGGATATAGAAGAACTAACAACCAACTTGGCCTAACTGATATTAGTAGAACCCTCCATCAAAGCACAACAGAGAACACATTCTTTTCAAGTGTACATGGAATATTCACCAAGATAGACTGCATCCTGGATAATGTAATAAGCTTTAACAAATCTAAAAAAATTAGAATCACACAATGTTCTCTGATCATAATGGAATTAGAAATTAGTCATAGATATCTGGAAAATCCCCAAATATTTAAAAATTAAGCAACATACTTTGAAAGCAGCCGTGGAAGTTCAAAGAGGGAGTGTCAAGGGAAATTAGAAAATAGGACATTTCAAAATGTGTGGAATGCAGGTAAACAGTGCCTAGAGGAAAACTTATAGCATTAAATGCTAGAGAAGAAGAAGGATCTCAAGTCAATATTCTAAAGCTAGAGGTGGCAAACTATAGCCTGTGGGCCCCATCTGGCCCGCCACCTCTTTTTATAAGAATAGTTTTATTGGAATACAGTCATGCCCATTCATTTACATATTGTTTATGGCTGCTCTCTGTCTCAGAGGCCAGCATTACCCTAATACCAAAATAGTACCAAGCAAAGAAATTACAAGACAAGAAAACTACAGACCAATATCTCTTATGAACATAGATGTCAAAATTCTGCACAAAAGTTTGGCAAATCAAATCTAGCAATATATATTATAAAACAGATAATCCATCATGAATAAGGAGGGTTTATCTCCGGCATGCAAGGCTAAGTCAACATTTGAAGATCAACTAATGGATTTCATTATATTAACAGATAAAAGAAGAAAAACCATATGACCATCTCAATAGGTACAGAAAAAGCATTTGACGAAATTCAACATCCGCTCATGATAAAAACTCTCAACAGACTAGGAACAGACTTGTTAAAGGGCACCAGCACAAGATGGCTATTAGGATGGCTAAAGTCAGAGAAACATGCAACACTCAGTGCTTGTGAAGATGTGGAACAACTGGAAGTTGCTGATGAGAATGCAAAATGACACCTCCACTTTGAGAAACCATTTGGCAGTTTTCTATGAAGTTAACCATACACTTACCATATGACCCAACAATCCCACACTTATTCATCCAAGAGAAATGAGAAATTTGATTCACAGAAGACCCCTATGTACATGTTGGTAGTGGCTTTGTTCATAACACCCAAATCTGGAACAAACCCGATGTCCTTCAGGGATTGGAAAAACAAACTGGTGAAACATCCTTATAATGTAATACTACTCAGCAATAAAAGAATAAATTACTGATATAGGAATCAACATGGATGAATCGCAAATGAATTATGTTGAGGAGGGAAGACAGACTCAAAAGGCTACATTTTCTATGAGGTTCTGGAGAAAACAAACCTATAGAGACATAGAAGATCTGTAGTTCCAGGTAGGGGTAGGGGCAGGTAGGTTGATCCCAAAAGGAATTTCTGGAGGCTTGATGGAGCTGTTCTGTATCTTGATTGTGCTTACCTAACTCTAGGCATTGGTAGAAACTCACAGAACTATACACCAAGAGAGCAAATTTTACTTTATGTAAAAGTAAATACAATTTAGAATAACACACAAATAGAACAACATTTAACATTATGGAAACATATAAAATTAAAAAACAAAAACAAAACAAAAAATTGACTGCATGGGAAGTTGGTGTTTAAATGTAAATGGGTATTTGAAAGAGCTATATTTTAATTTGTTTACAGCCATTAATTCCTTAGTTCATGACTAATTAGTCATATTATTAGAAAGAAGGGCAGTCCTTGAGGCACAGGGACATCATACAGATGAGGTTCCACGCCGACAGAGTAAAGGTGAAGCAGTCTGGTGTAAGGTGCACTTCTGGTTAGAGCTGAGCCTGGATATTTTCAAGGCTTCCAAGGACTTACTGTTTCACTTATTATCCCCTTCTAGATCCTGGGCTCATTATTTTTCTTTTTAAGGGTTAGTCAAAAACAAAGGGACCCCAGGGCGCCTGGGTGGTACAGTCAGTAAAGTGGCTGACTCTTGATTTCAGCTCAGATCGCAATCTCAGGGTCGTGAGATTGAGCCCCACATAGGGCTCCATGCTCACTGGGGCATCTGCTGGAGGATTCTCTCTCCTTTTCCCTCTGTCCCCCCCTTGCTCTCTCTTTCTCTCTCTAAAATAAATAAATCTTTAAAAACAAACAAACAAACAAACAAACAAACAAACACACACACACAAAAGGACCCCAACTGCACATTTGTTGTTGGTTCAAACAACATGCCTACAAGGTAGGTATTATTATTCTCATTTCACAGATAGGGAAACTAAGGCCAGAAAGACTAAGTGACATAGTCCAGGCCTCCAAGCTAATAAAGGCTAAGCTTTGATAACTCTAGTCTGCCAATGCCAAAGTGTGTGCCTTCAGAAGCAATGGGGCAGTCTGAAGCAATTCCAACAGTCAGGAAGAGTTCTCTTAGCTTGCTTGCTTGTTGATCAGGAGAGCTACATGGACAGAGTGAAACTTCCAGATTCATCAAGGAGGTGGGCAGAGATTATAAGAGGAGAAACTGGAGACAGAGAGGCCATTTTGGCTTTCCCAGTGTTGTTGTAAAGAATCCTTCTGCCTCAGGCAGGCAGAGGTGAGGAATGCAGAAGGATCCAGAAGAAACACAAGGTGCAGCTTCCCCGTACCACTCTACTGTTCCCGTCTTCCCCCTTCCCAGTGCCCTTCCTTCCCACTGGGGTGCAGATGAGGATGAATGGAAATAGTGGAATTTTAGTCTCTGTGATTGACTAGTGTAGATGTCCTACAGCATGTCTAAAATAAACCATACCAGAACACAGGTATTCGGTCTCCACAGGCCCCAGTGAACTACATCTGACAAGCCTCTCAAGACCTTCATTCATTCACTCATTAATTCAGTATTTTAGCTGACCCACCAGCAAATGTAGCATGTGCCTACTATATGCTGGGGGCAGCCCAGCCGACGGCAGAAGCCAGCCCTCGCTGTTACCGTGGAAGGGGACTCACCGGCAGTGACTTGGGTGGGGGGGCAAGGGGAAGGCCAGTATCTTAACAGTTTATCATCTGCCTCCTTGGTTATTAATAAACTGAGTATTTCTTGAGAAGGAATTCTAATTTTTACCTACCTCACAGAGATGCCAGAGGATCAATTAGCTGATGTTCATCTGAGACAGAACAAAGAGAAAATTGGAAAATGAGAAGCCCTATAAATGAGCCTCTCTCTGGTATTACTGCCGTCATCATCATCATCATCATCATTTCTGCTGAGTGACTGCTTCATCAAACTGTTCCTACACTTCCCATCAGGGGAGAATACGGCTGGATGGAGCCTGGAAGTTAAGGAATTAGGAGAGATACTCAACTAAGTGTGGGGAGAGAGCTTTTCTTGGTTTACCGTCACCTCACCTTCCAAACTTCACATGCCTGCCACTGAGTGTGCCAAAGGGAGAGCACTAGTCAAAGTGAACTTCGAGGTAAATAGAAGCCCCCACCCCCACCCCGAATCCCCAAGCACCTACACTTCTCCTCTGCGTCTTTAGACTCCCACCATTCCAGTCATTCATGGAATTTCCCACCCAAGTACCATCTCCAGAGGCTGCAGCTGAAATGGTCAAGTCTACAGGTGAGAGTTAGTGCGGGCCTCTGCCCTGTTGGCCCAAGTGTCAGAGGGCATCAAAGCCTGGGTGAGGAACATGCTGGGGGAGAGAGGTGGCCCAGAGGACAGTGAGGACAATGAGGTCGGGTGAGAACTGGGACAGCAGTCCAAGTCACCGGGAATGGTCCAGCTGGAAGGCATGCTGGGTGCTGATGCCTGGGAAGAAGGCTGGAGGATGGGAGCCCCCAGGAAGAACAGTCTGCCTCATTCCCCTTTTGCCTGGGACAGTGGCATCCCGTGACTTTCTCAGTCACGATGCATCAGGACATCAGACTTAGACAGCAGAGTCCATCCCGATGTTAGAGGGTTAAATGGAGAAGCTGGGTGGTCCCCCAGGGACACGCAGGCTGGGACTCCAAAGGTGTTCCCAAACCCCACCTCTTTCAAGAAGCTCCTCTTGACCTGATTGCTCCCTCCTCTTCACGCATGTAACTACTTATTCTGGGCCTCTTTCCCCCAAGTTGGTAGGCTCCACAAAGGCAGGCACGCTGTCTGTTATTCTGCATTTAAGCCTTGTGCCCGAGGTAAGGGGTGACTGTGTGTGTATGTGTGTGGGAGTGTGTGCATGTGTGTGTGAATGGGTGTCAATATGGTACCCGTACTCTCAACTGCCATGTACTCCTGGGTGCTCTCCTCTTCTGTAAAACGCAGAGCCCATCTTCTACTGCTCTTTTCCCCCACTGTCCTCAGCAGATATTTTGTTCAGAGTGAGCATTGCCCCTATATTTGAAGACAGTTTGTTGATTCCAAACGAATGTATTAGAGTGGTGACAGTCATACCTACATTGGTCTAACTCTAATTTTAAGTGCCTTTGCAAGAGTGAAAAGTAGTTGTTTATTTTTAGCACATTACCCATTTCAAAGCTCTTTTAATTGCACACTAGTTAGCACATAAGTTAACTTGGTAGGCATTTTTGTCTCTTGTAGGAAATGGGAAGATGATGCGCTTAGTAGAGAGGTTTTTTGTTTGTTTGTTTGTTTGTTTTTGGTCAGGTTCAGTTTGAAGAGGGCCATCCCTCTTCCTTCTAATGGAGTAAAGAGAAAGACAGAGTTGAAATGAAATTCAGGCTCTGTCACCTGCTGGCTGGCTCCCTGAACAAGTCTCAAAATTTTTCTCAGTCTCAGATTCCTCATCCCTAAAAGCAGTTTAATAGGACCTCATTCCTAGGGCTAGTGATGAGAATCAAGATAATCCGGACCATGTCTAGCACATGGAAGCATACCATAAAAGTTAGTTCTCTTCCCTTCTTCTCTCTTTTCAGTTGGGGAAGGCTTCCTGGAAGAGCCAAGATTTAAAAACTCATCTGGGGGCGCCTGGGTGGCTCAGTCGGTTAAGTATCTGACTCTTGATTTCAGATCAGATCATGATCTCAGGGTCATGAGATTCAGCCCTGCATTGGCTATGTGCTGGGCATGGTGCCTGCTTAAAATTCTCTCTCTCCTTTGGCCCCTCCCCTGCCTCTCTAAAACAAAACAAAACAAAACAAAACAAAACAAAACAAAACAAAACAAAACAACAAAACACCTCATCTGGATAATGAGCGAGGATCCACACTTTGGCCTAGTGCGATTCCCCTGGTTTCCCTCACCTTCTACCCTTGGGAAAGTGAAAAACCACCAAGGCCACCAGCGCAGTCTCATTTCCCCTCTGCCTCACCCCATTTCTCCCATTTGAAACTCTCAAGAAAGAATCACTCCATCTGTCTCTATTTATGTTTGTTTTTCCCAAACACTTCTTGCTAAATGCAAAGTTTTAATAACAGGGAACTGATCATTTGGCGGATTACGGAGCAGTAAAAGTGAGGTGGGAAGCTGCACAGACACCAAAATATGGGGCACATTTGGTGCTTACAGCAAGGAAATGAAATATTTAATAAGCCTAAAAATGAGGAAATGTGAAGCAGGTTTCCCTTCCCTTCCCTTCCTTCTCCAGCAGAAATTAAACAACTTTTACACACCACGTAGTCTTCAGTAGAGGATGCTAATGGTGTCCCCGATGCCCTCTTCATCTGATCAAACTTTATTGTCTGTGTCAGGCTGCCAATTAAGGCAAGTTTCTCCTATTGCACACACTTCCCGAGCCACCATAAAGGTTAATTGAATCATGTACAGGCGATGCTCTGGTGGAGAGGAGGCTTTAGGATTCTTTTCAGACGATCAGTGAGGAGAACGAATGAAAAATCGTGCGATTGTTGTACAGCCAAGTGGAGACTCCTGGTAGGGAAGAGGCCCCTCTTCCTGCCTCAGTCCTCCTTCCCCTTGTGTTCAGCATTTTGGTGTTACCTCTTTCATGTTCTCAGGAGCCTCCTCCATTTTCGCTCCTCTCTATGCAATGCCATTTGCTGAGAAAGACAGAGTTGTCTAAGGTGGGCTCATCCTGGGTACTGGGTCTGCCCCAGATGGTCGGCCATAGCCTGGCCCCTAGAGCAAGACTTTGATCCAAGACCTGCCACTTGCAAAGCACTTTCTTGACATGAATGACGTCATACTGCTCAGAGGATCCTCTTTATGAAAATAGGTTTATGTGATTCTGGGTCTTTCTCAAGCTAGAAATTAGGACTCAGATGATGAATAAACTATAGCTTTCAAGATTTGCTGAATGAGTCACTAGATCATAGAACTGTGGACTTCTGGAGTCATCAAGGTCCTTAGATATCCTTTCAGTTGGTTTTCTTGGACTGCAGATGAGGACACTGGGGTCAGAGAGGAAACATGGCTTTCCCAAGGGCACTGGGACATGGGGTAGAAGAAACTGGTAGAATCCTAGTCTTCTGAACTAAGAAAATCCACAGACAGGACTGGCGTTGTCTGAGCCTGTTTGTAAATACACTCTATACCCACCCAGCTCAGGGACATTCATCTGTATACAAGCAGTGAATGTGCTACAAAGAACTTTATTAATTCATTAAATCAGATCCCCAGGGGCCTCCTCTCAGTGGCATCCTTAGTCCCAGGTAATGTCTTTAAAATCTATATGTTTCTCTGATTTGGTTCAGATTGCTGTTTCCCACAATTCACCCAAGTGGGTGAAGCCCATTGGTTAACAGAACTAACTTCTTTTATTTCTGATGTTTTTAAATTATGGCTGCTTTCAAGAAGATAGCCAATAGTAGACTGGAAAGGAGCCTGGATCCAGGATTCACCCATGGCCAGTAACATCAAACTGGCACTCTCAAGCAAGAATAAAGTTCTACTGTGCTGAATATCTTGAAGCAGGTACTGCTGTCTCCCAACCCTAATATATGCGGCATTGGCCTAGGGGTCAGATGATGAGCAGCAGAGAAAGAAACACTAGAAACAAGGAAGAAGGAGCTCCATGTGAAGCAGTTGCCAAATACATGATAGAATTGTCACATGCAGTAACTCGGAAGCCAGACTAAGATGTTTATAGAACTTGTAACTCTAAGGGAAGACTTTGAAAAAGATCCAGAAAGATAGGCTTCAAAAGAAAGATGTGAGTTCTGGCATTTAAGAGTAGGGATGGAAGGGAATAGAAAGAGCCCAGAAATTTGAGAGTTCACATAGGTGGAAAAGTCAACTGCTCCTGCCCTGGAAATAGCGGGAGATAGGCTTCTGCTGCCCAACTCAAGCCCGTTGCTTCAGATGTCCTGAGGGTACCCTTCATTAACTTGGGAAAAAGAGACATGAAAACAAGTCTAAGAACTATGTCCAGCACAGAAGTTGGGTTGTGATTTCTACTATGTGGAATTGACCAGAAGTAAGTAGACCAAAACTTTTTGCGGGAATTTTACTGTTAAAAAGGCCATTAACTGTAGGAATCCTCTAAGCCCAGGTCTTCAAACTTCCAAGCAGAAAGGCTATGAAAGTTGTCTACCCCAGGGAATGCATGCACATCCACACCCACTTTGGCTGTGGCCTTGGAGGATAATGGACAGAGAGGAACGTCTTAGAGAGTGAAGTCAGGAACCATGGAGAACAACGGACAAGGGGGAAACCTGATGCTTGGCACATGGTAAATCCTCAATAAAAGATAGTTTTCATTGTACTTCTTGCGCAATTTTTTTTTTGCTCTTTGCTATTCATACTTTCTGTACCATTTTGCTCTAACAATTCTGAACCTTCTGGCTTTTTCCAGTCCAAGCGTTAAGGTGAATTTGAGCAGGAATCCTGCAGTAATTCAACCCAGTACATTAGATACTCTGAACCCATAGCATGGAGGGATGACTAAAACTTCCACCACACAGAGATAGGGTAGGAAGAGCACTGGGGAAAAAGGGAGGGGCGATTGCTTGCTGGTTCTAAGGACTTGAAAACCAAAATGAGACTAACATGAACTGAGTAGATTGAATATTTATAATGTGTACAGTAACAATACGATTTATCCTCCAAATCAGGACAATTATGAGATTGAAAGATGGCCTAATAAAACAGCAGGTGTTAACAAAGATTGTCCTAGATAAACCAGCATATGTAATCTAAGAATGTGCTAGGCGCTGTGCTAGGTTCTTAAAATATTTTATTTAATTACTGAACTGACCATATTCAGGTAAGAGTAAATATCATTATTCTTATTTTGCACCTGGGAAAATTAGGTTCATGAGAGGTTAATTAACTTGCCCCTCAAACCACACCACAGTTAGTGAGCAGAAGAGCTGGGATTCAGATAAGGTCTCTGATTGTGAGGCTCCTGCCCGTGCCATTGACCTTCCTGCTGTCAAGCCCTCAGGACTCCCTCCCTTGCGAATCTCCTTTGCTTCACTGCTTGTCTCTCTTTTTAAGAAAGTGTTAATGAAATTTTTCAGGCATACACAAAACGTTATCAAGAATTTGAAGACCCATATACCACCACCCTGCTTGAAAAGTAAAACATGACAAGTCCATTTGTAGTTCCCCATGCATCATTTCCAAATCCTGTTTGCCTCTTTCCCCCAGAGAAGCAGGAACTATCCTGAACTGGCTTTATAATCTTCGTGTAAATTTTTATATTATTAATGCATGTGGATGTGCCCACAAAGGGCACACAGTCCAGTTTTGCAGGTTTTTAAATTTGTGTAAATGGTGATGCGCTGTGCCTAGTCTCCTGCACCTCCCGTCCTCATTCAACGCTGGTGAAGCACTAGCTTGCCTGTGTTCAGCACTGTGTAGTATTCCACTCCATGAATACACAACAGTTTATTAATTTACTCCCCTTTTGACGAATAATTAGAGTAGCTCTGATCGTTCACTATTGCAAAGAGTGTTCCTAGGAAACTTCCTGTCCATTTGCCTCATGCATACTCTGCAAAAGGTTCTGCAGAGTGTGGACCTAGAAGTGGGGTTTTCGGGTGTAAGTGTTTGTATACCTCCAACTTTCTTAGATATTGCCAGATTGTTTTCCAGACTGGTTTGGCAATTGGCCCTCTCACTAGTCAGGATTGCTTCATATCCTCACCAAATATTGGTGTGATCAGACTTCTTTCTTATTGTAATAGTATCTTGGATAATATTTTGAAACTGTCATGTGGGTTTAATTTTTATTGCCCTGCATTTCTTGGATTACTCTGATTACTGGAGACACCAACCTTTTTTTCATAGATTTACTAGCTGTTTAGTTCTCCTCTTCTGTGTAAGACCAGCTTCCCCTTTCATCTTGCTGCTCTTCTGTGTCCCTGAGCTGGTCTTCTCTTAAGAAGGCTGCCTTTGCAAGAGAAAGTCATTATTCTTTCTCACAGCTCTGCTGCAAGAGCCAAGTCTCCTCGTGGCTTAATGGTTATACTGCCAATTGCTCCAGAGAAAGTGTCAGGAGATGATATAAATAACAAACAGGAGGATGTTATGAATGTCCCACAATCTTACAAAATTCTTACTTTCAAAATCTACACTTCTGGAGAAGGTTTTCCACCCTGAGGTTGTTGGACCAGGACTATGGAAATATTCTTGTAAGTTTCTAAAGTTCTCTACAAGAAAATTTTAAATCATGTTTTCATTGTGGCCGTAACTTTAAAATTATATTAATATAAACATTTTCTGAGCCATTTTGTTTTTTAGTACTTCTGTGTGATTAGAAATGTTACATTTTTTTAAAGATTTATTTATTTATTCGACAGAGACAGAGACAGCCAGTGAGAGAGGGAACACAAGCAGGGGGAATGGGAGAGGAAGAAGCAGGCTCCCAGCGGAGGAGCTTGATGTGGGGCTCGATCCCATAACGCCGGGATCACGCCCTGAGCCAAAGGCAGACGCTTAACCGCTGTGCCACCCAGGCGCCCCAGAAATGTTACATTTCTGATTATAAATATCTTGGTGCCAGGTGAGACCAGTAAATAGAGGTGGACCTAATAAATCCATCAGTTAAGATGCTAAAGCTCTTATAGTAGAATACCCATCTTTTAAAAAGGACATTTTTTTTTATTTTTTATTTTTTTAGATTTTTATTTATTTATTTGACAGAGATAGAGACAGCCAGCGAGAGAGGGAACACAAGTAGGGGGAGTGGGAGAGGAAGAAGCAGGCTCATAGAGGAGGAGCCTGACGTGGGGCTCGATCCCGGAACGCCGGGATCACGCCCTGAGCCGAAGGCAGACGCTTTAACCGCTGTGCCACCCAGGCGCCCCTAAAAAGGACATTTTAAAGGAAGAGACATTTACCCACCTCTAAAACAAACAAAAAAGACCTTCA
The DNA here is from genome assembly GCF_017311325.1 of Ursus maritimus. NCBI lineage: Eukaryota > Metazoa > Chordata > Mammalia > Carnivora > Ursidae > Ursus > Ursus maritimus. Next base: position 25,729,339 of record NW_024424230.1, on the reverse strand, counting down.
CTTAAGATATTGTCTTGTATCACAAGATAAGCCTAGAGATATGTGGTTCCAAGGCTGGTTCAGAAGTTCAGTGATATCATCAAGGATCCAGCCCTTTCTATCTTTCTGATTTGCCATCTTATTACATATTGGCTTTCCAGACTCAGGTTTGTTGCCTCATAATCCCAAGAGAACTGCTTCAAGCCCCAGGCATCCTATCTCCATATAACCAAGTTAAAGGGCAGGAAAGTGGGGTGGGGCTGTGTGAGTGCTCATCAGAAGAGGAAAATCTTCCCCTAGAAGCCTTCGAATAGACTTGTCTTTGTACTCAAACTGGTCACAAGGTCACTTCTCATTGCAAAGAAAGCTGGGAAAGGAAATACCTGTCATCCTTAGCCTCTATGATAGAAGACAAGCTTTGCCAGCTTGAAAGAAAAAGAGGAGGATGACTTCAGGACAAGTAAATTATGTACTTGTGCCAAGCTAGAGCTACATGCTGTCAACATGTACTATAAAACCAACAGTTTTGCAGTGGAATAAGTGGAGAAAACTATGAAAGAGATTTAATCATCATCTGGGACGTGTTGCCACAGACAAGTCCAACTCAAAATGCTGTGCATATGTTCAGTAAAGCAGTATCTCCTCTTCTTTTTCTGTTCGCCCACCTCAAAACACCCACTGTTTGTAGCATATAAGACCCTGGCAGGCTTGTGCAGTATAACTTTGTGCCTCAATTACATTAAAGAAATACACTGTTACTGCTTCGTTCTTTCTACCTTTCCTGAGGCCCCTCACTTAATTCTCTGGCCTCTTTGTCCCTGGTTCATTATTGAACACACATATGAATGTCCTTCTAGTAAACTTGGCCTCCACCTGGCTTTCAATTACTGTTAAGGTATTTCCTTCTGAGGACTTCATATATGGCTCCTCCCAGAGAGACTGCATTTCACTACAGGAATAGGATTGCATGGAAGAAAAAGCACAAACTTTGGATCAGACAGAATTATGTTAAAATCCTAGCTCCAATATTAAAGACATCAATAGAATAATAAGGATATGTTGCGAGTAATTTTATAAATTCAACAACTTAGATGAAATTCACAAACTGTTTAAAAGACACAAATGACAAAAACTGACTGAAGAAGAAATAGAAAATCTAAAGAGTCCTATATATATTAAAAAGATTGAATTAGTAATAATAATAATAATAAGAAGAAGAAGAAGAAGAAGAAGAAGAAGAAAAACTTTCCAAGAAGTTTTACAAATAAATACCAGGAAGAAATAATACCAATCTTCCATAAATTCTTACAGAAAATAAAGAAGAAAGAATACTTCCCAAATCATTTTATGAGAATTATGAGGATTACCCTGACACCAAAACCAAAGACATTACAGGAAAAGAAATTACAGGCTCATTAATATATTCATAAAAATCCTTAATGAATTATTAGTAAATCGCATACAGCAACATATTAAAAACGGGTGATACACCATGATCAAGTAGGAGTTATACCAGAAATGTAAGATGGGTTTAACATTCAAAAATCAATCAATGTAATTCATTATATTAACAGAATGAAGAAGGAATACTATATGCTTATTTAAACAGATGCAGAAAGTGTATTTGACAAAACTCAAGACCCCTTCATGGTTAAAAAACAAAACAAAACAAACTAGAAATGAAAGGGAAATTCCTTAACCTAATAAAGGGTATTTGTGATAAATTTATAGTTAACGGTATAGTTAATAGTGAAATACTAAATTCTTTTCTCCTACTATTGGAAACATCAAAAATACATCATTCCCATCATTCCTATTTAACACTGTATTAGAGGTCCCAGCTAGTGCAGTAAGGCAAGAAAAAGTAATAAAAGTCTTACGAATTAGAAAGAAATAAGTAAAAGTGTCTTTATTTGCTGAAATAGGTACGCAGAAAATCCTAAGATATCTATGAACAAGTTACATACGTTCATACAAAAACTTGTTAAAAAGTGTTCATAATAACTATTTTCATAATTGCAAAAACCTGGGAAAAATGCAAATGTCCATCTATATATAGATGAATGGATAAACAAATATTCAACAATAAAAAGAAACAACCAACTGATACATGCACAAATATGGATAAAATTTTTAAAACATTATGCTGATTTTTAAAAAGCCAAATAAAAAAGAGTATATAGTGACTTCACTTTTGCAAAAATAAGGAAGTAATCTAATCAATGATGGAGAAAGCAGATCAGTGTTTGTCTGGGAATGGAGTGAGAATTGATTGAGTAGGGGCATAAGGAAATCTTTTGAAGTCATGGAAATGTGCCATGTCTGGATCATGGCAGTAGTTCTATGGATGTATACATTTGTCAAGACTCATTACACATAGAGTTCAAATGTGCACATGTTATTGTTTGCAAATTATATCTCAGTAAAGTCTATTCTAAAAAATCTTCTATCCTCATCATTTACAGAGTGGCCTAGACCAGTTAATTTATCTTTCAGAGTCTCAATTTCATAAAATGGAAACAATATTTACTCTGCAAATTTGCTGTGATGGTCTAAGTAAGTGTTACAGTGATCTAAATAGAGTACTTGGGACAGAATGAGTGAGCACTTGATAAAAACTAACTTGTCATCAGAAAATTATACCTGAATCCACCAAGACATGAATCCTTGATGGCAAAGTTTAAGATACAACAAGAAACGTGAGAGATACTTTAAGTCAGGAACTCTTGCTGTGCCTCAAAATGGTCACTTTTCCTAATTCTTCCAAGCTAACACCAGGTCTGGAACTTAAATGATACGATCTTATGGGCTAAAGAACTTTTATTTCATTTGACTCCTAAAGCCATTGTTAGAAGTAGATGGATCATAAAAAAAAATAAAAAATAAAATAAACAAATGATCTAGACTGTAAAAAAAAAAGAAGAAGAAGAAGAAGAGGTAGATGGGTCATGAACATATGACTTTACAGAGTGCAGAGAAGGAAAGGGACTTGCCCAAGGTCATGCAGCTCGATCAAGTCTAATACACAATGATTTGGAGTAGCCTAATATGTTATCCAGAGACAGGTGGGGAGGAGGATGGAGAGGGAGGTTCTCCTTTTGGCAGAGCATCAGAACAATCACTCTGGTTGAAGCATTCTACTTCAGAGATGAGGTGTCCTGCCCGAAGTCACAAGGAAAATTAGTGGCAGAATGAGGCATCTCCCAAACCTCAGCCTGGGATGCTCTTCCTGCATCCCCTACTTCCCTCCCCCTTTCGGCAATGGTGATGGACCTGGTACATGCTTTTGACCTTCAACAGGGCTTAGCAGCACAAGATGCACTCCTCCATGTGTTTTCCTTGTCTTTCTGGCAGTGTGGTCCTCTGTCTTCCCTACATCCTCCTGGCGGGACAGACAGCTGGGGATGATGAAGGTCGGTGGCCTGCCAGCCTGGCTGTTCTGGCCCAGGAGGATGCCCCACTCCCGGCTGCCAGGGAGCAGAAGGGGTGGAGTAATTAATTTCTATGCATATCATTGCCAGGATCACTTACTGATCCGAGGAGGGAGACTGGAGATGTCACCCTGTAAATTGAGTCAGAGCCTTCACCTCAGTGCTTGGCTGGCAATTTCACACGGTGCCTGACACAGTAACAGACGCAGGGAACAAAAAGGCAGCAACTCCCCTGGGTGATGGACGGGGGGAATTGGCCCAATAAATTGTTCCCTGTAAAAAGCCATGTTTCCCTCATTAAAAAGCAGTGAATTCTCTATTGGTTTTCATTAGCTCTGGCCTTGCTAGACACAAGGTGTAATTGACAGTGTGGTTACAGGAGGTGGGCCCCGAGGTGAGGGAGACAAAGAAGCTGAAAAGAGATTCTTATTTATTAAGGTAGAGGTGACAGGCGGCTGCTTAATACGTTTTTGGCGTGGGGGCCAGGAGATGGGAGAGTGGTGAGGTCCTCTGAGGGTTGTTCCAAGGGCATTGCACCCGGGAGAGTAAAGAGCTGGCCAGACCCAGGACAGAGGCACACCCCGAGCAGAGGGGGCTGGAGGTTGCTCATGGTCATCACTTGCCTCCTGCCTGGGAGAGGACCGGGGTCCAAAGACCTGGGGGTCTGGTCTCAGATTTGTCACTGACTGGCCACTCAGCCATCTTGAGAAAGTGACCACGTCTCTCGCTGAAAATGGGAAGAATGGGATCGAGGGAGCTCCTGTCAATGAAAGCACCCAGATGGGGAGGTCAGGGGGGGTTAAAACGCCACAGACACACTTCTGATTTCTATAACCATTTCTTTTCTTAGTATAAGCATGCACCCAAGAATTCTTTTCTTCTTCCATAAGGTGTAACTTGACCCTCACTATTCATTGTGGTTGCTCACATTATCCCAGGTTTGGCCCCTGGGAGACTTCAAGCTGGCTCCTGGGTCTCCCGATGTCCCCTCCGTTCTTGGAGCCCTTCCTTACCTTCCGGCACAAGCAGGTGCTCTAGGCTCATCTTATATATCTACTTTCATGCCCGAGCCCAGTTTCCTTTCAGTGAGTCAAAAAGCGAAACAAATCGAATAGGAGCTATGCCCCCACACTTAAGACTGAGGGGGAGATCACCTAGGCAGTACACAGCCTCACACACGTCAAGGGTGTAAGAAGCCTGAAGTCAAAGTGGGAGAGGGTTTTTCTGGAGAGTGTGAGCTTTGGGCGTGTCCCCTGAGTTCTACATCTCACGGGAGAGGTGGGAGGTGTGCCTTCCCTTCACCTCAGGTCTAGTGAGAGGGGCTTCAAGGAGACCCTTGAAGAGTGTATTGTACCTCCAGGAGTCCGAGGACACTAGGCTGGTGTCTGACACATGCCTGGGGGATGAGGAGGTGAGAAGGCCACCTGACTGCATCGGAGCCCCTTGGGCAAGGCGAGCCCTGCGGGGAGCTGGACTGCGGAAACCTAGAGCCATGGGGAAGGTGTACGTGGCCCGCCTCACCGCCCGAGCGAAAGCATGAGCCCTCACGGGAATCGCTACGCAGCCAACTGGGACAACCCAAGAAGCTGGGCCAAAGGCATTTCCCCATAGTGAAGAGTATGGTTCTCTCCACCAACATTCCTCCCAGGAGGTTAAAATTCTCTTCCTTTCCCTCTTCTCCCTCCTCTTCAGGGATGCCCAAGGAACATCCCAAATGCCTGGTACTCCATGCCTAGTTGTCCTCAGAAGAGATACTGGCAAAACGGGAGGCTTAAAATTAAATAGCATGGAGTGTCCAATAATTAATTTGATTTTATACCCATTGTTTAATACAACTTTAAAACTACATTAAGAAGGCAGAACTGCACAGTGTAGCATGAAAATGAGCTGGAAGCTTTCCAAGCGGAGGCCAGGAATTAGCAAATTGGTCAGATGTATAGGATGGCTCTAACTAAGATGTAATCAAGAAGCCACACTTGCGATGTTTCATCAGCAAAAGATACTATCTGAAAGCACTCGGTTTCCTGATCCCCAGGCTGTGGAGTGGCCCAGGGCTGCCTGATCAGCCAGAGTGGAGGCAATCTCAGCCACAGATCTACGAGGAGACTGTGCTGGGCATCCCTGAGTCCCAGGCAGGGAGGCGGGATCTGTGCGACTCCCCTCGTGATGGTTAATTTTATGTGTCAACTTGGCTAGGCCAGGGTCACCCAGATATCTGCTTAAACGTTATTCTGGGTGTGTCTGTGAAAGCATTTCCAGAGGAGGTCAGCATGTGAACCCACAGACTGATTAAAGTAGACTGCCTTTAGGCAGGTGGGTGGGCCTCATCCAATTCGCTGAAGACCTGACTAGAACACAAAGCAGAGGAAGGAAGGATTCACTCTGGCTCTCTCTGATGGAGCTGAGACAACGGTCTCCTGCTCTCAGCACTCCTGCTCCTCAGGCCTTCAGACTCAGACTGGAATCAAAACCATTAGCTCTCTGACACTCAGGCCTTTGAACTACACCTCTGGCTTTCCTGGGTCTGCAGCTCGCAGATGACCCAACGTAGGACTTCTCACCTCCACGACTGCATGGGCTAATTCCTTATAATAAATGTATTTGGAGAACCCTGACAAACACACCCTATCCCGATGTCATTTGCTCCAGATTGCTTGCTGCTATCGGGAGGAAGACCTGACAAAGCCCCTCTGGGCCTGATCTCTGCCCCTTTACAGCTAACTTGGGAGCTTTGGGCCTGAGGCAGTCACCTGAGTTAGCCAGGCACCTTGGTGCCTGTATCCTGGGGCCTGTACCCAGACACTGTCTTGCTCTCTTGCCCTTTTGGTTTCTTTGACTTCCCTGGATTTGAACATCTTATGAGCTTCATGACCACCTCCCGTGCACCCTAAATACAGATTCTGCCTACCTCTCCCTTGCCTCCAGGACCTCCTGGGAACCTCACCACAGACCCAGGTCTTAACCTCATCCTACCCAGTCCCCTTCTGATGTCCAATCATCATGACCTTGGCCCTTGGTGCCCAGTTTACCTCCTGGTACCTTGAACATGTGGCCTATGGTAGGCTTTAGTACCCGGCAGGACTGCCTGGAATCTGACTCACCACCCACTCATCCGGCTCACAGCTCTCAGCTCCACTCCAACACCAGCCTCCCAGGCTCTCCCCAGCCCCACCTCATCCCATCTTGACCTCGTATTGTGGGTGTCCAGCCTTGCCCCTTCTCTTCCTTTCCTGGCTCCTCATCAGCTTTCAAAATGTGCTGCCTCTTTGACCTGCTATGGTCAGTGTCTGCCCAGAGCGTCCACGTCTTCCTCAGTCTTCCAGCTGGGCCATTGGTAACACCCCTCCCTTTCCTGCCACACTCTCTCAACCTCAAGGCAGCCTGTCCTCAGTCAGAAATGTATGAACTAAGGAGTCCAGATGCCCCTGGCGGGTTAACCTGGCTGCCAGTCCCCGTAAGACTTCTAATGCGGAATTGCACCTTCTTCCTGAGGCTGTGTCCCACTTTGTGCCCCAATTTTGGTAACTGGGACCCCTTCTTGTTCTCTTGAGTCTCCGTTCTGATAACTGGCCAAACTTCAGCTTTTCTAGCCCTTGCGCCCTGCCTGGGACCTATCAGCCCCACTCTGACTAAGCATTTAGGGACCTGCCATTTGCCAGCAGGGTATCCAGCCAATGGCTGCCACCACGTTTCCTGTTTAACTCCTATATGCAAGCCAGATCCAATGCCCGAACCCTTCCTGCTGGCTGTCCTGCTGCAGGCTGGCCTAGCGCTCCTTGGCATGTGCTCTTGACACGCCTTTTCCCCCAAGACCCAGTCCCTCCCCGGGCAGGTGTGCGCTGCAACGCCCCAGGCTCCGCCCCATCAAGAACACCATCTGGGCAGTGATATTTAGTCAAACAGTCTTATCTAATGACTACTTTCTACACCATCAATTAATATGGCCATAGTGTTGAACTAAACGGATGGAAAACGTAAGAGTGAACGTTCGGTCACTTGATTTTTCCACCTGCGTTATAATTAGAGACTAGAAAGCCACAGACTGTCAAAGGCTAGGTTGTGTGTTAAGGATGCTGACTGCAAAAAAGTTAAAAGGAGGAAGGGTGAAGTCAGTGCAGGTTGGGTCAGACGGATTTACTGTTTTAGAGATCTTTGGAGCTCTCAGCTTCATTTTCTGTGCAATTAGAGACAAGGAACTTAGTCAATATTCTTTCACACCTGGAATAGGGCTAACATATTGACTTATACGAGGATGTGAAAACTAAAGGAAGTTTCACACAAATTTACATATTAATTTGTCAATCATTCAACATTTATTGAGTACCTTCTATGTCTCAGGCAAGGTATTGGGCACTGGGGATCTACAGATGAATAAGACACAGTTGCTCAAATAAGTTACAATCTAGAGAGGAAGATAAACTTGGTTATTTGTGGTCAGTGCAGTGATAGCGATATGCAAAGTGTATTATGGGAGAAACAGTTGGGGTGTCCAGGGAAGTGGGAGAGTGGGGTGCAGAGATGAGGATGATGACCATGGCCCACAGAATAAATGTGGCTTCGTTGGACAAAGGGGATAGAAGAGCTTTCCAGATAGAAGGGGCAGTGTTAACAGAGGTATTTGGTGGAGGAAAATTTGGGGAGAGTGTGTGTGTGTGTGTGTGTGTGTGTGTGTGTGTGTGTGTGTGTTCAGGGGCATGGGTGAATTTGAAACTAATCAGGGTTCACAGAGCACAAGGTTAAGGGCAGAAAATAACACGAGATCAGCCTGAAGATGTGTAAAGGCCTAAATCCCATGTTAAGAAGCTGGGGAATTACCTGCCCGTAAGAAATGGGAAATCACTTGATATGTTAAGCTCAGGATCGACATGGTCAGATTTGGTGTGAGCAAACTCAGGGGGCCGAGCAGGGGGAGGAAGGGAACAGAGGAGGCAAGCCGT
>NW_024424230.1:25601332-25720983 GCF_017311325.1 Ursus maritimus | reverse complement strand
AGCGGTGCAAGGCTTTAGTGAGCAGGGATCTGAATGAGGGCTTGCGAGAACCTGAAGCAGGTGAGGCATGACGGCCTGGCGACAGGTCAGATCACAGCTCCGAGAGACCAAAGGATGGGGAGTATAGAGAAGAGCACAGGGGCCATTTGGGACATGGTGACAAAATTAACTTCACTGGAATTGGAGTACTAGAGCAGAGAAAATCTTTAAAGCAGCAAGAGAAAAAAGAGAAATATTATCTTTGAAGAGCAGGAGCAAGACTTACAGCTGACTTCGAGCCAACTTCTCGACCGAAATCTCGGAAGCCAGGAAACAGGGAATAATATCTCCAAAGTCCTGAAGAAAACCACTGCCAGCATCAAATTTCTACAATGAATATATCCTTCAGAAGCAAAGATGGAAAGGTTTTCTGCTCCCTGGTGGGATATAGTAGCTTGAGGCAGACCAGCACTCCTGCCAAGAACAAGTAGACCAGGCTAGAGAAACAGGGAGCTCACTCATCTGAAGGCGATGGAGGTCGGCAGAGGAAATGAGCACTGGAGGGGCCGAGATTCTGGATAGGAAGGAAGTTTAGAGGTGAGCTCACTTCTGCAGTCAGGGAGAATGGGGGTTTGCACCAATGAAAGGCTGCTGGTGGGGACCACAGAAACCAGCAGAGCTTTTGGTGGACCTTTGGGGGCTTGATTTCATGGCCTGTTTCTCTCAGGTAAATCCTCATTACCAAAGCTCCCTGCTGCACTGGCTCTGCAGGACGATGGGTGAGGCCTTGGCTTTCTCATCCTTATCACGATGTGTTTCTAGATCCTGCCAGATGCTGCAGCCCCAGGTAAGGCTGGGGCCGGATTCTGTCCTCTGTCCTGGCTGGCTGTCTGTGGAGCTCAGGCGTTAGTCCTGGAATGCCTTAGAGGTAACAGAGCTGTTTTAGTTGAGTGAGAGAGTGAGGGTCAGGGTCAGGACAAGGCAGAAGAGTTGATTTCAGAAATAGGTCACACCTGGGCCAGGTTCTGGAGGCCAGGATGAAGGGAAATCAGAAATCTGAAACCCTATCTTTTGTCCCTAGACTGTACTCCTCATGGCTTCCCGTATGGGCATGAGAATTTGCACTCTGCTTCTTCGCTTATTTCTCTGCTCTCTGGGCCTGGAATAGCCTTCCAAGCCTCTCCACCCGTTTCTGGCTACCCATTACTTCTCCTATGAGCCCTACCACCACCATGAGACCATCCATGTCCCACGTGGAACCCTCTCTCCCCAACCCTTTCAGACTATTAAATACTGTATGGTTGGTACTCAAGCCCTCCATGGACAGCTCCCAGCTACTCTACCAGACTATAAGCTCCTTGAGGGCAGGGGCTCGAGCCCGGGGCTCTTTACAGAATATACGCCTGATACCTAGTGCTTTGATGTTTTCGTACTTTGTGTCTTATGGAGGGGAGAGGGGGTCGTCATCAAGGATTGGCTCCTCTCAGGGAGCCTGAAACCACAGGTGCTCATCTCCAAGGAGAGTTCATTTCTAGCCCATTCAGGTGCCACATGTGATTTACAAATTCACTGACTGCGTATAATCTTGGACAAGTCACTGGACCTCAGACTGCAAACTGCAACAAGAGAAAATTAATTCGATGGCCAAGACAAAAGGAATTTCTACTTGATTCCATGGATGATGAATTCTAGATCAATGCCACATCCTATGCCCCCTGACAGAGAAATCCCAACACTGAACCTAACACTAATTTCAATGTCAGTTGACTGGGCTCATCCCCTCCCTAGCCTTAGCTTCTTGCCCGGGAGCTGGAAGAGCCACTTCCTTCTTGTTACCGAGTGTGGCAGGCAGAACCATCGCCCCCCAAAGATAGGTCCTAATCCCCAGAACCTGTGCATGTTACCTTAGGTGGTTAAATGGACTTTGCAGGTAGGATTAAGGGTGATTACATTAAGAATGATTAATACGTGATTCCCACAAATCTAGTGGCTTCAAACAGCACAAATATACTACCTTCCAGTTCTGCAGGTCAGAAGCTCAGCACAGATCTCGCTGGATAAAATCAAAGTGTCTGCAGGGAGTTCCGAGTTCCTTCTAGAGGTTCTATGGGAGGCTCTGTCTCCTTGCCTTTTATAGCTTCCTTTTCTGCTTCTAAAGGCCACCTGCCTTCCTTGGCTCACAGCCCCATCCTCCAAAGCCAGTGGTGTTGGGCCTCCTTCTCATGCTGCCGTCACTCTGAATCCCCCTTCCAATTCCCTCTACCACTTTTAAAGATCCTTGTGATTACACTGGGTCCAAAGGGATAATCTTAAGGTCAGCTGATTAGCAATCCTGTTTCCCCTCCGCCATGTAACCTGACATATTCACAGGTTCTGGGAATTAGAACATAGACATCGGGGCGGGGTGGGGGTGGGTGGTGGTGGTGGTGGCATCATTCTGCCTGCCACAGAAGGAGGGTAAGGAGAACATTCCAGGTATGATGGAAAAGTATAAGCCAATGTCTGGAAGAAGGAATGCATGATGCAGTTTTGAGGGACAATGAGGGGACTCATAACGAACAAACTAGGGTTCTAGAAGGACAGTGGTGAGAATAAGATTAAAGAGGAAAATTGGAGCCAGATGATGGGCAGGATGCCAGGATGGGGAAGAGCTCTGTTGTATAAAAAGAGGGAGCAGGGGTATCTTGATGGGCGTGTGGTTTAATAGTTACCAAGATGTGGTGAAAGGCAGGACCGTGGAGAGTCTTTGACATTCACTGCTTTGACTTTAGTTCCATCATGGCCCTGGGAAGTGAGGGGAAGAGATGATCCAGGGCATAATACGGGCATCTGCGGGACAGATGTAGGGAGATGACCAAAGCAGTAGGCCACGGAATACTGACAGAAGGTGGTAGGAGAGGAGGTAGAGAGAGGGCGGAGAGCCGGACAGAGTTTAACCCATTCACCACCTGCTCCCACCTTTTAATTCCCATTGAATAGGCCTGATTCTGTTGTGATAGAAAACATGCCTGGTGCATGGTTCAGAAGGCTATAGAATTGAGAGCTATTAAATACTAAAAAGACAAGGTGAGAAACAATTTGCAAAATCTCCTCTTTTTATAGACTGCAGCGATTGAGAAAAATTGAGCAAATTCCCCAGCTGCCTCAACTGCAGTCTGTTTCAAGATTCCATCAATTTTTTACGGTACAATCAATATTTATGAATCCCCAAAGAAATGTCGCAAAGAGAAACCCAGCGCAACATTTTCTCAGTGGTTTGCAGAGATGTAACAGGGGGACCTAAATAACTTTTAAAATAATCTCAATGACAATCAAAGACTCTTCCATAGCCAATATGGTTTAATGTCAGTGTTTATATTAGCACTGTTCTGCCCAGGGTGGGGGCGGGAAAGGGAAAACGCTTCGTTTAATCTGTCCGAAAGATGACACTTGGCTATAATAAGTACACCGTAATATGGTACTTAAAAATTCAAAGGAAGTGCTATATTAAAAAGTCCCTGGATTTTTTTTTAATGCATTAAAATATCCTCCATTGGTTAAGCAATGGATTTTTTCAGTCAGCTGGAAAAAAAGATTTCTGGGGGAAAAAAAACCAGACAAACAAATCCACATTGCTTTAATGGCTACTTTAGGTTTAATATCTAAACTTATTTAAATAACTCTGAGCCCTCCTGCTGAGAAATATTGAAAGTAATGGATTCCTTTGTGCGTAATCTCCCATTTAAATGTAGAGTTTAATTTCCCTTTCGGCTAAACCTGTGTGAAACTAGTCTTGAAATGTCCCTCTAAAAAAAAAAGAAAGCCCCATATAGAATATTTAGGGGGTTCCTTTATTTTATTTAAAATTGGTTTTGGGCATTAAAACTAAATAGTCAGCCAACAGTGAGCCCACAGACCCCCTAAGTTTATATCTGGATCCCAAGCTGGGTGCGGGGGCCTGCTGGTACCCAGGGGCTCTAACTGAGCACCTTGGCTTTGTGCAGATCAAGCACCAACTGTGGGGTGTGCTTCCAGGGACCTGGCAGACCTCACTCTCTGCGCCAGCATTGTCCCCAAATGATAACACTGGAAATCCCACCACTGGAGCTTCGTCTCTGTGCCTTATGGTTCTGATTGGCCTGAGGCAGGGTCATAGAGCTCATATGGATAAGGGCCCCTCTGCGTACATGAAATGCATAAAGTCCTATGATGCCAAAATGGGAACTAAGACCTAGAAATTGATCGTGCTGCCCTTTTATTTGGCAGGTCATGAAACTGAGGCCCAGAGAGGGTTGAGTCACTGGATAGTGTCAGAGGTGGGACAAGAGCCCGGGTGTCCTGGTTCCCAGCCATGATGCTCTCTTTGCCGGGAGTAGATTCCACACCAGCAGTCTCTGAGCTGGGTCTTGCATATCCAGGTATTAATTCATATGCTTTTTCATCCTTGCCACATAACTGAGAATTTAAACAGCACATATGAAAACACCTAAGACTGAGTGTAAGGGTCAAAACACAATATATGTCCTATAACCACTCCAAACTGTACAGCATGAGAATATTCGGGTGATTACCAAAAGATTCCTTTAGCTGTCTTCTCTCAGTCATGCAGATAAAATTCAGATTATAAAGATGCAATTTATATATGACCCTTCCCATGACACCTCACCACTTGCCTCACCATAGCGTCTACACTGGCCAGGGTAATTCCCTGGGCACAGTATGTACTCATGGTTCAAAGCTGAGAGTGAGCACGAGATGAAGCTCTTTAAACACAACATTGCTGTGATGGAGAAGAGCCCTGAAACAGAGGGAAAAGTCCTGGGTTCTGGTCCCATCTCTTCCTCATAACAGCCATGGGAGCTGGGCACGCCCTCTGAGCATCGCCCGCCCCATGTTTAAAATGGAGGTGATGAAAATAATGTTAGTAGAGCAAAGGCAGGACCTGGAGCATATGATTTTTGGAGATTCTTCAGGCTATCAGATTTGATTATATGGCATTATAACATGACAGCACGCTGAAGACAAAAATTGAATATTTAAGGTCCAGTTTTAGCAGGAGTGCACATATGCCCACACATATACACGCACACACATGCACGCATGTACACACACCCCCTAGCTCTGAAGTCAAGACCCATTTCACAGACTTGCTTATTATAGGTAAATTATAGAACACAAGGGGCAAACATGAACCACAGCCCATGGTGGTCCACTGGTAAAGAGCTGTATGCCTGTTCTTTCTCTCAGCCTCTACAGCCACCTGTGGGACAGCCTCATATGCCAAATGGCTTGGCAGTGTCATTTGAAGGACACCATGAACTCCATGCTCTAACACTTTTATCCGCAGCAGCCTATTTCAAGGATCACAATGTCGACTCATTCCAATGGATAAAAACATCGAAAACTTCAGGTCAAATGAACAAGAACCCAGGGGAAACACTGCTGTTATTAGCCATTAACATTTTAGCTAGAATCAATTATTCTGTCACCTAACAAGGCCTTGAAGATTACAGAAAGTTACACTAGAAGAGGAGAGAGCTGTAGGACAGATGTTAGCTGCCATCTAGGAAAGGGAGGGCCAGTCTATAAATCTGGTCTTGACTACATTTAAAGAAAAACATGCATTTTATAGACGTCAGTGACTAGCTTACCATTGTTTGTTAATTACTTGCAGTTCAATGAGATTAACTCAGTTTGTGTTTTGTGTAATTATAATACCAAACTCCGCTCTTTCATCTTCTGCCTTTCCAGTCTGCTGGCCACAGAGCCTACAGTCATCACCCAGAACACGAAACATGCAGAGGACACTCAGAGAAAGGGTGGGTGGCTCATTATCCTTGTCATTCTGGCCCAGAGTTAGAATCCCTGCTGGTGGTATTACTTTCCAATATATGGGGCCTGTGTTCACGCTGTTGGAATGTCTCTTAATTAAGAATCTTTTTTTGTCTTATGCATAAATTAATCAAGGTAATTATTGTAGCATTATTATTATTACATTGTAGTTATAGAGCACTTACCTCCAAGGTGCTCAAAGTAGTTTATAGATTTTTTTTAATCTAATGAACTCTAGTAGCCTCTAGGCAAGATGGAGAGCAGAGCAGGGATTATAACAGCCACATTGTAGTTGGAGAAAATGGGTCAGGCCAGAAGTAGGGGTGGTTGCGGTCGCTGCAAAATAACTCACTCGGATTTGTTTATTGGTTCGCATCTATGTTCTCTGCTGTCTGGGGGCGTCTGGGGGCCAGGAGGAGGGCTGCCTTTGGGGAGCCATAGGGAGTATTCCTTCTGCAGAATCCAAAGGAATTTCAGATTCAGATAGCCCCTTCAGAGCCCAGAGACTCCCTCCAGGAAGAATTGGACTTAGAAAACAGACCAGAAAGATGCATTTCTCCCCTCTTTCCTCCTCTTTTTCTACCTGTCCTTAAGTCCCTGAACCAGCTGCTGCCCGGTGGAGCTGGAAGCGGAGGGAGTAAGGAAGGAGCAGGACCCTTCCTTCCCCAGCACTTGTCAGCAGCACCACTCAATTTCCTCCAACCCTGACGCCAACTGTCGTGATCTCACACATCTCTGATGCTCTAGGTTCCTTGGGAGCAACCGAGCATGGGGCCGGCCCGGCGCAGCCACCATAGTGGTCTGGGGGAAATCCAAACGCTGACAGAGATGGGAAGGGGAGGTTCCAGCCCCCCAGAGCTTGACTAGTGGGCAACAGGAGGCAGCGCAGCGTGGAAGAGCCTCAGGCTTGAAGTTCCTGTCTTTCATTCTGGTAATAACAGTAACAACGGTAACATCAAGGTGGCAACTGTATACGTCTATTTCCAGGGACAGATGGTAGACTTCTCCTCTCACGAGACTGCTGGGGTATGTGTGGCCATCGATATCCACGCTGTTGTAACTCAGCACACTCTGGGGTTCATTCATCAGCCTGTAAGCAAATCGCGGTGCTTGCAGGAAAAACACAGTGGTAACTGATAGTAAGCAAAGAAAATCCAGTGATACGTTCTGCAGCTACGGGGTCTCTGCCTTCAGAAGACCCTCACTGATTTCATTAAACTGGCCCGATCCATAGCAATCCACGTGTTCCCTCAACACAGAAAACCTCTTCTTTGCCCTCTCCGTCTCTGCCTACCTTCGTCTGGCTCATCCTTTAAGAGTCAGCTCTGACATCATTCCTTCAGTTTGCAGTTATTTCTATAATAGCGCCTTTAGTTTAAGGCTCAGGCACTATTCTGGGCGCTGGGGTAGAGCCGTGACAAAACAGATTTTTGAAAATCCTTGCCCTTGCAGGATGGGTAAAGGGGGCAGTCAGGTAGTATAGAAATAACAAATTATCCTATAAGTTAGAAAGCCCTAAGGAAAAACATTAAAGCAGGGGAAAGTTGACAGGGCGCTCTGGTAATGGAGGCGAAATTTTAATAGTGAAGACCGTTGAGCAAAGACTTAAAGGAGATGGGGGAGTGAACCACGTAGATTGGTGGGAGAAGAATTTCCAAGGAAAAGGAACAGAAAGTGCTGGGCACCAAGACCAGAAATGATTGACTCCTTCAAGGAAAAACAAGCAGCAGAATGGCTGTCCAAAAAGCAAAAGATAGCAAGCATTGGCAAGGATGTGAAGAAATCAGGAACCTTGTGCATCGTAGATGGGATCGTGCAATGGTGCAGCTGCTATAGAAGACCGTTTGGCCGTTCCTCAGAAAGTTAAACATAAAATTACCATATGACCCAACGATTCCACTGCTAGGTGTACAGCCAAAGGAACGGAAAGCAGGGACTTAAACAGATAGATGTATGCTGATGTTTACGGCAGCATCATTCCCTCCAGAAAGTGGAAACAATCCAAGCACCCATCAATAACGACATGTGGCACAAACATACAACAGAGTATTATCCAGCGGACCACTGTAAGGACTTTGGCTTGGACTCTGGGAGGGGAGTCATGTGGGAGAAGGCGTGGAGTTGGGGAGTGACATGATCTGACTTTAATAGGCCTGGACGTCAAGAGTCAATAAAGAAACGCACAAGCATGGAAGCACAGACCAATGACAAGGAGGCCACTGCAATACTCTGGGCAAGGGATGACAATGGCTTGTCATTGGCTTGGTGGTGGCAGAGGAGGTGATAAGAAGAGCTAATGTTCTAGATGTTATTTTCAGGCCAAGATAAATGTACTTGCTCAGGAATGTGGGGTATGAAAAAAAGGAAAGAATTCAGGATAAATCAAAAAGTTTTTGACCCAAGCAACCGGGAGCATGGTGTTAGTTACCAAAAAGGACAGGTTTAGGGATTAGGAGATCAATGCCTCAGGATGGGACATGGAAAGCCTGAAATGCTTACTAAACGTCTAAGTAGAGGTGTCTGGAGGGTAGTTGAATATATGCATCCTCAATTGAGAGGAGTTCAGATTAGACTTAAAATTTTTAGAGTCTTCAGCATACACTTGAGACTGGAGGGGACCACCGGAGGGATACAAGGAGACAGAGAAGGAGAGCTCCGGGAACTGAGCCCTGAAAGATCCAGCTCCAGTGGTCAGGGGCATGAGGAAGCTGAGAAGTGGCAGCCAGTATAGCAGGACAAAAAGGAGTGTGTATAGCCTGGAAAGCCAAGGGAAGAAAGTGTTTTAAGAGAAAGAGTGATCTGGGGAGCCTGGGTGGCTCAGTCAGTTAAGCTGCTGCTTTCGGCTCAGGTCTTGATCTCAGGGTCCTGGGATGAAGCCCTGAGTCAGGCTCTCTGCTCAGCAGGGAGTCTGCTTCTCCCTCTCCTTCTGCCCCCACCTCGTTCTCTCTCTCAAATAAATAAATAAATAAAATCTTCTAAAAAAGAAACAAAGAATGATCAACTGTTTGCTGCCAAGCATTTGAATAAAAGAGGACTGAGAACTGGTTATTAGATCTGGAAATATTATGACAAGAACACCCTCAGTGGAGAGGAGGGCGTAAAAGCTTAAATGGGGTAAGTTCAAGTGAGAAAGGAAGGAGCAATTGGAGGCAGAAGTAGAGAGAAGACTTCTGAAGAGTTCTGCTAAGGAGGAACAGAGATGGAGTATAGATGGAGGGGAAGTGAGAGAGGTGGAGGCTAAGAAGGCTCCTTTATTCCTTCCAGCAGGTGAGCTGCCCCTCCTCTGGGTTCACAACCCCCCATCTGGGCCGGTACATCCCCAAACAGGCTGTGAGCTCCTGAAGGGCAGGAAGTGCCTCTCCTTCATCCAACTCACTGAGTCCTACAGGAACGAGTTTAACATACAGTTGCTCTCAGTGAATGTTTGCTAACCTGAGCTAAGTATAGATTTGATAGATAGTCACAATGATTTATAGGAGAGTAAAAATTGGGAGGGAAATTGGAATCTGAATGAACTCTGAATTCAGCCCTGAACTCCAGGACCTGCTTTAGATCTCAGAAGGGAGACTCTGTACCTATAATAAACCAGATGTGGCTTTCTAGCCATTTCCCTTCATCTGAATCTCATCCCAAGTGTAGACCAGTGTAGCCTGGAAAGCCAGTGCTGCTAGCAGGAANNNACCAGGTATTAACATGACACAACTCTGGGGCCATGCCTGATGTTATCAAAAGCTCAAGTCACGGGCCAAATTCAAGTCAATTGTCTTGAATCTGAATTTGAATTCAAGTGGCTAATGGAGGGTTGCTGATTTGGCTTATTTCTTAACTTTCTATCACTTGTATTGAGATTTTTAGACCATGGTCATTTAGTTTGAGATTAATCTATACTCCTTTTCTATCTGATACTGAGAAGTGAAAAGTTGACCATATCCTGCATGGAAAACTGAACACTATAACTGTTAACTCTCCTCTTGGCTAAGTGACAGCTTGAACAGCTTGATGGCTAATACTTAAATTAAAGGTTTTAGTCCCCAGGATTTCTGTAATGCTCATTGCTTCTGAGGAGTACATTGAACCTGCTTTTGGACTTTATTCATCTGGCATTAACACCAAGGCATTAACACTTCTTAGCGCTGACACTTCTAATCAAGGTGCACCACCCACATTACTTAGGCCAACGATGTGTGTCCTCCAGAAAAGAACTGCTAACAAGGCCTTGGTCCAGGGGTTTTCTTCCCAAGGTCTTTCAGTATAACCTGCTGATAGCAAGTGTCCCTGAGTTGCTGTGGAAGCCAGTCCATTACTTGGAATCAGTTGTCCTCTACTTAATGCCTACTGGCTCTCTGACTGCTGTACGGTCACGCCCTAATGTCTAAATATATAAATGTGCAAAGACAGTTAACTAGGACTTATTTGTGCCTTGGGAATTAAAAAAAAAGTAATTAACTGGTATTTTTAACGCGTTTTCTCTTTACAGGATGATCTAGTTAAATGGTTCAGTTATAAGATCAGGGAATTTGGTACCTTTTGAAATAGCCCATCTTAAGTGGTTCCAAAGTTATCTTAATGGGCTGGTGGCTTGTGCTTTGTCTCCTGGAGAAACTAATGAGAGGGCAGAGCTGATCTGAGGAGCAGGTGGAGAAAGATCCAAGTGCACAAGAGGGTCACAGTCAACATCCACCATGTTCAAGCAAGGAGTAAGTGGTTCACTCCCTGGGCTCAAGAATGTACTTAAAATATTATTTCAGATTTAGAAAAAAAATTTCCTTCTATCACCAAAGCAATTAAAATATTCACACTGCAATATTTAAGAAATGGAAATATGTCTAATTTCTTTAGACATCAAACTCCAAATTCTACATTTGGATCTGTCGGTCAGCCCACGCTGTTAGCTTAAAGGTCAGAAAACTTGAGTCCTGGATAGGGAGTGTTGCCCACTAGCATTTGCTTTGTATAAAGTGTACATGACACTATCACCCTGGCCAAAAAAAAAAAAGATAAAGCACGTGTGATGGCCTGTCTCCAAGATGCTCTCCAATGGTCCTGCCCCCTGGTATTCAAACCTTTGCGTACTCTCCCCCTATATCATACCAGGGTTGGCCTATGTAACCTGCAGAGTCTGACAGAAGAGATGGTATGGCCTCTTCAGGACGGCGTTATGAAAAACACTATGGCTTCTGTCTTGCTTTTTCTCTCTCTTCATCTCTTTCTTCCCCCTCTCTTTTCATCTCCCTCTGTCTCTCAGATCATTTGCTGCAGGGGAAGCCAACTGGCAGGAGAGGCCCACGTGGTGAGGAACCACGTGAGTGAGCTTCGAGTCGATCTGCCAGCCCACTCAAGCCTTCAGATGATGGCAGCCCCAGCCGACACCCTGACAGCAGCCTCCAGAGCCTGAGCTACAGCCATCCAGCTAAACTGCTTCTAGATTCCTGACCCGCAGCAACTGTGTGCCACGATAAATGCTTGTTATTTAAGCCACTAAGTTTGGGGGTATGGTCTCACACAGCAATATGGAAGTAATTCAGAATTTGAAGATACATCAAAGTCTGAATTAGAACCCAAATACATGGACATGTGATTAGGTACAACTGGATGGTCACTGTGGGTCATTTCTGCCTTGTCATATCCCAGGGTGATAAACGTCAGACCTCTACTTCCCTCCTCAACCTAGAAACTCTGCCCAGGTCATGGGCTTTCCAGGAAGCTTGTCGATCTGGTCTCTTTGCTTTTCAGTAGCTGTTGATGGGATCCCATCCATTAAGGTTTGTGGGAGCCTAGCCCATTTGGCAGCTTTGGGCCTGGTGTGTTAGGACATCAGTCCTCTGGACAGGAGAGCCCCTGGGCCCTAGAGGATCTCTCACATCCTTGCATATGGTGCCCACTGGGCCTTCAACTTTGTGTGCACATCTCTGAGCAATTCTAATTGATTGTGGCAATATGGGACAGAAACTATTTACTAAAGGAGCAACTGTAATGAAGATCCCACCCCTACCCATGGCCATCTCCTGCTGCTATTTTAGGTCACATGTGTTGGTTCTGACGTGTACAAGCTGTTAAGACTGAAGGGTAAACACACCATAGATGGGGAAGGCAGTCCTCTGAAAAGGACAAACATTTTCTAGACTGGATACTGAGAGACAAGTGGTCCGAGACAGGAAAGCAGGCTTTAGCCAAGTGTACTAGAAGATCAGCCAGCCGTGTAGGAAATGGAAAGCATTCCATTTTATATTAAGCAGAATAATTGAACATGAAACATTGGTACTTATAAAATTAGTGGAAGGGCTGAAAGAGGGTGCTAGAGCCTGGCTCCCCCTGAGCATGCTGAATTGTCCAGCCCATGGAAGGTGGGAATCGGGAGCCCGAAGTGGACCTACTGAATTTCAGAGCACAGCTTCCCTAGTGTAATCTAAAGGTGAAGAGACCATGACTGCTCTCACCACAGCTGCCTGTCAACACCCTCAGAGCTAGTATTTGCATCCCCAAAGTCTCCTGCAGAAACCCAAGATGTCCACACCATGCTTCCCTGTGGCATAAGTGACACCCTCAGGAAAACTGCCCTGGCCTCCGAATTTTATACAAGTATATCGAGTGGAAAGAATGGAATTCTCACACAGAACCCTAGCTGCAAGGGAGTCTTAGAAATGTAGGTTTTAGCTTTCCAAGACCTGAGATTCAAAAATATGACAAAGAGGATGGAAAACATGCCAAATGTTGATTCACCATTTCTCTTTTTTTTTTTTTTAAGATTTTTTACTTATTTACTTGAGAAAGAGAGCACATGAGTGCATGAACAGGGGAGAGAAGTAGAGAGAGAGGGAGAAGCAGACTCCCTGCTGAACAGGGAGCCTGATGTGGGGCTCGATCCTAGGACCCCGAGATCATAACCTGAGCCAAAGGCAGATACTTAACTGACTGAGCCACCCAGGCGCCCCTGATCCACCATTTCTAATGCAGAGAGAGAGCTCCTAATGCTATTTCTAGGTTTCTCTCCCTTCTTGGTGTAAAACCACAGTAATCTAGGCATGTCTGAAGGAGCTCTCAGATGGCAGGGGTTGAAGATGGCCTCTTCACAGGGGGTGGCTAACAGGCAGGGAGGGAAGTGACAGCAGTGATCACAGTGAAGGCTTTTCAGAGGGAAATGAGTATTGTTGAACAAGAGTCAGCTGCATCCAACATGTAGAGATCCTTCCTCTATGCCTGGCTCACAGGACGGAGGCTCAGCTTCACGAAGGAAGGTGGTGGGGCTCCTAACAGTAGAAGACCACAGCATGGACTCTACCTTCTGCCCCCACCCAGGTGTATGAAATTAAGCAGGACTCTAAACATCACTGGGCTCTAGCTACCTCATCTCCAAAGCTCATGGGTTGGACCAAAGTTGCTCTGCAGGTCCTCCCACCTGTAAGGTCCATGAGTCCAGGCTTGTATTAGTGGAATAACCAGGGGGGGGGGGCACTGATGCCTCTGCCACCTACTTTGGAGGTGTGAAACGGTCAGGGCCAGGACTCGGGCAAGATGAATGAGGCATCCAAGGTACAGATTTAGGGAGAAACTAACTCTCAGGGTCCCACGAATGCTGACTCTGCACTTTTCTTAAATTTTGCATGCTAGGTGCCTGACTCACCTCACCCTAGTCCCAGCCTGTGAAGGCAAAATAGGAGACATAGGGCTGCCACTGAGCAGAGGGCACAGTCTTGGGCTCCTTAGGGGAGTTTTGTGGGATGAGAGAAATTCGGGAAGGGGAAGGTACTGCAGAGACCAAAGATGATGACTTAGCAGTTAGGGCCAGCCTTGGAGGCCAGGTCAATGGTCACCTCTCCTCAGGGCAAGTTTCCCAAGGGAAATGTCCCTATCCAGGATGAGACAACAGAAGAAGGCAGATCTCACGGTCACCGGGAGAACTCCTGACCCCATACCACGGGCCAGGCCAGTGGCCTCTAGACAGCCATTTTTCAGGGTGAGTTCACCGTGCCACATTCAGTGGAAGTTAAGCTCTCTCGAGGTTAACTCACTCCACTTTCTCTGAGCTCTATCTCAGGGACTCACTCAGTCCTCTGCACTCCAAGCATGAGAGAGCCTACCCCAGCATCCCGCCCTCCCTGTCTATAAACACATCCACTGATGTATAATATCAAGTTAAGATAGGAGAAGGGAGAAGGGGAGAAAAGTTAATTTAAGGGGAAAATTATCTCTGTTCTCTGCTAATAGAACCTGTAAATTAGGGCATTTAATTACCAAAGACAATTTGTTCATTTTGGATGCTAATATTTACATTAGCAACTGCTTTGAAAGCATGAAATCTGATGAATTGGCAAAACACTTTTACTCCTTTTCCCCAAATTAATCAAACGAGCTATGATCAGGCTATTTATAAGTCTAGTTAAGTATATCTCCCTAGTGAGGGATTTTTTTTCTCCCACCTCCTTCACATTTTGTGAGCTCTCACAGATACTCAGCTTTTCACCTAGATACTTGGTACCAGAGGATCTCAGTGGGAAGGTGTTTGATCTATTTCTATATTTAATGACACATTTCATCACAGCAGAACAGAGCATTGTGCCATCTTTGTTGAAATTATATTTCAATGATAATCCCTTCCATTTGTACAACCCCTGGTGACTTCCGAGGGGCTCTTATGGAGATGAGCTCACCTCCAACGCCCACTGGTGAAAGCCACAGCTTCAGACTCTGATGCCGATGGCTGATAGATTTATGTGCCCCCACCCCTAAGAAAGCCTGGATGAGTAAGACAGCATTAACCTGGGAGGGGAAGGGGCCAATGGATGGACCCAGCATGGACATCAGAGACCATCTTCAGAGCAAGACCTCCTCTGATGCTGGTCATCCTGGTCTCAGATGAGCCTCTTGTCCTAGCTATTGACCTTGATGCTAACCTATACCCATTCTGGCTGTTGACCTTGATGCTAACCTCCCTCTTCTGACTGCCACTCTTGTTCAGTCAACCCTCATGGGACCTCCTTTCCTCAGCCCAGTGGCATCAAAGGAGATGGCAGGGATATCAGACCCACTGTCCTCTCCCTTCACTAGTTCCTCCACCGCTATAAACAGCAAGCCTGGACTTACAGATCATAGAACTGGGAGGAACCTGGAGAGATTGTCTGGTCCAACCCAGTGATGTCTAAGGATGAGGAAATGGGCCCAAGATGGTAAGGCTGGATATAGACCTGGGTGAGGTGTCATGGAGAGACACTGAGAGAACTTAAGGATGGGCTTAGCTGTTGGACTCTTTGACTTCTTATTATTCTATTTTTATTCTTATTTTTTTCTCATAGGTTCCTTCTCACCCTCAATCTTTGACCTTTAATATCCCCTCGCCCAGCCCTGAAAAGACCTGCTCTGAGGTGAAAGTACCCACTGTGCTCCCAAGTCCCCAGCACACAGATGACAGCTTTAAGAGGAGACTGGAAGTTAAGAAGAGTGAGAAGAGATGTAGACAATGTCACCAGAGTCCCTGGCCTGGCCACACGGGGTCTCAGTAAAATGTTCTCTCTGATTAAAAATAAATACACTATATGTTAACTAAATTGAATTTAAACAAAAATTTACAAATCAATCAATTAATCAATAAACAAATGATAAAAAAAAAAGTCAACAGGTATTCCTGTGCTAGGAAAATACTATGTGCCCAGACTGTTCTAGGTACGAGTTAAGGGTGTAGGGGCCACAGACAGGTGTAGGACACATAGCTTGCCCTCAAGGCATTGACAGTCCCACTAGGGAGTAAGAGAGAAGTGTGACAAGTTAGCTAACCAGTCCAGACATGCCAAGAGGTATAGACAGTAACAGCATGGTGAGGGGGCCAGTGGTGAGAACAGACTACTTGGGGATGCATAAGCAGGTGTATCAGCCAGAATAAGCTGAGGTACGGAGGGGTAACAAATGCCCGGAATGATCCGTGGCTCACAGCAGCAACGGTTTGCAGCTGATTTATGCCTAACTTGCTCTACGTGGACCAGCTGCATTCTGCTGCATGCCCTCTTCATTCTGGAACCGAGGCTGACACAATAGCCTCTCTGTAGGACATTTCTGTTTGTCACGGTAGCCAGGAAAGAGAGAACTGGCTGGGAGTGCTTCTGCTTAGATGTGCCACTTGTCCTTTCTGCTCACATTTCACTGAGTGGGTTTCACATCGAGTGTCATTCTGGGTTATGACCAAAACAAGTAACATGGTCAAGGCCACTGTCAATGGAATAGGGAGATACAGAACTTATTTGTGAATGACAATATAATCTCCTACAGCAAGGAAAGCTTCCTGGGAAAGAGACAATGTGATGTGGGCCTTAAAAGATATGTGCAATTTAAAGAAGAAAGGAAAGACAACATTCATTCAGAGAGGCAGCATATTCTAGAAATTAGATGAGTGGGCTCTGGAGGCAGGCTGCCCTGGATTGAGTTCTCTGTACCTCAGTCTCCTCATCTGTTACATGGGAACACTAATAAAGCATACTTGATACAACACTAATAAGACATACTTGAGACTTGTGAAACTAAATGAATTCATACAAAAAACAATTTTTTTTGGAGTGGTGCCTAGAACATAGTAAATAGATACCAATAAAAATATACTAAATAAATACTAGTTCTTATTATTATTTCAGGTTTCATGTAAGCTCAAAGGAATGAAGACTCAAGGTGCGTTTGGAGGAAAATGTAGTGGAAAACATTTGTACAGAAGTAAAGGAATTACAGTAGACAAGACTAGCCTGAAAAATAGGTAGAATGAAGCCCGAATATGAGGGACCATGAATGCCCAGCTGGGAGGCTCAGACTTGATTCTGACCCATGAGCGTACATGGTCACATGGAGGAGATGTGATGGTTCCTATTAAGGCCAGACTATCCCTTCCGCTGCCACAGGGAAATGGCAGTCCCACGTCACCAAGGCTCAGCATGGTTCTATGTCCCAGCAATCTCTCAGCCTGGACCAGTGACCCTGGATGAGTTCCTTGACCTCTCTGCATCCTGAATCTCCTCATCTGTGAGAGGAGAGGTGGCCCTGAGGGTCTGTAGGGGTCCTTGTGGCTTAGCCATCCCTATCATTGCTATCCTCCACTCTCTCCCAATCCGCATGGGGCCTGGAGTTTTCAAATGCTCCCTGACATCCCCTCCCACCAACCTTTACCCACTCCCTCCCACCCCTGTTCCCAACAACTCAGGCTTCTTGTTTCCCAGGAAACCCCGTTTTGCCAACGGCACCCAGAGCACAAAAAACGCAACCCAAGCAGTCCAAGTGAGCCGCAGCCCCCCTCTCCACCCAGCGGAGCACAGAGGAGCAGGCCGGTATTTAATTAGTTTGCAATATTACATATCTTTTAAATCTTTTAATCCATTTAATAAAAAAAAAGTTAAAACACATACTCACAACTAACCAACTAACAATGGCCCCAATTTGTGTTTTGTCTGACGGGGAGTAATATTCATGTCTACATGAGGATGGCATGTAATTAACATGTCATAATCAAAATGACTAAGTTTGACACATTATAATCACTGCATGGAGATTATAGCATAGCCAGGGGCGATCCACACAGCCTATCTTAATATCATTTGCATAATGAAAGCATGGTGGCAGTAATAGCTTTTTTCTCTTGTTATCATAATTTCACCCAGGGCTGCAAGGGGCTCCCGCACTGTCAGATGTTGCCTGTTAAAAGTCATTGTGACTTGAAGAAGGCAGCAAAAGTGACCCAGAGCCTTCCCCTTGGAACAATAGCTTGATGGCTGGCCCCTGATGAGCATGGTGGGGCAATACAGGGGCTGAGTCCCGAGAAAACTCTCCTACGAACCCATACCTAGCAGACATTTGGACAATCTGCTCTCTCTGGGCCCCTTGCTTGCAGAGGATGTGAGATTACCTTCTGATCAATGGCACGTGCTGACATTCTTAGACCCCAGGCAAACTTGGTCAGATATGCAAATCTCCCAAAGCAGACCCTTTCTAGTTTAACAATTGCTTGAATGGGGTTCCTGGCCATCTAGCACCATAATGCTGACCATGAGGTCAGTCATGGATCTATGAGCCACACAGCCCAAGCAGTCAGCCTCTCTTTCATGGCCACAGACTGTATCCCCAACCTGGACAAGTGCCTCATGGAACCAGTTGGGTGGGAGAAAGAATGGGAGAACACTATTCTCATAGACATCCCCGAATTCGCCATAGGTCCCATTAAAACCTGCCATTCGTACAGCTTCCTGCTTAGTCTGCTCCTCCAGCCCAGCCAGGCACACTCGCTCACTCTATGTTGGTCACCCCTCTCCCCTCCCATTCCTTCTCTCCTTCTCCTGTGGCCTCAGCCCATTATGGCTTTATCCAGCCTGCTGGCATGTCCTTAGACCCACCCAGACCTCCCAAAACACCTTGTAAAGTAATTACCTTGCAGTCTCAGAGAATCATATTCCTTAAGACAGGAGGAATTTTTTTTATTGGGACCTGGATTTGGAAAGCATACCCCAAACAAATTTAAAGCATAAAAAATACTCTACTCACCTCTAAATAAAAGGGGAAAAATAATAATTTTACAATGAAGAAACCTGGCAGATATAACCTTAACCACGTGATTGAGGTTGACATCACCTGTGATAATTCATGTTGACATCATGTACCCCTGATGATATGACGAAAAGGGCACTTCATCTCTCTGGTACTCTCCCCCCAAATTCAAAACTTCAGTCTTATCATGAGAAAACATCAGACAAACCCAAATTGAGGGGCACTCTTCAAACTATATGACCAGAACTATTCCAAAGTGTCAAGATGGTGGAGAAGAAAAAAAAAGGATAGGAATTGTCACAGATCATTAAGGGGACACCAAAGGGACAGGATGACTACATGGATCAGAGAATCGTGGTTGGATCCTAGAACCAGGAAAGATCTCTGGAAAAACTAGGGAAATCCAAATAAAGCCTTAGTTTACTTAATAGCACTGTACGAGTGTTAATTTTTCCCTTTTGATAAATGTACCACAGTTACATAAGATGTCAGCATCAGGTAAAATTGAATGCAAGGTATGAGGGAATTCTCTTTGTACTCTCTTTGCAGCATTTTAGATTATTAAGACTTTATTAAAATAAAAGTTTTAAAAATTTTCGGAAACTGTCACCAAAAAACTCCTGAAACTGTAAAAACCCCATGGGCTTTTAGCAAATTGTTACAGAATCCAGGCTGAGTAGAAGTCATTCTTCTTGACTGCAGTTGCCCAGGTTTGGCAAATTCTGCCCACCTGGCTGAGAAGATGTGCGTGACTCCGGGCCCTGAGCCCATCTCGGATTGCGCGTGAGAAGGCAGGAAGGAGAGTCAATTTATGGTCATAAATCAAACCCAGAATGTGGAGGTTCCTCATTCTATGGCAGCCTGTCCACCAAAGAGCAAAGGGTCTTGTTCCCCATCTCCTCTGTCACGTCATAAAGACACGGCTGAAGGTGAGTCAATAGTGGTTAAAATGCATAAAAAGAAAGAGCCTTCAAGACGGCACAATGGTGCTGGAAGGGATCTCAGAGCTTCTGGGGCTGACTCTCCACTTCCATAGGAGAAGACAGGCTTAGAGAACTCAGAAATTTGCCTGGTATCTCAAGGCAGGTCAGCACAGAGCTAGAACCGGGCCCCGCTCTTCCAACTCCCAGCCCAGGGGTCAGAGTAAAAAGCTAGGAGCTCCTGGGGGCGGGGGGGAGGCACTGCCAGGTGGTGTTCTGGCCCTCCACCTGCCTCCTGAAAGACAGGGCACTGGCGATCCACGCATGGAAGGCAGCCAGGACACCCTTGCCGGTCTCTCTCTTCCTCATGCCCCCCACCCCCTCTGAGCCCCAATCTGCTCTTCCTGCTCCCACTGGCTCCATTGTCCCCAACACCTGCAAGCAGCCCTCCTGCCCACGCCCACAGGTACACTTTCTGGATGGGCCTAGATGCTATTCACATGGCCCCAGAGCTGTGAGAGCTTTGTTGCCAAGTCAGGGTTGTTTTCCTCCCTGCCAAATCCCCTCCCTTATTTTGGGGGCTTGTCATTCACAGCTGCCTGCCAGTCATCCGGGTCCTGGGAAGGAAATGAGGCCGAGGAACTCAGGCGCAGAGCCCCCCACTGCGAGGGAAATGTTGACTCACAGCCAATGCATTTTAACGCAGGGAAACTCCCAGCAAAGCCAGAGGGCTGTGCCTGGGCTCCCGGGAGCCCAGCTTTCTGTTCTTCTACCGGCCTGGAATTAATGCCATCGTTCCCTCCTGGGCTGGGAAGCTGCAGGAACCTCTCCACCACCATGGGCTGCCCTCCTGCCAATCGGAGGGCCACTGTTCCACTGCTCACATTTCACAAGCATCTCCTTACTGAGCAACGGCCTGAAAGTTGGCAATCTTATTTGAAAAGCAGTGAAAGGCCCCCTCCCCTCAAAAACATCTACCATCCTCTTTCCTGGTGCCTAGACGTCCCCCATGTGATGTGGATTCCTTTGAATCCAGAAGAGTTTTTATTGCTTAATCTTCCCTCCAGGATTGGTTGCAAGGGGCAGGATCCACTCAAACGTCCCTAAGCGAAATGGGGGTGTGGCAGTAACTTCTGGAGCAGAGTGTCATCAGACCATCAGGACCATTGCGCCCTCTGTAACCACTGCTAAACCCCTAGACTAAGCCCGTGCCTCCTGTCTTCTCTCCCAGATCGGTTTAACTCCCCTTCACAACCCTTAGCGCAGCTAATAATTATATGCTGATTCTTGGAACCACTTGTTTTCTTTTCTCTCTTCCCGTTAGAATGTGGGCTGTGAAAGGTCAGATGTGCTCTGGCTCACCATCGTGCCCTTGCGACTAGCCTGGTGCCCCAAACAAAGAGGCCCAAAGGACAGTACAGAGAGAGGAGTACATGAACAAGAGGTCAGCCTGGCTTTCACGGAGACAACAGCCCAGGGAGGAGGAAGGGGATGAGACCAGGACCTCTCTGTCTCCTCCTGAGACACAAACATCCCACATTCCACAGGGCTATGCAGCCCAATGTGGCTACCTGCCCCCCTCTCTGGGAGCGGCTCCAGTAGGGCGCGCTATTCCTGGCATGGTGAGATACAAATTGGTGAATTCTTCCATATTAGAATTCTCTTTTCCACCTTAATCATCACAGAGATCAACTTCCCCACAAAGAAGTAATTTCTGCCATCTGCAAAGGCTAAACCGATGGTAAGCACGGAAAGCCACGTCTCAGCCAAAGAGCCCCGAACTGCTACGGGATGTGTCCAAAGGAAACCAAAGTTTGGATGGTGTGGAGTCAGGTAGTGGGTTTTATTTTTGTGCTGTTCTTCCCCTAGATCTGTTGTACCACCCACGAAAGCAAGAAAGCGGGCTTGAGTTCCCCGGCAAGTAATCTAATATCCATTTTATGGGGCTTAAATATCCGTGTATTTATCTTACGAGAAGCCAAGAGCAGTTGCCTACCTAGCATATGTGACGACTGCAGTGAATCACTTTTTAAAACTTCTCTTTACGACAAAATTATTTTCAGCACGTTTCAAATTAGCATATTTTATTACATATTTTTTTAATGAACATTGTACTCGGCGTGGAAGTTAATTCAGAGAACTCCCAACAACTTCACAGCGGTCTGGATGGTCTTGCTTTGCCTGAGTGCAATCTGCGGCTCCCCGTGTATACACATCCCTGTGTTTAAATGGTAGATTCATGATACGCGATGATAGCGCAGTGATGGCAAAGGTGGAGAATGTGACTCGAGCTACTTCAGTTCTGCCATTCTACAGGATCACACAGAGTGTCCAAATTCATGTTTAAAATTTCATAGGATGAAACAGAATGGCGGGAGCGATCATTTAAAAACTGATCTGTCTCCTTTCCTATCGTTTGCCTTTTCCAGAGTATCATACAATTGGAATCGAACACTTTGAGCCTGGCTCCTCTCACTCACTCTGAGATCCACTGAAGTTGTTACACATACTACCAGTTCCTTCCTGTTTGTGACATTGTATGTCCCACTGTAGGCGCATGCCACGGTTTTCTTCCTGCACCTGTTGAAGGCCATTGGGCTGTTTCCAGTTTAGGGCAATGAAGAGTAACTCTGCGGTAAACATTCGCGTACAGATTTTTGCATAAACCAAAGTTTTCATTTCTCTAGGTTAAATGCCGAAGAGTGGGATTGAGGGGCCATATGATTAGAGTATGTTTAACCTAATGCGGAACTGTCCAATTGTTTTCCAGAGAGGTTGTGCCATTTTGCATTCCCACGAGCAGTGCATGAGAATCCAAATGCTCTGTTATCTTCACCACCACTGGGCATGGTCAGCGTTTGGTTTTTGTTCTTGTTTTTATACGTTAGCCATTCTGATAGATGTGTAGGGTAGTCTCATTGTGGTTTTAATTTGTCCTTCAGGACCAATGTTTGGCATATTTTCATGTGCTTATTTGCCATCTATATTCCTTCTTTGGCAAGAGTCTGTTCAAGGCTTTTGCTTCTTTTTAATTGGGACCTCTTCTGATTGTTGAATTTTGTGTGTGCTTCATCTATTCTGTCTGATAAGTTATTTGCAAATATTTTCTCTCAATCTGTTGCTTAAATTTTCATCCTCTTAGGGGCACCTGGGTGGTTCGGTTGGTTAAACGACCGACTCTTGATTTCGGCCTAGGTCATAATCTCAGGATCCTGGGATCGAACACTGTGTCAGGCTCCATGCCCACTGGGGAGTCTGCTTGAGGATTCTCTCTCCCTCTGCCCCTCTCCCCACTCATGTGCACATGCTCTCTATCTCTAAAATAAATAAATAAATCTTGTAAAAAAAAAGTTAATAAATTTTCATCTTCTCAGTGTTTTTTATAGAGCAAAACTTTGGTGGTGTTGTAATCCAATTTAGCAACTTACTCTTTTATGGATCATGCTTTTAGTGTTTGGCTACCTAACCCAAAGTCACAAAGATTTTGTCCTATGTTTTCTTCTGAAAGTTTTATGGTTTACATTTTATCCTAAGTCTATGATCTATTTTGAGGTAATTTTAATATAAAGTATGAGGTATCGGTCAATGTTCAATTTTTTTGCATATGGATGTCCAATTGTTCTACCATCACTTGTTGAAAAGACTACTATCAATTGAATTACTTGTGCATCTGTCACAAAAATCAATTGGCCAAATTTGCATGGATTTATTTCTATGCTTCCTGCTGTTCCATTGGTCTCTGGTGCCAGTTGTGACACCAATACAGTATAGTCATGATCACTAGAACTCTATGGTACATCTTTTTTTTCTATTGCGGTTCCATATACATTTTAGAATCAGCTGGAGAATATCTACAAAAAAATCCTGCTTATATGTTCATTGGAATTGTGTTAAATCTACATATGAACTTGGGGAGAATTGATATCACAAACGATATTGAGGCTTCCAACACATGAATTTGTATCTCTCTCCAATTATTTAGGTCTTTGATTTCTTTTGTCAGAGTTCCATTATTTTGAGCATGTTTTTAGAATATCTTCCATATTATTTTGTTAGGTGGGCACCCTTTTTTGGAGCTACTGTAAATTGCACTTAAAAAATATTTTTGGGGGGCGCCTGGGTGGCACAGCGGCTAAGCGTCTGCCTTCGGCTCAGGGCGTGATCCCGGCGTTATGGGATCGAGCCCCACATCAGGCTCCTCCGCTATGAGCCTGCTTCTTCCTCTCCCACTCCCCCTGCTTGTGTTCCCTCTCTCACTGGCTGTCTCTCTCTCTGTCGAATAAATAAATAAAATCTTTTAAAAAAATATTTTTGGTTTCCAACTATTGACTGCTATATACAAAAATATGCTTGGCTGGGGTTGTTGTTGTTGTTGTTTTGGATATTGACCTTGCACCCTATGACCCTGCTAATGCCACTAATTAGTTCCAGAAACCTTCATATATTCCTTGAGATATTCTATGTAGACAGCATGTCATCTGAAAATAGTAGCGGTTTTCTCCCTTCTTTTCCATTTTATATGCTCTCTCTCTCTCTCCTTCTCTTTTTCCTTATTGCGTTGGCTAGAACTTCCAGTACAATCTTGAAGAAAGCTGGTAAGAGTGAACATCATTGCATGTTAGTGAAATACCATTCAATCTTTCATCGTTAAGTATGATGTTACCTGTAGACTTTTTGTAAATGTGCCTTTGGAGTTAAAGAAGTTTCCTTCTATTACTAGTTTGCTGAGAGTTTGTTTCATGAAAGAATGTTGAATTTTGTCAAATGTTTTCTCTGTATCTGTTGATATGATCGTGCAGTCTTTGCTCTTTAGTCTGTTAGTACTATGGATTACTTTGATTTTCTAATGACCAACTAGCCTTACATTCCCTGGATAAACCCCACCTGTTTGGGATGTAGTATTCTCTTACTATGTTGCTGAATTCAATTAGCTAATATTTTGTTAAAGATCTGTCTTTGTTCATAGGGACATTGGTCTCTACTTTTCTTGTGCTACTCTGAGTTTATCTTGTTCATATTTCCTATCTGTCATCTCCATTCTTCTACTAAGCTGCTCCAATGAATTTTTTAAATTTCCATTATTGTAATTTTCAGTTCTAAAATTTCCATTTGTTTCTTTTTTAGAGGCTCTATTCTTTGCTTTTTATCTTTTCATCCATTTGTACAGTGTTTGATCTAACTTCATGGAACATAGTTTTAATAGTTGCTTTAAGTTTTTGTCTGATAATTCCACATCTGTGTCACGTTAGGGTTGATGCCTGTTTATAATGATTTCCCTTGAGAGCTCTTAAGATTTTTCCTTCTTTTCTGTATATCAAGTAATTGTGTCCTGGATATCCTAAATATTATATTATGAGATTTGGGGTCCTGACACTATGGCTTGGAGAATGTTGTTCTAGTTGGTAATTTGTTTTAATAGGCAATGAACCCGGTTAAGTCCAGAATGCAAGTCCTGACCTGCCTTCCTAGGACTGTTAATCTTCTTTCCTAAGGCTTTGCAGCACTTATCTGGTCCACCTACCACGTGTACAACTGAGGGGCTGGCTGGGGGCAGTTCACACTGTAGTTCAGTTCTCAAAAGTTTTGCTTTGTTGCTTTGGGTCAATTTCATACATATACAGCCCAGAGACGATCCCAAGGCTTCATATGCAGACTTAAAAGACCCCATTCTGAAGTTTCCTCCTCTCTGTGGTTGCCCCAAGAAAGAGCTCATTCTCCCAGCACTCTGGCTAGGGAGCCAGGGATTCAGCCACCACATACTCATCATGATTAGGTCCACCTTGGGGTGAAATAGCAAGAGAAAAGAGAAAGGGAAATGGGCATTACCTCTCACATACATTCTTCAGACCCTGGAAGCCCCTTTTCGCAGTTCCTCTGATCAGAGAGACAGGTTTTTCTCTGAGTTTTAGGTGCCTGTGAGGCATCTATTCCTGATGCTACTAGGACGGGAGTACAGCTTGGTGACTTCAGCTTGCCTTTGGGCAGGGCCAAAAGATTACTGACAGAAAGGAAAATAAATGGAAGCCACCACCACCACCCTGCTTTCTCTCCTACATGTAGGAGCCTCCTTCTCAGTCCATTAGCCAGAGTGAGAGAGTTTTTCCTGGCGGTGTTTTTTGTCTGTGCCATTTGGGATTATGGCTGCCTCAGAATCTAAGCCAAGATCCTATGGGAGAAAAAAAACCTGGGGGAGAGGTTTCGCCATGGTATGGATCATATTTTTAGGTTTTTTTTTTTTCATTCTTTGAGTTTATTTCCTGTCCCCCAACTCACTATTATTATTTCCTTTTTGTGGTCCTCAGATGGTTGCTTTGCATATTCTGCCTGGGTTTTCATCATATTTTGTGGGAGAGATAGAGTGGAGTTATCTTACTTTGTTAGATCCAGAAGTGCCCAATCTATTCCTTTGTAAAAGGAAAGCAAAAGCTTTTCTGGAAATTCAAGACCACAAACAAAATCTCTTTAGCCGTGATTATGTCCCATGTCCCTGGCCACCCCAAGCTGGCAGGTGGCTAGCGAGGGAGAAGTTGGGGTTGGATCAGCCAACAGCAGTGTCAGTCCACACACGAATGCCTGGTCCAAGTGCTTGGGCGCCACGGTACCAGAAACTCTCATTCTGGTTGATTATCTGCCTCTACTTTCTGAGCTCCCCTTGCAGAAAACAAAGAGTCCAGGTTAGGTCTTTGATTTGCATTTGTTATTTTCAATGGCAAGCTTTATCAGGTCTGTACCTCAGATGGCTGGGCTGTTTCTAGAATGGTGGAGGACTCAGATGGCAGAGAGGAAGATTGTTAATTGTAATTTGTTCACATTATTAAAAAAAAAACAACTTCTTTTGGGGTGCCTGGGTGGCTCATTTGGTTAAGAGTCTGACTCTTGATTTCGGCTCAGGTCGTGATCTCAGGGTTGTGAGATTGAGCCCTGTGTCAGGCTCTGCACTGGGCATGGAGCCTGCTTAGGATTCTCTCTCTCCTTCTGCCCCCCCCCCCTGTGCTCGTACTGTCTCTCTCTAAAAAAACAAAAAACAAAAAAACTTTCTTTTAATTTTAGCCTTTGAAGGTGAAAGATTTCTTGTTTTGTTGTTTTTTTTTTTTAAGATTTTATTTATTTATTTGACAGAGAGAGAGAGACAGCCAGTGAAAGAGGGAACACAAGCAGGGGGAGTGGGAGAGGAAGAAGCAGGATCCCAGCAGAGGAGCCTGATGTGGGGCTCGATCCCAGAACGCCAGGATCACGCCCTGAGCCGAAGGCAGACGCTTAACGACTGAGCCACCCAGGCGCCCCTGAAGGTGAAAGATTTTTAAAACATTTGTGTCCACTTCTTGGCGTTGGTAATGACAACAAATGGACTAGGATGACATCTCTCCTGTCTGAGAAGTATGAAGTCTGTGATGGTTGACTGGATGTGTCAACTTGGCTAAGCGATGGCTCCCAGTTGTTTGGTCAAACACCAGCCTAGATGTCACTGTGAAGGTGTTTTTAAAATGTGATTAACATTTAAACCAGTAGACTTTGAGTAAAGCAGATTACCGGTCATAATGTGGGTGAGTCTCATCCAATTAGTCCAAGCATTTAAGAAAACAGACAGTTCCCTGAGAAGGAAGAACTTCTGCCTCTAGATTATCTTCAGACTCAAAACCACAATATTGATAAACCCCTCCTGGCCTCCCTTGCACATTTCAGACTTGCCAGCCCTCACCTCACAATGGCATGAGACAATTCCTTAAAATTCCCACTCCTGTGTGTACGTATGTGTGTGGGCGCGCGCGTGTGTTTTTCTGGAGAAGCCTGACTAACACAGACTTCAGAGCCCTAAGTCACTTCTCGATGTCCAGGCTGGGGGTGGAGATCAGGCTGAACAGGTATTTGCTCCCAATGAGCCTGATGAGGAAACTCATTGGGTTAGTTTTCGCTGTATTCGTGATAAGCACCACCTTACTTTGCAGTTTGTGATTTGATCTACTTCTCCCGAAATGATATGTTATTAGTAATAAGGGCTAACTGCAATCTGGTTATTTGAAGTTCTGTTTAGTGAAGTGTTACTGGTAAAATAATGTCCAAAAATGTAGACACATGCCAGATACTTTGGTTGGTTGGTCATGGGTATTTCGTGGAATAGACTTTGGCCTGGTCTAAGATAACTGAGGAGTTCCTCCACTGACTTAGCTTAGATGTAGAATGGGGCCGGAGGAAGGAGGAAGATTTTTAGAGATGGATAATTGGGCTCAGACAGACTTCTGCTCGTCCACGGCCTTGTGCCTTGAAAGGCAGTGAGCAGAGAGCTTGGGGCCTCAGCTCATGAGAGTCAGGGAGCCCAGAGGTCCTCCATCCCATCCCTGGCCAGGCCCGGGGAGTAAGCTTGCCTTCAGATACCCCAGGGATTACCAATACTGGAGCCCATTTCTGACACAGCTCCAGCTGGAAGTGTGAGTATCTTTTACACTGTCACTAGGTTGTTGAAGTTGATTGAGAGGACAGAAGCAGAGTGTATGCATATGTGAGTATGTGAGTGCATACACACACACACACCCATGCGCACGCACACAGAGACACATGAACACGCACACACAGGTGATGCCGATTAAAGGTTAATGAGAAGCAAGAAAATCTGATAGGATTTGGGCAGAATATGACCAGCGTTAACTTTTCCATCCCTAAGCTGGTAAGTCCTCACAAGCCGATATTCTTGTCCTTGACATGGAAGAGAGACTAAGTTGGGGAATGTAAATGGCAAGACCCAGAATTTTTGAGACAATTATCTGATTTGTATAAAACTCTGTTCTTTAAAAAAGATCACACACACGCATGTGCACATACACTGGTTTTCTGCCACACGCAGGTTGCATTTGACTTGTGAATGAATTGTGAGCAGGAGAACTGGGAGAACTGCACACTCGGCTCCTGACCTGCATGGTCGGAGAGGAAGCTTCCAGCAGTCTTCCGGAGCTCCCAGCGGCAGCCCCGCCCACAGGAAATTGAACAGACCCATCCATCCCTTCAAAGAAAAACCTTCCAATTCACCTACAGTTTTACCACTAGGGATTCACTCCTTCATGTCTAGAACCTTTCAGTCTTCGGAGCTCCCTGCAAGGCAAACCCCCATGCAGGTGCACTGCTGAGAACCAGTGGACAACGTGAAAGCCAGGTGATACTAGCAGCTACGATGACCCAGCACTAGTGTGGGACACGCCAGACACTCAGCCTCCAGCTACAGCCCCAGCTGTCTGTGCCCCCTTTCCCGCAAATTTGGAACAAGCTGACCTGTCCTCACTATCACCACTTCCCACTGTATCCACAATCCACTGCGCGAGGTAAGTGCTGCACATGTCACCAAAGGCACTCTTGTCAGTGTCCCCAAAACCTTCAACGTTGCAATGGACAGGACCACTTTTCTGTCTCTTGTGTTTGGCTTCGCTCCCAGAAGCACTGTGGCCTCTGGGCTTCCATGGCATCCCTCTGTCCAGGATCTCCTCCCCCTTGCTGGTCACTCCTGCTCACGAGCTTACTCCCTCCCCTCTCCCCTCAATCACACTGCCAAGTGCTAGGATAGCCCAGGACTCAGACCTGGGCTTCATTTGTTTTTCCACCTCTATGTTCTCCTGAGGTCAAAAGACACAGTCCCCTGGTTTACACACCACCATTTACTGACCCTTCATTTGCTTCTCCCATTCTAAGTTCCCCCGTGGGCTCCAGCCAGTCTCATGCATCTATCTGTCTCCCCAACCACCCCACCTGGATATATGACAGGCCTATGTGACTTGCCCCAGGTCACATAGCTAGCAAATGACCAGATATGAACTCGGGTAGGAGTTCTAATCTCAGGACCTGCATTCTTAACCACTTCTGGACCAGAAACTAAGCAGATGGCTACACACTCACTGAGGGAAACGGCATGTCCATTCCCCAGATTTGCCCAACAGCCTACAATACAATTACTCCATCATTTCTTGCTCTGTGGGAGCACCCCACCTAAGTCCATGTGTTACCTTTCCCCCAGTTTCAAACAGGGACAGGTGTGCCAAAGGAAACGTGGAGCTACCAGGGAGAGAGGACCTGGGGTCTCTTCCTGGAGCATGACATCTACTCCAAGTTGGACACAGAAATGTGGGGAGCAAGGCGGGCAGAAGAAGAGCAAGATGGATACAGCACGGGGAACCAACAAGAGGCACCCTTTTATAAGTTTCAAAAAAGACTTTCTAAGAGACCTCAAGCGAGGTGGGCAGCTTTGTCCTGCCCCAGATCTGTAGAGCAACCTGAGGCAGGTGGCACGGCTTCACTCTTGCAGACAGGAGACGGGACGGCCCCTGCCCATTGTCATCTGCTGGAGATGCTGCTGCTGAGAAGTGTTATTTGCCTTCTGTTTAAAGAGGTGGCTGGCTGGCTCCGTCAGTGGAGCACATGACTCTTGATCTCTCGGAGTCATGAGTTCAAGCCCCACATCGGGTATAGAGCTTACTCAAAAAAAAAAAAAAATTAAAGATGTAGGGTAGTGGTGATAAAGGACAGTTCTATTTGTCCTCACCCCCATTTCTTGAATAGACAGATTTGTCTTGAGATAGACTTCTATGACCGACCAATGATGGTGTCTTCTTAGCCGACTTTCTCAGTGTGCCATCTTGGACCTCCTTATCAGAAATCACCTGGGATGATTGTTAGAAATGCAGATTAAGGGTCCCATCCCAGACTTCCAGAATCCAAACCCCGAGATGGAGCCGAGGAAACACCATTAAAATGAAAACAATAGTAATTTTCCCCCAGGTAAATCTGAGTTTGAGAATCTTTGTTCTTGGAGTTCTGAGGTTGTATCTAACTTAAATGTAACCCTCCACACACAATGTCTGGCACACAGCAGGTGTTCCAAAGACACCTGCTTGTCAAATTATGAAAAAGCTGTTACTGGGTATGCATGCTTGCAGTGTCACGTGCAAACCAGAGCTGATAAATGGAGCCTTCTTTGATCCCTTGACCTTCAAAATATCAGAGATGTTTATTTTTGTTTTAGTTGATTTCCCATGGTCAGTGGTTCCTAACACTTTAGTTTTGAGGTTTTCTGCCTCCTAGATCTTAGTTAAATGGCAGTTTATCCAACACTCATTTAAAAGGCTCTTCTATAAAATGAACAACCCCCTTCCAATCTGTCACTTGAGTCACGGAAGGCTTTTTCTACATCGGGGACCCCGAGAGTACAAACTCCTGTAGGCAGTTACCCTCGATGAGAAGGTCCTACAACAATGGCTCTGTCAGCATTCATGTCCTCATGCAGCTCCAGCCCCACCTCGCTCAGGACCACCTCCCTCTAGGACCATGAGACCCCTTGCATGGGAACTCCAGAGAGGGGATATGACTTGGTCAAGGTCACCTGGGGAATTTCAAAGTCAGTGCAGGAATAGAAGCTGAGGCACTGCTGGGCCTTACTTCCTTAGTCAGCCACATCTAGCCTTCCTGGAGAGCCGATGTTCTCCAGAAAACCTCCTTAGTTCGCTTGTACCATTGGACCACGTGGCGCAATTTTTTACTTGGAATCCATGGTCACATGGTCCCAAGCAAAATTAAAAGAGAAGAAAGCATGAGTGCTCGCTCTGGCAGCACATATACTAAAAGAGAAGAAAGCAGGAAATTCCTCAAATTCATCAGCACAACTGATCCCTGAGCACACACACACACATAACTGCACCCATATCCAGCCTTACCTAAGACCCATCTCTACAGAAGCAGAACCCCTCTTCTCTTCCAAGGCCAAGCCATCCAGTTGTGTTCAGGAGACCTGTATTTGTTTTCTGCATTTCTGGTATGTTGACCTCTGGCGATTTGCTGAGCCTGGAGAGCCTGCCCCTCCCAGGGCTAGCCAATTCCTAGGGATAGTAAACAGTTCACCTGTGAGCATGCTTTTCAAATACAAACTAGCCCATCCAGACTCTACATCTCCAATCCCTCCAGCCACTAGGTATACCGGGCAACTGGGGACAGCCTCTATGCCCCAGAGCCTGCTAAAATCGCTAAGAACAGCCCATCCGAAGTCTGCCTACTCTGCCTTGCTCGTTCCCTTCTGCAGAAACCACAATAAAGGCTCTTGCCCTCAGTTCCTCCCCTCTTCTTCTGCTGCCAGATAGCCCCCCATGTGTTCCTGTATTGTCCTTGGTATGAAATCTCGGCATTACCTCCCCTATGACATCTTCCTAACAGCCTTGACATCCCCAGAAAAGTTAGGAGAGTTTTTTTCCTATGCTCTCATTGTGTATTGTACACAGCTCAATTACAGTCCAAAATTATATTATATCATATAATTGCTTCTGTATCTTTTTTCCCACTAGACTACAAACTGTTGAAGTCTGAAACTATTTTTTATTTTTGTCTGCTTCTGACGTATAATAGATGTTAAACAAATATTGAACAAACAAATGAATAATATGAGATTTAGTCCAAGAACAAAAGAATCTACCGAATGGCATTTGTACCCTTACCCCATGAACCCACATTCACTGATAGATTTGACAAATATTTATTAAACACCAACCACATTCCAACCATCCTATTGGGAACTGGAGCCACAACAAGGAATACAATAAACACAGCCTTATCCCTGTGGCGTTGCAATCTCCCAGAGGAGGTGGACAATTAAAAGCAATTACAAGAAAGTGTTGAAGGGTGTTCGGGGAGCTGGAAGACGTCCTGTCAGCAAGTGCAAGGCAATGAGAGAGGAGGCTGGAAGGGAAATGAAGCCGGGTGGCAGAGGGCCTTGTAAGCCTTGCTCAGGGATCTGGACTTTCTCCCAAAGGCAAGGGAGGATCACCGAATGTGTATCAGTAGCAAATGGGAGAAATCCCAGCCGCACTGGCTTCAGCAAGAAGAGTTACTGGCACCAGCAGTGGAACCGCAGGGGTTGGGCGGCAGATAGAGCCGGAATGTGCTGGGCTCCGACGAGCCGTAGGGACCTGGCTTGGCCATCTCTCAGCTCAGCTCTGCTCTTCTCCAGGAGCTGGCTTCCACCTTGGGCTCCGCATGTGAGGCCACAGCTGCGCTCGCCTCACATCCTCCAGCAGATCCTTTCTCAGGTGATGTGAGCAAACGCCCTGAGCAGCCCATCCCTGACAACCACTGTGGCCTAGAGAGTGAAATGGGACAATCCACGAAGGAGGAGGCTTGTTGCATCTACCCACCCTTCAGAGGTAGACCCAGAGCGGGGCTGGGGGAGGTGGGGAGGGGGTAGGGAGGGGAGCTCCCTAAAGGAAAATCGGAGATATGTTGCCAGTAGGACGACAAATGGATGCTGGATAGCAAAACCAAAAACAGAAGCAGAAATCCATCAGGAAAGATTTTTGGCAAGGAGCAACTTTATTCTCAGATACGTAACTAAAGAGGAACCACGGAACAAGCCACACTATTGTGGCCATGTGGGGAAAGGTGGGTGGGGCAAGACCACAAGCAGCACTGACAGTGAGAGCCACTGCCGTGAACAAGTGAGACAGGATGGCTGCCGGAGGGCGGAGGGACAGCCAGACAGATAGAAGCAATGCCTAGAAGCATAACTAATAGAGCACAGAGACCACAATGTGGAGGCTTCCGGGGATAGTGCAGGGGGATGGGGGGGAAGGGTGAGTTCTGTCCCGGTAGTGTGGAGTTTGAGAGCCTCAAGGAACCTGCATGTAGAAAGATCCAGAAATTGGTTATGGAAATGGGTCTGGAGCTCAAGGGAGTGACCTGAGCTGAAGATACAGCTTTGGAAGTCACGGGGGTATAAAAGGCAGCTAAAGCCAAAGGTGTGCAGGGAATGTGGAGGGCTGACTCCGAAGCATGGCGAGGACCAACGCCTACAGAGTTAGCAGCGGAAGAGGAGCCCAAGAGGAGGAGAAGCCTGAGCAATAGGAAACCAAGGGAAAATGAAGTCATGGAAGCCAAGGGAAGAGACGTTTGCAGGAAGGGGGCAAGGTCAGCAGGACCAGATGCTGCTAGGAGGTCGAGAAGTACTGCAGGGGGACCACTGGATTTGTCCACAAAGAGGTCCCCGCATCCTTGGGCAGAGCAGTTCCAGGGAAGGGGGCAGTGAGGTGAAGAGTGAGTGGGAAGTGGGATTGCTTTTTGCAGAAGCTGGGTTCTGAAGAGAAGAGAAACAAGACAGAGTGGTGAGGGAAGTTGGAGGGCTCGTGATTCACATGGGAGGCTGCGCACTTACGAGGAGGCAAGCGCTCCTTTGCACCACGGACAAGTACTGGAGGCTTCTGAAGCCACGCCCCTGACTTATCTTCAGCGCTGTCTCTTTGCTCTCCCTTGACTTTTGGGGAGACAAGATCAAAGCAGAAAAAAATGTTTTGCGATCATTCTAATCCGATGCTTTGTTTCTCTGTATGAGAAAACTAGGTCCACAGTAATTAAACAACTTGTCCAAGGCTTTGTAACAAGCTGGCTCTCGAGCCTAGGACTTCTGGCTTCCAGGCCAGAACTCATGCATTCTCTCTCCTCCCCATGAGCCCAAGATGCCCTGATACAGGACCTCTGCAAGATCCGGTGGCCCCACTGGGCCTCTCTGGCTTGGACGATCTTGTTCTAGTTGGATCCCTCAGGACTCTCATTCTGCAACATGATGCCTCAAGACCGCACTCCTACAAAATTAATGCAAGCCAGCAGATCCCAGTGTCTGCCCACATTCTCATAGCACCTTCTGTGCTTTACCCATGAACTTGCAAAGTCATCTAAGGGTGGGAACTGCAGCCTTGGATGAAGCAGATATGTGGGAGAAAGTAAGGCACTTCAGTTTTTCTTAAGTCCTGCTAGGAAACGCGCGCGCGTGTGTGTGTGTGTGTGCGCGCGCGAGCACGCATTCACACACACATGTCTGTGGTGCCGTGTTTGGAAAGAACAAGGCTGTTCAAAGCCATACCCCAAACAAGAGAGTGTATTTGCTCACCCAGAGGGCCTCCCTACCTGTGGAATACTCAAACACTCGCCACACCAGCTTTCAAAGCAGATGGGTATTTACTGCGCACAAATGTTACACTGACTTTGGAATGTTCTCACATGTGCTCTTGTGGATTAATGAGCTCCTAATATTGTGATAATAATCATTTTCCATAAATATGCATAGTCAGCTTTTAGAAGTGTCACATGGGGTAATTATTAGCTGTCTGGGTGCTAATCGCTTAGGGAAAATGTTTACTTGCATGTGAAACGGAACCTGTGTTTGTTTTGTTAAATGCACTGCCTTACAGCAAGCCTAGAGTAATTACCAGCCTGATTTAAAGGGACTTGGATGCCAGGGAACCAAGACTGAGGGATGAGTCTCTGCCAGTTATCCTGGGCCTCATCCGGCTTCAAAACCTCATTTGCAAGGGCTTATGAAGCATTTGGTTGGATTTAGTTCAATAAAAATATTCTGAGAACCTACTGTGTGTGTGGTATTTTTGGAAAGAGCACCATCTTTGAAGCTAGTAGAATGAGCCTAAATCCTAGCACTTTCTGACTTTGGGTAAGTTAATTCACTTCTCTGTACCTCAGTTTGCTCATCTGGAAAATGGGGTAATATCTACCTACTAAGGTTTGTAGGAGGTTTAAAGAACACACATACAGCACCTAGTACAAAGCCTGGCGTGTGTTAGACCTTCAGCAAATGTGAGGTCTTTCCTTCTTCACACTATGGAAGACACATGGATAATAAATGTATAGCCCACACCCTCCTGGATCCTTCCCAGTCCAGTGCCCACATGATCGAATCCAAGAAGAGCGTGATGGAAGATGTTCTAGTAAGTGGTGGAGGACGTGGAAGTAGGAAAGGTATCATCTACTTAGGGAAAAGTCAAGAATGGATTCAAATCTGCAAGGAGACCTGGTCTTGCCCACTGACAGAGGATGCAGCATGGTCTCGGGAGCTGTCTACATCTCCATTACGTCCCTCACCGACACTTGAAATTTTTCCTTTCTTCAATTCATTTCTGTGATGCATTACACTTTCCTTGCATACCCGCCAGGAGTGAGACAACAAGCCCCCACAACTTCAAGGTGAATAAATGTATCCCAGTTACAGAGAACAGGATCAAGGGGGCTGGGATTGAGGAAAGGGGGATTTAAAAGGCCCTGAGAGAGGGAGATGGGGGGAAGGAAGACCATCTTTTTATCTGGACTGCCCCCAAATTGCCCACATCCCTCCTGTGGACCAGAGAAAGAGCGTGTGGCCAATGACACAGGATGTTTTAGAGGTGGGGTCTGGACACGGCACACACACCTCTCGCTTCCCTCCACTGGCCAGACCCAACCGCATGGCCGCGACCAACTGCAGGGACAGGCAGGGGAAATGCAGTTTAGGAAGAAAAGAAATGGGGTTTGGTCGCAATGGGCCACATGATGTAAGAGTAGAAGTGCCAGAGGGAGAGTGAGCTGGAGGGAAGACAGGCCTACCGTCCCCATTTCGCACTGTGCAGTCTGAAGATGCTGGCAAACATCAAAGGAGCAAAAACCGGATGTTTAAAAGTTTTAGGATCGCTAACACTAGAACCAAAAATAGTCCTGTGACCTCCAAAATCTGTCACCAAGGACCTTGCTACAGATTGACTTACAGACCTAAAAATATATGTTGCAGTCCTAACCCCTGGTCCTCGTGAATGTGACCTCGTTTGGAAACAGAGTTTTGGCAGATGTAATAATGTTAAGATGAAGTCACTATTAAGATGAGGTCATTAGGATGGGTCCCTATTCAACACAGTCTTTATAAGAGGACAGGACAGAGACATATGAGAAGATGGCCATGTGACCAAGGAGGGAGAGACAGAAGCGCCACATCTACAAGCCAGGGACTGCCAGCAAACACCAGAAGCCAGAAGATGTAAGAAAGGA
This sequence comes from Ursus maritimus, assembly GCF_017311325.1. Classification (NCBI taxonomy): domain Eukaryota; kingdom Metazoa; phylum Chordata; class Mammalia; order Carnivora; family Ursidae; genus Ursus; species Ursus maritimus. Next base: position 25,684,945 of record NW_024424230.1, on the reverse strand, counting down.
TTCCCCCCTATAGGTTTCAGGGGGAGTGTGGCCTCACTGACACCATTAAGCACTGACACCCAGTTTGTGGTCCTTTCTTATGGCAGCCCTGGGGATGCTAATCCAGACGCACCCTCACCGGCCCAGAGCCAGGGATGAGTTGCTAGGAATGCAAGCCAAGAAAACTCTTGGCCTGGATGGAGCAGGAGAAGGTCTTGGTTGGGATCTCGGGAAGAAGATGTTAGATGGGGAAGAAGCGGCTGGCCGTGGAGGGATTTGCACTTAATCTTCCCTACAATGTAGGAAGCACCAGGAAGCTCTTCCCACGGTCAACCTGGAATCAGCCACAGCTCACTCCTCTCCTGCCTCTTTCCATGTGACCAGGGGAGCTCCCCAACCTGCTCTTGACATTAAAGGAGGTCTTGACATTAAAGGCTTAAAGAGACAGGAGTTGACTCCTTCTCTGGCATTGCACAGCCAGCATTGCTAACTTCTAGAAAATAGAGGAGCCCCAGGGAAATCTAATAACAGCCCTACTTAAGAGCACACGACAATTATTACCTCCAACTGTGAGAGAGGCTGAGTAATTAAAAAGGGTTCTTTATTTTGATTAAAAAGATTCCTTTTAGTGTTTCTGAATCTTTAGTGAAAGCCTAGAACTCTATTTTTAGACACAAAACAAGATATGTGGCCAGGGGCAGGGGTGTAATTTAAAACATGGGATGAGCATTTGTAACCTGGAAAATGAGCACGCGCCCCCAGTGGCCCCCAGATCGAGCCCATCCCCACCCCATGGCTTTCAGGAGGCACAGCAGCATGGCAGCCCCAACCCCGCCGCCTGGATGAATAGGAGGCCCAAATTAATTGGTTTTAATCACTATAAATTTCCTTCCCAATAAAATTTCAAGAATTTCCAATCATGCTGATTTATATGTGTAATTAGAAATCCATTCACAGATGTCACACTGCTAGGTGGTGGGTAGTATAAGCCCCGGCTTAACTCCAGCTAGGGGCCTGAGCAATGAAAAATGATGAAGGGGAACTTGGCAGGAAGCTAGGACAGGGAGCATGCCCCCGCCCCTGGAAACTCTACACCCAAGGTCACACAGGGGCTACTGACCACCAGGCACAGACTTTGCCTTCTCTGGCTCCCACCCCTTCCCTGCCCCAGAGACCCCACCTAGACAGGAGCAGACCAGAGAGCCTTGACTTGTACCAAACAGACTGTACCGTAAGTACACTGGGTGAAGCTACACAGCCTCCCGTCCTCCCTTCTGTCCAGAGTAGCAGGGAGCGTCATCGCCATGGGAGGACAGAACCCCAAGAAGAGGGAAATCAGCCTACCAACACTTCCAACAGGCAGATTGTTGCCTTGGCGAATTGTCCCCATTTCCGATTATCCAAACACAGCCTTGTCTGCAAGAGAGGCCGGCATGCAGGATGGACCCTGAACTCCTACTTGTTTTCTGTCCTCGTCTGCGGCTATCCCCCCTCTGCCACTGGCCCCGTGTCACAGAGGACAGAAAAGGCTGCATCATTCTTTCCCTACGGTGATCCAAAGGCAGGGGAAAGTCTACAGGCGACGGGAGGGGCACCAAGTTTCACAGGAACTTCACCAGCATGGAGGCTAACCGGAGAAGAAAGGAAAACGGAAGTGGAGACGGGAGTGGCTGTGTGGCTTTTCGACGTCCCTCAGCCAGCACAGAGAAGGGAAGGGAAGAGCGGCCATTCACGTTTATTGAGCGTCTATCCTATGCCCGGTGCTTTTGGTGGAACATCCTCACTGGAACCCTAATGAATCCTGGAATCCTAAGAGGACAGAGAAATGAGGCTCAGAGAAGTAAGAATTAAATCTCTTGCCCACAGCACCACGGCGGGTTGGAGCTAGAGCCGTGGGGACTCACCCAGAACAGAGCTCCAGTACCAGCTCCCAGCGCCCCGCTGCTTCGAGCGCCACATGCAGGGGAGCGGGCGAGGGTAGTTAGTAAGCTGGGGCGAGTCTGCCAGTGTGGGGCCCACACAAGTTGCTGTCTGGGCCGCAGCAGCCTGTCTCCCAGCTGGACTGTGAGCAGCCTGCGCCTCCCTCTTCGCCCATCCACTGCCTCAAACAGGGCGGACCCTGGGCCACTTCATCAGCTTTGCTCTGAGTTTCGGCCCAGGGCAAGGGACGATGGGTAGTGCTCAAGAAAGGAAGACACAAGAGGTCATTCAGTGGGGAACTGGAGGGTGTTAGATCCCAGGAAGGAAGAGCCAGACCTGGGCGTCAATAGGAAACACCCTCCTCTTCTACTCAATTTCTGTGTCAACTGATAAATAAGACCCTAAAGTCAGCCAGAGAGAATCCAAAATAACAGAGTTTTTGGTAAAGCTGGCTTGGAAATAGGACTTCAACCACCAGCTCCCACATACTTGACTACTGAATTAGGCACGGATCCTCTCATCCCGGGCATAGCAGTGGGCCTCCGCCACACCCGGCTGGACCTGCCGCTGTAAGCTAACACCGGGAGGGGAAGGTCAGGCTGCACCTGCCAGGCGAGGCCAAGCTGAGAAGAGAATGGACCCACGCCTCCATCGGTAGAAGCCAGCTCGCCCATACTTCCAAGCAGTGGCACACCTGTTCTGTGGCCCAAGACGGGAACTTTGGAGTGGCTCCCGCTACAAGGTGGACAGGCACATTGACAAAGGGAAGTGGGCACTGGTGGCCCTGAGCCAGCTGTGTCTGCTATTCATGAACCCCCGCCCCACCAAGTCTCTCTGCGGGGCATGGGAACAACCACCTGGGTGTCAGAACCACACTAGCTCTGCAGGGCTCCCCCATCCCGCCCCCACCCCCAATGTCATGGACACACTGGGAACTACTTCCAATAGTGCTCTGTCTGCAGAAGTGATTGGTTGGTTTGCCCGCTTAGCCCGCCTCCCCACGAACTTAGGAGAAGATCATCCTTGCTTCAGCCTGATCCTTTAATGCGCCTGAAAGCTGCTGCTCTGGTCTAAAGCAGACCCCGGCCCGAGCAGGGAATAGGTGGCGAGGTCTTAATGGGGAGATTAGCGTTGGCCTGGGCCATGCCAGAGCAGGGTCCTAAGAGGAGATTTGAGAGGTTGGGCAATTTTTAAGGGCTTAAATGTTTGATAATGCAGGCTCAGTTGTGTTTATACATGTTGGGGCCCCGGCAGCAATGTGCCGTCCAGGGCATAATGGATGTTGCAAGATTTGATTTTAGTAGTTTAAAAATATCCAAGTAGTCTGCAGGCTAATGGCCATCGGACAGACTCATTAGTATATCAATAATCATTCGGCATTCTGAAATCCTTTTAATGCTCTGGGACAGCAAGAGCAGGGCTGTGGGAAGGGAAGAAGGTCATGGGGGAACTTTCAGGCCAGTTAAACAAGTGAAGACAATGAATGGCCCGGGCATGGGTTCCGCCACCCGCAGCCTGGCTTAAACAGTGTGTCCGATGGGGCCTCGTTTTAAGTGACCAGGGACGGGAGGTTTGGGGAAAAGCTTAAAGCCTTATGCAGCTCCTCATAGACCAGCAGTCGAAATGGATTCTATCTTAATCTTACTCTAGCCAACCCTTTACAACCTCGTGGCTTACACATTTTTTCCTCCTCGCCTTGGCTCACGACCTCACCTGGTAGAGTAACTGTCTCCGAACAGCTGACGTGCTGTCCATCCTTCGAGTTCCCATCTCTGCCCAAGCCTTCCCCTGCTCCCCAGGCCATAGAGCCCCTACTCTCCTCCATGACCTCGTATATGGTTCTGCAGCATTACTGGGCATCACCCCCACTGAAATGTGAGTTCCTGGCCAGTCGCCGTCCCGACCATATGGTAGGTGCTCTGTTAGGCTTGAGAGGATAGCTTCAAATGTCTCCGTTGTTGTTTTGGCCACGGAAAGCCTCTGAGTATTGGGCAAAGTCATGGGCTACCACACAGGTGCACAGAAGCCCACAGACGGACAATATAGTACATGGGTTCACGGGGAATACCCATCCGCAGTCTCTTCCCAGATCCCTAATGATAGAGCCCTGGAAGGATGAAGAAGCCTTTGCAGCCTGGGTGGTTAGTTGTAAAGCTCTGCCATGTGAACAGGATACAAGGATTTCCCGCAGCCAATAAGCCCCAGCCCTGAGGAGCAGACCATGTAATCAGAGTCTGATTTTGCACCTTAGGAGTCCAAGAAGCGGCCTTAGGAAAGAAAGAGCCTTGGATACCCTTGCAGATGGAATGCTCTATTGTCAGAGATGCTCTTAAATTCCTTTTAGGGCAACATCCCTTCTCCATGGAGCACTAAGAGGTAGGGACCAGCAAGGTCTAGACCATGGCCAAGGGAAGGTGTCCACCCCTTGGGGTCCTGTTCACTCCACCCTGACTACAGTCTCAGAGGACCTGGCTGGGCCATGGAGGAGAGGTGGAGGGGATGGAGGGCAGCTGGGAGGTGCTCTACACAGATTCCCTGGCCTGGCAGCCTCGCTGAGGACAGGCCTACAGAAGCCTCTGGGCACGAGTGAGCTTTGTCAGTTTGGGCAGCCTGAGGGTCATCACTGTGCTGGAAGGATGACCTCCAGACACCTGCCCCGTTCATCACATCACGAGTCAGAGCACCAGCCGTGCTCCCTGCTTCACTCCACGACCACCTCACTGGACAGGGACCAGGTCTGAGAGCTCCTGCTCTGCAAGTCAGGGAAACTGAGGTACTGGCCAAGGACAGAAAGCAGTCAGGAAGCAAACTCGAAGTCGACATTGTTGCTTGAGGGGGAAATGGTGAGTTAGCTGCATTGCCTGACTTGCCCCTTGTGTAAGTCTTGCCTCATTCTTCCCGTGCATTCCGACCAAAACTTCCTCCTGCAGCAAACAGTACCTGGTGGGCTGTCCCCCATCACCACTCATCCATCCACGCATCTGTTCACCTGCTCATCCCATCCTTCCGCCTTGCACTTCCCGCTCAGCCCCCGTCTTCAGGACATGTTTGTGAGCTCTAGTGTGTCTGCTTCCCATCTACATTTTGCTTCCATGGCTTCTGGGGGTGCCCTCGCCCTTCTTAGATCACAAATTTCTTGGTAGGGCATCCCATCTCCAGACTCTTACTGCATCTTTCATTCAAGAAGCACCTCCAATGATACAAAGATAAATAAGACAAAAGGCCTTCCCTTAAGGAACACACAGGCTGGTGGGGGTGCTGAATGTATGGAGCCTTCTGAGAGGGGACTCCAGGGGCAGCAGAAACACGGGGAGGGAGTCCACTAGGACGGGGTTCTTGGGAGGCTTTCTGGAGTTAGGGGGGGCACCTGAGTTGAGTCTGAAAGGATGGACTGCAATCCCCAGGCATATGGGGCGGGCACAGGGAGAGTGCTAGAAGATTTGCCAGGCAGAGGAGACAGCACAGGAAGAAGGCCAGGGAGACGGCAGACACCACAGGCTGTTGGGGGCCCACAGGCTGGACCTTGGCCTTGTGGACAGAGAGCCAGGAGAGCTGAGATGGAGACAGAGGCTCTCCTCACTCAACCTGTCAGCTCTACAAATCTGAGCCAGGCCTCGCTCTAGGTACCAAAGATACAGTAGTGCTCCAAAGAGTTGGTTCCCGCCCTCCTGGAACCTCTTTCTAGAGGATGGAGAAAGTCCATGAAAACACACACACACACACACACACACACGCAAATATGTAGTGTGTCAGGGGGCAAAATTTTCGAGCTGCCAGTGGAGGGAGGGGTCCTGATGATGAGCATTTTCGACAGATTACTAGAGGAGCTGGCCGCCTGTCCTCACTAAGCAATGGAACTGGTGCAACCAGGACACACCCAGCGCTCTCCAGCCCTACTTCAGAAGATGTCCTTGAGTCTTGGGCGAGGGGGGAGGCAGCTTGCTAGCACCTTGCTTCCAGCTTCCCTCTGAGCAGCTCCCACTGCGGGAAAACTAATAAGGCCAGCATTTTATGACCCCCCTACCTCTGATGACAAGAGGCAATTTGAAGTCAATAAAAGGTATGCTGCACCAAGGGTGTTTTATGGCTCATCAAGCCATAAAACCCCACGGCCATGTGACCAAGGTGCGAGAAAGGGGCCATGGAGAGGATTCATCAGCCCTCTGTCCAGGAAGGCTTCCAAGTGAGGACGGGGATCGACCAATTACAGCAGGAGGGGCAGTTGTAGGAACGAAGCCTCCTGAGCATGCTGGCAGCTGGGCCCAAGATTTGAGGGGTCCCTGCCAACAGACAGAGACCTCTGGGTGTGATTACAAGAGCCCTTGGGAATCCCCCACTTCTCCTGCCCTATAGCACCCGTCATCCTGCCCTGGGATGTTTAAAATCCCCTTCCCACATGCCCAGCTCTCTGACCACCCAAAGGCCTGTGGCCTAGGGCAGTAGCTGCCTTTTGGTCTGAAACTTACTCCCACCACCCACTGCTCTGCAAACTTGAGCCAACCTCCCATCTCACTACAACTCAGTTTTCTCCTTTTGAAACAAAGGTAATGACGCCCACGTGGCTAGCTTGTTTAAGAGGTGCTGGCACCCAGAAAATGCTCAAGACTCAGAATCTGTTTGGACGGTAGAGGCACGACTTCCCTGAGAGAGAGAGCTCAAGCCCTCACATCTACACTCAATGTCACCGATAGTCCTTGGGACATTTCCCAAGGGCACCCATCCATCCACCCCCCTACCCAACCATCCACCCACCCATCCATTCACCGACCCATCTGTCCTTCCTTCCATCCATCCACCCATTCAGCAATATACACTGGGCACCCTCTGTGTGCCAGGCACTGTGCGGGGGTGGAAGAGGTAGTCCATATGTAAGGTCGGGCGGGAGTAAGTGCTGGGCAGAAAGATACAGCAGAGAGGAGTCCCTGGCTCAAGGGACTTGCCTGCTAGTGACAGGAAATGGGCAACGAGCCATGAGCAGATCAAATACGCATGTGTATGTGTGCGTGTGGGCATGTGTGTGCATGTGTATGTATGTGTATAAATAGGGGGCCCTGACAGAGAATAATGGGCATGTCACTTAGATGGAAGTGACATTTAGGCCAAGGACTGAAGATGGAGAAGGAGTAATGGAGAGATGGTCCAGGCAAGGGGAACCCTGCAGTGGGGAGAGGGACAGAGATGCTGCAGAGGGCCCCGGATGTCTGGGGTGGCATGAGATGTGGGTGCCAAGGCTGTGTCCGTCCGTGCCCAAACAGCCCTAGGTCTCGCCAGATCTCTGTGTGGTACTAGCTTCCTGTTGCTGCAGGGACCACAACCACAACCACAAACTTAGTGGTTGAAAGCAACACAGACTTATTCCCTTACAGTTCTGGAGGTCAGAGATCCAAAATGAGTCTGAAGGGGTTGGAATGCAAGTGCTGACAGGGCCGGCTCTCTCCGGAAGTGCCAGGGGAGATGTCCCCCGGGTGCAGATGCTGGGGCATTCCTCTGCTCCTCCAATCCCTGCTCCCATTGGCACTGCACTCTCTGGCACTGGCCCTTCTGCGTCCTCTGATAAGGACCCTTGGATGGGCCTCATGCCATCCAGAATAATATCCCATCTGGAGAACCTCAGCTCAGTCACCTGAGTCCAGGGCGCCACGTAAGGTAATATGTGCACAGGTTCACGGGCATCTTCGGGGGCCCTGAGCCTTTCTACCACAGTGGTGTCTTGCAGTCCCTGGGTGGCTGGCAGGGGCTGAGAAGGGCAGTTTCCAGGGCACCCTAGGGTAAAGTGACAGCTCTGTGCCCCAAGCCAGAGCTACCTCTCTCTGACCGGGGAGTGTCCTTTCCACCCTGATGTCACTTCCCTGCTCTGCTGTGGAGCAAAGAATTCTCCTGCCTGGACATGCCTCCCCAGCCCCACCCCCACCTTCCACCGCCCCTCAAGGCTCAGGCACCTCTTCCCTCTGGGCCTCTGACCCTAGGGCACCAGCAGCAGCAGCTTTCAGGGGAGGAAGGCCCCTCAGGCTGTCTGACCCCTTTGTGTCCTGACCCGGGCCTGTAGGAGATTCCCCCTTCCTGACTCCCCAGGAAACACGTCTGGCCCTGACTTAGGGGTCTGGCCCCAACCACAGCCTGCCAACAGCACCTCACCTCAGGGCCCCACTGAGCCACATCACAGTCACTCCTCACTGCGGTCACACCTCCTGTGGGCACCCTTCCTCACCTTTGACTTACTCAGGGACGATGTGCAGTGGCAGGATGCAGGGACCCTGAGGCCCCTTCCTCACAGGTGGGAGGAACAGGTAGGTATCAGGCATTTTCCAGGGAAGCATGGGGGTGGGGGCTATGGGAAGTCAGAGGAAGGGCACACAGCTGGAACAGGTATTTGGGGGGGGGTGCATTTCAGGAGAAGAACGTAGCAGATGAATCTGGCAAGCCTCTGCCTCCAGCCCTCACTGACCCTCCCTGCTCAGCACACCACCTGCGTCCTGGCTTGCTCTGAACAGTCCGCATAGCTGGGCATCTTGAAGGACGGCTCCCGGGTATGCCTTCTATCACGCAGGCCAAGACAGAGCACCTGCCTGCTCAGAGCCAGAAAGGTCTGGAAGGATGAATGCAGAAAGGTGGAGAGGCAGTGGGCAAAGAGTCAGTCAGGCCCCTCCCTTCGCTACCCCCTTCCCTGCCCCGGCTAAAACTGACCCCCTCCCCCTCCCACCCTCATTGATTTTGTAATCACCAATGCCCCTGGCTCCTCATCCCACCGATGTAAGCCAGGAGGCCTGGGCGGCTGCTCCATCAGGCATTAGGGTCAGGCATTAGCCAGCCCTGTGGCTCTTTGGGGAATGCTAATGCACCTCTTCTTTCTGGAAGTCAGTTCCCCCTGGCCCTCCCCGCTACCACCTCCTTGCCTCCACCCCCACACTAGGCCCTCGCTGACCTCTGCCAGAGACCGAGTTTCCTGAAATGACGACCACTCCATCTTTCCTAATCCCTACCTTGCAAAGGCTAGGACATGGGTCCATGAAGCTGCCCTACCCTTACCCACGGGTGGACCAGAACCAGCGGTGTGTTAACTGTGTAACAACCAGCTCCTGGGGAGGAAAAGTCCTGACGTGTAGTACTGGCCAATTTCTATGGTGTAAATACCCCCACCGTGGCCCATGTCAAGTGACTGCACTGGACACAGACTTGGGAAGAGGTGCCGTAGGAACCAGTTCCAGCACACGCCCACCCAGGCAATGCTGAAGTCACCTGCCAGCCCCCCTCCTCCAGCCGGCACAGCCCTCTCCCGCGGCCACTGCTGTGCAGGAAGGCAGGGGCCTCTCCCCACCACGGTGAGGCGTTACGGGGATGGCCTTTTGAGTCTGATCTAGAATGAAATCCCAACTCTGCCATTTAATGAGATGGATGGCTTTGGGCAAGTTGCTTAACCTTTCCTTATCAGTAAAATAAGATGAATATACCTCCCGTCCCAGACATGGGAGGATTACGAGCACCCGAACAGAAGTCACTTAGCACAGGGCGTGCATAGGAAGAACTCAATACATGGAGCCAGTAGTGGGGAGTGAGGCCCACGCAGCCTGCTGCTGTTCGAGGAGTCGACCAGCAAATGCTGAAGGAGACCCAGCACCCAGCACGGTCTCTGGCGTACTGTCCGAGCCTGTACAGACCTTTTGGGAACTCAGCTGGGATTGGTTCTTTGCCTAAAGATCGGAAAGATGTTATTGCTATATCTAATTCATAAAGGAAAAAGATCGGCTGTACATATAAAATGAGTCTCCTACATTTTGTGATTTCAAGGTCATCAAGAAGCTCTCCTGTCCCAAATAATACCTTTCACACCTGCTCAGTGACGCTGAAATTCCACCATGATGGCTGCGTTCTTACCCTGAGCTGCTATGGTGTACTAATTCCTAGGGGGCGGTGAGCATCAAGGTGAAGGCGTCAGATGGAAGAGACTGAAGTCACCTGAGGTTTGCCGGCCAAGGCAGGGCTATGGGTGTAGGGGACAGTATGCGGAGAAGGTGAGACCGGGGAGGGGACGAGCCTCTAGACCAATATGACAGTGTTCCTGTTTTGCTCAGATAAGCCCCGGTCCAGAAGGAAGGGGATGGCAGCGGCCCTCAGCACCTTTGTTATTTGGGAGAATATTCAGTCTGGGGCAGTAGAGAACAGGGGCTCAGAAGACAGAGAGCCACACAGCTGGGAGCCAGCGCACGGGCAGCATGGGCCATGCAGGGATCCAGGCTCATGCGATCCCCGGGGTCTAGAGAGGCTGAGAATTTGCCAAGAACACAGGTTAGTTTGAGTTCCTTAAACCCACTCCATCACTTCCAAGATCCTTTTAGTGACATCTGTGGGCAGGGGAGAGGAGGAAAGGCAGGGGAATATAATGACAGAAAGAAGCCATCACTTAGGAGTTTGGTTTTGAAATAAAAACCTTACCCACATAATGTATGGGCCAGTGTGGCCAGGGACTGACAGGAGAGGGGCCCCTGAGTACGAGAAAAGGCTAGACAGAAGGAAGGAAGAGGAGGGAGGGAGGAAGGAGGAAGGGGAAAGAGGAAAAGGTGAAGGACAAAGGAAGCCATGGGGAGAAGGGGAGGAGAAGAGGCAGGAGAGGCAGCAAAGGGAGAGGAGGAGGAGGGTGGGATCAGCGAGGGAGGAAGGAGAGCCGGGAGGGTGAGGGGCCTCGGAGGCAGCAGGAGGAAGAGCTGGAGAGGGAAGACGGAAGACCTTGAGAGTCTTACATCTTGATCAAGGCATGACTGATAACATTCCAGCGGACCATCTTTCAGCCCCCTTGTTTGATGACAAAGCTCATCCCCTGTCCGCCATCCATTATCGGTTCTCCCTCCCCGAGGCGAGGGCATCAATAATGCTCCCTCTCCGAGATGCCGCGCCTCCCCCACGCTGCACGCTGCGTGCAGGCCTGGCCATCGCTGGTGGGCATTCCCGCCGCACATCATTACCGCCCGGACCCGGTCCTTCCCCCACCTGCTGGGCGGCTGACCACCCTCCCCTGACGCCCCGCTCCCGCAGCGAGCCCCTCCGCGGAGGGCTGGGCCCCAACCCCGGTCCGGATGGGCAGCCAGAGTTTCCGCCGGGGCTGGTGGGTGATCCCTGACATCTCGGTACCAGGGCTTGATTTTTAAAAATGATTGTTTAGTTTTGTCTTGTTTTAATTAAGAGGGAGACTGAACTTCCCCATTCTGGTTGGCTCTTCCAAGAGACCTAACAGTTTGAATTTGAATGCAAACATCCTCAAACATCTGTTGCCGTAATTTGGTTGGATTAACTGTCTAGTTTGCTGGGCCATCTGCTGTTCTCCCCAAATCCCATCACTGCCTCTTCCCCTGGCTGGGCCGGCTATCTCACCTGGCTACCCCTCTGCAGGCAGAAGAAGGGGTCCAGAAGGTAATCCCAGGTCAAAGCCACAGGTCTTGTCCCAGAGGAGAAGAAAAATTTGGAAACAGGTTGGCCATGCCCGACCCGGTACCAAATGCCAACAAGGGGAACGTGAGGAGGGAGGATGCATGTTTGGGCAGCAGGGAGGTTGGACCTCAGAGCTGTGTGACCTAAAAGAGGTTTTTCCTCTGAGGCTATACGAATCCTCCTTTCCCAGGCCAGAGCTTCCACGCCAGCATGCTGGGATTATACCCCATATGGCTCCAGGAGTGCTGTTCTATATGAAAGACATCCCTGGATTTGTTCAGTAGATAACCTGTGCAGCTGTATGGGGCAACCTTGCTCTCATTCCCTGCAGAAATTCCTCTCCCTTTGCTGGTCACTCTTTTATAGGACAAAGGCAAGTGAGTCAAGGCATTCTTCTGCCCAGTGTCAAGCCAATGTGACAAGTGCCTCCACCCAAGAAAGGCTCTCCTACCTCCTGCCTGGACCCATCCACTCTGCTTGGAGATGTTCTTCTTGTGTTGAGCTAACATCAGATTCCTGCAGTTCCCAAGCACCCTGCTCTGGCTCTGCAGGGGCACAACCCAGGGTGCCCGAGCTCCTGACCACCTGCAGACAGAGGGCTGCGTTCCAAACAGGATCAAAGGCACAGGTTCCAAGAGCCCTGCAGCCTGCTTCAGAGGGTTAGCTCGGGGGCTCTGTGCTACCACATGTGACCTCAGGCAGCCCCAGCCAGGACACATCACCTGGCCTTGCTCAAGTGGGGCATGTTCAAGAAGGGGGAGGCAGCAAAATCAACACAAGAGAGCAGGGATTCGGATCTTTGGATGTGCTCTTCCTCCACAGCCCTCTCACCGAACGTGTCTTCCCTTCCCTCCCCAACTTGTCCCTTCAGCCAGATCTGTTTCTTCACTGTTCCCGAGGCTGCGCTCATCCCATGGCTTGTGCCATTTCCTGACCCCGCATGCCTCACTCCATCTCACGTCTGGCTCACGTGCCTCCTCCTCCATGGAGCCTCCCAGAAACAACCTCCCTGTTTCAAACCCCATGAGGCTTATCAGTGCCACGTGGGTAACAATTACCATCTAGCTCCTCATGTTACTTACTTACTTGTTTTCATCTGGACACACGTGCTGGTACAGCATTTGTAAGCATGATGGATGGATGAACGAAACCATCTGACGTCAGCATTACAACTCAGGCCCCAGGACCCCTGCAAAAGCTGAGTACGCGTTCAACATGGCACCTCTGAACCCCGGTAACTGATTCCAGGGCGTGCACAGGTTGGCGGGTGCCACGGGGAAAGTGGTCCATTTCACTGGTAGCCGTGAACAAAGTCAGCCAGTTAATAGAAACCTATTTCTAATTGCTCAACATATAATAGATACACCTCCAACCAGCTGAGACCGCCAGATCCCATTCAAAGCCCTGCTTCCTGGCTTACACCTAAGCCTTTCATGTTTTATTAGAGCTCTGCACATTTCACTTCCTTTTATGTGGGGAGGAAAATGGACCCTTGGTTCTAGGAGGGGATGCTCACAGCACACTTTTACTTGTCAAAGGGCAGCTCTGTAGAAAGCAAACTGCCTGTCTCAGATTTGTGGCTTCAGTTTCAGCAAAAGTGGAGAAGACAAAGGTCACTTTCTACCCTACAGTGGCATCCAGAAGCATGAAGATCCCAACTGCCTGTAGGCCGGGGCCAGACGGTATATGGACTGAACAGTGCACAGCCCTGTTTCCCAGCTTTGAGTTCCCACTCACCCCAAGAGCAAAGCAGCACCCCAACATATCCAAAGCTAGGAGCTGTGGCTAATATCTCAGCAGAGTTGAAAAGAATCAGCCAACTGAGTCACAAACAGGACTCTTGTGGCAGTCCTGTGGGTCCCAGTTTCTCCCAGCCTGGACCCTGAGACCGCCTCTAGCCATAGCCTGCAGCAGCCTGGAGTCCATCATCCCGCTGACACCGGGGAATTTACGGGGGCTCTCAGTGGCCTCGGCCCCCACGGGAGCCACGTACGGCCTGATTTTCTCAGAGCACCCTGAAAGGCTTGTGCCCCAACTTCCTGCCCTGTCCTCCCATCCCTGCTGGACTAGAATCCAGCATGGTGCATGGTGCCCCAGGGCCATGGCAGTCTGGCCTCATGGAAACACACCGCTGGTCACAACCACCACCCCAGTTCCTGCCACAAATAGACTGTTCTTCCCAAAACATGACGTGGACACTTGCTCACCTCAGACATGACCCTTCGCCCACACCCAAGACTCTGTGGCACTGGACCCATCAGAAAAGAACCTCTAGGACACTGGGATGCCGGCTGGTGGCTCTCTGTAGCCGGCCAGGGCCTGCAGCCTCCACCCCCTGTGCCAGGACCAGTGATGACAAGCCCTCAGGTAAGTCTCCACGTGTTGGTGACAGTGAAGCCCTGTAAGCTTTATGACACCCTGGGTGTGTGAGCCACACCTGTGATCAGTCCCAAGAGCCTCGGAAACTCCCCCTCAAGTCTCCTGCTCAGCATGTCACCTGTCCCAACCACACAGCACCATGTGGCCGAGGGGGATCTGACCCCCCCCATGTCCGAAGCCCAGGGGACCTGAACGGACTGTGTTGGCCCCGCGGATCTCCATGGTGGCCTCCTGGCCTCGCCGCTGCATGTTGGAGCCTCCAGAAGCAACGAGAGTAGACGGAGCAGTGACCTTGCCAGTCGGACGGGGTCGTGTTTCCATCAAGGGTAAATGAAGAACTGGGCTTGTCTGCTAGAGCCTCCAAAAATAACCGCGGCTAAAGCGATCTGGAGAAAGGGGGCAAGGGCAAGTGTAGAACCGGACCCAGATCAAACAGCCGCCCCACCGGCTCCGTGTCCAGGCGGGGAGAAGTCGCATGGAGCAGCGAACCCCGTAGCCCTCACCGCAGCCACGCGAGCTCCCGTCATCTGCCTGCTGAAGACCCTCAGTGGTTCGCCAGGGCTCTCAGGAGAAAGACCACAATCCCTGGAGGGCCTGGTCCTGCCCACCCCCCGCCTCCTCACGCACCACGGCCCCCTCACGCAGTGCAGCCCTGCCCCGCCCCGCCCCAGCCCTGCTGCCCCCAGCCGCGGCCTGCCCTCTGCTCACACCTCAGCCCTGTGCTGTGTCCCTGGGGGAGCCTTGTCTGAGCTCTGGAACAGACGACTCTCCCTGCACCTCCCGCTTCTCTCGTAACCCTGAAACCACTGGGATCTTCCTTCAGTTGTCGGACTACTGGGTTAAATCTGCCTTCCTCTGGACCGTCAGTCCCACCAAGGCGAGCACTGCGGGGCTCACTCCGAATGCTCTCAGCAGCTAGCACAACGCCTGGCACAGGACAGATCTGTCTGCTGCCCAAGTGAATGAATCCAAGAGTGCTTCATTAACAAGCGAAGGTTCAGGACCGGAGAGATGACGCGGTGGGCCAGGTGCTGCCCGGCAAACTGGAGGGCTTTGGAAGCACGAGCCCCATGCTCAGATCCTCCGATCTAGTCCAACCCCGCACTTGCCTCAGTGGCCTGATACCACTCTGTGCGCCTACACACACACTCTGTGTCTACAGCGTACAGCTGACACCTGACAAAGCACTCTCCATACAACACACTCCAATCCTAGCACCAAACAGTCCCATTTCTCAGATGAGAAAATGGTGTCACGTGGTGCTAAGTGCCAAAGTCAAAAGTAAGCCTAGGGCTTCTCCCCACATGTCGGACATTATGTTTGCCCCCCAGCTCCCACCATGTGAACGATGAGGGTAAAAGTAAGGGTGGGGGGAAACTGAGGGTTCAGTACAAGGTCTTTCACAGAATCCCCCTGTGTTCAGCTGAGTGTTTCACCACACTGGCCTGGTGTTCAGGATAGAGACTCTCTTGCCCAGAAAATAAAATACCTCCACAAAAGGGAGGTGAGTGGGAAAGAGAGGGATGTCTGCTTGCACCGACTGGGGAGGAGCCCTAGGGTCCAACTATTTGTAAACAGACTTGCAACCAATCCTGCCTGCAACCTCACACCTCCTTCTCTCCTTTTGGGGTAACCTGAGCCTCCAAGCTGGGCCCCTCAGAGGTCCTGCGGGAAAAACCCCTCACTTCTCTTGGCCCTTCTCTTGTGTAGACTCTTAGATGGTGGTGCCCTCTTCTCTGAGATCTGCAGCACGTGCCTCGATCTGCCTTCCGCTCCCAAAAATGTTATCAAAACACTCTGTGCACCATTGTCTGCTCTCCTGTTTACTTTGAACTTGTGACGTCACCTATTTTTTATTTCTCTACTACCATGACAGTAAATACTATCAGAAGAGAGAACAGTGTTTTATTGAAAAAATGCTTTATTAAATGAAGTCCAAAACTTGGATTCAGCTCAACTCTTCACTCTAACTGATCGATAACCAACTGATAATGGTCGAGTTATACCCCAGAAGCCCTAGCCCACGATGCCTCCTGCTTCTGGATGACCGTTCCACCTGCCACATGATGAAAAGCGCCTGCAATCTTTCCATTCGCTGCCTACGACCCCACTGTTTTCCAAAATACTCGGGCTTTAAGAATGTGAAGACTTCGTATCCATTCCCCACTATCCTGTTGGTGAGAGAGTGAGTCCCCAAAAACCGTGTGCACCGGAACCTGAGAATGTGACCTTCCTTGGAATTAGGGTCCTTGCAGATGTAATCAGATTAAGATGAGGTCATTTGTGTCCTCACAAGAAGAGGGAAAATTTGGACACAGAGACACACAGGGAGAAGGCCAGGTGATAGAAAACAGAGATCGGAGTGACCGTCTACAAGTCTAGGAGCACCAGGGATCGCCAGGAGCCACCAGAAGCTAGAAAAAGCAAGGGAAGATTGAGACTTCAGAGGGCACACGGCCCTACTGACACCTTGATTTTGGACATGCAGCCTCCAGGACAGTGACGAAATAAATCTGTATTGCTTCGAGTCACTCAGTTAATGGCACTTTGTTCCAGCAGCCCTCAGAAAGCAACACGGTGACCATGACCATTGTTTTCTTCGCAGTGTTCTTGAGTCTTATCCCTTTTCCCCCGTTATCATTATCGAACCCCTACTGTATGCAAAGCATCGGGTTAGGCTCTGGAGATACAGAGCTGACTAAAGTCAGGGAGTACAACTCAACACCGCCCAAAAGCTTAGGATTTAGTCAGAACCAGAAGACACATCTGAAAATGGCCCAGGTAACAAGCAGTGTGCAGTGAGGCCCTCCGAGGGATGAAATATTTCCCAGTGGTACCCAGGGGAATTCAGAGGACAGGGAGGTCTCTGCAAAGAAGGCACTGTCCTGGAAAAGAGGGAGATTTAAGGCACAACTCTAAGGATGGCATTGAGTTTGGGCTGAGTAAAGCCAAGAAGGACATCCCACGTAAACGCACAAGTATTCCATTTGGGGAACATCTGGGGAGTGGCCAGCCTGGCTGAGGTGGGCAGCCGTGTTGGAGGGGGCTGGACAAATGCACGGAGCCTGGAACACAGAGCACTGAAATGCCAAGCCAAAGACTAGGGCTGCCCTCCCCGCCCCCCCCCCCCAAGATAACTGGGGTGGGGGGAGAAGGGTGCCAAAAGGCTTCTGTTGCGGGCTGATGTCCTACTGTCACACCTTGGGGGGTTGACCAACCCACAGTTGTTAAAGCTATTTTAAAGTCTTGTTGAAAGAACCAGTAGGAATCGTGGGTCTATACTGAGGGATTAGAGACCCACTTCTCTGCTCTACCATTGGAATGACCAGGCACCAAGTCCACTGAATGGTTTCTTCCCAGATGAGTCTTGCCCTGGCCGTGGGGAAAGGTGGGGCAGGAGGGTCACTACAGTCTGGGCCCCTATTGGAGTTCAATCAGAACAAAGAGAAAAGAGCTCTGTGTCACTGTGAAGTGGGATTCCAGTGCCCAAAGCGCAATGTTCACCTCACCTTATCTACCACACACCTTGGGGCGGGTGGGGGNGGGGGTTACGTGCTGGGCTCTGGAGAGAGCCCTGTCCTTCCAGATGCCAGGACAAGTCTCGGGCTGCCCAGGGACCCCCTCATTCGGTTTTTGCATAAGTTCAGCACTGGTGTTTAACTTTTTTCCCATTTTTTTTCTTCCTCCCTGTTATTTAAATGGTTTTAAACATGAAACTAGGCCAGGAAAAGGGGGTAGCATTGTTTTAATAATTAGCAATTATGATCGCTGCAATATTAATTGCATATTTCCATAGCAAACACGTCCCCAGAGGGCCAAAGGGAGTGGTGGTTAGAGACTGCCAGAGCCTAAAACTGGAATTCCTGAGAACAGAAAGAGGAGAGGAAATCAACTTCTTCCATTTAAGCAAATTACCACGGGGACTGCAAGGCCCCTCTAATTAGCCCAGCTCACAGGAGCTGGCGAGCAGGCTGGTGGGAAGTGACGCTTGGTACCACCGGGCCTGCCTGTGCGGGCCCTTGCCCCATCACTTCTTTTATTTTTGTCATTTGGGCAAGACAGCAGCTTGTTTCCAGGGGGCGGCTGGGCTGGAAGATGACACTCCAGACCTCGGTGCCCCGGGCCCCCAAGCTGGGCCCCCGGGTTCATTTGTGCAAATCCTGACCACGGAAGGGCAAAATGGGACAGGACCGCAGGCGATTCTGTGTGGTGGCGCTTGAGGGAGGCCGCGGCGGGAGAGGCCACCAAGCCTGCCTTCCCAATTCTGTGACACAGTTTGAGGGGTTCAGGGTAGAATGGGGGTGGGGATGGGGAGAGGAAACAGCAGGTGGCGTGGGAGAAACAGGCATGAAGGGTGGAGAGGGGGAGACTGGAGGGCCCCAAGAGAAGGTGGTGCTGTAGAAAGAAGCAGCAGCAGAGAGGGGCAGGCAAGGGAGTAAGGGGGTCCCTGAACTGAAAATGAGGAAAGAAATGAGGGAGAGCAGGGTAGGGATTAAAAAGAAAAGGCAACGGAGCCATCAGGCCAAAGATGGGATTAATCAGGGAAGACTTCCTGGAAGCGGGGCTCTTCATGACTGCTGTGCACTCACTCCAGGAAGGGCATGTACAAGAACGGGGCACTCCCACCGCAGCCCCCAGCCTCAGGGATGATGACAGGTTCATGAAGAAGTCCCCAGATGAGGCTGGAGAAGCGGGACAGTGGCAACAACACCAACCGGCGGGGGGGGTGCGGGGAAGACAATGAGACAATGAAAAGACAATGAGCTCAGAGCCCAGTGGTAATCCGAGTTTGCAGATCTCACAGGTGCCACATGCCACTCCTCACTTCATCTGCAGGGCGACAGGAAGGCAGCAAATTCTATCTCCATTGTACAGGAGGGAAGACTGAGGACTCCTGCCCAAGATCACATATTTAAAAGAGACAGAGCCTGGGGCCCTTTCCAACACATCACACCTCCTCCCCAGCATCACCTTTCCTTAGCCCCTGAGTTCTTAAAAGCAACCTTCCTAACAGAAGGACGCCCTGCCTGGCTGCGTCCGGGGCCAGGGGCCCCCTCACGGGACTTGGAGAAGTCTCATCCATCTGCTCCCGGTCTGTCTCACAGGGTATACGGTCCTCATCTTCCAGTAACTTGCTAAGCAAAACTCCGATTTCACAGATAGAGACATTACAGGGCAATAATTCTCATTGTAAAAGGGATCCCCCTAAGGTGCCTTTAAATGGGGGAGCTCCCCTGTGCACGGAGGCGTTTGTTTACAGATCATCGACTCCTGGATGGAGAAGCTGGGAGGCTTGACAGAGAAACCTACAAACGAAATGTCTCTAGCTGCTTCCAGTGGAAAAAGATAAACAATGAAAATAAAGCGAGTGTGCTTCAAGAGAGGGGAATCCAATCGTGGGACGGTAATGACGGCCACGGTCCTTGATGCAGACGCGCGCCCGCCACCTCCCAGCGCTCCCCGGCGTCCTGGCCCCCGCCCCGGCCCCTGCCAGCACAGTGGTGATGCTGTCTCCCCGTGCATTGGCAATCCCACATGGGAGGGCAGAGATCAGAGTCCCCAGCGGGCAGGTGAGGAGACACAGAGCGTCCCGAGGTCACACAGCGGACTCCGAACCTCTCCCACGCTGGGTCTCTGAGGCTGCTTTCATGCCCTCCTGTTCCCTGTACGGATGAGGGAGGGATTCCCGCCCTAGAGGTATATGGACAACCGAACACATAAGCCCACACCAGGCGGGTGAGACGGGCAGCGGCTCCTCAGTCACATAGGCTGGAAGCCCGGGGGAGGAGGATGCCACACGCCGCGCAGAGCCACACAGGGAGGCACTTGGGAACAGAGGAAATGACAGGGGGCCGTGGGAGGCAGGCTTTGTAGGAGAAAGAGGGCGAGGTGCCCCCTGGTTCCCAAGGGAAGGTGTGGTCGGATTGTTCAAATAATGCGGGGATAAGCACAAACAGTACCTGGTCCCCTCAATCCGGAGTCTGGTCTGGTTGGGACGTCTTACGTGCAGAAGCAGAGTGGGGAAAGAACATTAGTTTAGGTCATTGGCGTCCTCCTAATTTCACCAGCTGTCAAGGCAGCACCTTAATTAGATCTTAATCTCAGGCCTCGCACCACTGAGGTCCCCTTACTGATCAGGTCCCGTATCCCGCAGCACCCCAGACAGCCCTTTTGGTAACGTGGCCAAGGGCTTCTAAGAAACAATACCACCCAATGCCCAAACCAGGTCAGGAAACGATGCATCCCAAAGGCGGCCCAGGGCCAGCAGCTCTGTCCCAGAGAAGCTTCCCCCACCCCCACCGCCACTCTGGGCTCGGGTGCATGGGTTATTGGCACCCCAGCCCATAAAACGCATTGCCCTCCCACCTTCCCCTGTTAACAAGTCTGGAAGGCTTTGCTCACTCTGTGTGTGTACAAACATTACCCGGTATATTTTTTATCTTACTTATCCCTGGGAATCTATCTCAAAGCCGCCTTTGGAAACTCCTAAGCAGGATGTAATGCATGGATTTCAGCCTCTGCTCGATAGTTTGCAATGTAGTTATTCCCCAAGCCTTAGCACACAGGAAAAAACAACCGAAGCAGAAACGTGTTTAACCAAACAGCAGCTTGGGGGTGGGGGGAGATGGGGAAGGAAGGAAGGAAGGGAAAAAGGGAGGGAGGGAAGGACAGAGAGGCGAGGCCCAGAGCAGCCCTTGTGCCTGCTTCTTCCAAGAAGTCACTCAATGATTTCTACCTCTGCCTCCCGGTAGAAGCTTCCAGCGTCAGCCCCAGAGCTGCCTTGGCTCCCTTGGGCCAGGGGTGCCCGCTGGGCACTGTGGGCAGAGGGTAGCATGGAGGGCAGTCCTGGGCCGACCAGTGGGCAGTGACATGAAAAAATGGTTTTAACATAACTTCTGACATAACATTTGAAGGTACTTTCAAGTTTAAAGAGAAGAACATAAGGACATAAAACACGATCCCACTACCGTAACTCTATGAGGTAAGCATGAATAGGGACAAAAGTGAAATGGCAATCTAGAAAAATCAAAGCACTTTGTAATAACCATGTGGCAGGTGGGATGTTGATGTTTTCCCCTTTGAAAAGTCCTTTATTATAATAACAGTGTTTGGATAATCATAATATTCTGGCATGATTATGAATAGTGTTGGGGTAACTGGTAAGGATTGGGAAGGAAAACAGGATGTGGGATGACCCCTCTGAGAACTCATCAACCAGATGAAGGTGCCACTTGAAGCCATAATGCAAATCTCTCTTAATTAGAAGGCAAAGGGAATGCTGGGTAGGCTTGAAATAAAGGACCGGCCTGTGAGCACAGATGACTTCCAGAAGGAAGAAGGGCTGGAACTAGAACAAGTCACTCAGCCTCCTTCAACTCCCCTGCCGGCCAGGCCAGGTCTGCGGAAGGGACTGGTGTGTCCCCAGTGTCTTTTATCCTTTGTGGAAGATCAGAGCACCACCCGAAATCATCAAAGAACCAGAGCCTGCATGACCAGGTCCGACCCACCCCAGGACAGGAGGCAGCAAGCACAGGTGCGGAGGGTGAGGAAGCCCAACAGGCCACAACCACGGCCTCCCGAATGGCTCTGGGAGCCTCGAAGTTAGGGAATGAGGCTCAAATGCTCCCTGCTGAGCTCTGGTCGCTCAGTGCATTTCTCCAAAACATGTCCACATTGTGCCGCCACGCATCAGGATTTCCAGAGAACTGGGGGCTGAGGGTCTGGAGGAGATGGTGGCCACAGGAACTGCAATATCTTCATCACATGAATGCCACATAGAGAGCAATCCGTGCTTATGGAATGGAATGGGGGGGGCAGGGAGCATGGCCACCAGGGCTGGGACGGGGGTCTGGAGGGCTTCATGGCTGAGCCCTTGGGCAGAGATGCTGGGAGAGGCTGTGCTGGGCCTACGGCTCAAAGCCCTGAGGTCCTATCCAGTTCCTCATAATCCTTAACCCCAGCTCCCACGACACAGCTCCCAAAATCACTTCTGTGCCTGGCCAGCTCCCCATATCCCACCACTGCCCACCCCATGCTCACTCTATGTCGGCACACCCCAAGGCTTCCCATGAATCGCTGCTCCCTGTTGCATCTGTGTGGACTGTTTTATATTAATATATGTTATATTGTATTATATTCTCCAATATCATCGTTATTATAGTCTCCAAAATCACTATTATCTCCAATATTATTGTTATTATCTCTAATGAGCGGGTTACTTGTCATTATAAAAGTAGATATCTGGGGGTGTTTGGGCCACAGAGGTGGGCTAAGGCCACGTTCATGCCTAAGTGCCAAGTCCATTTGGATGGGCAAGGTCAAAGGTCAAGGAAGGCCAGAGTTGAATGAGGACCTGAGAGGTGAACTGCGGCAGGCAGAAAACAGCTGGACAAGTCCAGGTGTTCAGTGATTACCTGCTGAGCAGAAACGCACAGCGAGGGCTGGCGAAAGGGCAAGAGCAGAGGCCTGGACGGGGGGACGCTGAGGACAGAGAGCTCTCACTTCCGCTGATGCCAAATGCCAGTCCCACTGAAAACTAGCAGACATTGTGTGCCATGGAAGGAAAGAAGGTCAGAGATGAACAATAGCCTCGAATTACTTTGGAAACAAGTGGAGGCAGAAATAAGTAAGTTAATAAGTAGATGAAATAAAGAGTAAATTTGAGAAGATGGAAATGTCAGAGCTGGGAAAGAATATTAAGGATTATTCTGGTTGAACCTCTAAGTCAACAGACAAGGACATCAGGCCCCTGAAGCTGTGGGATTTCCCCAAGGTCAGTAATAGATCCAGGATTCAAACCAAGGCCTCTTAATCCCCAGGACGGTGTCTGTCCACTCCTCTTGTCCAGCGGCATGATACTGTTTACCCTCTGTCCCCTCCGCAGAAGTATGAGCCACATAAGAGCGGGCACTGTGTCAGTTTTGTCTCGCTGGCACCTACAACACTGCCTGGCACACGGCAGGTGCCCATCAAACAGAATGGAATCCAGTGGATGGAATGGAATGGAACAGAATGGAAGAATTAGAAGAGCTGGGACTAGGATTTGGGCGTATCGGCAACAGAGAACCCCAAATGCCCTCTCTCCTGGCCTTCCATCTGTGGGATGCCCCACCTCTGTCCCCGCTTCCCAAGTCTCCAGCCAACTAATCTCTCACCCCAACAAGTGAGGAAAGGGTCTCCAGCACAGGCTGGGGTGCTGGGAACCGGGAGCCAGCCCTTTGCCTTGAGGATGGCGGACAGAGAACTAAAGTCCACATCCCTTGTGAGAGCAGCTCTGGAAAGTGACGGGCAGTTGGTTGGCCACAGGGGGAGAGGCAGACCCTCATCCAAGTTGACTCTTTTTAACCAGAGAAACCACGAGAGACAGAAGGCTCAGGAAGTAGGGCTGCGGGCCACTCCTGCGCCCGTGCTACGAAGACTCTGCCACCTCTCCCATCTGCTCACTTCTCTTCCGAGGCGGACAGCAGGGTCTTGGCCAATCCACCAATCCCACAATATTTACTAGATAGCCTCGAAGAAACTGGATCCTTTGACTTTGAAGGAGTTTGGGTGAGGAGTGGGGACTTTTACAGCAAGCATAATGATAACTCCTTCTAATTCCTTGATTATATTCGGGCGGCAAGACGCACGCTTCCAGCACTCAGTCTTGAACCCTCCGTTCTCCCCGACGCTGGGGCGCTGGCTTTCTGGCCATTTCCATTCCCTCCTCCATGATGGGCAACCCCACAGTCCCCACTCACAAGCGGTTAACTCTTCGCTGTTAAACCTGCTGCCACCTGCAGAGCCCAGGCTAACCACATCTTCAAAGTGACTCTTGCCAGCGAAAGAATTCAGGCAGAGCTTTGGGGGCTGAGAGGGACAAGAGCCCATTGTCTAGTCCTCCTGTCACTGCTATCTTAGGGCTTAAATAGGACTTGTTGGGACTGCCTGCCTTGTCCTGGAGCCATGCCCTGACTTCATGAATCTACGTGCCTCCTGGCTTGTTAACATGGCCTCACATTGTCCTTAAATCTCTGTTCTCTTCACCTCTCCCTGACGCTCACCTCTACCGGCACCCACCACCACCACACCACTGAATGCCCGTCACTACCACACCACCCCCGAGGAACCCTGTGCCCTCCCCTTGCTGTGTGTTCACTGACCCCACCAGCCCTTCTGGGCTTCAGAGCACCTGCTTGTGTTGTGACTGCTGTTTCCCAGGCCCTTGTCCCTCTGGTGTTGCTCCCAGCCTTGCCTCAGCTCCACCGGCTCTGACTCCCCATCCGGTGTGCCCACGAAAGCCCCCCATCCAACATGGCGCCCCTTGACCACCCCACTCCTCACCTAACCTGGGAACTGGCAATTGGCATCCACCACTGCTCAGCAAGGGTGGCGGGGTGGGAGGAAAGAGAGGCAACAGAACAATGGGCTACTATGAATTCCATTCCTCTTCCCACCTCTGGCTATTTAAACAGTTAGAAGACAGGCTTTGATCACTCTGTGTGCGTACACATATTAGCCACACCACTGCCTAGCCCACTTATCCCCAGGAATTTGTTTCAAAGCCGCCTTTTGGAAACTCCTAAGTAGGATGTAATTCGGTGGATTTTATGTTCCGCTCACTGGCTGGAAAAGTCGTTTATTCCGCAAACCCCTGGCATATCGGAGAGAAAGAAGATGCAGGAAACACGGGGCCGCTCTAGGCCCACAGCCGACGTGCGGCAGCCCGGGCTGAGGGAGGCCCCTCCCTGCCTAGACGGAGCCCGCGGAAAGTTTCTTCACGGAGAAACTTCTACGTTCTCAACTTCAGTAACTTGGGTTGTTAGTATGAAAGAGAAACAGTCTGTAAATGGCATTTAAAAGCAAATTGGATTTGCTTCCCCCAGCTGATACAGCCCCCGGTGCCGCCTGCCCGAGGACGCCGTTCACTTCTCATCTGAAGCAGCCATTTGTCATGTGTCAGAGGATCTGAAGTAAAATTCCTTTGTGTGCGACTGGCTAATAAAGAGGTTCTTAGCGTTAATAATTTACTCTGAATGCCATTCACACATTGCTTCTGTCGTGTGTTCAACCGAAGGTAGCGAGGCTGAGAGGTGGGCAAGGATTTCTGCAGATCCTCAGTCTGTGCTCCGGAATACCGTTCCCATCAAACAGCCCCTGCTTTACATGCGAGGCCAGCGGCTCCGCGGCTAGCTGTTAGCACGCATCAGGAGAGCCAGCCGCCTGAAGGGAAGAGGCTAAATCCACGGGCCGCGGGAGGGGAGAGGGCGGGAGGACGGGTTGGTGACACCCAAGGAAGAGAACGGGTCAGGGGCGTTCAGACCCCATTCGGCCATATCTGCGGAGGGACTCAATGTGCCAGGCTCTCTGCTTGGCACCAAAGCAAGGGCTTCCTCACCGTCAAGACCCTTCTGGAGTGAGGTGAGGCACAAATCAACAAAATTAACAAACGCAGACAAACCTATTCACCTTTGTAAACAAGGCTTATGTGTCGCCTGCCCCGGCCCTCCCCGCCCCAGCGATGGGGTGTCCTTCCTCTGGCTTCCCTTCCTTTAGAACCCTGGGCATCATCATTGATGCGGGTGTCCAATCAGTCTGGGTGGCTGTCACAGAATACTCTGGACTGGGTGGGAGACTTGGACAACAGACACTTATTTCTCCCAGGGCTAGAGGCCGGGAAGTCAAGATCAAAGTGCCAGCAGACCCGCAGTCTGGTGAAGGCCTGCTTCCTGCTTCACGGACAGCTGTCTTCACATTGTGTCCTCGCATGGTGAGAGCGGAGAGATGGAGAGCACGCTCTCGTGTCTCTCCTCGGAAGGCCACTGATCCCATTCCTGAGGGCTCCACCCTCATGACCCGATCACCTACCCAAGGCCCCACCTCCTCACACCATCTCACTGGGGGTGAGGGTGGATTCCAACATACAAATTTGGAGATGGGGCCGAGGGGGACACAAGCATTCAGTCCATAACAGACCGGACAATGCGAGGTCAAGGACTAATCCTTTTGTCTCTGCATCCCCAGGGTCTAGCACGGTGCTTGTCACATAGAGAGCACTGAACAAGTGGTTGCTGGACAAACGAAAGGCCCCGTCCCTGCCCTGACGTCTGTCTACTGCAGGAGGCAGGACTTAACTGAGGCTGCGGCGTGGCAGGGGGGGGCTGTGCCCCATCAGTCAGCTCAGACTAACGATGCTGCACCGGTATGTGAGCCCAGACCGCAGCAGCTGCCAACAGCAGACATTTGCTTCTTACCCACATCCGCGAGCACCACAGCTGGCTCTGACCCTCTGCTCCACTCCCTCTTCATTTCAGCATCAAGGTGGAAGGGGCAGCCACCATTCCAAGCATGCAGGTCCTGTGGCAGGGGTCGGGGAAAAGAGAAATAATAGAGCAACATGAAGGGTCTGGAAGCATCTGCTCCAAAGAAGCACGTCACTTCCACCCACATGTCATTGTCCAAAGTACACTGCATGGCCCCGCCTGCTGTCAGGATGCCCAGACATGTCCTCCTCCCACTGGACAGCTTGGTCGGGAGGGGTAGCAAACATGGAACCGCAGTACAGACAACTCCAAACACCGTGCCAGCAGGCCACCGTAGGCCTCAGTGATCGGTCAGGGACAAAGCGTTCGGCTAAGTGAGTGTGGGGGGTGGACTGATTCCAGAGAAGTGAGGTCTTCGGTGACAGCTGCCTGTCCTGGGGTCCTAACCACAGGGAGGTGTCCCCAGCGGCCGTGTGGAAGCCTGCACATTTTCCACATTTCCAAGGATGGAAGAAGCAGCAGCTGTATCCAGGGCTCCTGGCGACTCTGCCCAAAGGCCGGGGAGATGCTGGAGTCACTGGCTTCAGCCCAGCCCAAGGATGCCCAGTCTCGGGGCACGTGGCAGGACTCGGGGCACCCTCACTGCCTCCTGACATGGTACTCCCATTCTGAGAGGTTCAGAGCTCACCCTCACTGTCACAGGGGCCAGCAGGGGGCAGTCATGGCTGGAATCAAGAGAGGAGGAGTCACAGAACCTCAGACAACCCCTGTGATCACACTCCAAGGCAAGTGCCTCAGCGTATCCTAGAGGTGAAATCCTAGAGCTGTCGGTCATGTCCAGACGCGTCCACGCCCCTTCCGAGGGGAAGCGGCCAGCACAGCACACCTGCTGCCCACTCGGTGTGTCTGGACCAGATGTGGGCACCCAGTCCAAGGGCAGCCACACCGTGGGAAGGACAGGGACCTGTAGAGGCCTGGTGTGAAGAGATGAGCTGATCCCTCTCTCACGACTCTCAACCAGAGGCTAGTGAGGCGGAGGGTGGGGTGGGGTCGAAGGCCTGGGGGTGGAAGGTGGAGCGCGTTGGAGCCACGCTAAGCCAGGGTGATAAGGGGCCGCCCAGGACGAGGAAGGCCGCTGGCAGAGGGAGAAGACTAGAGAGGGTCTGCAGAGAGACGCAGATGCTGGGAGAGAGGGCATTGCTTCCGCCAGCATGCAGAAAAATGCCATTCCCAATCCAATCCAAAAATGGTTGGACAAAGGCCTTTCGTTCCTGAGTCGGCTCTCCGTCCCTGGTGGCCAAGAGTGCAGCCTGAATCCACCACCAAATGAACACCCATGGTGTGAGCCCCTCGAGCAGTGGCCCAGAGCAGGAGAGGGCCAACCGGACCGGTGTGAGGTGACGTGGGACATTTTTCCAGGAAAGGTGGAAACTTAGAGAGGGGGAGGGACTTTGAGAAAAAGAATGAAAACTTTGAAATATGTACAAAATACAATGGCGTCCTTTATAAACCTAAAGATGCACAAAGTAGAGACATTAAAGTGGACAATTAAAATGTAGTAACGAAGTAGCCACTTTATCAACGTGTTTACGGTATACTTGTCGACACGAAAAGCTGAAGGCATGAGTGGAAATTTTGATGTGCATGTTTTTCCCAAAGTCACCGTTTGTTCTTCCATTTCCCCCTTGTTGTAGCTGGGGTCCATTTTCAGTTCCTGCTGTCGCTTATTTATACCCATCTTTGCTGTTTTTTATCAATGTTGGCAAACGATTGCCTGTTACAGCGGCCTTTAAAAAAAGAAATAAAAAAGCTTTTGGCTCTATGAATTAACTCTGCTTTTTGTTTTCTGTGAAATTCATTTGAGCTTTTACCTTTATTAATTCTGTTTATTGTCTTTGGTTTTGTATTGTTGCTCTTTATCTAATTTCTTGAATTGAAATCTTAGGTCATTTGTTTTTAGACTCAGTGTCTTGTCATTAGTGGATCTAAGGCTTTAAATTATCTTCTGAATAAGACATTGCATTCTTGTACTTATCCTAATAATGTAACTTCCTTTGTGATTGACCCTTTACTCCAGTAATTATTTAGAGGAACAAGTTACTTAAATGACAGGTGCGCAGATTTCATGTGTGTGATCAATTTGTTGATGATTCCTCATTTTGTCGCATTACGGTTACTGAATGTGACATTTACGTATGATAGTGATCTTTAGAAAGGTATTGATATTTTATTTGTGACCTAACACATTATGTGAATGTTCCAAATATGTTTGACAGGGATTTGTGTTCTTAATTTGTTTAGCATATCTCACCCATTCTGATGTCATCACCCTTGTTAATCATGTTATTTGTTTCCTTTTTATCCTTACCTGGTTGTCTTGTTAATCTGCTAAGAACTAAGTTAAAGCCTCTAATCTGATGCTGTCTTTATCTGTTTCTCCCAGGAATGCTATCAATTTTTGCTTTATATATTTTCAAGTTTTTTAGTATGTGCATAATGGTTTATGATTGTTACATGTCATCTTAAGAGGAAGTCCTTTTCATCGACACAAACTATTCCTCTTTATTTGATTTGCTATGAATATTGCTATTCCTGTGTTTTATTAGTTTTCCCTGACATATATCTTTATATTTTTCCCCTGGTTTTCAACTTCTCTATTAGCTGTATAAGTATAGCTTGCTGGAATCTTCATGAAACTGGTTTTTGAAAAATCCAGTTTGAGAAGAATTTAACTCATTCACAAGAATTGTTGTTGCTGATACATTTAGCTATTCTAACAATGCCATTTGTATCCTATTTATCATCTTCCTGGTTTGGTTTTTACCCATTTTTCTGCCTTTTGCTAATTTGAATTGTTTTCACTTGATTCCATTTTTAGTATCTAGAAACTATACCCTAGATTTCTACTTTTCTAGTGTTTACCCTTAACATTTTGTGAGTAATCCCTTGCATTTCTATAACAATATCTACACTGGTCAGTGTAGCTCAAACTGAAAACAAACTGACTGCCTACCACTCCCTCCCTCCCTCCCCACTTCCACCTGTTATCTCCCATGGTGATCATACCTGAAATATTCATTCTAGCTTTTGCTTTTTAAATATTTTTACAACAAACAACAGGTTTTACTAATTTCTCTTCCCTTTATTGTGTCTTCCTTGTAGATTCATTATTTGGTATTTGGTACATGTGAGATATTCAGTTGTATAAAATCTATCTCAACTTTATTCAGATATATTTTGGGGGGAAAGAATCACACGCCTTTATCCTACAGGCACTGAAAGTTATTTGAAAGTGTTTTAAGAGGTGTATTTTTTTTCTGTGAAGGGAATATATTATTTTGTTCATATTAATTTCAGGAATAAGTTAACAGAAAGCCTACGAAATAACAGCTTAAAAAACCTTGAAGTGTATTTTGCTCTCAAGTTAAAGGAAGCCCAGAGGGAATCAGTGCAGGTCTAGTGTAGTCACTGCATGGTGTCAGGAACTCGGGCTTCTGTCTGTTGTCTCATAGAACATGGCCCAAAGCCACTTCATGGTTCAATATGGCTGCTAGGACTCCAGCCATTACATCAAAAATAGCAGGAAGGAAGAAGGCAGAAAAAGAAGGACACCCTATCCTTTTAAGGAGACTTCCCAGAACACAATAATTCTACTTATGTTTATATGCTATACCTAGCTGTAACAGAGGCTAAGAAATGAGGTTTTTTTCTTTAATTGGATGGAGATGTGCCTACATTAGGGCACATTACAGTGAATTTTAAGAATAGCAAGAATCAATAGAAGATTCTAAAAGCTTCTAAAGAATAGAAAAAGTCACATTAAAAATAAAAGGTCACAGGGCGCCTGGGTGGCTCAGCTGAGCGTCTGACTTTGGTTCAGGTCATGATCTCAGGGTGCTGGGATCGAGCTCCGTGTCAGGACCCCTGCTCACTGCTTCTCCTTTTCCCTCTGCCCCTACCCCTGCTCATGCTCTCTCTCTCTCTCTTCCTCAAATAAATAAAATCTTCAAAAAAAAAAAAAAAAGACCACATTCCAATGATTCAGAATCAGAATATCTACAGCAACACTAGAAGCTAAAAAGCAACAGCCCAATACCTTCAAAATTCTGTGGGAAAAGGTTCTCCATCTTGGAATTCTATCTCCAACCAAACCCTGCAGTGTGAGAGTTTTCATCTTTCACAGGGAGGTACTGAATGATGCAGTTCACGAAAATGAGAAAGTGAGCCAAGAAAAAGAAAAACGTGGGATCCGAGAAACAGGAACCCAAGAAAAGAGGTGAGGAAAAATCCCAGGAAAATGGCTGACAGAACAGTTGACACATCTGAACATAATGAGAAGAGATCTTCAGGTCTTGGGAGAATTTGGGAACAGATTCGCAATCATGTACTAACAGGTATATAAACTAAACAAATAAAAATGAAAACAAGTCTTAATTCAAAGGGGAAAAAAAAGAATTATAATCTTAACACACTGCACAGCTTAGCCTGACTAGTATCTCTAAGGTCACACAAATATAAGCACCCAGCAGTGACTGTCACCGAAACTTCTGCGGGAGCTCCACAGACGGGGGCAGGACAGATAAGTGTGTTTGGTGGGGAGGAAATGGGCATGTAAGCATGTGAGCAAACTAAAATCTAATTTTCCATAGCTGCGAGTCAACAGATAGTTCTTAAAATGGAGAAATCAGAAATAGCTACATATACCAGAAATGGAGAAATACAGAAGTAAACAGCAGGAGAACTGGCTACAAGAAAGGACAGTGGTTGCTCCGGGGAGTACGAATTTAGGTTGCAGAGACAGACGGGGTAGCACGCTGCTCTTTCACATTACAGCCCTAGTAATACTTTTTTCTCTGTATAAATGGCACAGTTTGCTGAATAATATAAATCAAATATACTTAAAGAAATAGATTAATGCCGGGCAATTTGGGGCTCCTTCTTCTTTGTTGGCAGGGGAGGTGATGGGGAAAGAAGGCATCTTCCACACTAGCCAAATACATTAATTCTTCCGAGGCGAATTGGAAGGCTGGTAAATGTTCTGAGTCCGTACTCATCTGATAGGGCTTCATTTTGCCCTCACACTTGAATGATAATTTATGTTCAAAGCCATTTGCCCTTGGAGCTTTGAAAATATGCTTCATTATTTTTTTGTATCCAGTTTTGCTGATGAGGAATAGGATGTCAATCCAGTCCTGGTGCCCATGCGTAGCAGGTTGAATCGTGTCCCCCCCAAAAGATGTGTCCACGTCCAAACTCCTAGCAACAGTTTTGAGTGTGACCTTCTTTGGAAAGATGAGATCCTGTAGGGTGGGCCCTAACTCTGAACACTAGTGTCCTTATACCAAGAGAGGACACAGGGAGAGCTGGAGAAGAAGGCCATGGGAAGGCGGAGACCGAGATGGCAAGCCAATGAGGGGCCGGGACTGGCGAAAGCCACCAGAGCCAGGGGACAGGCGCCCAAGTGACACTCCCTCTGAGCCTCCAAGAGGGACCAACGCTAACAACTTTTTGATTTCGGACTTCTGGCCTCCAAAACAGTGATAACTACATTTCTGTTTGAAGCCACCCAGTTTGTGATACTTTGTTATAGGAAACTGACAGACATGCCTGTAATTATTTTCCTCTTTGAAGGTTTTCAGGGGTCTCCCCGTATCTCTGATGTTCTAGAATCTCATTGTGACACGTCCATGTCGATGGATTTTAAAATTTTGCTGGCCATGCCCGGACCTTTTAAGTCTGAAGAGTTTTATCTTTCTTTGGTTCTAGAAAATTCCCTTCTATGAATTCTTAAAGTATTGCCTCTCCTCCATCATTTCTATTTTCTCCTTTTGGTACTCTTAATTCATAAATGCTTGGTGTTGATTCGCTTTTCTCTCCTATTTTCCATCTCCTTCCCTTTGGCATTGCATTCCTGGAGAAATTCTTGTCTTGATTTTTCAGCACTCTCCCTTCATACGTGCTCATTTTGCAATTCAGTGCCTCAATTTTGAGATTTATTTTTTAATGTCAACTAACAAAATTTTAATTTCCATCATCACTAGTTGGTTCTGATTATAGGGACCCAAAAGCCCCATATCTTTTAGAAGATACCTTGTGGTTGGAAAAAAGTTGTATTGTGTCCTCAGAACACCATCATCTGATATCTTCTTCAGGTCCCCTTATTTCCAAGCAGGAGAAGAGTCCAGAACTTGTCTCTGATTCTGACATTCGCGGCTACTAATTGCACCCCTTGCCTGCTGAGCACTTAATGTGCATGACCTTATTTAATGCTATTTATTTAACATTACCATAAGGATGGTAATATTCATATCCCCATTTAATAGATGGGCCAGCTAAAGCAGAGTAGAGTTTACTCGCTGCCGATCACAGTAGAGCTAGTTAGTAGTACAGATGACATCTGAATGAAAGTATGGCTGATTCCAGAATCCGAGCACATGGCCACTCCATTATTTCGCCCCGAATGATGTTGCATATGACACAGCCCATCTCTAGATATTGGTTGGTGCATTTGTTAGTGGAGAGCAGTGGTTCCCAGCCAGGAATGACTTGTTCCCTAGGGGACATGTGTCAGTATCTGGAGACATTATTAATTGTCACAACAGGGGAGAGAGGAAGGTGCTCCTGGCATCTTGGGGGGGGGGGCAGAGAAACTGCTAACCATCTTACAATGCACAGGATGGCCCCACAATAAAGAATGGCCCAGCTTCAAGTACCAGCAGTGCGGAGGTGGGGACACTGTGGTGTGTAGTGTCTAAAACCTCTTCCAGCCCTGTGAGCCCTTGGTGACTAGTCCATAATGTTGGGGGTAAGTGCAGAAGAGTAGCCCAGAAAGGCTTGAGTGGGCCCAGGCTGGCCACTGTCATGACAGGACAGACTCTAAGGGTGAGGGACGGGCGTTCCTCCCAGGCCAGAGAGCCGCAGTGTCGCAGCAGTCGTCAGCCCCTCGAACCCCAGACTCCACACAAGCCTCTTCGGACCAAGTTAACATTCACCACGTAAAGCCCTTTGAGACAGGACACGTGGCTTATCAACGTGGGAGTCTCCCCTTTGTTTCTTCTTTCTCCATCTCAGACAGGTTCCGCTTCTCAGCCCCAAGGAGTCCTGCAGGCTGGAGAGCAGAAAAAGACCCAGGCACAGACAGGTGGCCAGGACGGCAGCCAGATGTGGGGGCAGCCGGCTTCGGGAGCAGCTGCAGAGGCCGTCCCCAGGCTGGGAAGCCAGCCTCCCCGAAGGAAAGCATGCCTAGAAGGGAAGGGAGCCTCGAAGGGAGGGAAGCGGGGCGGAGCGGGGAGGGGGTCTACCCAGCTGTGCTCAGGTAAGGGGCAGAGCTCAAGCAGTATTCTACTTGTCTAAACTGTCACATGAGGCGGTCCCTTGGGAAAGAGGGAAGGCAAAGAAGGGAGCCTGCAAGCAGAATGGGGAGAGGGTGTCTGAGCCTGGCTCCCCTGCACCCTATTGTCACAGCTCATTGTGGCCGGCGGGATTCCGGAGCCACCACGCATCTGGGACCAGCCCCGGGAAGGTGCTGAGGCCCCTCCTAGCCGTTCTGGGCCCTCTGGCACCCATGGATTTCTCTCAAACAGCCTGCCTGCCTCCCCTGCCAACCCCACCAAAATGAATGAAACACAGAGGAGTGAAAAGCAGGGAAGCTCCCCTGCCCTGGAACATGTCTGGGCCCAGTGAGATCAGCCGCCCAGCAGTGGTGAGGTGAAGCAACCCTCCCACGTGCCCCTCCATTCTCCACCTGCTGATGAGGAACCAAGGCCAGGAGGAGGGGACACCGGGGCTAACACAGTCCCGGGGCTGAGCCCCATCCCAGAACCCCTGGGAGCCTGCCACACCTCCCCACAGCCAGTCTGAATCCTGCTGGGCCCCACTCTGTGCGGCGACAAATGGAGGAATGAAATCTCAGCTCATCAGTCCCTGTTTTTCAAACTCAAATCCCATTTCCCTATTGACCCACTGGAACATTTTGGAGATCGTTCATCTTCATTTCTGATTGATTTTCTGTCAATATTTCCCTGCCTCGCCCCCACCCCAGCCTTTCCATCAAGTAGTTAATGAGCTGTAAACAAACCCTTGGATGCGCTAGGGGGTGGTTTTCCAGAAGCCTTTGAAGAGTGAACCAAAGTTGGGCAGCACAAACTGCCCCCTCTGGTTCTGCTATGGGTGTGTGTGTGTGTGTGTGTGTGGAGCTTAGTTTCTCTCACTTGGGGTTCCCATGACTGATGAGGTGAGGACAGCCTCTCCCTTCTCCAAGAAGTAACTACCAACTTCCCAACATGAGGGCCTTGCATTGACTAAACCCCAGATCGCTCTCCTCTGCCTCCCACCACCCTTCCGCTGCTGCTCTGGTCAAGGGCTCCAGAAGGAGCACCTATGCAGGAGGTGGGGAATTCAGGAGCACAATGGAGGCATCAGTTTGCCTCCTGGCAGGTCCCAGGATCTAGCTGGGTGGGATCCAGCTGGGAAAAATTAGGAAGGGAGGCCTGGGTGGGGCACCTAAGAGGGATGGAGAGTTTGGAAGCTTCCCAAAATGACAGTGAGCTGGAGAAGCCACCCACGACCCCTCACCGTGGGGGTCTCAGTTTTCTCACCCATCCCATGGGGTCAAGAATTCCTTTCCTATCTACCTCCCAGGAGTGTTCGAAGGATGTGGGGACGCGGGGCTTGGGAAAAGTCTAGAGGAATTACAGATGTCAGCGAGGTGACCATCCCCCTTTCTCCCAGTCCCTCTGGCCCCAACACTGCCCCCCCCCAGCCCCATCTGTCCTCCCCACCCGCCAAGGCCCCGGAGTTTTCCTGCAGCCCTTCTGAATGTTAACACGCAGGGAAAACTTCAAGGAAAACATACAGCTGATAAAAATTTAATGCTATATGTAACAAAGCAGAATGAATATTTAATCCGTGCTTTTATGCGAAACCACATAACCAACCGGCCCCACGCAGCGGCGAGGACCGCGCGGCCCCTCCCCGCTCGCGGCGCCCCGCGCCCGGCAGCGAAGCAGTTAAACTGCTGGCAACAAGCAGCTCCTAATAAACACTCGGCTAATTCTGTAGGAAAAGCACTAATTAGAAAAGCAATAATAATCGGTGTAATTGCTCTAAATTACCCTCCTAACAGAGAACGGCGCTCGGAGCCGGGAACGCAGCTGCCGCCGCCCAGCCCGGAGCCCCAAGCCCGCGGCCCCGCGCTCTGCTGCCCCCTGGCGGCCGCCGCGTGCGGCGCCCGCCTGGCTGCCAAGAGCCGCCGCGCGAACCCCGACGCTCGGGCGCCCCTTGGTGGCCGCGCCCGCGCACTGACCTGAGGACAGGCTGGAGGTCCGGGGCACTGATACTTGCACTTTGTCCTCTGCCCTCAGCCTTCCTCTCCGGGGACTGCTGACAAGGAACCAACGTCACACTGGCTGGACTCAAGGAACAGAGAGCGGGGGCAAAATCATAATGGAACGAGTGGACCTCTAAAGAGTCCTCAGTATTCGGGATAGTGTGGATTTGGGGGATTGCTTTGGGAATGGGGTTGAAACAGACAATCTCAAAGATTGGGGGCCTTCCTCAAACGTGGGAGCTCAATATTACAAGAGAGACGGGATGTTCTGGGAAGAGCTTCTCAGAGCCCAGCCTGGCGGGAGCATTGGAGTCCCCTGTAGGGACGGGACGGCTTTTGACCTGGCCTGAAGTGAACAAGGGTGCAGTGTCTTCCTGATGTACAGGGAGCTCTCACCGGATGTCTCAGCACATGCTCATCCCTGCCTCCAGCGCTCCTGCGGTCAGCCTTGCTTTTCAGAGTGAGCTGGGCCCCTCAGCCTGTGCGTCTCTTTGCTAGCCCGCCCCAGACGAAGCCCCAGGCACTGTCCTGGCCATTTGTCTTTAGGCTTCGTTGTGATCCCGCGCACGCACTGGCAGCTTGAGAGTAGGCTCCCCTCCGCGTACACGGTGCTAGGAGCCTGCAGTCACTCCCAGTAAATGCTTGGTGGATGAATGCCTAGCACATGCTGGGTGCCAACATGGGGGACAAAGGTGTACCCTCTGGGTCAGAAAGCAGGGCTGAAACCAAAGGTGCCAGCAAGAAGCAGAGGAGCGTCCTCTGATGTGCACGGACACAGGACCCTGCTGGCTGGGTGGTCAGGGAAGCCCTCTGGAGGAGGCACGGTCTCAGCCAGCCCCAGGGGAGCTAATGCTAGAGTCTTACAATAAGGATCCAGGGAGCTTGGATGGATTCTGGTACAGCTTACCCCTCAGCAGAGGGAACAGGGAGGGATGTATGCCAAAGAAAACCCAAATACTGCTCCCTGTCCCCAGCCCTCACATGACCGTACCCCCTTCCTGACACCAGCGCCGGCCACCCGCCTCTTCACTCCCAAGCCAAGGGGGGTAGTATGCATAGTCTGGGGACCAGACTGCCTGGGTTCGAATGCTGTCTCTTCCACTGACTCACTGTGTGACCATGGGCAAGTTTCTTAACTCCTCTGTGCCTCATTTCCCTCCTTAGTTCAATGAGGATACTAATCGTAGTAACCTAACTCATGGGATTTTTGGGAAAACTAATTCAATCAGCACACGGAAAGGATCTGGAGTACATCACCCACTCAATACAGGTTAGCTATTAATATTGTCTGATCTGTGTAATAGAACCGGACATACCATGCTTAAACAACGACATGTCTGAAAACCTAAATTTAATGATCTCCAAGGTCTCTTCCAGCTTTAAAATTTTATGATTTTAAAACGATTTCTTTTCCTTTACTCACTTTCCCACCTCTGAGCCTTTGCTCCTGCTGTTCTCTGCCCCACACACGCCTCCTACCTGCCTCGCGTCTCCCTGTAAAAGCCCTTCCCTGGGCAGCTTCCTCCTCCTGGCCAGGCAGAGGTGGTCTGCCCCTCCTCCCCCAGGCTCCTGGCACTCCCCCCTCCCCATTATCCTCTGTCCCCCTCATCTGTTCCTCATCTCTCCTACAGGAGCCCCCGGAACCTGGAGAGCTCAGGGGGTCGCTCGCCTTCCCCACACCTGGCCTACAATAGATCGTTCCATTGACGCTAGGTTAATGTTACAGATAAGGAAACTGAGGCACAGAGCCATGGAACAAATTCCTGGAAACACCCGGTCAGTTAGAGCCAGGGGGAGAAGCCAGGGCCCTGGCTCCCGGGCTGGCTCTGCGGCTTCTCCTCTCAAGGGGGTCTCACCTGCTCAATTCCCGGGCAGGCTTGGGCACAGCCAGGCAGCAGACTTCTCCCCGCCACGAACGCAGACGTCGGCGTAAGATGAGGGACCCCCCCGTGCGCGCGCACGCAAACGCGCGCACTCACGCACACGCATGCGCACAGAGGCAGTACCATTTCCGAGGGGATTTGTATCATCTCACATCTGGGCCATTGCAGAAGCTTCGAATCGTTTCCCCTGCTTCAATGGGTGCCCCCGCCTCCAGCCCCATCCTCCGCGTAGCAGCCAATGACCTGCTAAGATCAAGTCACTTAAATCAAGTCACTCCCCTTGCAAGACGTCAATGGCCCATCTCAGAGTTAAAGCCAAGTCCTTCCAGCGGCTCCCAAGGTCCTGCAAGCTCAGACCCCAAGTTCATCCTCCCCCAAGCCCCCCACACTTCGTTCCAACCACATTGGCCTATTTGATATTTTCAGACACGAAGGATAGTCCTACCCAGGCCCTTCCAACCGCCTGCAATGCCTTTCCCCGAGATGGCCACATGGCTAACTCCCTCTCAGCCTTCTGATCGCTGTTCAGATGCCCCTCCTCAGAGAAGCCTGTCCTGGCCACCATATTTGAAAGAACACCCAATCATGCCTTATCCCCCTACCTAGCTTGGTTTCACAGAACTTCCTCACTTGACTATATGTGTGTGTGTGTGTGTGTGTGTGTGTGTGTGTGTGTGTGTATACACACACATATATGTCATTATTTTTATCGACTCCACTAGACTGAAAGCCTATAAGTCATTTTGCCTTTTGTTCACTCATGTATCCCCATATCTGAAATAGTATTTGCCGCACGGTGTGAGTTCAGTAAATGTTTAATAAATGTTAAATTAATTGCATAGTTGTGAAGTCATAAAGAAACGAATTTCTAATGGTGGAATTCTATGCATTGCTATTGAATGGGGCAGAGTGGGTGCCAGAAAAGATTTGTAGAATGAAGTGACTTCTTGATGTCTCTGTATGAATCCTTCATCTTCCATTTTTAAGGCACGCAGTTGGTGTCCTCCTTCATTAGAAAAGCTGTCAAAGTATAATCACCATTTTGTTGGTGTTGGGTGGTCAGTTTGGTTGTCTGTTTGACTGGTTTTCTGGGGCTGAGTACCTGTGGGGCACTCCCAGTCTTCTCCATGAGGTGAGGTTTACCAAAGCACACACGGTAGACACCATGTCTCTCCCCAGAGGTCTCTCCTGACTCCAGGTCCCCACCCCCAATTGTTTCCGGCCCAGCCAAATGGAAAATTTAATTTCCAGCTAATTAGCCCTGGTTTTGGTGCCCCTTGTCAAGTTACGGGACTACCCCTTTTCCAAGGGAGGCAGGCTCCCCACCCACACGTGGCCAACATTTGACACTGCCTCTGTAGGGAGGGAGACAAAGGCCCCCAGCCCTGCCATTGTCTCTGCTCGGGAGGTCATGGGAGGGCAGATACAAAAGCCTGATGAATTCTTCATTACCCTCTGAAAGGGTGGTTCCTCCACATCCTCAATCATTGGTCACAGGTGGGCCCTTGAATAGAGGAGTAGGACATACCTTCTCCACCAACCTGTTTCCTTTCTTGAGTCTTTGAACAGGGCTCCCTCAACCTCCTTCCCACAGCCTCCTCCCCTGGGAGGTGCCAACCATGCAGTTTAGCTGAAACCAGAATCCCCACCTCAAGGTCACAGCAAGTTCATCCCAGCATCCAGAGAAACTCCCCTTCCTTCCACACCACAGTCCCTGCAGCTGAGTGAAGCTTCAGAGATCAGCAGGTGAGACCCTGGTTCTTGGTGGAGCTATCCCCTACCCTGCTCCAAAAAGGGTCTCCAGGGAGAGATCTGCCCCTCCTTCCACATGGACAGGCCTAAGGAGGAAACACCCTCCTCCAGCTGCTTCCCCACCAGGAGTCCAGAAGCAGAACTGGGCCTATGTCTGGAAGGGAAGGGGGCCACACTCTGCCACAGCGCCCTCTTCTGGTGGATCCCATGCCCTGTGAGGACTGCAGATTTCATGCCCTGTCCTGACTCTAGCGTCCAAACCACAGTCCCCGGCTCTCAAGTTCCCTCCTCACCCAAAAAGCCCTTCAAGGCAGCAGTCCTCCGGCCAAGTCTCTTCTCCAGAAATCAATGGAGGGGGAGGGAGGAAAAATGAGGTCTGGGGGGAGGAGCTGGTTTGAGTTAATGAGCTATGTGCTTTCCTTTCCCTATAATCCACGGTATTTGATGTAGCACCCAATTTAACTTTGCTGTGGGATAATTTGTCATGGGGTTGTTAGGATGGGGAAGCTAGAGTGGTATGAGGAAGGGTGGGCAAGACAGGGCCAGAGAGAACAGGGGACTCTCCCAGCACTCCCTAGAAATCCTCCCAGGGGAGGCATACTCTGTGCCCTGGGAGCCCAGAAAGAGAAGAATGGACAGGCTGAGGACTCCTGAGGGCAGAGCTAGGATGGGATCAGGGAGGGATGGAAGGACCCAATGACTGCAGGACCAGGCCCCAGACCAGGCAGATAGGACCTGGCCTCTCTCCTGAGGACAGGGCTGTGTCTGTGTGACTCTCTAGGGCCTGGGAACCTTCATACCTATTTACTGGATCTGTATAATCCGGGAACCAGGAGATGGATTGATTGATTGATCGGGTCCAGGGACCATGAGTGAACTCCACACAAAGCTTCTCTGCATCCCTGAATGTGGCAGAACCAGGACATTCTGGCCTCATTTCTGTGTCCCTGCCCCATGCTTCCCTTATGGCCAAAAATCAGAGGATGTCAGAATTAGATGGCCCTTAGAAGGTAACTCATTTTGCAGAGAAGCTGGATGGCCATAGGCCCTGGTTTGCCCAGATAGCTGTCCCAGTTTCCACTTATTGTCCCAGGCTAATTATTAATAATCCTCCCTTCCACTCACAAGAGCATCCTTACAAGGTAGACCGTGAGCTGTATGTGCCCCTGCAGAAAAAGACAGGTGGTCATGCTCAGGATCCCCCGATGTCCTGTGTTCTTCCTCCTCTGCGGAACCACTGCCAAACGCCAAGGCCTGGCACTCAAGTCCACGAAACTGGAGGCCCCCTGCCCACTGGAACCCATGTCCTTCAGGAAATCTCCCCCATGACCGCAGCCTGCAGGGACCCACCCACATCTGAGCCCTGCCATCCCCATGGATTCTCCACCAAAACATGCCAGAGTGGAGTGTGGGTGGAGGTGTGTGGAAGAAGAGGCTGGCCGGGCAGCAGGGGCCAGAAGGCCGGGGTCTGGGATCAGTCATTACACATTTCTCTCCTGGGACTGAAACTCAACAGTGGCTAAAGGCCTGACTGGGAGATGGGGAAGCCATCCATGTAGATGGGACTGGAATTACAAGGTGGATTTGACAATTTGCATCCCGTGGTCCTGAGCAGAGCGGGATGGCCAGGCCCTCTCTAGTAAGACCTTACAAGCTGCTTTTCTGGTAGCCTGCGGCCCTGACGTGTGTCCATTCCTACCACTCACTGAAACCTGCAGACCCCACTCTCCAGTCCATTTGTCGTCTGGTCCACCCATTTTTCTGCGGGCCGGCTTCCTGGGAGGCAGTGCCAGCCAGGTACCAGCTGGAGTACTGGATTCTCTCTCCTCCTTTCTCTTCTTGGGAGGTGTGCAGTCCCCCCACCCTACCTCCTCCAGGCACTCCAGCCTTCTCTCTTCTGGATAGACCAGGCTCCTTTCCGGGGGTCTGGAGCTACCTGAAGCCTGCCTCTCGCTGCCGTCCACTCTCTGGAATGTAGCACCACCTAGTGGCAGACTGCAGCCTAACAAACAAACAAAAAACCTGGGACAGGCTCCCCGCATCAGAATTACTGTGAGCCTGAGCATGAGTCAGACGTAGGAGGGTTTAACTCCCGCCTACAACACTTACTAGCTGTGTTATCCTGGGCATGTTATTTAACCTCTCTGTGCCCCGATTTCATCTTTTGTAACATGGTAATAATAAAAGTATCTCTCTCAAAAAGATGTTGTAAAGATGAACTGAGTTGAAGGATTAGAACACTTAGCACAGAGCTCAGCAGATAGAAAATGAGTTTTTAAATGGATGCTATTCTTATTGAGATGATAAAATGATCAATTCAGGTTAATGTTGTAAGAATTCAGGGGCAGGTGCACCCACTTATGAACTGGAATCATGACAGAGAGCTAAACAGATGAGGTAAAGAACTGAGAAGGGCCCTGCAGAGCATGCCAGCACGGGCCAGTAAGCCTCTTCAGGCCTTGTCTTTAAATGAGGACAAGACAAAGTACTTGAAGGTAGAGAGCCCAAGCGGATCAGCCTTAGGGTAACATCTTTCGGTGATTAACATGTAACACACCTACCATGTGCCAGGCTTTGGGGCTTCAGAGACCAAGAAACATAGTCGCCGACCTCAAAATCACAATCGCAGTCTGGCTCAGGTCACAGAGAGAAGAGGTGGTGGGCCTTCCCCACCCCAATCCCTACACCAAATACTAAAGACAAACGTCAGAGCCATTTGTTACAACTGCATCCTCAGCAGGGAGAATTCCCAGGATGTCACCCGCACCCCCCCCCCAGAAAGGGTGATCCAGGGGTCGGCGGGGCTGCAGTCTCATCAGATACTTACCTGGGGAAACATATCCTTCTGGGGCTCCCTCAGTTCATCAAAGAATTCATCTTCGCACAACTTATGACTGAGGGCCCTTTGTTCCTGTGGTCTCTCAGCATTTAGAGGTTTCTTTTCTTTTCTTTTTTTTAGAGATTTATTTCTTTGAGAGATTGAGAGACAGCAAGCAGGGGGAGGGGCAGAAGAAGAGAGAGAATCCTGAAACAGACTCCCCACTGAGTGCGGAGCCCGACACAGGACTCAATCCCAAGATCTGAGCTGAAACCAAGAGTCAGCCACTCAACCGACCGCACCACCCAGACCTCCGGGCATTTAGTAGTTTCTCACACCTCCCTGCCACATGGCCTTCTCCATGGACAGTTCACACATGCCTTTTTTGCTTCTTCAAGACTAGCAGAGCAGCCTTTCTCTTCTGGTAGCACGGAGTCCTCCATAAAGAAACATGATCATGGCAGTGACTTCCCATCATCTCTGCCAAATTCTATGGATTAGAAGAAAGTCACAGGTTCCCCCCCCCCACTCCAGGAGAGAGGACTGTATGGGAACATGGATCACTGCGTGCGTCTGCCACAGTAAGTCAGACGGTGATTGCGCTTAAATCAATGAGCCTTGAACAGGAGAGTCAAGACACTGATTAGCTTTTGATTTGATTAGATTAAGCGTGCTTATTAAAGTTTCTAGGGTAACCACTTAGAGGATAGAACCAACGTATATAACTCCAAACTAATGGAGGGGGAGTGGGTGAGAGTCCTCAGTACAAAAGAAAACAAAAAAGCAGGGGGTGGGGGGGATAAAAGAAACAAAGAAAATCGAGCAAGTAGAAAATGCAAAATAATATCAATAAATCTGCATGTTATCAGTAGTCACAAGTGTAAGTGGATTAGCTTGCCAGTGAAAAGATAAAGTTCGTATTACTGAATTCTTAAATCATCGAGCTACAAGCTATTTGCAAGAGACATTTTTAAAACACAAAGATGCAAAAAGTGAAAGGATAGAAAAAGTAAATATACCATCAAAACAGTAATCAAAAGAAAGGAGACTGGATAAATACATTATGATTTGGTCATCAAGTGGAATATCTTCCAGCAGTGACAACGAGTAAATCGCAGCAATATTGACCAACATGGACTGTTGATTTTTTTTTAAAAAAAGCAAATAAGTAAAAAATAAATAAATAAAAATAAATAAGCTAGTCATAAAAGAAGGCATGCAATATGATTCCACTCAAATAAATTTCAAAAGCATTCAGAACTAAGTAATATGTTGTTTGTAATACACACCTATGTAATAAGTTATGAAGAAAAAAGAAATAAACAGAATTTCTCCAGAGATGGGGAAGGGATTTGGAATGGGTACAAAGAGGTTACAAAGTGATTACAATGGAAACTTGGTAATATTTTTAATTGAATGATAATATAAAACAGTAAGTACATGAAAACAATTTCTTACATTTAATGTACAGTAGACGCATATTCATCTTATTTGTATTTTTAATATCTTTTATAAGTTCCTGTGTATAATATTCTTTCCGATGTGTTTAAAATTCAGTAAATATTTTAAAACTTTTGAAATCCTGATAGTTTACTGTGTTCTTGACCCAGAGGAAAAGTACAGCAATGTCACCATTGGAAGAGAGGCCTTCCCCTGGGATTGCTGCGAACTTCACAAACACCAACTTGCAGCATCCTACAAGGTCAAGTCTCTACCCACATAGCCCAAAAAAGACACAGAAGTGTTCATGGCCGTTGCAGCCAGAAGACACTCTCCTGCCAGGGATTTGAGGCTAGATCAAGGGATCCTTGTTCCTTTTTGTCATTCCAGTGAACCTGATGGACGTCCACTCCACTCTGGACATCTCAGGATTTCTGTTCAGGTGAGAAACTTCCCCACCACGCTATGTGATACTATGTGCTTGGGTCAGTTTCTCATTTCATACCATTTTTGGTGACACCTGCCATGTGCCAGACCATAGGCTGACTGCCAGGAGGACCAAAATGAAATATGGCAAACACTTCCCACCCCCAGATGCTCAGAGCCCGGGAGTGCTGCAAACAAGTAAACGGGCAAATGCAATAAGGAATGTTCAATGCAGTAAGGGCCTGAACTCTGTGCACGAGGGGAAAAGATGGGGAGGATTTCCAAACTCAGAGCGGAGATAGGGAGCATGGCTGAACAAAGTGGCATCCAAGCTGAGAAGGCAGGGGACCTACAATGCCATCCTCCCAGG
Organism: Ursus maritimus; assembly: GCF_017311325.1. Lineage (NCBI taxonomy): Eukaryota > Metazoa > Chordata > Mammalia > Carnivora > Ursidae > Ursus > Ursus maritimus. Next base: position 25,640,988 of record NW_024424230.1, on the reverse strand, counting down.
GTCTACCGAACCTAGATTCAGAAACAACAGTTCATGGATCTATGCCCCAAGGATCAAACCATTCCTGGCTCCTACTGTCTAGTCCTCTGACGCCCACTATGTCCTGCCCCAGGCCCTTGGCAGGGGGTCTGGTGTGTTGGTCTCCTGCATGACAAGCAGAACTGGAGGACTGGACTCTTGGCTTCCCACCCTGAACTCCCTCCACCAGAAGCAAGCAAGACCAGTCCAAACTCTCGAGCCTGGGGAAGCTCAACCTGGGGGCGCCGGGAGAGGAGATGAGGAGGCTGGGAAAGCTGGAGGTGTTCATCTGTAGTGGGGAGACCGGTTCTACAGCTGTCTAGCTGTGTGGTTTGGGCAAGTCACATCGCATCTCTGGCCTCAGTTTCCTCCTCTGTGAATTGGGCATAAACTATGCCAGCCTCTCATGATAGAAACAGGGTTAAGGAGCTGATTCAAGGAAGCCCACTGAGAGACACAAAGCTCAGGCTTTGTTCTCAAGTCTGGCCAGGGACTTGAGACTCCATAGGCCAGAGACTCCTCCCTCTCCAACCAAGGCCACTCTTGGCACACCCTCCACCCAGACCAGACCCAGGCTCACTCGGTTCCCGACTCTGCACTCCCATGCAGCCTCCCAGGGGGCCTAGAGGAAGCTGAGTGCAGAATGGGTGGAGAGGAGGGCATCAGACCCTTTCCTATAACTTGTCCAGACAGGAACTTGGCCCCCGGGGGTTTCTCCTTTTGCCCAAAGGATGCTATGCACCCCAGCACCACCAGGTGGCCCCAAGGAACCAGCCACTGCTTGGATCTCCACTCCAGGGGCTCCTGAGACAACACATTATTTTAAAAGTACAGAATCCTGAAGCAGAGGGACCTCAATAGAGAAAATCCAGGCCAGCCTCCTTAAGTTTTTGGAAACCACAGACCTCTTGAAGAATCGGGTGAAAACTATTGACCTTCTCCCCAGAAAAATGCCCCAGCCCATATACTCAACTTAGGACATAAGGAAGACTTTCCCCTTGTTGGTACCCTGGGGGCCATTCCGTCTTTTAAAGAGAGGGCACTGAGCAGAGATAAGACATTTCTCCACATTTCAAGGTCACTTTACAGGTTATTTATCCTGCAGTTGTTTACTGGGTGACAGCTATGTATATGTCAGGCACTGTTCTACGCACTGGGGATACAACAGTGGCCCTCAAGACGACATAGTCCCTGTCTTGCAACCTAGTGAGAAAGACACTCTAGAAAATAATTACTCTCATAATTAATCACAGTTGGGACACAGGGATCAAAAATACCATGCTATAGGAATATATAAGGGGGATCTGAAGGAGAGGAGAGGAAGGAAGAAAGGCTTCTCTGAGGAAGTGACGTGTAAGCTGAGATTGGGGGTGGATAGGAGGAAGTCAGGTGGAGAAGGGAAGGACAGCATTTGGGCAAAGGTGAAGGAGTGCGGCTGGCGGAAGCCAGTGGGGCTGGAGCAGCAGCCCCAAGAACATTGTCAGGAGTCTGCTCGGTTTCAGAGGTACCCTCAAGGCTACTGCAGGGGTCGGGGTTAAGCAAAGTTTTCGTAGACAGGCTACCAAAGCATATGTAACCAAAGGAAAAAACAAAATAAATGGACTTCATCACAATTACAAGCTTCTGTGATGCAAACAATATTATTAAGAAAACAGGGAAAACAACCTAAAGAATGGGACACTGTATTTGCAAATGATGTATTTGGTAAGGGACTTGGATCTAGACTGCTAAAGAACTCTTACAACTCAACAATAAAAGGACAAATAACCCAATTTTTAAAATGGGCAAAGCATCTAAATAGACATTTCTTGAAAGAAAATTTATCAATAGTCAGTAAGCCCATGAAAAGATTCAGAACATCAGGGAAATGCAAATCAAAACCATCACACCGACTAGAATGGCCATCTCCCAAAAGACAGAGGGGGTGGCAAAGATGCGCAGAAGTTGGAACTTTTATACGGTGCTGCGGTCACTTCGGAAAACAAATTATCAGCTCCTCAAAATGTTAAACATAGAGTTGCTGTGTGATGCCGCAGTTCCACTCCATCCAAGGAATATAGCCAAGAGAGAAGAAGACACGTGCCCACAACCTGTACAGGAAGTATTCGCATCACTATTGGTCATAATGGCCAGACAATGGGAACAACCCAAACGCCCACCAATTGATGAATGGATAGATAAAATGTGGTGTCTGAACACAATGCAATACTATTCAGTGATAAAAAGGAGTGAAGTATTGATACATGCTACAACATGAATAAATCTTGAAATCATTCTGCTAATCAAAAGAAGCCAATCACAGAAGACCGCGTATTATATCATTATATTTATATGAAATGTCTACAACAGGCAAATCTACAGAAAGTAGATTAGTAGTTGCCTGGGGCTGGGAGGATGGAGGGAGATGGGAAGTGAGTGCAAGAAGGTACAAGATTTCTTTCGGGGTGATAAAATGTTCTGAAATTGATTGTGATGATAGTTGCACAACTCTGTGAACATACTAAAAACCATTGAATTGCACAATTTAAGGGAGTGAATTGTGTAGTATGTGAGTTATATTTCAATAAAGCTGTTTCTTGAAAACAGTGTCATACCCACTTCCTTATTCTGGGTAGGATTGGGTCATTGCTTTCTTACATTTCACGTTTTCCATTCTTTTCCTCTTTCCCTATTTGTAATCCCGCGCGTCTATCTGGATTTGTTTCTTATGTCTGGTCTGGTGATCTCTCTCCCTCTCTCTCTCTCTTTCTCTTTTCCTTTCTCTTTTTTGTCTCTTATCCCTCCCCTACTTCATTTCTTTCTCTCACCAAGAAGTGCTGCCTTTGCAGATTTGCTCACATAGAAAGCTGGTAAGTCATCAAGCAAGCGGCTTTTCAGTGAGTCAGTGACCTTCAGGGCTTCCCCCTTGTCACAGTTATGGGTTACCCAAGTATGTTTGGCACATCACATCGATTGTGTCTTCAAAGAAGAACAAGTGGGGAGACCTCCTAAGGCAGAGAAAGCGTATGGTCAAGTTGATTCCTCGGCAGATGGAACCACTTAGGAAAAAGACTTTTCTGAGATCTTCTCTTACCCGGGTACACTGTTTTCTAAAGGAGGCCAACTCGAGTAAGGCAATGATGACGCAGGGGACACTGGATGAAAGCAGGAAGACTGAGTGGCCCAAATGTGGCAGGTCGCGTTTCCCAAAGGGGGTGACAGCACTATTTCTGATCCCACATGCTCTTCCAAACTCTTGGACAATCCTCTTTAAAAAGTAGAATCTAATTCCCCTCCCTTTGAATACTGCTCACCCTTGGGGTCTCTCTTCTAAAGAAGAGAACGCAGCGGAAGGGATTATTGTACTTCCCGATGCTCAGTTAGAAAAGCTGATATGGCTTCCACCTGGTGCTCTCCCCTTCTCCCTCGCCCATTCTCTCTCCCTTTCTCTCTCTCCCTCCGGCTCTCGATCTCTCTGTCCCTCTCTTCCTTTCTTATGTCTGATCTGGTGATCTCTCTCCCTCCCTCTCTCCCTCCTTGTTAGGAGGAAAGCCAAGCCTCATGGACAAACTACACTTGTGTGTTCCGGCCAACAATGACCTAAGGTCTTAGCCCACAGCCAGAATTAGCCTCCAGACAAGTGCAGGAGGGAAGAAGGGAGGAAAAGACAGAAGGAAAGAAGGAAGAAAGGAAGGAGGAAGCTTTCACACGATCTCAGTTCCCAGCTTCCACACGCACCCAGCTGACAAGGAAAAGACACGCTATCCCTGGTGAGTCCGCTCCAAATTGCAGATTCCTGAGATATTAGTTACCTATTACTACTAACAAATTACCCCATAACTTTGTGGCTTGAAACAACATTTATGTTCCCACAGCCTCTGTAGACCAGGCATCTGGACATAGCTTAGCTGGGTCCTCTGCATCAGGGTGTTGCAAAGGCTGTAATCGAGGTGTTGGCCGGGGCTTTAATCATCTCCAGGTGCCACTGGGAAAGGCCCTGCTCCCTCCTGTGGTTGCTGGCAAGATCGCCTTCCGTTCTGTCATGTGGGCCTCATATCACATGGCGGCTTACTTCATGCAAGCCATGGCAATACAGCCAAAAATGGTAGCAAGATGGAAGCCACAGGCTTCTAACCTGATCACAGAAGTGACATCCCCTCATTTTCACCATATCCATTCATTGGGAGAAAGTCGCTATGTCCAGCACACGTAAGGGCAGAGGATCAGACAAGGGTGAGACTGCCAGGAGCCATAATCAGAAGCTGCTTTAGCCCTTAGCAAAATCAATGTCATGTCAATTTAGTCCACTAGGGTTGGGGATGGTTTGATTTTAGGTAACCGGAAAACACCAAAACACAGGGAGACGGAAGAGCTGGGTAGGAAAACTGTATTTGTTGGATATTTACTATGTGCCAGGATCATTTTACAGATGGGAAAACTGAGGCTTAGAGTTTAGTAATTTGCCACCGCTATTCATGGCAGAATGGGAATGAAAACTTGTTCATAGCCATAGCCCATGACCTTTTCACTTTCCCTCTCTTTCCTGTCCTCTGAAGAGAAACAATTCCAAACCATTTGAATATCGAATAACGTTTTACCCATGGCTTTTTTTTTAATCCCTAAATTTAACCAGCAGAGATTATTTCTAGCTACACTCCCCACCCATACTCCTTCAACTCTCAGTTATGAAGGACTTTCCTCTTAACGCAAATTCTGTATTTTATAAAGCTGGCAGAACAGGCCCACTATGCTTAGCTGGATTTTCCTCCATAAAAACAAGCTTTCTGAAATACTATTATTGCTTACCCACGGTGAGGACATAGATTCCAGGAAGTTGGTTTCAAAGGCTAAAAAAAGAACATGAGGCAGACATCTGCTTGAGTCGAGAAGAATGTAAAACCCAACTGCTCCCGTTGCTGGTGTGACCAGCCCCACCCCACCCCCTGCCAACAGTCCCTCGGGAGGGGCTTCAGGCTGAACACAGAACAAAACTCTGTGTTTGTTGATTTTTAGTTCCAGGATAGGAGGGAGGCTGACTTTTAACTGCAAAACTTTTTGCACAGTTTTTAAACATCAAATGTGCTTGTTAATTACCTTTAAAAATAACTGTTTAAAAACTAATCTAGATGAGAGATTTCTATTAAGGGAAACTGAGATATTTGCCAGGTTGGTTTCCATGATTGTTGTGTCCTCCTGCGTGCTGATTCTGGGATGCCCTGCATGTGGTCAGGACCGATTCCATCCTCGGGCTTGGGAACTCAGCAGGGGCTTAAGGAGCAGACAGATGGTCCCTTCAGGAGCACCCTGCCTGGTAGGGAGACAAGGAAGGCTTTTCCAGAAGCAGCAGAATAACCCAAAGCCAAACCCTCAATGCTCAGGGTTGTATGATATTCTAAAAGATTAACCAGTCCTCACTCTTCTGCAATCCACAGTGATAATGATGGTAATCATAATGCGAATTACTGTGCATTAATTGGAGTGCTTAGTCCCTTAATATTTAATTATTGACATGATTGGAATTAGGCCTGCCATTTTCTTATTTGTTATCTGTCTCCTCTGTTTTTGTTTTTTTATTCCCCCTTTCCTTCCTACTTTGGGCCATTTAAATATATTTTAGAATTCCGTTTTAATATATCTAGTGGCCTGTTAAATATAAATATTTACATTGTTTTTTAGAGGTCGCACTAGGGATTATAGCATACACCCTTGATTTTTCAGTGACTATTACACTATTTCTCATAAGATGTAGAAACTTTACAACTGTACAGTGCCATCATTTATCCCTTAAACTAGCCCACCCCCAGCATTGTTTATGCTGTACTTGTCACATGTATTACATCTCTGTATACACTATTCTAATTTCTTTTTAAAATAATCATATGTTTTTTAAAGAAATCAAAAGGAAAAAATAGTTTTATATATTTACCCAGATATTTACCATTACTGATGTTCTTTATTCCTTCCTGGAGGTTCAAGCTTCCCTCTGGTATAATTTCCCTTCAGCTTGAAGAGTTTGTTTTTGCCTTTCTTCCAGTGAAGATCTGCTGGCAATGTAAAAGAATGTTTACTTCACTTTCTTTTTTGAGGGATATACTGGCTGGGTATAGAATTCTAGGTTGACAATTTTTCCCTTTGGCATTTTAAAGATGTCATTCCACTATTTTCTGGCTTCCATATTGTCTCATAAGAAGTCAGTGGGTATCAAAATTACTGTTGCCCACTCTGTCATGTGTTATTTTTCTCTAGCTGCTTTCAAATATTCTCTTTCTCTCTAGTTTTCAGTATTCTGAATATAATGTATCCAGATGTGGTTTTCCTTACATTTATCTTTCTTGGGGTTCACTGGATTTCTTGAACCTATGAATTTATGCCTTTACCAGATTTGGGCAGTTTTCAGCCATTACTTCTTCAAATATTTTTTCTGCCCCATTCTTTCTCTCCTTTCCATATGAGACTTTAATAACATAGATGTGAGACCTGTGATAGTATCCTCCAAATCCTGGAGGTTTTGTTCATTTTTTTTCAATCTTTCTTTCTCTTTCTTCTTCAGATTGGATAATTTCTATTGATGTACCTTTACAGTCACTGATTCTTTTTTCTGTCATCTCTATTCTGCTATTAGTCCTGAAAGTAAGGATTTTCACTATTGGTGAAAGAAATTACAAATAAACAGGAGAGAGAAAGGAAGGCTGGAATAAATTCAGTTGTATTAGATTCGTGTTGGAGATATCAGTAGAAACTCATTTATAATGATGATGAGAGACAGAGAGAGATGGGTTCATGTGACTTAGTATATATACATACATTCCTAAATCTATTCACCGAAATGATTTAGAAACAATAACACCCCAATAGCAATGAGAACACCTAGTGCTCAGATCTTGGTTTCTAAATACCACTCTCCAAGAAAAGGAACCAGGGTTCCTCGGAGAAATGTTGGTCTGTTCCAGGGCTGGGGCAGGAAAAATACAAGACAAACTTCGAGCATTCTGCAGTACCTGAAAGTAAGGAAGTGCTCAAAAAAATTATGGGAGCATGTCAAAGGACACAGGCCATTCTGAAAAGTCTCCCAATATATTATATCTCCAAATAACAAAATAAATATCTTTTGGCCCATCCTGGTATGAACAAATACTTGAATAAATAAATGAATGGGGTGGGGGTGAATGAGATGCCTCCTCCTTCATGAGAACTAGTAAACGTAGAATGAAGTGGTGGAATAGAAAATCACCATTAGGAAATCCCAGTAACAATGGCTACAGGCAAGATCCACCAATGAATACTCAAATTAGTGGGTGAAAGTTTAAGGAAAAAAAAGGATATAACTTCAAAATATCTTCCTCGAAATATTTCTTAATTACTGTGGTGGAATATATTCACGAATTCTTTGATACTCCTCCCTTCACGAGGTGGACCTTAATTTCTCCCCCCATGACTGTGGGCTGACTTTAGGCTCTCCTCCAATGAATAGACTATAAAAAGAGAAAAATGCTAACTCTATAGTGGAGAAATCTGGCAGACACCACCTTAACCAAGCACTTGAGATTAATATCGCCAGTAATAAGACATATTGACATCATATAACCTGTGACATGATGCAGTGAGAAGGACATGCCACCTCTGAGTATTCTTCCCCTAAATCTATAATATCAGCCTGCTTGTGAGAAAACTTGTGAGAAAACATTTTACTGAACCAAGTTCGGAAAATTCTACGAAATACGAGACCAATAGTCCTAAAAAGTGGCAAGGTCATGAAAGAGAAGGACAGAATGGGGAACTGTCACAGACTAGAGGTAACTAAGGTCAATGTGAAGATTAATGCAATGTGGTATCCTGGATTAGAGCTGGAACAGAAAAAGAATATTGGTAGAAAAGCTGAGAAAAATCTACCTTTAAGGTGTAAAACTTCTTCAGCATTGGGACAGAGTTCTTCTACACCCAAGGGCTTAGTGTAAAGCTTTCAACACTGACTTCTGGATGTGTTCAAGTCAGACATAACCATAGTCATAACAGCTGCCATTTACTGCATCCTGAATGTATGTCAGATATTCAGTTTGGTGCCTGACGTACGATTGGTCATTTATTCCTCTCCACAACATCATCAACTCCATAATAGAGGTGAGATATTGAGCACAGAGATGCACAGTAATTGCCCAAGGTCACACAGCTAGTCATTACAGAAGCCAAGAATTGAACACAGGAAGTTTGGCTTCCACGCTCACACTATTTATCTATCATGCTTGGTCTGCGGGAGTATTTATCAAATTACTGCCTTCGGGAATTAGGTAGCTGAGCTCCGCTACAAGAATACTTTGACTCATCAAAAACAAGAACCACAAAATACTAAAGGAAGAAATACTTAGATAATTCTTTCCAAAGTGGCACAATCTATACCCTTATTTCCCCAGCTGTAGTCAGCCTCCAGCCGCCTCCTGGATTCCGCCCTCACTGCCGTAACCTGTACTCTTAGTCACTTAATATCTTTCAAATCAATTCAATTGTTTTGCTTAAGTAAATTATTTTAAAAGGAAAGTGACCTCATGTCACTATTGTAAATGGAAAAGAGTATCATTTACCTTAGGTAAATGGTAACCTAAAAATAAAGACCATAGAAACAAAACAATGTCAATAAATTACAGTTAGATGCTAGCATCTGCCAAAGGCTCTGAGCCTCAATGCGCGATGTTCTCTTGGATGAAACAGAGGAGATCCAGCAAGTGTTAGAGAGGCGTCAGGACAGACCGGCACCAAAAGTAGATCAGAAGTATTACCAAAAAAAAAAAAAAAAAACTGAAAAACAAATAGAAAAGAAAAAAGTTTTCTCTGTAATTTGGGATAAGATGACAGAAACCCCAAAGGAACAATGGCTTAAGCAAAATGGAAACTTACTTCTGTCTCACAGAGAAGTCCAGAGGTAGTTGGATTGGGACAGGTGTGACACCCCACAGTGTCGTGAAGAGAGACTTTCTATTTTGTGGTCCCATTAGGTGTGGCTTACAAGGTCACTTCAAGGCCAAGATTGCTGCTCCAACACCAGCCATCACGTCTGCCTTCCAGAGAGCAGCTAGAAGGAAAGGGGAAGAAAAAGAAACACTCCCTCTCTTTAAGAAAACGTCCTCACTGTTGCTCGCATCCCGTTGGCTAGGACTTAGTCACATAGCCAGGGAGCCAGAGAAAAGTAGCCTTTGTGTGGGGCAGCTAAGTGCCTAACTTTAACAAAAGGGAGGGAATTCTATCATTAGGAAAAAAGAGGGAAATGGATGGACGACAGCCATGTCTGCGATTTCGTGGCTCACCATGCTGCACCAGTGTGCCTCCAGGACCACCTGACGTGGACCGCCCGAGTCAGCCCAAGCCCAGACCTTAAGCAGACCGCTCTGCCTGCCTCTGAAGCTGGCCCCCCCGGCTGCTCCTCTGAACACCTCCCGAGCTGGGGAAGGCACTTCTCTTTCCCCACGAAGGTTATATTGTGTTACTAGGCCCCTTCAAGCCAGCCCTGCCCTGAGTCCACTTCCTACAGGCGTGGCATGGTGCCGTCACTGAGAAGGGAGCACGGCTTACAGAATCAGTCAGACTGGGCTTTGCTTTCCGACCGTGCCCCTCTCCTGCTGTGCCGGCCACCACTGAGTCACCCTCGGAGACTCTTCCTCCCTGATCCTGACACCGCAGTGCCAGAGGCAGAGGTCCTAGCCACGCGCTGGAAGAATCCATGGCCACAGATCCAGTTATAGGCTGTAAATAATTCTGTCCCGATGTTCAAGGAGTCGCACTTCTTAGGGGGAAGGTACCCCATGTGCAACACAAAGAGGTATTCAAAAGTCATTCTCAAAGTGAAGATATATACAGAAATTGCCAAGGATGATCTTAGCAACTGGCAACTAATTAGAGATGGAAACCCTTTCATAGCAGATGACCTTCAGTTGTAACCAGAGGAGGGAGGATATGGCATGACTCGGGGAGGGAGGGAAGTTAGGGGACGCAGTGGTTGATGAAGACGGGTCACAGATGCTGGGCTCCCCATCACCCGCGCAAATGGATCACTGAGCCAAAGGACACCAATCCAGCATAGCTGGGGTCACGGGCTTTTAGAGCAGTCAGCAATCTGGGGGCCTCAGCCCAGTTGTTCTCCATCTCTTGAGAATCAAAGATGCCTTTTAATAAGACCACCCCAAAAGACTTCTATTTGAAGAGTTGCTTGCCAATTAAATCGTACAAATCAGAATTAATTCATGTTTCCTGCCCTTTTCACCTAAGAGGGTCAGGTGAGCACGGACAAAATCACGGGACCAAGGTGGGCTGACGGGTGCCTGACAGGTGGGTGTCCTGCTCAGGCTCATCATGGAGAAAAACCCACCACTTCATATGAGAGTTTTAAACACCAAAAAACAGCTGGTCGGCCAGCGCAGCTCTTGGCCTCTTTTACCTTCTTTGCAGATCTCCCACCCCCCTCCCAGTTGGGAAAGAGCTAATAATCTTCCTGTCCAAGCCCCTCGATTTACTGGTGGGAAAACCAGGACCCAGACGGGGAAATGGCTTGGCCAAGGCCGCACAGCTCTGGCTGGACAGCTGGCGTTGGAATATGTGGTTGCGGACCTAACTGGTGGCCCCGTCCTTCCCACCCCTACACGCTCCAGGTGTCCAGCCGACAGTCCGACAGCACAGCGTGGGAACCAATGCCGGCAGAGTCGCAGGAGCAGGGGGGTTGCTCCCAAGGCAAGAAGTCAAGACTCATCCCCACCCAAGGATATAAAGCAGAAAGGACGCCTGGATCAGAAGGCCAAGGCCGCGCCAAAATGCCGAAGGTGCCGTAAATTAAGCCGCCAAACGTGCCAGACTTGTTCTAATTACCCAGCATGCTGACAGCATGTCTGAAGGCTGCGGTCTTTATGACGAGTCCCATGACATTAATTTGGCTTGTTATATGATCTTGTACAGGTGATAAGTGAAAGTATTTTTTTCCCCAAATACCATCTAGATCCAGCTCAGAGCAGACCACCCAGAAAGCAGTTGTCGCCGGTCATGCTTAATAGAAGAATAAATTGCAATATGTTTTTCCTCCCGGCCCCTGAAGAAATCCCTGATTCCTTCATGTAAAGCGTCAAACATCCCGTGACAGTGTTGGGGAAATCAAGCGTGAGCTCGGTTTTCTTAGCAGCTGTGTGACCTTGAGCAAGCCACAGCTCTCGGGGTCCCCAGCTCCTCCATCATAGAGGGGTAATATTAGTCCCCGGATTAGTTTGCTGCGGCTGTCAGAAAGAAGTCCCGCAGACCGGGGAGTTCAGCAGCAGAAGCATACTGTCTCCCAGTGCTGGGTACCGGAAGTCCAAGAGCCGGGTGTCCACAGGGCTGGTTCCCCCGGGGACGGTGGGGGCATCTGTCCATGACCCTGCCGTAGTGTCCAGCGTGGTCTTGGGCCTTCCTTGGCTTGTAAACACATCACTCCGACCTCCAACTTCATCTTCACAGGGCCCTTTCTGTGTGTGCACCTGTCTCCATGTCTCCCCTTCTTATAAGGACTCGATCATCTTGGAGAAGGGCCCACCCGTCTTAACTGTTCCATCAGCAATGATTCCATTCCCAAATCGGGTCACGTTCTGAGGTTCTGGGGGTTAGGACTTTAACATACGAATTGGGGGGGACCCAATTCAACCCATAACTATTCCCCTCCCCCCCCCATCTCTGCAAGGCCTACAAGCATCACAGAAGGCCATGCACATGAAAGTATGCAGGGGTAGATAAAGCAGACAGGATGGATGAGACCATGGGGTCTCTTCAGGCCATGGGGGCCCCAGGGATGTGATCATAGCACCTCCAAGAGGCCGGAGCCTTGGGGTGCCAGGGGTTCATGGTTATTCTGGAGCCCTCGGCAGAGAGCCCTGGTAGGGGTTTGGGGACAGCGTGCCCATGATCCCCTGAAAGTCTTGGTGTAAAAAGTGTTTTCAGAGGCAGGGCCTGTCGGTTGGTCTGCAACTGGCTGGGGAGCCTTTGCTTTCTTTCCTGCCTCAGCCAAGGGTCTGCTGCGACCTACAGCAAATTTGCTTTAAACGGACTCTCTGTGCCTCCAGTGAGCATGCACACGCGTTAGGACTGAAACAGAAAGGACTGCTGCTAAAATAACTCAATCCCCTGTGTGGCCAGAGGGTTGCCCTTTCCTGCCGCCACACAGAAATAGGATGTGGTCTGTCTGTGCCAAGTAGCCCAGTTCAGCAGAGGTTGAGGGTCACCTGCCCCCGGAGCTGCCCCGGCTCCCCTCTCCAGCCGCCTGGGCCACCCTCTCTGCCTGCGCTCCCTCCCTCCTGGGACACAGGAGGTTGGAGCAACTTGTCCCGGGTCCCGCAGACAAGTGGCAGAGCCAGCATTCAGACCCAGCCAGTGTGGATCCCAAACAGCACACTTGCCTCACGCTGACACGGAGCCCCCCACGCAGACCAAAGGTCCTCGGGGTACGAGGTGGTGTTAAGGAAAGGACTCCACGGAGAGGCTTAGCCTGGGAGAAGTGTGGACATTCCCACTTCGTGCTTTAGATTTTTCCAACTAAGTGCCTTGAAGAAGAGGGGGCAAGTCCTGGGGAGGAAAGACCGAACCTGGGACAGGTGAGCCATTTGGAGTGGGGCGGCGGGGGGGAGCCCCCTCCTCTTGGAGAGGTCTAAGTAGCTTTTTGCATGAATTGATTGATTTTACGGGAAACATCAAGCATATAGACAAGCACAAACCATAAAAATCCTGCCACTATCTGGCTTTATCAAATGGAACACTAAACCATATTTACTTCAGATTTTCACTTCTAAGAAACGGAACAAAAGCTGAGCTCAGGTGTCCTGTGGACTACTCCGCCATCCTTCTCCTCCCAGAAGAAGCGGCTATCATGCAGGGTTCACCATCCGCATGAACATTTGCATAATTCCAGTGCACACTTACGTATCCGCGTGCATTTTGTAGTGCTGATCTGTAGGTTCTCAAGCTTGGCCCCCGTGGCATCATACCAGCCGTTCCTTGCATGGCTTGTTTTTTCCACTCAGTCTTATGGCTTTGTAACCATGTTGATACACGTGGCTGTGGTTCCTTCATTGTCACTGTTAAATAAACAGGCCACAATGTCAAAATTTTATTTTCGGGTTGTTTCCCATTTTTTTTTTTAATGTCACAAATGATCTTAGAAGAAGATTCCTCTACTGCCAAGGCTCCCGTGCTCCGCTGTGGCATAGACCAAGAAGTGGGGACGCCTGGGGCAATGAGGCAGGGGCAGCTTCAGCCCTTCTAACTATTGCCAAACTGCTCGGAAAAGTATTTCGCCAATTTATACTCCCACTTGTAAACGTTTGAACTCACCCCATCCTTGCCTACACTTAGTATTATCAGACTTTTACATTTTTACCAAGCTCATGGACATGAAATGGTGACTCACCGGGATTTCAATTTGCATTTCCCTTTATTAGCAGTGAGATTGAGTGGCTTTTCGTGGTTTTACTGTAAGGCCCCGAATCTTTAGGTGTCCCCCCCACCCCGTGAGATTCAGGGGGAAGTGCAGAATAGCCTGAATTTAAGTCTTTGTCAGGGCTCTCATAACTCCAGACACTCTCCTAGCCCCGAGGTAAGATATTCCCCGTTGCCTGAACAGCCTGGAGTCGTTGATCTTGCGGAGGCTGAAGGGGAAGTGAGAGAGGAGAAGAGGCCTGTTCCACCCCATCCATTCACGGAGGCTGGGACTCAGAGCAGCACTCCGGGTGTTGACCCACGGCGTGGGAGGGCAGACCACTGTGGAGCTCCTCGGGGATGGCGCAGGAGCCCATGACAGCACAGGAACCTTCTGGAGAGAATATAAACAAGAGAAACAGTAAGATCAAGAGACTGCTCCCCTCTTGAGCAGAAACCACAGGGAAATTCTGGGTGATATGCTCTAAGTAAACTCTAGGGAAATGTAACAGACCGATCGAAAAGTACACAGTTTTAAGTGCTCAGCCCAATCAATTTTCATAGAGTGAATGTATTTGTGTAATCACCACCCTGCTCTAGAAAAGAATATCACCAGCACCCCGAAATTTCCTCTCGTCTCCCCTACAAGCTCCCTCACTATTCCCTCTCCCCTCCAAGGTAGGGCTACCTTTACACTTTGTAATAGATTATTCTGGCTATTGGAGGGTAGGAGAACTATGTTCTCTGGATCTTCCCTTAAACCTCACTAGGGAAGTTACCTGAAGTCTTAGGTCATCATAAACCATAGGAATGTTGAACTATTTGAGCATATAGCCTCCAAGCATAGCAAGGTGGCTGAGGTCCCATGCTGCGGCCTCCCAGAGGGAGGGAGGTTGGTGGTGGGGACAGGGGTGGAGCCCTGGGCTGGGGAGTGGCTCGGGGCAGTGATCATTTACTAACTGGCAGGACGGTTGGCTCTTCTGACATGTTACTACCCAGCATGGACTTGCTATGTGTGCAGCCGAGGCTCGGCAGAGGGTGTGAGAGAAATGAAGCCACTTAGAGGCTTCTGCTGTGCAGGGGAGGGAGGGCGGTGGCTTGGTGTGACTGTGGAGAGACAGACAGAGAAATGAATGGCTTGTCAGGATATATTTTGGTGGAAGAATTTACAGGACCTGGTGATGGATTGGAGGCGGGGGTAAAGGTGAATGAAGGAGGTCGTGAAGGACAACGCCTAGGGTTCTGGTACATTGGCCAAGACGGGGTTGGTGCCCAGACGAGGAGCAGAGTGAGGGTGAAAATCAGGAGCTCTGACTGGGACATGTTACATCCGAGGTGCCTCCAAGCCCAGCATGTGGAAATGTCACATAGAGAACTGGAAATAGAGTTTTGGAGCTGAAAGAAAGATCTGGATTGAAGATGTAAGCCTGGAGTCACTGGCTTATGAAAGCTGCTTAAGACCGTGGACGTCAATGAGATTCCTAAGGAGAAAACCCAAGGACCTGTTAAATAACCTCGAAGTGTGTTAATGATATGAAGGCTGTTTTTAAGAGTCCTTATCTTTTAGACAAATATACCAAATGTTTACATGCGAAATAATGGGTAGTATGGGATTTACCTCGAAGTAAACCAGGGGAAGAATGACCATTATGAACATGTAGGCCTTAAGCTGGTAATTGTTGAAGATGGGTGATGAGTACATAAAGGGTTCATTATACAATTCTTTCTATTTTTATCTATGTGGGAAATTTTCTATACTGAAAAGATTGAAAGAAAAACAAGGATGTAACATAGAGCCGCGAAGACCTCCGGCATTTGGCAGTCCGATGAGGGAACGTGGAAAAGCCCGCAAAGGAAACAGAGGAAGAAAGCCAACCAGTAGAATGGGGTCCCTGAAGTTAACAAGAAGGAGGGACCAAAGAAGGAACAAGATGGCAACCGGCCTATTAGGGACTCAGGGGGCAAGTCGGACAGATGTTTAGTTGTGGCTGCTGGGTTTAACAATATGGAGGCCACTGGTGACCCCAGCAAAGGCAGTGCCGAGAAAGCAGGTTTAGGGTCAGGCGTCCACCTGGAGTGAGCTAAGGTCAGGAGACGTGAGAGAGGGCAGGAACATGTGTGGAAAGCTCTTTGACAAGCCTGACTGGGGACGCGAGCAGAAGGCAGGCAGCTGGGAGTAAGGTCTTCTTTTGCAACGGGGGAGACAGACATTTTGATCCAAGAGAGAAGGAGAAATCAAGGCACGGGGCTCCAAGGGAGCCCTAGCCTCTTGTTACGGGAGGGAAGGGGAGAAGCCCGTTCTGAAAGAGCCCGGCAGGAAGGCTCGCAGGCCAGTGCCCAGCTGGTGGCTGCTCTTCCGTCTTCCTGGAGCAGGACATTGGGTCCCCCGATGCGCAGGATGGAAGCGCACATAGGACAGTCGGGGAGAGTGCGGTCTGCTTGAGACGGTCGTGGAGAATGAGCCGTGGGCCTGTCACAGGAACCCCGTCAGACTGTCCCCTCCCCAGTCACCGCTTTGTGAATGTGGATTCTAATTCTTGTTACAAACTGCTCACCGATGCTGCCGGAGGACCGGGACGAGGGAGCCGGGAAGGAACACATCACCGCACTCGGGTTGGAAGTCATTGTGACACCGAAGAGAGTGGACCCGTGCCCTCGGAGCTAGAGGCCACCTGTGAACAAGAGACAGGGTCAGGTCTGACTCAAGACAAGGTCCCAGGAGCGACGGCTGTCCCCACGCTTGGCAATGATGTGTGAAAACACCGTAACTCCGAACTGGGGATATCAAAGAGCAAAGTAGCCGCAATGATTGGCTTGATTCCATATTTCACAATAAAACATTTTTACCTTTTCTCTTTTTCCATAAACTGTGTATTTATAATCGGGCAGAAGGAACAGAGATGGGTGAGAGTTTCTGGCTAACGACTAGCACTTCTCTCTTGGTTTTTCTTTATTGCTTTAGAAAATTGATCTTAACTATTTTTCATTACCTCCCCCTTTTAAAGGCTGATACACCCCCCCCCAACTGGCTGTCTCCCCCCAGCCGGCAGTGCGTGTATTAAACAATGAAAGTAGCCACAAGCCCGTAGGCACGTAAGGCCCTGCACTTTCTAGGCTATGTCGTCAGCCTCGGCTGGCCGGAGCTTCAACCAGGCTCATGCTCCATGCGGTTGGCAAGACAGGAGGGTGGCTCTTTTCACTTTTCTGTTTAATCTCCACTTGCCAGGTGAAGAACGTGGGGATCCGGGCGGAGACATGATTTGCGATGACTACCTGGCTTGGTAAAGGCAGTTTACCGTCGAGCCTATCATCCGGCTCCCTGGTCAGGGCTCCAGGAGTCAAGGGTTGGGGTCCGAGGGCTGGAGAGGCTGGGGGGCCGGGGGCTGGGTGGCAGGAGGGACCCCAGGATGAGAGCTCTGGTCGGTGCTCGGGCGCCCTCTCCTGGTGTCCCATGGTTAACCCATCACAGGGGTTTGAGCAGGAAGACTTCCTGTCCTCAAAGATGGGGCCCTCCCAGGGCCAAAAGCTGTGAACAGCTCCTTCCCTGCCAGAGAAAACCAGAGGCCTGCCAGGCTTGGGCCATCGCTTAGACATGCTCCAAGTTAGAACAGAACTCTGCTTTTCTTGAGCCATGAGGAAAGGGCCAAAGAAAACACTAGAGGGACCCCCAGCTCTGGAAGCCCAGCCCCTGCCCCCAGCCTCTTACCACAGCCTACCCCTCTGCAGAGAGACAGTGACGGATCCAGTGACTCACTCCTCCCCAGGGAGCAGTCTGTGGAGGAAACGGCCTGAGGAGTGCATGGGAGGAACTCCGTATGGACAGACCTCAGGAAGGTCCTGGTCTCCAGGAAGGAAAAACAGAAGGACTGAGATCACCATAGCTGGCAAGAGTGCTATCTCCAGGGTGTGCGGGTGCCTGGTGAGTGGCCGAGGGAAGGGCGGTGAGGGCCTCGGCTGCACAGGGAGCCAGCTTTCCTGGCCATGCCGGGACACCTCCTCTAGCTTGGTGGCGGGGCAAGGACAGACCCAAAGGGTCCTGTGTGCTTCTGCAGACACAAGATCGTGGGATCGCCTGGTCAGGGGTGATTTGCTGATCCCATCTGTGTCACCACCTGTGGACAGAATCATTTAGATTTCACTTGCTAACATTTCTAAGGACTTTCATTTTGGATTTCTTCCCAAAAGAAAAGCCTGAGTCCTGATTCTTCTATGTCTCAAACCGCATCTTTGCAAAGAATAACACATGAAGTAAAAATAAAACAAGGAAACCATGCAGACCTTCAAAGTCACGCTCCCTTATTGCCAGAGCCTTGGCACCCCCGTCCCAGACCCTCGGAGACACATCTGTGTCGGCTCTCAGTGTTGGCAGGGCAGGAGAGAGGAGGGCAAGGCCAGCTGTGTGGGGCTCCCGAGATGCTCTGGGTGGGCAGCTTCTCAGCCGAGACAGGAAAGTTCCAGGATGGAGCTCCTGGGAGGGAGTACTCCGTCACCTTTCCTGGGGCACGAGAACATGAGTGGACGCAGGGAGACAGATGCCGCGGTGCCTGGCACAAGTCCAGAAAGGCGCTCCCCTCTTCCTGCGTTCGCGCAGCCATTCCTTCTGCCCCCGCGGGCAGATGCAGGGTGCCCTCTGGTGCCCGATGCCGGGGTGGGCTCCGGCATAGATCCAGAGAGCAAGGAGACGGTCCTTGCCCGTGAGTGGTTCCTGAGGCCAGAGGAAGCCTTGAACAACTATCGCTCTGTGACACGATGCAAAACAGGCCCCAGTGCTGTCCCAGTCCCTGGGTTGTGCTATGGGAACACCCCACGTTTCCCATGCTGCTGGGGTACCTGCTCCCCCACTTCCTTCAGGGGCTGCTCCAATCCTCTGTGCTGGAGACCTTCCCTGACCATGCCCTATCGCCCCAGTCCTGTCCCCTGAGCCTGCTTTATGTTTCTTCAAGGCACATATTACCACCTCCTGGGCTCACACTGATTGATCATCTTGCCCAGAGAACACCAGTTCCATGAAGGAAGAGACATGTACTGCTCACCTTGGAGCTGGACAGTGCCTACTTGTTAGAAAGGAGGAGGGGGGCAGGGAAGGCGGGCAGGTGCCGTGACTCTTCAGATCTGAGAAGGGCTTCCAGGACGAGGTGGCCTAGGGCCAGGTCTTAGAGCAGTAGGATTTTCCCGGGTGGAGAAGAGAGGACAGGTCATCAGGCAAAGGGAAGGGCTCCTACAGAGTTAAGTAGACTGGAAGGAGCCATAGCCCAAGTGGTAAGAGCTTGGAGCAGAGCTACAGGAGAGGAGGCCACAGACATGGATGGCCCAGCTCCTGAAGAGTCCTGAGGGTCAGCGCCGTGTCCTCGGGCTAGAGGGAATTGTCTAGAGTGGCTAAGCAGAAGACAAGGAAGGGCGGGGTGGGCTGGAACGGAGAGATGCAACCCGGGAGGGGGCTTGTTGATTTAGCAGCTGTCGGGCAATGCCAGCAGAGCGGGAGGAAATTCAGGGGGCCAGAGGGTCCCCAGCACACGGATGTAGCCCACGCAGAGCCTGGGAGGCTTCGTGGAGGAGACACGCTCTATGCAGGCCTCTGGAGGCCCCCAGACCACACCAGAAGGCAGGTGAGCTCTGGATCTGGTGGATCCCGCTGCCACTCGATCGGCAGGGTAAGAGGAAGGACGAAAGGGCTGGAAGGAAGGCACCAGGGCAAGCTCTCAGCAGCTGACGGCCTCCTAGATGGGCACACTCGCCCCGCACCGCCAAGAGGGCTCATTCTTGCCAGGAAACCCCTGTGTCGACAGGCCCACACCCCCAGCAAGCCTCCCCCTCCCTTCTGCCTGGGCTGGCCTTGAGTCTCCTCTGCCCACCGCCCCCCTTGCCTGGTGCCATCTCAAGGCCGGAGACTCGCCCCAGACACAACTCAGCCATCCACCCGGCTCCCAGGGCCCTCCTTGGCTCTGTGCCAGGCCAGGCCCTGCTCCCCCCGCCATGAGGACGGTGCTGGGTTTTGGGTCTCTCCAGGCTAAGCAGAGGCTGGGGGGAGAGGAGGCACGGGGGCTGGGTCTCCTCATGTCTTTTGTAGCCCCTTGGCCATACTGCTTTCTCCATCCCCTCCTTCCCACCCCCACACAGGAGAGGGGGGCAAGATGCACCCCAACACAGGCGCCTCCCCCGCAAGACCCACCCACAGCCAACATCAGGCTCTGGAGGCCTTGCAGCGCGACACAAACGCTGACAATGAGCAAGTCCTCAGACGTCACCCCACCCAACTTTGGGGAGTAGGGGAGACACATAATCTTATATATAGCACTGCTCCTTATAGCTCTAAAGTCACTTTTTGGTGCAAAAACATAAAAAATGTATTATGTATGACTTGATATCACATTTGATATATTTAGATAATTTTTCAGAAAAGAAAACCAACAACACCTCTCTGGGAAGGAGAAATTCCCTTCTCCCCCAAATTGCCAGGTTATTCTCGGCGCCTTCCTGGCTCTCCTCTGGCGAGTCGAGGGGTCGGGCCCCCGCTCCCAGCCCCAGGAGCCTGGCTCCGGGGAGAGGCGAGCGAGCAGCTCTTCCTCGGGTGCGCACGCCCCACCGAGGGGTGTCAGATTGATGAACTTCTTGATGGTAGAGAGCTCCCTAATGTTTTTCTTCGCAATGTCTCGGCTCTAAACGATCGTGACCCAAGGCAATTTACAGTTACTTCCATTTTTTTTAATGAAGTCTGATTTAATAGTCGGAATGGTTAATGGCCTCGTCTGTCACACATAATAAAACAGAGCCTAATTGTATTTTAAAAAGGCCCTTTTGGTATGAACAGAAGCAACAACTTGATTGCATTCTGAGAGAGGGTTTTGGTGTGTGCTAAGATGGCTTCCCAAGGGCACCAGACTCGTCTCCCTGGGTTGCCATTCACCCTCCCTCCCCCACCCTCCCCCCACACCCATAGGCCTCGCTTCTAAAGGAATTTCTCAATTCCCCCAGCCAGTTAAAACCCGTGGCCATCCTGCCAGCTTCCTCAGGATGCCCGTCCTGGGCTCCCAGGGCTTTTCACACCCTACCATAATTATAGCCCTGCAGGCCCTCCCACAGAAGAAAATGGCCTGACACCCATTTTATACCTGGGAAAACTGAGGCTGGCTTGCCCGCCTGGCCCGGAGCCCCAGGGCTGTGAGTCAGTGCCTCTGGTAGGCTCTGCTGTCAGCTCCAACCACCGACACTCTCCACCCAGCCAGTCGGCCCGCTGGCACTCCTCCCCGTGGCAGCATGGGTTCCCTGTGAACCAGGGGGGCCTGTCCACGCGGAATCACGGTGGCTGACCCCCAAAGGCAAAAGCCATAAGGACACACAAGAGAAGTGATTCACCCACGAACACAGTTTGTTCAAAGGGACCTGAGGTGAAATTTGGGGTCCTCGAGCCAATAACACACTTGCCTTTTATAAAATACAAAAGAAGGCTCCCTCCTTTCCAAGAGTCTGGAGCCTGGGGCGCCCTGCACAAGCCCACTGAGGCAGGTGTCACAGGGAAGGGCCTGAAGATCCAGGGCGGCCTGGCCGAGGCGGCTAGCCAGCACCATGCTGGGTACACGGTGACCCTCTCCCTGGGACTGAGAGATAGTGAAAGGAGCACTGGTCCCGGAGTCATGAGGCCATGGGCTGGTTTGCCACCAACCAGCCAGGTGACCTTGGGCTTGTGTTCCCTGCCCGAGGGCCAGCTTTCCCGCTGGAACACACATCCTTGCTCTTCATGCCTGCCCTTCCCCACCGCCCAGCTGCGGGGTCATCGCCTCCAGGCCCTTGCCTTCAGTGGGAGCTTGGCCAAGGGCGGCTAAGGGTGCCAGGCAGGCCCACAGAGTCTGTCTGGAGTGAGACCAGATTCCTGCAGAAGAAATGCCTGGCCAAGGGGGTGGCTTGGCCTCGCCGAGGCATGCACCCTGCGATCCTGGGAAATGGGGCCTGTCTGCACACTCCTATCCTTCGTCCTGTAGCCTCTTTTAAGGGCTGGTGCCCAAGCGGAGGCCGAGGAGGAGCGTGGAACATGCGGGCTCTTGTCCAGTGTCCTTGGCCAGAAGGGTGGGTGGCTGGGGGAGGGAGCCAGGCAGGACGGCCGCTGCTCCCCGGGGCTGGCTGGGCAGAGGGCCCGAAGGCTGGCGCCAGAACGTGCAGATGTGTCTGCCGGCAGGGCCCATGGCTGCAGGCTCAACCGACTTCTCAAATCAGGGCAAGGGGGTCACGAGGATGTGGAGCCTTCTAACCCCTTGCTGCTACTATGCACAGGAAAAAAAAAAATGGGCTTGGAGTCGGCCAGACTGGGTTCCTGCCTGCCCAGCTTCCAAAACGTGTGCTTGGACCGCCAGCGACCAGGACGTGGAGGGACGAGCCGAGCACGCAGGACCACCCTCACCCAAGTGCAAAGCCGCAGGGCTTAGCAGGAGCAAACATGTGGGGGAAATGGGGAGGAAGCATGTGCTCGCTTCCCTCTCTCTCTCTCTCCCCCTGTCTGTCCAATCTGCAAGCTGAAAGGACAAAAGTGAGTAGCAGAAATGGCTGCAGCAGAGGCTCTGCTGGAGAGAAAATTAAAATGCGAAGAGAAAGCTTGAGGACTCTCAGGGTTGCCAGAAGTGACAGCTGGGCACGGGGACACATCTCAGGGACACGAGAAGGACAGATTTCCTCCCGATTGTCTCTGGCAGCCCTCCGGCAACTATAAGTATGGTGAGGAACCTCAGGATGATCCTGGCATCCCCCTTCCTTCCCTCCTCACCCAGCCCCAGCCTCATGAAACACACCCGGTGTGTGTTGTCCTTGTCTCCTGCCCCCTCTGTCATGCCTCTCTAGCAAAGTCCCAGGGCTGGGTAAGTCCGGCATCCATCCTCTCCGCTCCTGCACTTAGGGAACAGAGCTGGAGAGAAGCACGCAAGCAGGCTGTATCCTTCAGTGTCGGTCACGCTGCGGTAACAAACAACCCCCAGACCTCAGGGCCTTGCCACTGCAAAGGCTCATTCTTCACTCAGAGAGAACAGGTGCACCGGGGGCGACTCCTCCCCGACATCCTCGCTCTGGCATCTGGGTCGTTGGGCGGCCTCTGTCTGGGATAGGGGCAGGCTTGAGTTAGAGAGAAAAGAGAACATGGTGACCACACCTGATGTCGCAGAGCTTCTGCTTCCGAGGGACACGCAGCGCTTCCCCTCATAGTTCCCTGATGAGTCCAAGTCCCCTGGCCAAGCCTGATGTCATTAGGGCAGGAAAATAGCGTTCTCCCCCAGAGAGGGCTTGTGACTACTTTTGCAGAATAGTACAGTCTAGCCAACGGTGGGAGTACGGTCTCACTTGCAAGGCATGCCACTCACCTCGAAGGGGCTCTGGTGCCTCCAACGGGCCTCCATCGGCCCTGTCCATTCGTCCCCTACACCCCTAAGTCTCTATTTGACGTCTTCCGCAGCCTTCTCACATGCTCAAGCCCCCCCACCAATTCCACTCTAGCTGATGACTGTCCTTAAATCACAGAAGAGACAGAGGCAACCAGAAGAAACCTTTCAATGCTTTCAGCACCAAAGCAACCAACTTAAAGCCCAAGCGTGCACTCCCGCCTCCTCTCCCCTGTCGTCCTGACCTCTCTGTGCTCCTATCCAGATCCTCTTCTACCTGAGTACGAGACTCCATCCCCCTCAGCTCCTCCTGAACACCCCTGTCTCCCTGACACCCGCCATGGTCCCTTCTCTGCTGCATCATTCTTCTTAGACTCAAACATGCTGCTTCACCTCCATCTAAAAACACTCTCTTGACCCCACCTCCCTCTCCAGCTCCCACCTCGCATCTGCTTCTTTTTCTGGCAAACTTCCTACAAAATGTTGCTCTGCTCTGTCTCCAGTTGCTCAGCGGCCCTTCTCTCTGGGCCCGCGCCACCACCCACAGAAACGGGTCTTCCTGGGCCGCCAGCCCACTCCATATGGTTAATCCGATGGCCAGTTTGTCCTCCCTTTTCTCAGCCACCAGCAGAATTTGACACAGACGGTCCTTCTGTCCTCCCTGGACCTTGCTCTCAGGGACAATGCTATCCCTTTGTTGTCCAATTCCACTGGTCACTTCACTTGACCTCCTTCCTAGCTGCAATTCATCCTTCTGACCCTTAAACTTCAGAGAATCCAGGGCTTAATCCTCATACCTCCTCTCCATCCACACCCGCTTCCTCGTTGGGCTCACACACACGGCATAGATCACCACCTGCACCCTGATCAGGTCTACACTGCCTCCCGGCCCCATCATCGGCCCTGAACAGATTCATCAGTGTAACTACCTGATCAACAGCTCCATTTGGACACAAGTAGACATGTCCAAAACCAAACTCTTGATTTGAACCCTAAACCCGCTGTTCCCAATTGACTGTTGTTGACTTGACGGTTGTCTCAGTTCTTGGCAGCTCCATTCTTCAAGTTATTTGGGTCAAAAACGACAAGCATTCCTTGACTCCACATCCTGTTACTGTGCTCCCTGCTGCTGTCCTCGTCCTCCTCCAGGAGGGAGTGATTCTTTAAGTCTAAGTTAAAGCAAATCGTCCTCTTCTTAAAATCCCCCAAGGCTATCACCGCAGAGTAAAACCCAGTGCACCCATCATGAATAACAAAGGCCTGTGTGATCTGGCCCATTGCTCCGACCTCTCTGTACCTCCAGGCCTGCACCTCAGCCATCCCCTAGTCCCCAAACTCGCTAAGCAACTCCCACATGAGGCCTCTGCACCTGCTTTTCTCTCAGCCTAGAATGTTCCTCCCCCAGATACCCCCTTGGCTTGCTCCCACGCGTCCCTACTCAGATGCCTCTCTATCACAGAGGTCTCCCCTGATCACCCCATATAAAATAGGCTCCTCACAACTTCTGTCACTTTATAGTCCCCTGCCCGGCTTGATTTATTTTCATATCATTTATCACATGTGCTTTTTCTTTTTTTGGGGGGGTCTCTCATCTCTCTCCCCAAAATAGAATGTAAATGCCAAAAGAAGAGATTTTATTTGTTCTGTTCATTGATGTAGTTCCAGCCCCTAGAGCAGTGCTTGGCATGGAGTGGGCCCCCAATAAATATTTGTTGAATAAATGAATGTGTGAATGAATCCGTGGGGAAGATGGCAGAGCACAGAGACAGGAAGTAACTCCCTCCCTTGCCACTCAGGGCCTAGGCTATTTTGAGACTTCTATTTTGTAAGACATTAAGCTTCTTTACTACTTAGGCCATTCTGAGTGGGGTTTCCGTTCTCTTCAGCCACTAGCATCCTCACTGAATCACTGCCATATAGGCCACTGCACAGGGAGCAAGAGTTCACAGGACCCAGGCAGGAGAATCCTGCCAGCAGCCAAGCCGAGTGGAAGGCCATCCATGGCAGCGTGGGGTCAGGGAGCTGCCACTTCGGATATGGTTTTAGGGGCCTCTCCCCCAGCTTCACATCTAATATGGTGGGACCATGCCTCCAATTCCAGCACTATGCTAACAGGGCACCACAAAACCCCACAGTCATCCAGAGTCATGGGTAAGGAGCTTGGAGAGAGAAAAGTTCACACTAGAACTCTGGTTCTTCCCCCACAGAGCAGCCCCCTCAGCCCTGGTCCATTCTACTGCAAGGACAGATCAGTGTCACTCTTCTTCTGGAGAGAGATGGAGAAAGAACCAGGTAGTAGTAGGCCATCCCTATGGGCCAAGCATCCTATATGCATTTTACTATTTGATCTTCACCTGGAAGGGGGCATAGAGTATGGGTTATCTCCTGACACTATCCTTCTTTTCTCTCTTGTTAAAATTCTCTTAAACTCACTCTGATCAGGCCTTTACCCCCATCACTCCACCAAATAAACTTCTGTTGCATTTTTCAGTGGCCTCCAGGATGCTAAACCCAGTGATGCCTTCTCAGTCCTCATCTAACTTGACCTCATAGCATCAGCAGTATTTGACAGGTTGACCATTCGCTTCCCCCAACACCACATTCATCTGCTCTTCCTGTTTCCTTTTGGGCAGTGCCCTACCAGTGTCCTTTGCTGGTTCCTCCTCATTTTCCCAACCTTTGGAAAGAGGAGTACCCAGAAGCTCAGTCTTGTATCTCCTCTCTCAGTATTCATACCACTTCCTTGAAGATCTCATCCATTCTATGACTTCATATTTATCTTCTATTATAGACAATGTGTGTGTCCCTCCCCACCACCCAAGTCCATATGCTGAAGCTTGCATCCCCAGTGTGGTGCTATCTGGAGAGGGGGGCCTTTGGGAGGTGATTAGCTAATGAGTGTGGTGCCTTCATGATGGGATTAATGCCTCTATAAGAAGAGGAAGAGACCATGGCCCTCTCTCTTTCTGCCACGTGAGTATATGACAAGAAGGTGGCCATCTGCAAGCCAGGATGAGAGCTCTTACCAGAACCTAACCCTGTGGACACCTTGATTTTTGGACTTCACAGCCTCCAGAACTGTGAGAAATAAATTTCTGTTGTTTAAGCCACCCAAACTATAAAGTATTTTGTTATGGCAGCCCCATGAAGACACCTGCATACTTACCCATCTGGTGTTCTTCCTCTCTTTCTACATGGTATCATTTCCATTCTGGTATCATTTCCTCTCAGCCTGAGGTACTTCCTTGACTATCTTTCCTTGTGTGGGTCTTGCTGGCAACAAATTCTCTCAGCTTTTGTTTATTGGAAAATGCCTTTATTTCATATTCATTTTCAAGATATATTTTTGCAGGATATAGACTTCTAGGTTGACAGGGTTTTTTCTTTCAGGACTGTCAAGATTTATTCATTGTCTAATAACTTATTTTTCTGATGAGGAGTCAGTCATCATTCCTACTGTGATGTGTCTTTTTTTCTCTTGCTGCTTTTAAGATTTTTGCCCCTCATCTTTCGTATGCTCGCTTAGCAGTTTAACATGTGTATCTAGTGTGTTTTAAAAATATTTATCTGGTTTAGGATTCATTGATATTCATAGATTTGTGGGTTGCTTCTTTTGAGGAAACTTGGAAAATGTTGGCTACTATTTCTTCAAATATCTTTCTGCCCTAATCTCTCTTCTCCTTCTGGAATTCTAGCTACTTGAAAGGCACACTTTTTGATACAGGTCATTGAGGCTCTATTCATTTTTTTCAATATCTTTTTCTCTGGGGGCCTCCTTTGTATATTGACTGGTCTTCAAGTACATGGTTGAATCCAATCTTCTAAATTTTGATTGCATATGTTGTATAATACAGTTCCAGGATTTCCATTTGGTTCTTTTTAAGAGTTTTCGTATTTCTCCTGAAATTTCCCTTCTCTTTACCAATTAATCCATTATTCCTGTTGGTTCTTCAAAAACCACATTTATTTTAGAGTCCTCGCCTGCTGATTCCAGCATCTGTGTTATATCTGTGTCTGCTTCTGTTGACTGATTTTTCTTTGACTATGGGTTACATCTTTCTACTTTTAAAAATTCCTTGTAATTCTGGATTGGATGTTGGACATTATGAATGATTTATTGTAAGGCTCTAGATTCAGTTATCTTCCTCTGAAGAGTGTTCTGTGCTATTCTAACAAGCTGTTAAATTACTGGCAGATCATCTTAATTCTGAGATGGCTTAATTTTAGGATCTCTTATGGTGGGTTTATTTCAGTTTTGTCCTTAGTTGTAGAGTGGATCCCTTAGTCCTGGGATATAGCTTTACTTCTGAAGTGTGGACTTTCTGGAGTTTCCACGGAAAGTCTGAAACCAAAGCCCCACTAACTTGAGTGAACGGGAAGCTGACATTTCTCCTCAGTCCTTTCAGCCTTCCAGTTGTTGATTTCCCTGAGTCACCTTGGAGTTTTGAGACCCACAAACACAGTTAAGGAGTCAGGCAAGGATTTGAGAAGAGTTTATATATGGATTATAGGGCTCCCTGCCCTATGACTCCCCCTTTCCTCCTCAATTTCCAGCTTCTCTAAAAGACTTAGCTCAGTAAATCCTTATCTCTGCTTCTGTTCTTTCACTGTGCATTGTGTGGGCCAGTCAGTACCTTCAGCAAAACACTTGTATAAATGTGGGCCTCATTCAACGTGTTTCCCTTCTCTCAAGGATTGAATCTCCTCCAGTAGCTGTTTGCGTTAGGTCACTCTCCCATGCCTCCAGAGTGATCATTATCATCAGCACAAGAGTTAGTCTGCTACAAGCGACTCTGTGATTACCAGAGGCTGGAGGTTCCATCTCTTGGCTTTAGATACCAGCTATTATCTGACAACTCTCAAATTTATATCTATACCCTTGATATCCAGACTTGTATATTCAACAGCTTCTATAATGTCAAATAGGAATTTCAAACTATACATGAACATAAGTAATCCTTGATCATTTCCCTCACAAAATGACTCCATCTACAGTCTTCCCCATCTCAGTAAATGGTAACTCCATCCTTCACAGCAAACTTTGGAGACATCCATGCTCCTCTTTTTTCCTCACATTCCACAGCCAAACCATCAACAAATTTTTAAATGCATATCCAGAATGAAATAAAACATCTGAGATTTGCATAAAAATAAAAGGGAAAGGGAAAGGGGGTGGGAATATAAATGAAACAGAATCAGCCACGAGATGGTAATTGTTACAGCTGGTTGATGGGTATATGGTTACTTGTTATTCTATTCTATTGTATAAAGGTTCAAAATATCATATATATAATCAAACCGCCTCTCACTACCTCTCTCATTACCACCCTGGTCTAAGTCCTCACCACCCCCTCCCTGGATGATTTTGTATGGCTTCTATCCTTGCTTCCATACAGATATGCCACTCTCAGCTCGAAACCCATTAATGGCTCTCAGGCTTATTTACCTTAAAAACAACCCCACAAAGACCTTAGGATTGTCTACAAGGCTCATTGTTACCTCTCTGTGTTTATCTTACTCTTCTACCTTCTTGCTGATAAGTAGTTCCTAAGATGTTTCCAAATTTGAGGTTTTACAACTGTTTGTCATGATTAGATTCAGGTTATGTATTTTGGCAGAGAGCTGGTGGTGGCCGAGCCTGGGTGGCAATATGAAAAGTAGTGTGTCCTCCATGGCCATTTGAACCCCTTTGCTCCAGAACCTCTGTGTGCTACTTTCTCTCAAGAACGTGTCTGAAGAAGAAACCAGCCCAGTAAAAATGGCTTTGTTGGGCCCAGAGAAGAGAAGGGTCTTGCCAAGCCCAAATAGCTATTGGTGACAAGTGGGTATGAGACCTTAGGTATCCTGGGTTCCAACCCAGTGCCAAATCATTTCTAGTTAGTATAGTCTTGAAACCAAATCACGCCTGCCTCCTTTCCCACTCTCCAGGACTTCACCTTTCCACCGGCCCCACTGTTAATCCACAGGGGGTGGAAGCATAGGTTTCATGACCTCCAGGGTCTTTTCTCTCTTTAGCCTTCCTTCTTGCCTGCTTCCCACCCCTGCTGTGAAATTCAATGATCCCACCCTTCCTTCTCTGAGAGCCCCCTACACATATGTGCACACACACACACACACACACCTGCACTCACACACAGCACTAAGCTCTCTCAAGGACCACAACCACAGTGTCTCCACCCATAGGACCTTCCAGGGTGACCCGTTAGACCCCTAGCCTCTCTCTCATACACTCCCCTACACCCTTTTCCACCCATCAGGCTCAAAAATTGCCCTTCCTATGTTCCCATTACTGTGAGTCCTTTTTGCTAACTGATCTAATTAATAACAACGCCACCTTGCCTTGGTAGTGGGGTGTTTGTTTCGTCACTGCCCTGGGTGAGAAGCGTAAGGAGCAGGCTTTTCAAGCTGCTCCTTTCCGATCCACTGAGCACAGGTGCTAGGGCACCCCCTCCTCTACCACCACTGTCCTCTCAGACTCCTAGAATGGGACCCAGGTCTCTAGACCCCATGCTAGTTTGATGCTCCCGATTCTATTCATTCTTACTCTAATATTAAACTGAGAAGTCAGTGGATGAATCCTACCCTGGCCCATAAATATTTGCATGTGTACCAGAGACTTCGGGAGCCACTAACAAGAATGACTAATTATGGGAATAACAGTCACTTGGCAGGGAGACAGGAGTGTTTTTTCCGGGACAGGCTTTCACCTAATTCCAAGGATATCAAATATATCTCTCTACTCTTTTCCTGGAATGTTGCTAGCTAGAGGGGTCTTGGGGCTTAGGTAAGATTTTGTACTCAGGGAACCTTCTTGTATAGATTCTGTCTTGCTCTTGCATGGACAACCCTTTCATCCCATGACAGCATCTACTTTGACCTCATGACACTGTGAAGAAAAGTAGAATGAACAGACCTCAATGCGGGCCAATAAGAAGCCACTGACCTCAAGGTGGAAATAACTCACTATGTGCTCACGGGGGCTTGGGCTCTGAGCTCTAAAGCCTCCTTCCTTTGTTCAGTGTGTTATACCAGTGGCCACAAGGTAATGCAGGCAAATATACAGAACTAAAGGCTTTATTGATAAATCAACACATGATATGTTTCATGACAATCCATGACATGTTTAATGTGCTGTCTTTCATTAGCAATGCGGAGTCAGTGTGTTGTGTAAAATCACTACCAACACAGTGCTCTAAAGCAACATTTCCATCCGTCCTCCCCAGTGTGGGCGTGATGTATTGCCTCAGAGCATTCGCATCTCTGATTTTTCCTGACTAAATCTGTCGTTATTGCATAACCCAAAGGAGATTGTCTCAAGAAGCCTCAATCTGGAAAAATGAATGAATGAATGAATGAATGAACGAACAAACGAATAAATGAATAAATAACATTATCTGCATTTTCAAACTTGATGGCCCCTTTCTAGTCTCTAAAGCACTTTTGCAATCATTATTTGTTATTCCTGGTGTTCCTCTTCCATCCGCTATAGCCCAAGAAGAGAACCCAAGACTCACCACAGAAAGCACCCCGAATACAACAGCCCAAAATACTGTTCTGTCCGAAAAGAGTAGAAACCATGCAGATATTGCCTCTTCCTTCTCTCTACAAAGCCATGTCCATCCTCCACCCTGAACTTGAGGCTGTTCTGATCACCAACTAGTCCATCTTCCCAGGGGAGATGAAACTGTAGGGCAGGGGAGGCTAGTAGAGCAGTGGGCAAGACTAAGGAGATGGGGAAGGGGTTGCTATAGGAGGACAACTGGGAAAACACACCTTTTGATCCTCCTTCCTTCCCATGTAAACAGGAGCCAAATCCCCCAGATGGTAGTGAAGGGGCTGAGCAGAGCCAGGAACCTTCTAGTTCAAATCCCAGGTCTGCCACTTAAAACCAGATGACTTTGAGGGACCTGGCTGAGCATGTTTCCACACAGCTCCATAGAGATACAAATTAGAAGACAGCCTCCGCCCTCACGGACCAGAGGAAGTATGACTTGAATAAAAGTTCTTAAATCTGTGGATCTGTTATTTTCCGACGCGAGATGCGCTTCCAAGTAGAGACGGGCAATGCGGTGTCAGGATTGAGAGCTCAAGCTCTGACATCAAAAAGTCCTGGATTCAAATTCCCACTCTGCCACTTAGTGGCCCTGGACAAGACGCTTGATCGGTGTGCGACTCAGTTTCCCCTTCTGTGAAATGGGGCTATTACTAGGAGTGTTGTAAGGATTAAGGGAAATCATGTATGTAAAGCCGTTAGTGTGATGCCTGGCACACTGGCTACACCCAAGACTATCTACATATCTCAGTGAGCCCTGCTTTCTGGACTTCTCTTTAAAGAATTGATATTAAAGTCAATTTACAAACCACAAGGAAAAACAGTTTCATCGCCTCTGTTCCACCTTTACTGCTAACACCAAAGAGCACCTTATATGGTAATCAACCCAGTCATTTGTGGCTGCTTCCAACAGTCAGCGGCAGGCCCAGCCTGCGTAAAGAACATAAAGAACGACTAAAGGTGTCAAGGACAGGGCTCAAGGAGTTCTCAGTAATGTTCTCAACACTAGCATCACGTCACACAAACAAGTACTGTCCTCTGGCCCCTTTGCAGGAGACAGTGGTCCGTGGGGTGGAGACGCTCCGCACGATTATGGAAATAGGCAGTCTCGACGCAGGCTCACGACTTCTACAGTCTATTTTCCCAAGTCCCCTCCCCCGCCATCCCCACCCTCCCCTAAAGCATATGGCAGATGCCAGTTGGGTGGTAAAGGGATGTCGCAGTGTTCCAGGCCAGAGGCCGGCAGGGTCAGTGGGGGTGGGGAGGCACTGCATCATCCCTCCAGTCTGGAAACCAAACCGGGCAGAGGGTGAGGAAAGCCGCAGGGAATTGTAAGGGAGCCTAGCCGGTCTAGCTTTGTGCACTCATGAAGAACGGCCCACCCCTGGCCCCCCTTCCCAGGGAGCTAAAGAGGACCCAGAACCAGAAAGACAATTAAGCACTCTTGCATCTGTGCCAGGTCTCCCAGACTCCTCTTCCCTCCGGGTCAGAGCTCAAGAACAGGGCAGTGACTCCAATCTTTTAAGAGCTTTGTTGGATGGCGTCCAATGTTCAGCCTTGTCTGGCTGT
Organism: Ursus maritimus; assembly: GCF_017311325.1. NCBI lineage: Eukaryota > Metazoa > Chordata > Mammalia > Carnivora > Ursidae > Ursus > Ursus maritimus. Next base: position 25,609,101 of record NW_024424230.1, on the reverse strand, counting down.
AATTCTCTTTAAATCTTCTGAGGCTTCCCCATTACTGAGCACTTCCCTGACCCTCTCCTTGCCTGATGATTAAGCCTGGAGGGAGAGGTTGTTTTTTTTTTCCCACCACCTACCTGTTATTTGGGTGGAGATTTCTTCTTAATTCTTCAGCCCAAGAGAACAAGCTACCTACTTCCTTTTGACTCACGGTCTGAGACATACTTGGACATGGAGTGGAGCAGACTTGCTACAGAAAACCTTTTAAAGAGAAGGCTGAGTATAATTTAAATGCGTAATAGATTTCTATCCCATTTGCCAAGAGCCATCCTAAAAGGGCCGATACAGTCTGTTAAACGCTGCTAATTATATAGTGGAAACACATACCCTTGCAGACATGAAGTCAGAGGGCTCCTGCCATTCCGACCTCCTAGACCAGTTCCTCTGAGCAGAGTCACAGCGGAACCATTGGAAAACACCCCGGCCAGGTAAACAGGGCCTATGGGATGGCCTCTCATCCTAGAAAGAAGGTACCTGACCCAGGAATACCAGGAACCAAGCATATTCCAGACGAGATCGGGCACGTTCAGGGTGGTATGGCCTTAGACCCAAGCATTTTCCAAAGTGTACATGTGAAAAGAAACCAAGTGGCTGCCATTCAAGCCCTGTCCCTGTTCATTCCAGAAGCTCTTGGGCTTTCTCCTTTTCCCCTCCTCCCTCTTCTCTACCACCCACCCCTGCGCCCAGCTTCCTCCATGCTCACATTCCCACCGTGCCTCTGCTCGGGCTATGTTCTCAGAGTCAAATGCTACCCCTCTCTGCCCACCTTGGCTTGACTTAATTGCTCCTGCTGGGACCCGATGGCACTTGGTGCCACAGAATCTGCTTTCGGTCTTCTGATTCCACACGGCTTTGTAACCTCAGTGGTTACATGCACGACAGCATATCAAGGTCCTCCCAAGCAGGCAGTGCCTTTCTCCCACAGTACCCAGAGTTCTAGGCACAAAATCGGTGTTTAAAAAGACTAGTTGACCCACCCATATATTTGATTTAGAAAGGTAAATAATAGGGGCGCCTGGGTGGCTCAGTCGGTTGAGCGCCCGACTCTTGTTTCAGCTCAGGTCGTGATCTCAGGGTTGTGAGATCAAGCCCCACATCAGGCTCCACAGTCAGTGCACAGTCTGCTTGAGGTTCTCTGGCTCTCCCTCTCCCTCTGCCCCTCCTCCCACTCACACACACGTTCTCTCCCTCTCTCTCTCTCTGAAATAAATAAATAAAATCTTAAAAGAAAAAAAAAAGAAATGGAAATAATATAACGCCATGCATCAGCAAGAGCAGCCATGGACTAAACCTTGGGACTCTCACGCCATCATCTGTGTTCAGCATCATCGTCCTTGCACATGATTTGGGGGATGCAAATCATGGTTTTCTCACGCCAGAACAACTTCTGTGCCTGCCTTGTTCTCTAAAGACAGTAACTACTCACTTAGGGGTTCCTCTGTCAGAATGAGCACTACCGCCCCCCAAGGATCAGAGCACCAACGGGTGTTCGTTGAGCCCCTCTGCAGTGTCCCGAGCTTCAGCTGAGACCAGTCTCACCTCTAGTCCCCAGACCCAAATGTACAACAAAGAAGGTGAGAACAAGTTGCTGTCCATCTGGCTTTCAGGGACAGGGTGAGAACCACAGAGCTTATGGCCTCCGAGGTCGGAAGCCCACACTGCTCGGAAGGACCTCTCTCTGAACTCCACGGGAAGGCTTCTGCACCCTGAAGGGCCACTCCCTGTCTATGTGCTGAATTGGATTGATCCCCAATCCTGCCTCTCCCTACGGCTTCCACCCCAAATGCACATTTTAAGGCTTGCCAAAACCTGCGATCACAAAAGAGAGAATGAGAGCAGCTGATCGAGACCAGGTCCTGTGGAAGGCAGAAAGAAGGCGGTGTGGGGGCAAGCACACCACACATTTCAAGGAAAACAACTTAAAAATTAATGGGCTCTCAGGAAAGGAAGGCATCGCAAGAAAATCAATCGGGCTAGGTTTTCTGAGCACCTGTCAGTCGATCAAAACCATTCACTGGCTGCCTGCTATGCGTAAGGCACTGCCGGAAACGCTGAAGTGGACGCTCAGATGTAGCTTATGTATAAAAAAGAAATGTTTGGGAAAACCTGATTTTAGCCTCTGCTAACACAAGTGGAGCAATCAAATCTAAACCACACTTCCTGAAGGCCCCTTATACTTACCCACTCGCTGTCCAGGTTCCCTTCGCAGATGCTCGTGTCAGTGTCTCCCAGTGCCCCCAGTCTCCCAATGCCCCCAGTCCCCCAGTCCCCCCAGTCTCCCAGTGCCTTCAGTATTCCAGTGCCCCCAGTCCCCCAGTGCCCCCAGTCCCCCAGTCCCCCCAGTCTCCCAGTGCCACCAGTCTCCCAGTGCCCCCAGTCCCCCAGTGCCCCCAGTCCCCCAGGGCCTCCAGTCCCCCAGTGCCTTCAGTCCCCCCAGTCTCCCAGTGCCACCAGTCTCCCAGTGCCCCCAGTCTCCCAGTGCCCCCAGTCCCCCCAGTCTCCCAGTGCCCCCAGTCCCCCAGTGCCCCCAGTCCCCCAGTGCCTCCAGTCCCCCAGTGCCCCCAGTCGCCCAGTGCCCCCAGTCCCCCAGTGCCTTCAGTCCCCCCAGTCTCCCAGTGCCACCAGTCTCCCTGTGCCCCCAGTCCCCCCAGTCCCCCAGTCTCCCTGTGCCCCCAGTCCCCCAGTGCCCCCAGAACCCCCAGTCCCCCAGGGCCTCCAGTCCCCCAGTGCCCCCAGTCCCCCAGTGCCTTCAGTCCCCCTGGAGTTCTACTACAGTGCCACCAGTCTCCCAGTGCCCCCAGTCCCCCAGTCCCCCAGTCTCCAGTGCCCCCAGTCCCCCAGTCTCCAGTGCCCACCCCGTCTCCCAGTGCCACCAGTCTCCCAGTGCCCCCAGTCCCCCAGTCCCCCAGTCCCCCAGTCTCCCAGTGCCCCCATGCAAGTTGCCACGCATGCATCTTGCGAGCATCCAAGCACACAGCCAGCGATGGGGGCAGGTCATTTTCCATAGCAGTGGGTAGGGAAGACTTCACAGAGGAGATCAAATTTAAACTGGGTCTTGAAGGATGGATAAATGTAGAAGGCCAGATAAATGTGGAAGGCCAGAGAGCTTTCCGAGGCAGAAAGGAGCTCAGGATTTCTCTGTTAGGCCAGATCAGCCTAATTAGAATGCGATGAATGCTCTCTCACCGGGATAGACAGATTCTGAAGGGAGTGCTGGGAAAGGGCCTCGAAGTGAGGGAAAAACGGGCAAAGGTCCGTGGTGGGGGTGACATCGGAACTGGGTTTGAGGAATGACTAGTGACACTAAGCTGTCAAGGGAAGGGCCTTCAAGGTACTAATGCCACAACAGACAAACACGGAGGCCGGAAAGAGCAAGTCCAGGGCAAGAGTGTCTCCGTGGGGCCAATACTTTGATAATATCAAAGACCCCGTGTTCCTTGTCGATGTCTCTACCCACCCGCCCAGTCTGTCCCCTAAAGCTAGGCTCGCAGATTAGTAATGGCACGAAAGGGAAGGAGGTATACTGGGGTAACAACAGTCACTATTCAGCTGTCACCCTCAGAGTCTTTCATCGTTTTATTATTCTTTGGCATCTCTAGGAAGATGATAAGGAGTCTTGAAAGTCGGGTTTTATTGAGAATGAAAAGGGAGATTTACATTTTTAAGAGCCCCATTCACAGACTAAAAGCAATGCTTGGACAGCTGTTTGTCTCTAAGCTGTACTCAGAGGGAACTTAGCCGACGACGCTAGGCTAAAAGCAGAGCCCCTTCGTTAGGGAGAGAGTAGAATGACTCTGAAGACAGGGAGACTCAGAAAGGAAGAGTGGGTTGTAGAGAAGCTAGGACACGTGTGACTGCACCCGCATTCCTGAGGCCAAACCTGGAGTGTGCGATGGGGGGCATGGGGGCGTGCATGGGGAGGGGTGGAGAGTGAGACGGAAGTTGCACGGTGGGGTCATGGACCGCTTTCCTGGGTGCAGCCTGGGGAAGGGTGCAAGCCCCTCTGGGAGGTGCTTCCTGTGTCTCGGGGGCACACCCACTATGGCACGGAGGCCCTAGCTCACCCTGGTAGAGGGAATTGTCTAACTGTTGGCTTCCCCAAGCTTGAGCAAGAGGTTCAGGATGTCCCCAAGTTCCAACCTCCTTCCCCACCCCTGCCCCCAAGGGCCACGCTGGTAAACGGCCCTAACACTGGAAAATGGAGGCCGTCAAAGGCCGAGACCTTGAGACCAAAGATGAGGGCAGAGTTGTGGTCGGCGGCAGAACACGCCAACATGTGTGTGAGCAGAAGTCAAGGGATCATCGACATCAACCAGCAGCTTCAGCAAGGGCAGAGCCCGATGACAGAGACTGCAGCAAGACTGTCCAAGGACCTGAGCCAAAGCGTTGGAGAACCCGCTTCCCATAACCCCTACCCTCCCATCTGTCAGATGCCATCTCAGAGAGGAAAAGAGGAAGAGGCTCTGAGAAGCTGAGCATTTCTTCTGAAGCGGCAGTCTGAAGCCCAAGACAGACTAAGAGAATGAGTTATCTTTCATCTGCAAGTTTAAGGCCATCCACCTCTTCCCACCCCCTCCCAAAGCTTGAGGGGCTCATGAGGGATTTTAAATTAGCGGTATGAAATGAAGAAACTGCAACTTTGTTTGCACAGCCTGAGTCTTCCTGAGTGGGAGGTGGGAAAAGGAGCAAGGGCTGAAAAGCCACCGGGAACACGGGCTCACGCAGTGCTGTGCTGGCTGACAATCACTTGGAGCTTTCTAAAAACGCAGATCCCAGGGTTTCAATTCCAGACCTGCACAGGCAGAAACCTGCAGGGGAGGCCAGGGGGGCTGCATTTTAACAGCCCTCCTTGCCGCTCCAATGTGGAAAGCACAGTGAAGGCCTGGGGCAGGAACCAGCCTGGGACAGAGCATCCCTTCCTCCGACTCTGAGGGAAAAGAGGAGGCCAGTGCCCAAGGGCAACCGCAGCAAGAGGAGGTAAGTGGGGGGGGGGGGGAAGGGAGCCAGCTGGGATAAACTGGTCTCAATCCACTGGACTGTACACAGAAGAGACAGGAAGTAGTTATGCAGGTTGCAAAGGAACTTTGTCTTCATTTTCCTGGTGGCTTTTTGAAGTGAGAGTCACGGAGGCTGTGTAGGCTGTGGGGACAGGCAGGTGGCACGGAGAATGAAAATCTGAGAGGGAACGTCTGACTGGCAGTGTTCTAGAGAGGCCTTGTAGAGCTGGCCAGGGCTCTGAGCACATGGCTCAGCCCTGACGTAAGACACCTTTGCTCTGCCACCAGGCTGAGTGGGTAGGCGAGCAGGAAATGGTGGTGAGGAGAATGGGTTTGGAGAGTCACTACGGGAATAGCAGGGGGTCACCTGGGGATGGTGAAGACCCAGCTCACAGAGAGGCTTCTCCGAACCTGGAGACAAGTTTGGCTTCCTTGGAAAATGTTGGCTCCCATGCCACATTTAGTACTAAGACAAAAATACCACAAGGCATTCTTCAGGGAGGGCAGTAGAGATGGGCTAGAGTGGAAGGAAATTTGATTTCTTCTTTAACTGTACCTATGGATCATTCAGAAGTTTTGGGTTTTATGAAAAAAAAAGTCCTTACATAACCGTGTAGCTTAAAAAAAATACCCAAAGCATATCATCACATTTTCAGATTATATGTGAAATGTATAATACTTCTGGGTAATAACATTTTATAAGTTGGAAAGAAGAAGACAGATCTTGACTTACTAAGTGCCTAACAATTTATCAAAACATTACAAGGGAGTAATCACAAATGTTTTAATGTAATATTACTAACTGATCAACTTGGCATCTTTAATACTCCATATGTCCAATATACTTTCTATACTCATTATATCTGAACACTTAATGCTAGCTGATCAATAAATTCTTTGGTTCCATTGCACACTTTTATTTTAGGATACTTAAGACAAAGGAATGTTTGCTTCCAAATACACTGTAATCAAAGTATATACATTAAAAAAAAGCATGCATGAAAAGGATGCCTAAAATTTTTATATTCAATTTCAAACCCCCAATTTTTTTTTCAGGGCTCCTGGGTGTCTCAGTCGGTTGGGCATCTGACTCTTGATTTTGGCTCAGGTCATGACCTCAGGGTCATGGGATCAAGCCTGCCCTGGGTCGGGAGCCATACTCAGCGGGGAGTCTGGTTAACACTTTCTCTCCCTCTGCCCCTCCCCACATGCTCGCGCTCTCTCTCAAATGGATAAATAAATCTTTAAAACAAAAGCAAAACAAAAACAAAGACAAAAAAACAAGCTCTAAATTTTTTTTAAGTTTTATTCATTTGAGAGAGAGCATATGTGTGCTTGTGGAGCAGGGGAAGGGGCAGAGGGAGAGAATCTTCAAGCAGCCTCCTCACTGATCGCAGAGCCCACTGCAGGGCTCTATCTCACAACCCATGAGATCATGACCTGAGCCAAAACCATGAGTCGGATGCTTAATCGACTGAACCACCCAGCACCCCACAAAATCCAAATTTTAAGTGGACCAACACAGATCTTTTGTGTTCCTCAAAGCCAGTAAAAAGAAATTATGTTACGTGGCCATTATGGTTTGCTGAATGGATTACTGTGTCTTAGAGGTTTTTTTCTTATGATTTCTAGTAGCTTTCTCTATCTGAATGTGCTGTTAGAGAAGCTTCAAACATTTCCTATTAAATATATATACACACCTGCAGAATGGAAAAAATATACACCAGTGTGTTTCTCTGTTATAATCTGGATTATTATTATTATTTTTTGGTGGTGTTTTTGTATTTCACAAAAATAGAGGGTATATTAGAAAAAAAAGATTTAAAAAACCCCATTCACTGGGTTGCCAGTAAGACTACAAAATACCTTTGCGTATTGACATGAAATGTGATAATCAAAAGGAGTCGTGTGACCATTAAAGAGCAGTGAGGGGCAGGGGAGCCCATTTAAACACATACTCAAGGAGAATTTCAGTGCTCTGAAAAATGTAAATAAATGTTGGACACACAAATGCTGAAGGCTGAGGTCAGCTCCACTCTCTAGGGCTACCAAGCACAGCCATAGCCCCCAAAAGACGCCTCACTTCCTGACTTCCTCCATAGCTGACTCTCTGGACCATTCTTCTGTCGTAATATAGAAATGTAAGCTAGAAACAGGACACAGATAATTGCGGGGTTTCCTTGTTACAACTCGGTGTCAGATCACTGCTCACGCAGGATCACGGGTGTTGCTTCCCCAAGGCACTCCACGCTTCTAAAACTGGCCACCACCGAGTCCAGCAGGGGTAGAGATCCCATCTCTGCATTTAAGCAGTCCCAGGAATGTTCTGGGACTGCAGTGGCACTAATGAATGCAAATGCTCATCATGAAAGTTTTCTCTGAAGTGAATGCTTCCTTTCACCTCATTTGTGAGGTGGACTCTTCTAGTTCTGTACAGGCGAGGCTGGGTTTAGCGGGTGTTCATTCTAGTCATGTGACAGTGGCAGGTGCAACCCCAATGATGACCCTAAAGAACCGACAGAAAACACACTCTTTGGTCCGAACTCCCCTTCTCGGTGTATGTTAAATAAAACAGGCTTCTGCGGAATGTTCCAGGAATTAGAACACTTGAACCAAGGACACCCAGGTAGACTTGGGACCTGCTCGGCGTCTCCACACTTCCCAGTCTTCCCGGCAAACAAGTACCCGGTCGGACGACACAAAGGCGGGGGTGCCGGAGGCAGCGCCCGGGGAGCC
>NW_024424230.1:25578353-25601322 GCF_017311325.1 Ursus maritimus | reverse complement strand
CCGCGTCCCCGGCCCCTCGCTCCGCGCCCGGCCGCCGGCCTGCGGGCAGCACGCGGACTCGGAAGGGCCTGGGCGTGCGCTCTGCCGCTGCCCCGCGCCACCGCGGCCCACGCACGACGAGAGGGCCGTCACCCCCAGGGCCGAGTCACCCCCCGGCAAGAGCGGAAGGGCCGCCCGCAGCCGCGCAGCCCAAAGCACTGACCGGACTCCCGAGCCGCGTGAACGACGACCGCCGCCGCCGCCGGGGCCTCGTGGTCGCTCTGCGTCGCCTTCGGGGCGTCGTAGGTGCTCACTGGACACCTCCGAGGGCGACGTGTGTCGCAGCTTTGCTGCGGGAGGCAGGAACTGCTGCCGAAGGCCCCACGGGTTGTCCTCAGCTCGCCGGCCCGGCTTCGTGCCAAGGGCTGCTGTTCCATCCTCGCGGCCGCCCTCCAAAGTCACTTCCTCCTCTCGGGCCGCGTGAGGAAAGGAGGAACTGAGGCAGTCCGATGGCGTACGCTTTATCTAAGGTCACCATCCGTTGGCGAATCGGGGCCCAGACCCGAGCCCTCGGATTCCGGGGCGGGATGCATTTTCCATTACGTCAGAAATGATAACCACGGCTTCACACTAGCGGCATGCTATCCTGTCCAGAGTCATTAAAGACAGAAGTTTGTTTAAAGAACACAGCTGAGTTTTTATTCCATCATCCAAGATAACTCAAGTATTTGACCGTGACAGGGGTGGTCTCCTTCAAGCATTCCAGCCTTACTTAGCATTCTTGGGGCTTACACGGCCCTAAGGGTACTGCGATCCCCAGCTGAGAAACACCCAGGCGACCTGAATTCCATAGATCCTCTATTTCCCAGTGTTCTCTTAAAGGAGTTTATGTTCAACAGCCCTTTTCCGACAATCACTAAATCTGTAATTGTAAACTTGAAGATCAGTTGTTCCTTGGCAGTAGTACTGATTAGGAAAAAAAGCACACCCACGCCAATATGAACTAGGGAAGAGTGGACACACAAAATATGTACTAATTTTCACAGGTGGTCTTTTAAAAAACGTAGGAACAACCCAGATTCTTAGACATCTCTCCCGTTTGTGATTTCAGTTCTTAAAAAAAATATAGAAACAAATCAATGAAATATTCTAAGATAAGGAAGTTTTCTAAGGGTTTACGTGCAGGGGGTTATAGGGATAGAGCAGAAAAGGGGGAAACAGGACGCAGAGGAGAGAATGCCGCTGACATTTGGCCGATGAAAATCACACAAGAGGTTATACAGACATTGCTAGGAACTCGAAATTTAGTTTGCCACATCTCACGGATTTTATTAACATATTTGATTTTATATTTACGTAAAATTTAAGCACCTGGATACTGAAATGATAAAAGACAAGAAAATAATGCTTCAGTTAATAAAATAGTTAAGCTTTTAGAGTTTAACAGTTCGTCACTGGTTATCATTTGAGAGTTTAAGAACCGAATCTCCTGTGCCTCATACTTCCTTTATACAAGTAACTTGCAGTGGAAAAGTCCTCTTTGACAACTTAAGAGCATAGGAAGAAACCACAGCGGTTTGCAGGCCACTAATGCTGTTACAGATGAAAGCATTCAATTATCTCCATAAAATTCAATTCCTTAGAAAATGTGTTTGTGATAGACTAAATACGTTTTTAAAATGTGGTGCTACCACACACTATTATTCAAGATCTTGATTTAAAAGTTGGAACGATGTAGTTTGTGGTTCTTGGGTAAAACAAAGACAACAAATCTGGTTTTTTTCAAGATAGAAATATTTTCAATATAAAAAGGCAACCTAGAATACTTCTACTCCAGATGTTAAGCTAGGCTTGTTTAAATCTTACTTCTTCCCACTGCAGCCCAAACATAAAAAACTTCAATCATTTTGAAGTGGGTCATCATTTGCATTAAAATCTTATTTATATGGCATTTCTATGTAGAAGTGGGGTCAAGTATAGCTTAGAGATAAGGTATCTCATGAATAAAACTTGAGTAAGATTTAAAATCAGAGTAAATGCTAGCTCAAGTTCAAGATAGGTGGTCTCAATGGAGAATCACTGTCAGGCAGTGCTTAAGGCCGCTGATGACTGCTACTTTTCATCCCAAAATCCTGCATAAAACTCCAAAGGGTTCTCTAGATTCATTATGTCCAGCTCTAAGTGAGCAAATGTTGTTAATATACACACACACACACGCCTATGTTTCAACTCCCCATGCCAAACGAGCAGCCCCTCCTTGGCTGGGGCTATGGCCGGGACTCTCCCGAGCTTGGCCCCAGACTGCCTGCAAGGTGGCACCACCTCTTTGTCCATGATGAAAGTCAAGGTGCTGCGCAGCGACCTGTGGCTTTTACCTCCTGGAGACCCAGGCTCCGCTGTTAGGTGTGGGCTGGCATCTACCCAGCTTGTGGCTGTCCGCTTTCCGCTCACCGTACACAGCAGTAGCTCAGTGGTGCCGTCTGGCTTTGGAGCCCATTCAGAGCCACAACCATCTTCAGCTCCAAGACCTCATTTTGAACAGCTTCTCGAGTTCTCTCCATCCATCCACATCGAATGCACTCTTGAATACCGTGCTTCGATGGTATTTTGTCCATCCTCTTACTGCACATTATTCAGAAGCACCTTCTCCTTCCTCTATGATCATCTTTCCTAGACTACTTTAAAATCTTTTTAAGCAATCTTATGACCTCTTAGCAATAAGGCAGGTGCAGAGGCAGCTAACAATACTACTGAAGACAGAAGGTAAAAGTGGTGGTCAGTCCTTATCTCAAACTCCATTTACTCCACAACCAATCATAAGGTCACGTAGCTTTGCGCTGGGGCAGAGGAACACATTCTGTCACTTGCAGCTTCCTAAACGGAGGCTTAGTCTGGCGCGGCTTATCACTGAACTTGGTACCCACACGTGATTCAGTGTTCTTGCCTTCTAGTAATGTGGTGGATTTAAAAATGCAATTGTCTTCCTATGTGCAAGCCAGCATGACATTTGCTTTTTTACAAAATAACCATCAGTTAAACCAATTCTACAAATTTCCATACCTAATCGTCACTGCAGAAAATAGCTTTTATGTATGCCTTTGACTTCTTTTGGATTCCTATATTTGTGAACTTTTAATTTTCACTGTGGGCTTTCTATTTTGAAAAGGATGAGTGTGTTAAAAAGGAAGCTGGACAACTGCATGGTGCAAACATGTTCTTGAGCAGCGAATGAACAGTCTTCACCTCGGACATAGTGGGTGCTTAAAATGACTGCACCGGAATACATCTGTTTGACGGTAATAGGCTTGCTTCCAAACTAAAGGGCTTCCAATCTATTCTGAAGCAAGGGGGAAAAAAGGATTTGCCAAATGGGGATAAAAACCCAAACATATCACATATTTCTCCCCTAGTCTTCAGCCCCTTGATAAGTATGTGCAGTTATGGACACTGGTTCTAATGAGAATCCTCCGGTGCAGAAAACCAGCGTTACTAACAGGTTAATGAACAGGAATGATCCCAGGGTGAGGGGACAGTGGAAAAAGGATCTCCTCTAGCCATCTGTCAAGTGCAGTGATACTGTAGTCAATGCTGGACGGTTCCTTTTAGATTGTTTAAAGAGTTCTAATGGTGTGGCAATTTACGTAGGATTTGTTTACATAGGCTTCTACCAATGCACCATGGTTGATGAGGCCATGCCAGTCCCTGGGCCATACAAGGCCAAGCAGGGGAGTGGATTTCAGCTTCTGAGGCCCCTTGTGTTGCATCCTAAAGCGTGTCTGTTTTCAATGATTGAAGAAAGCAGTCTGCTAACCAGAGAAGTACTGATTCATCCGAGGAGCTGAGCTCTTGCAAGGCACAAAGGAATTGGCTGATCTAAAAAGTTATTTTAGCTTTTTAAATGATTTCATGACAATATAACTAATTATGAGTAAGCTGTGTCAGGTTACTTAAGATTTTTCAATGGAATCTTACAGAAGTCTGTTTTGTCTTTTTTTTTTTTCTTGCTAAGAGTGTATTTGGAGAGTAAATGTGACTTTCACCTTCTAGTCTGTTTTTGTTTGCAGCACAGATGATGTGTATCAGAGACCATTAATTTGGCACAAGCAAGCTCCGAAATAAACTAAAATGTGTAACTTACCAGCACTGTGGGGTAGGCGTTACATGTGTGTTGTGGCGGGTAATATTAAGCAGTGCTGTCTGCCTGCCAGGAGAGGGGAGTAAACTTTTTAAATAACACAAAACTTAAAAAAGATGAACTCTTAATATCATACTGCCAGTATGTGAAATACATACACATTTCTTTGTTTTCATATCATTTAGGGCATGGACAGCAAAATATAACCCCCTCTAAAAATGACTGGTTTAAATTCAAATCAATTAAAACAATTAAAAATTAGTCCCATAATAACATGGTAAACAACTCAAGTGGCTTTTTCTTTTTAATGCTAGGAAAAATGTTCACCTTTCAATGGTGAAAGTACTGTTAACACAGGTAGAGAGCAAACAAGGTAAAAAGTGAAAGCACATACAGACACACACAAATATATATAAAAATTGACCAGAAATCACAGGACATTTAAGCAATATTTTCTTAAGTAGAACTATTTTTTTTTTGTACTTTAAATAGACTAAAATATTTGGTGTGGGCGGGGGGAAGGAAATCAGTATTTCACAATTTTAACTTGAAAACCAGCTGCAATACAGCCTCAGCTCATCGTTAAAAAAAAAAGTGGAACCACGTCGTACTTTTGACAACCATAGGATTAAAGCTTACAAAGCACACATCTACCGTCTACATCACAGTGCACAGAGGATGCGGTCTCCGAGGACTACCACAGGCAAACGACGACAGACTCTGCATCCAGCATATTGCATTACAAAATTAATGCTGCATTAGACAAATCTCACTTCCCGGGGTTGGTGTTCTAGCTGGTAAGCACCTGAGGGGTAGGGGGCTACCGAAACTGAGAGCACTGCTCAGTCTGGATCAGGACACCCAGTTCCTTCACCTGCCATTGGCTGATGCATTCGGTAATCTCAATACAACATTCGCCGAGAATAAACACTCCATTCTGGCTTCCTGAGCAGGACAGTCTGGGGAATGTAGCAGGGGACAGAGCATCAAAGGCCAGATGTTCCCTCGAGCGAAAAGAAATCCGCAGTACCACTCAGTTTTCTCTTACTGTTAAAAAGTTAAACTTCAGATTAGCTGTAACCCCATCAAGACGTGATTTGTACTTCCATACACACACAGGTTCTGAAGAACTTCGCTGTCTAGCTGCCTCTTCTGTTTCATGAAAACCCCGGTTACCCTCCCTGCATTCCTAAGTGTTCGTCTCACCACCACGCTGGGTCCATAGTTACTGGTTACGAATCTCACAGTCCACCCACAGTAATAAGGGATTGGAGGACACCTATCCAAGTATCCCAAATGTTGACAGCGCGAAGACAGCTGAACGTAATTCAACAACTACAATGTTTACAGGAGTGAGGGTCAATCACAAGAACACTTAGGGTGACCCTTCCTCCCGGTGTGCCCAGGACTTCCCCAGGTTTGGAACGAAAAGTCCTGCAGCCAGGGAATGCCTCAGTCCCAAGCACCCCGGGGCAGTTGGGCACCCTGAACCCACCGCTCACTCTTCCCTTAGGATCACTAGGGAAAAGATAAGACTTTCCAAGAGCAGAAAGCTACCTATGAGGGCATCAGCTCAAAAAAAATTTTGAGGACACTTGCTAATGGCTAGCTCCTAGAAGTCTATACATACCTCATTTAACGGTGCCGATTTTAATAGTCGGTAGTACCCTAAGCAAATCAGTGCTCAGTATATATAAAAGCTCGTTCTTGAAACCTGTTTTCAGACAAATCCTCTAAAGGTCCTTCTGGTTTTGTCCAGTTACATAGTATTTCACTGAATCTTTCTGAGATTTTTCAAAGCTAAATGAATAATTCAGTTTTATATGTCTTTTCATTTTCTTTTTTTAGGTGAAAACACTCTTTGCCAAGTATTTCCCACATTCTTGCTTCATATATTGAAAAGACTGCCAACTGGAGATATTCCCCAGATGACAAAGGCCTTGAATTGTTACTTTTAACAGAGTTCTGCCAGAAGGTCTGGCCTTGGGAAGAGATGGCAAAGAGTGTTCTCCGATAGGAACATTTTTATTTTGCCTACGATGCTGCAATCTAGTTCAACAACTGCAGGACCGCTTTCATCTCACCCTCCAGTTTTTCTTGTTTTGCCCTCTTGTCTAAAAATGGTTAGTGTCACAGCTTCACTATCACTAAGAAAGATACAGATATTTACGCCTTAAAGGTCAGGGTCAGAAAAGCAAAAATGAAGCCTGAGGTAAAGTTGGTCTAAAAAGTGACCAATTTGGGTTCTACGTTTGGGCAAGAAATAGGATTAAAAAAAAAAAATTATATCCATGCAGGTTACCTACTTGCTACATACGTGATTATTTCCCCCAATTTTCACTAATCTGTATGTATATTAGTTACATAAACCAACAAGTGACTACATTCTTAAAGCAGGTACATACATTCACCAGAAAAGCACCCTATTCTTTCTCACCAATGTTTTTTTTTTTGTTTGAACAATCCAAGAATGTGAATAATGAGATGGACAAACATATTTCTGAAGGGACTTACTGAAAAAAGGAAAACCTCTTTGGGAGAAGAGACTTTAGTAAGACTTCTATCCCTTCAAGACAGATGCTGAGAATCAACTTTCTGCTACGGCATTGTAAAGGGTAGAACTTAATATAGAACCAGAAATATGGCAAGTTCTCTAGTGACTAACAGTGTAAAATAGCCAAAAGCTTTAAAGCCACAGAGAGAAAGAAGAAAAGTGGAGTGGGAGATGGAAAATACATAATGAAGTATTTTTAGAATTCTAAAACTTCACTTCTGTCCTTTAATCAATATATTATGGATTTCGGGCTTCAATAAATTATCATCTTTAATTAGAAATACGAAGTAAATGCCTAACCCCCAACCCAGACGAGCAAACTGCAAATTCTGGAGAAACTAAGAGCTTTTTTTTTTTTTTTTTCTCTTTTTATGGAGGGTAGGAGAACATCATTTTCCAAGAACTGTTTTGAAGAGAAATCTAGAAGTCCTTTGTCTGCTATTCATGAATCCTCACTGCCATCAGCAGCAGCATTCTTCTTCCAAGGGCCCTTACATCTCAACCAGTGGCTGAAATTTGGGGTCCATTATAGATCTCATGGCAGCAAACCAATCGACGCTGACATTAACTTAGGCTAACACACTCTGGTCAGATTCTCTGTGAGTCAGAGATGACCCAAAGAACCTTGGGAAATCCGTTTCTGCTGAGCACAGCTAAGAAAGTTAGGTCTGAACCACCGTTGGCTGCCCATAACTACCAAAGAACTTGACTCAGTGGTGCTACTTCCCACGGTATTCTTAAGCAGCTTAGCAATCTTAAACCAAGAGGAAAAGAAGGGGAAGAAGCAATCTAACATTAAAAAAAAAAAAAAAAAAAAAAAGTGAACCCTAAACTAGTACCTTCCAGAGACCATTGGATATATAATCATTTAATGAATGGGTGTCTATTGCAGTTTTGATGTTCATGAATTCCAGTTATGATTCTTAATTATCAGGCTGCCTAAAAATGGCATACTAACTGAACCACCAAATCACGACTCTGGCAGAATAAATAAATTACTCTGAAGATCTGAAAGGAAAACGTCTGCAAGCAAATTAGGGGAACTTTTACTGAGATCTGAGATTTAAACAACAGAATCATTCAACGGTGTTAAAATGTTAAGCATATAAATGACCCCTACTGTTCAGGTTTTTCTAGGAGTGTGTATGTACACATAAATCCATACACACATGTTATATAATTTATTTCCTACTAAAAGATTTAAGGCAGTTATGCTGTATATAAAGTTACATATAATATCCAAGATAAAACAGTTTCTACTCAAGAAATTACATGACACACTAGACAAGTTCTTATCATAAAGGCTATTATGAGGCTGTCTTTATCTTATAAGTATAGCTGACATTTCCTGGTTGAGGCTCCAAACACAGGAATTCCACTCTAAGAGATGATTTGTCCCTCAATCCTCACACATAAAAGGTAGTCTGAACAGATAAAATAGTCATGAAAACCTGAAAAGGAAGATAGAAAAGGAACTCAATAGTAGGATTCTGACTACCTCTAGAGACCACTCACTGCCATCATCACTCTTGATTGTACTAAATACAACAACCCAATATGCTCCAAGGTGGAAATGGGCTAGTATTACAGGAAAATCATTGGCTGCAACCACTGGAAAAGTTCCTAATCCTAAACATAACTTAAAATAGAATCTATAATTTATGCTATCTGTTAGTCACAAAGACATTTAACTGGAGAGAATTTCTGAGCCATTTGTAAGATTTAAATGATTGACCAAGTGGAACAACAGCAACCTCCATGGTGGAGAAATTAGGACCCTGGGTATGAAAAGCACCATCCTTTTTGGTCTTTAGTACAGTTCAATGGAGAGAAACATTCTGATGTCTGCAGATAAAACACGGCTGGCAAGGAAGAGGGCAACCAGCAAGACCACAAGGGATACATTCTGTTATGAGAAGGGGAGGAAGAATACAATTCAGTTGAATATCAAGAATTTAGCCAAGTCAAGCTCATGAAGCAAAGAACCTGGGCAATAATTTGTCATGTCTGAACATCGACGAGTTAGATCAGAGTAAGAGAAAAGACCACGTGTTGCTTATGTCCACAGACTACCTAGTTATCTACAGAGATACAGGGGAAATGGTGTGGAAGGGTGCAGTCTGTGAAATCATCATGTGTGGCTATGAAAGTAACATAAAGACAAATTTTAAGTAAGGTGAACATTTTCTGTGTTACTTTATAACTCACCATCAACCAGACCTGGAGAGTACTGGATAAATGCTCAAGTGCTTATTATTAAATAATAATTTTTAAAAAAAAGACAGAAAGATCTTAAAGGTATATTTGGACAGCTTTTGGAAGAGGTAGAGAAACCAACTGGGCATATATAATCTTTTACTTGATTTCAATTAGCAAGAGACCAGACTGATTGTTTTTCACCTTCGAAGTCTTAGTCTTGATTGAAACCGACCTAAAAGGCACAAATAAATTAAAATTAAAATAATTTTGACAAAGGAGAAAATCTGGTAAGTTTAAAGGCAGATGAATCAAGCAAAACTGATATGGTTTAAGGTTAAGAAAAATGCTAGATATTAAACAATTTGCAATTATGTGCTTAGAATACAGAGTAAGAGTACTGAATAAGAATACTGAGCTTTCAAGAAAAATTAGGGAGATTTCCTTCTGGCAAAGTGGCAGGTCCTGAGAGAGGAGTAACTCCACAGCTTGAGGGCCAGGACTAAATCCTACCATCTTGTCATTACTCAGCACCTAGCACCGTGGCTGGGTAAAGGGCAGACATCAATAGCTGTTTACTGAATGGATGACGTAATGTATAATTAGTATAACTGGTGTAGTTCGAACCTCATCAAGGAAGGTTCCCTGAAGTAGGAGAAAAGAACACAAGCAGGGTTGTTCCAAAATGTGGGCTGAAGTCCACTCATGTGTTTTAACCCTTAACAGTGCTTACACAGGCTTACACAGGCTTACACAGACTTACACAGGCTTACACAGACTTACACAGGCAGACTTACACAGACTTACACAGGCTTACACAGACTTACACAGGCTTACACAGGCTTACACAGACTTACACAGGCAGACTTACACAGACTTACACAGGCTTACATAGACTTACACAGGCTTACACAGACTTTACGAACTTTTTTTTTTTTTTAAAGCTGTAAACTCTTTTTTAAAAAGAAATCTATATAGAACTCCATTACAGGATAAAAATGAAGCTGCCACTGGTTAAACCGAAGTCGATGGGGAACGTCACCAGCCTCCGATTCCCTAGGGCGGCTCTCAATGGACTTGACTGCAAACCACCACACCTTAGAAACATGATGGAAAACGTGTTCACTCAGTTCTCGTGTGAAACCGAGCAAGTTACCAGCCCTGTGGAGGGGGAATTCTAAATAATGCTGCTCACCTGAAGCAGAGACCAAATTCGACGTCGAGAGCTTATCGCTCAGAAGAATGAAAACAAGCCCAGTAAAGGGGGGAATGATCAACAAAACTGGAGCCACAGGAGACAAAACAGAATTCAAGAAACAGCATCTCCTAAAAAGGCATGTAAGATTATTGAATACCGATGGAGTCAACTGCTCCAGACATGGTAAGCGCTCAGTATAACAGGTATTTTCAAAGCATGGGGTTCCGGTTTAATATTGCAGGGAAAACCCCGACACAGCTGTACAGATGTAATCACTGCTGGCATGCTGTTGTCGGCACTGCTTCACTAGACACCTCCATCCAAGACTGACTAATTGCCAGGCCTTTCTGCCACTTTCAAAGTTGTTCTCTGCCCCAGAACTGTTTCCTGACATCACCACAAGTTC
Organism: Ursus maritimus; assembly: GCF_017311325.1. NCBI lineage: Eukaryota > Metazoa > Chordata > Mammalia > Carnivora > Ursidae > Ursus > Ursus maritimus. The sequence goes on along the minus strand of NW_024424230.1, from coordinate 25,590,854 downwards.
TCAAGGAAGGTAAAGCCTTCCAAAGGGCAGAGGCCACACTGGCTCTCTGCAGGTGGTCTGACAGTGGTCATACCTGGGACCCACGAAGCCGTCTATCACGAAGTAAGGCCACCCTCAACTATTATAAATTATAGAAGCCTTCTGGTCCCCAAGTTTGGATCTGTGTAGAGACTTCTGTGTCAGCGTTAATACCTAATAATGAGTTTCCTTCACAACGAACCTTGGCATTTGATGCCTTTCTCCCTGCCAGGAATGCCAATCTCCCAGGCTCTCCCCATGGCTTGCTCCCTTCTCACGTCAAATGTCAGCTCAAGCATCACTTCCTTAGAGAAGCCTTCCCTGGCTGTGCTCTACCACAGTCCCGTTTATCTCCTTCACAGACAAATGAGCTAAATTAAGGGTTACAGTAACTGATGTCTCAGCCATGGCCGGGACCGGATCTGACTTGTTCACCTTTACCCAAAGCAAAGAAAGTTCCTGGCGGACGTAACAGGTGAACTGTAACTATTCGTTAAAGAAGAGAAATTACTATGCCAAGTCTGCGTGAACACATACATGTACACACAAATACAGGGAGATGGGGGAGTACCTAGTAGAAAACAATCAAATGCAGAGACTACTGAAAATGGTATCGGTAGAGACAGCTGAATACGGTTTCAAAGCACAAGTACCAAAGGTGTCTATCTCCAAAAATCTGAAAATTTACTAGAAGGGGGTCAGGAGTGGTGGCTATTTCCCTTTTCTAAAGAGACGCAAACAAGAACTGTTTAAACTGCAGAGTCGACATTAGACATAAGGATGATCTGCCACTGAATGGACTCCCAATAGAGCTTCTGGAATCTCCTCTTGCCACAGAGCATAAAACGTCATTGGTTATGATAGTCAACCACACTTTCAGGATTAGTTAACAGCTCAGACTGTAGGTAATTATTAGCTAAAAAACTTGCTAAACTGCTTCTCCCCCAATGTTTAAAATTCTAAATTCATAATTATGTAAAATAACATCGATTTTATAAATTTAATACAACATACTTTAAAAACAGATGGCCCTTATCTGCTGATCATACCTCAGCATCACTTTTGTAGGTATTTTGCAGAAGCAATTACATTTACAAAAGGTCCATTTCATAATACAATCTGGTAACTAAATCAAATGAAACTCAGAGAGCACTAGGTCTGCTACTGAAATATTTTAAAATAGCTTTTAAAAAAGAGTGTTTATATCTATAGATTGGCTTTAAAAAAAGGATAAATATACTGAAGTAATTGTAGCATATCCCTGAAAATAATTATACTGCCATTTGTGTTTTGATGAGGTGTCAGGATAAATCAACAGACTGCTTGGTTACACAAGTCTATTACTATCCATTGAAATCTGTTGTAAGACAAAGGGACTTACTCCGTATGAACTCGTACTGTGCCCCAGAATTAACTGGTGCTGGCAGTATCAGAGTCACCATTACTAGTGAAGGATGTCATGCTACACAGTTTTGGTATCAGGGCAAAAGTGGGAATGGAGAAGAGGTCTGGAAAGATTTTCTGCAAAGTTTCCATATAGTGAGATTTAGCAGTAAATAACACAAAATGAATGTGTAAGACCCACTGAACACATTAAGGTCAAGGATTTCAAAAGTTAATCCATTTTTCTTCCCCCAAGGGTTTATTTTTGGTAAAAGGCAGAAAAATTAGTTTTTCTACAAGGGAAATCTGCTTCTAAATGATAATTTGAAAATCTTGATATATATTATATATTAAAAAAGACACACAAAAATAACGGAGAAGTGGGAATAACAGATTAGGTACTGTAACTTTATAAAGGCTTGCCTAAATCAAGAAGCAGCACACACACACCTAATTTATGCAAACTAAAAATGTATATAAACAGCACAATACTGTGATACTGGATCATGATACATTACCTGTACACATAACTACTACTGTTATTAATAAACCTTTGGGACACTCAGTTTTATGCCCAACAAGACATCAGTTAAGTCTTTAAAATCTTTTCTTTCTCCTGTATGGGAGGGTATTTCTAGACACTAATTTTCCCATCTAATATTCGAATATAGGAAACCGATTCCACAAGGTGCTTTAATTGATGAGACCTCAAGTGCTGTTTTCTCTCTTGAACTTTTGGACAGTAAACAGTCCATGGGGACCACACACAAATACTATGACAGAAGAGTTGTTACATTAAGTCTTTTGATGGGACTTGAGTGGTGACGAAGCTTTATGACATGCTCGAGCAACGCACTGAAGGGGATCCCATCTGAGTCAATACTTTGTCCAACCACTGTAGAGGTCCATTCAGATGAAGCTCAATCCAGCAAGGAGTGCTCGTTACCGTCTGCCTTCTATTTAAAAGAATACAAGAAAAGAATTATGAAATTAAAAGAACAACATGGCAATGCTTAGCAATATGCATTAAGAATTTAGATAAATTAAAAGGTTATATATACTAAACCCTACATTCTTTTGAACAAGTATTAAGTCAGGATAGCTATTACTTTGAAAACTATTTAATCCTCAAAGTCTAACAAAATATTTCTAATGATTTTTTTTTTTTTGCTTTTAAAGAGATTAACAAAAACATTCTTTTCTCCTCAAATTAAAAATGAGGAGGGTGACCTGAGTACTTAACCATCCAAACTGAGACACGTTTAAGAATGAACAGAGTCACTATTAATAATCACCCCAGGGCAAGAGACTCAAACCAGGACTATCCCAAGCACACCGGAAGACAGTCACCCTACTTAATAATCAACCACAGGGTAGAGGATACTTGAATACCAAGTAAAGTCTAAATGGAACAGGGTTCGAATTTTAAGCATACCAAAACAAGACAGAATTCTGACCGAAGCTTATCACAGAATGTTAAGAGCTAGAGTTCAGCTTTCCCTAAGTCAATGAGCAACATCCCCATTAGAAACATCGTACAGGCTTTTAATAAGAAACACTTCTAGTACTTTGACATAACGGGACTGTGGGAACTACAAACTGTTCAATGACATCCTGTCACTTGCATGTACTGATCTGAGTTCTGTCTTATTTATTATATACAATAAGTCGGTGAGTCCGCATGCTTCTTCAGTGTGACAGCCCTTCAAACATGAGAACAGGCCATTATCAACTCTTCATCTCCAAGTGACACATGCTCAACAAAATTTAAAACTGTATTTCAAAGGATGTGGTTTTCGATAGCAGATGGTGTCAGCGCCCCACTATACCCTTCGGAGTTTTCAGTGTTCTCTAGCCAATTTCCAATGGCGTGTATCTGGCTTTCTGTGTCTGAGAACTTCTCTGCTCTGGCCACGTGTGCAGCAGACTGTAAGTGCTAGGAAATTAACCTCCCCGGGAGCGGCCCTCAACCAATGACATGGGAACTGGCATTTAAATGCCCAGTTTCCTTTCCTTCTGGGTGGGAGAATTCTGTCTGTTCGTAACTGTTTCCCACCTTTTCCTAGGGGAACAGCTCTAATGACCCACCCAGTACAGCAGATGGCTTCATAATGCTTTTGGCTGCCTTCCCTCCCCTACCTCACTTCCCCACTTCCGCCTTCCTTAGCAGTGCTTCCTCCATTTCCTGAATAAACTCCTTGCACTTGAATCCTTGTCTCAGGGTCTGAGATACACTGAGACATGCTGATATGCGATCATTCCTAAAACATGACACGTGGAACGTAATACCACAGTCTCAAATCAGAGCCGTACAAACTCACTATCTTATTTTGATTTAGATAGTACACTTCGGTTTATGCAGCTTAAGATTGCACCGGCACACTTCACAAGTTAACTCACATTATCCAGGAGGCAGAGGCAAGACTGACCCTTCTCCACCTTCCCCTCTGTTCTTCCTATTGTTCCTCACAGAAAGTTCCTCCTGCCTTCTAGCTCTCCCTCAGGTCAGGCCTTCTGCGGGCTTCGGCCAAGATCTCTTTTACTTTTTTTTTTTTTTTTTAAGATTTTTATTTATTTATTCGACAGAGATAGAGACAGCCAGTGAGAGAGGGAACACAAGCAGGGGGAGTGGGAGAGGAAGAAGCAGGCTCATAGCAGAGGAGCCTGATGTGGGGCTCGATCCCATAACGCCAGGATCATGCCCGGAGCCGAAGGCAGACGCTTAACCGCTGTGCCACCCAGGCGCCCCATGGCCAAGATCTCTTTTAATTTTGATTCTGTCATTTGCTGAATTCTGAGTATTTCTCAGTTTGTTTTCAATCAGATCATTTATTACTAGCTTAGCAGAACCTTCAGGAATAATTCTTAATCCAGGCCACTGAGTGGGGGAGTAGGTTTCAGAAGGCTGTGACTATTATTTGGGCACAGAAATGCACCTGAGGCATTATTTATCCCCTACCTATTTACTCACTTCAGTACCAATTCACTGAACTCCGACATTCTTCTCACTTAAATAGAAATTCTTTGCACATCTGTATTTCCTGTTTACTACATTTCCTGATCTTTATACTGGCAAACATGCTGGTATTACAGAAACTGAAAAACAGTTTTAGAAATCTAGCCATTAGATCTATCTCCTCAGCTCCAGTGTCATTAAGGATAAAAAGTTCCTGGCAACCACCAACAGTTCACAGATAGAAAAGTACCTGACATTATTCGTATCTGTAAATGTTAAAGGAACCTAGTTTTTATTATCCAAAGTAGATATGCCTCTAACTCTATACCAATAAAAACATACTGTATATTACTGCTTCTCGTAATTACAGATTTTAAACTCTCTCGGGGTTTAAGAATGGCAGAGTCCACAGTGCACGAAGGACAGCACCTCTCTCCACCAATTAAAACTGTCCTTAGCAGCAGAGCTACAAACAGACGTGGAATTCTCCCCGCCCTCTGCAGTTCATGTTTAACTGCAGTAAATTTCTACTACCATGTTGTGCAGTGTTCTCATCTTGTGAAGAAAAAAAAAACGTGTGACCTAACACCTGGTATCAGATAGTACCATTTGAATCTCATTTTTAGTATCAACTCAGGCCAATTCCAGTGCAAGGCAAAAAGCAACTCTGCATTTTAAAGGCATCACACCTCGAAAGGGAAATGATTAAATGAATTATTCTAATAGAACTTGGACAAAATAATAAGTCTTCATGCTAAGATAAAAATATATAACATGATAAAGTTTTCAACCAGCAGACCTCAAGTCTCACCGTCTCAAGAGGCACACACCTCCCAAAATTTGCTGAAGACAGAGAATCAAGTCCAAATGAAATGAAATACTTTTTGAAGGGCCCAAACTGCCGGATGAAAGAGGAATACTCCTGCTACGCCCTATGACTATCTTCACATGCAGGCTTTCAGAGAGTAGCAGTGTGAACTGGAGAAGGACTAGGTATTTTACTTAGAGTTCTAGCCTTAGAGATACTAAGGAAGTCTTCCCTTTCTCTGATGTGGAATCCAATCCACCGTTTAATTTGGCAATAACCTACTCTATCTTATCCCCTGATGACAAATTAGCTTCTGTAGAACTCATTATGTCACTGTTACTACTCTCCTTGGAGAGGGTGTTAAGAGTCAAGGAGAGCTTTCTTCAAGTCCCAACTCCACCACTTACAAAGTGTCTTTGGGCAAAGTATCAAATCTTTTCTAAGCCTATTTCCAAATAAGTATTAGTATGAACCATTTTTTCCAACCATATAAAAAAAAGAGAGCACAGAAAGAGTAATTTTTAGCCAGGCCGAAACGTGTATGTACTGCACTGAAAACACGGCCCAGCGCCTGACATGGAAGAAGTACGCTCTCCTGTCGACCTCAACCTTACATTCAGCTGGTCTCAACTCAGCTGTCCGGCCGTATTCTTCCTTACCTTCTGAACCCCAGTCCAACTGCACTGCATTCTAGTGTCAGGATGGTCGTTCCCCAAGCCCTCCTAACTGAAATGCTACGCATCTTTCAGAACTCAGACCATGTGCCATCTCTACCAGAAGCCTTCGCAGAGCCCCAGGGAAAATGTCTCTCTTTGCGTGAACTGACATACGCCTTCAAATATACCCCTTCCCCCCCGGATGGTATTTAACACCCTGCATTACACTTCAGTGCGTGCCTGAACAGGTTGTAAACCTGTCTTCCACAAAGCCAGCACAGGCATTTGCGGAAGCTGTGAATGCAGAGACCCCCAACTCCCTTTTGTTATTCTGCATCTGTTCTGCTGACTCCATAACCTTAAGGAAAAGAAACACATGCAAACTCCAGGAGATGCAAAGAACCCAAGAAAAAAGAATTACATGACAGAATTTAAGAACTGAATATGTATTTCATACCGGTATTCTGCTCCCCACCCCTTCACAAAACTCATTCTTATGGTGCACATTCTAGTTAGCTGATACACGGCTTCGAAACCCTGATTAACAGACTGAGCCAGAAGAGCAGCAAATTCCTGGTTGTTGAAGATCTTCAGGTTACAGCCTATGATTGAAAAAAGTAAAAATTGTGTAAAGAAAACCACTGTAAGACGATCATTTTAAAAGGGCTACAGAGCTTAAAAAATGAGCATGCAAATCATCCCCCGATTCCTAAAATTAACAGCAACTGGAAAAGCTCAGCAAGTTGATAGGATAGGTTGATCGACATTGGTGTATCCATACCTGGTGGAATTTTACACACTGTTGCAGGGTGCCAGCCGTATCTCTGATTACAGTTGGGGCTCTGCACAAAGATTGCACTATCACTTAGGCACTCAGCAAAAACTTCCCCACCTATGTAATATAAGCGCACGCCTCTTCCTAAAACAAAATACATATGGGATTAGTTTTATAACACTTCCTGTTTCAGCATGACTTTGGAAGAGTCTCTTCTTGGACGAGTATTAAAATGATGGAAGCTATTTTGATAACCCTTCCCACAGCGATGCCTTTCTGAAGCCTAACTTTGAAGCATACCACTCTATATTTTTCCAAGTATGTTTTAACAATGATTTTATTGATTTCAAAAAATAAGACATGCTTATCAAAAGTATTTAGACAATGGAGAAAAGTACATGGCTAGTAAAATAAAGAATTTCATACAAATTATGTATTATTTTAAAATAAGTAAAAGAAATTAAGTTTAAAGGAATTAACTCTGAATAAATATGCCTTCACTATAATAAATAGTATTTCCTTAACAATCCCACTAAGGTTAAGAAAAAAGCAAATAAAAATGAAGACATTAAAGTCATGTGTCCCTTTTAAAATTACATATTAAGGTGACAACCAAATCCCTAGATAGATAAGCAGAATTAGGTAAGGAAAAAATATGCTGGGAGATTTTAACAGACTTCTTTCAAAATCTAACAAATCAAACACAAACAAAATATTAGTGACATAAGGATTTAAAAAAGCCAACCATGAAAGGCAGAGATCTAAGACAGCAGCTGAGGTTCTCACCCCTGGTGTGTATACATCTCTATTATTCAGTCAAGCATGAATCTAGGTGCTGCGATTAAGGAGTTTTTCAGATGTAATTAAGATCTCAAATCAGCTGACCTCAAGAAAAGGAGATCTTCTTTTGGTGGGCCTGACTTAATCAGGTGATATCCCTTAGAAAGGACCGGGCTGTCCCTGGTGAAAGCGGATTCAAAATGAGAGGGTTCAGCGGCAGAGATTCTCCGCGGCTCACTGTGAAGACGGAGGGTCCATGCGGCAAGGAATGCCGGTGGCCTCTAGCTGTTGAGAGCACCTTCTAGCGGACAGTCTGGAGGAAATGAGGACCTCGGGGCACAACTTCAGGGAAGTAGACTCTGGAACAATCACGTGAGCTCGGAAGAGGACCTCAAGCTCCAGACGAGAACACGGCCAGTCAACACCATGGTCTCCTCTTCTGAGACCCGGAGGAGACTCCTAACCCATGCCTGGACTCCTGATCTGCAGCAACTGTGACATCACAAATTTGTGTTGTTTCAGGCTGATAAGAGTGTGGTAACGTGTTATGCAACACAAGAAAACTAACAGAACCACCTACAGGCCAGATTTAACACATAAACACAGAACCTGACACCCTGCTCTCACAACCACAGAATATTGTGAAACCACCAAACATGTACTTGACCAGCAGGAAAAGATTAAATCCAAAAAGTAGAGATTTTCCAGGCTATAGTCTCTGATCAAAACCACCTGATAAGTTAGAAATCAAAAGTAAAAAGACAATTCAATAATTACAGCAACCTAAGATTGTGTAGAGAAGTATACACGGTAGAGAAAACCTTCTGTTACCTGTTTGCAGAACCCCAATTAAAACACAGGCAGAAACAGAACTATTTTAGTTAAGGATCGGGCGGGTATTCAGAAGCCCTCCTTACCTACAAGACACCTAAGATGATACAAAATGTACACAGCAAGCAAGATGTGAGAAATTCCACACGGAGCCAAGTCACAGCACTGCGCAGTCACGCCTACTGTTTAGTGACCGGCGTTATTTCTCACAAGAAGCGACAGTTAATTCATCAGAAACAGAAGCAAACTATTGTTAAAAGAGGGTTACTTTAAGGTAATGAGAACTCTGTTCAGTTATATTAGTGGCACTCAAACTTTTTTTTTTACCTCACTGCCAAAAAAATACTGGAGACCTCAAAGAGTCGCTGTTATGTGGACTCCATCTATGGAAACTTACCACATTTGATAGTAAAACTGAGATTCAAAAAAATGTATTAGTTCATTTAAAAATCTAAATAATAAACCTATTATATATTCACATGAATAACACGGTTATGAAAAATAACTACTTCCCTTCCCCCCCAAAATTAGTGAGAATAGCAACGCTTCACATTTTTGCAACTCTCTCTAATGTCTGACTTAACAGAAGAGAGCTGGATTCTCGTCAGATCCTACATGCAGTCACTTGCAAAATCATATGCCTTGTAGTTTCTGGGCTATTTCACTGTACATTCATGAGTGAACAAGAGTGAAAAAGGAAAAGAGGATCTTAGTAGCATTATGAAAACAGTTCTGACCTCAGAAACGTGCTAAAAGGATACCGGGACTACTACATTTTGAGATGCCACAGAATTATTTTTTGAATGATGTATTAAATAGCAGTTCTTATTTAAAAATCTCTTGCTTCGGATCGATGGTGAGCAGATTTAACTGTTTGATATATGAACTCATGGAAGGGGGAAATACCAGATATCAACAAACTGAAAAAAAGTCATGGTCTGTTAAAATGATAATTCTGAACTCTGAACATGACAATCTCATGACTGGTCGAGACGAGACTCAGCAAAGTAATTTTAACACCTATTTATTGACGGACTTAACAGCATCAAGGGTGTCAAACAGAGAGGAGCAAAGGTAAGGGTGTGCAGATCTGTGAGAGCAGCGAAGCCGTGCGCGGACACGGACAGAGACGAGGCAGGCGACTGCACACAAGCTCTTGATGTGGTAAACCACACAGGGCTCCCGTTATGAGGAGATGGCAATGGTTCTTCACACAAGGGAAAAACACGTACCTATATGTCTTCTTGTCATTTCTACAGTCGCATTTCGGTTGACGTTGGAGAGCAACCCTAGGCAGAACCTCTCTGAATTGGATGGGTCTGTGAAACCGTCTACAGTGAGGGAGGGCTGTGATGCGTGGAAGGTCTCGCCAACCCTCTGGTTTAATTCATAGTATGCTATTGAACACCAAAATGCAGGTTCTGAGTAAGTAACTGGCTGCAAATCTGGGGAAAAAAACCAAACCCATAAAAGCACGAAATGTTGTGTGAACAGTTCAAGCCAAGAAGAGATTGAATATCATCAGATATCTGTACACACTCTATGCCAGCCTCCACTGGCGACCGCTCAGGAAGCGGACTTAACATCTACACCACGAACTCCAGTTTCCAGTAGATCACACCAGATTCTCAGTTTCAAATTTCCCCCATCTCATAAAGTCATCTAATCTTCAAACATCTTTTTTAGACTTTATGGTGGGTCATGTTCTACTGGTAGTATTATCCAAGTTCATGTTCAAATATAAACCCATCGCAGGCAAAGTAAATCAACTTGCATAATAAAACTAATTTGGGGGTAGGATGAAGTGGAATAAAGCTGGAGCGAGGACTGAGTCAAAAGCCACAAGAAGAAAAATTCTATCATAATAACAGGATACAAAATACGACATATTTTTGACATTGTCTATTTTAACAGGAGATTCTCCGTGAGTTACCCTAGTTACAAAAATAGAAAACCCACGCATACACAAGGAACAGAAAGTAATAAAACACAAAAAGCATGGAAGTGAAAACAGAATATGGAATCAAAAGAATTTACATATTTCATGGGAAAACTAGGACCACATAAATTTAACTTCTATAATTTTGATTAAAAGACACAAGCAGGGGCGCCTGGGTAGCTCAGTTGGTTAAGCGTCTGCCCTCTCAGCGGGGAGTCTGCTTCTCCCTCTGCCCCTCTTGTGCTCTCTCTCTCTCTCACATGAATAAAATCTTAAAAAAAAAAGACGTAAGGATTATAATGGGAAAAAAATGTAAATATTGTAGACTAAATTCCTAATGTGTAGAAACTGAAGAGACATTGTGAAATACTGAGGTAAACTGAAGGCTAAGAATTAACTCACAATGTACACACACACACACACACACACACACACACACACCCCTCCCATGCCCCACATACGTGTATACATACATACATACATATATATGGATATACACCTCATATTAATAACTGCTATTACAAAACATATCCTAAAATAAACATACCCATATAAATCTAGCCATAATAGGTCATAACACTTTCCATGAAGAATACGATTTCCATGAATAGAAAGATTTATTAGGTTTTTATGCTTGTACATGTCAATAGAAAACACTTTTAGTAGTATTAAGGCAAATTATCATTTTTAAAAAGCACAAATTTGAACAATCATTTGATTATTCATTGGAATCCGTTTCTCATATATATGAAAAGTAATTATCGGAGAAGACATATAATTTACTGGCATAGTGGGAGTATTTGCAACTTACCCAAACTATGATTAACGGGGGAAAGAGTAGTAGGAGATAGTTCTGCTGGAGATCCTGAAACAAAAGGATTCAATCTTATAATAGATGTGCAAGTACTTCCAGAACTTCTGACCAAATAATAAATAAATAAATAAATAAATTAATTAATTAAATGAGGATATATCTAGTTGTAATTAATGATCACAAATAATACAGATAAGTTACATTCTAAGACTTCAAAATATGCAAGCACTATATGGGAATTTAATTTTGAAGGCTTCAGTATATAAAGGTACAGAAGAAGCTACTCAGTTCCCTTCTCAAAGGCATCCAGTGTTGCCAGTTCTTTGGGTACTCTTCCAGAAATATTCTATGAACCACACAAGCAAATATATTGTTCTCTGCCCCCCACCTTGCTTTTTATATACAAATGGTAACAGTTCTGAACTTTGCTTTTATTTTACTTACTGTATCAGGGATGCTGATGTGTCCTTATTTCTCTTTCCCTCTCTCTATATTAGCCACATACGCTTATATGATGGTGTAGTACTGATAGATACTCAGACTATTTTCAATCTTCTGCTTTATGAACCAAGATTGCAATAACTAATCTTGTACATTTTGCATATTTTCAATCATATCTTTTTTTTTTTTTTAAGATTTTACTTATTTATTTGACAGAGTAAGAGAAAGAGCACACAATAGGGGGAGCAGCAGAGGGAGAAGGAGAAGCAGGCTCTCCGCTGAGCAAAGAGCCCAATGTGGGGCTCGATCCCAGGACCTCAGGATCATGACCGAGCTGAAAGCAGATGCTTAACTGACTGAGCCACCCAGGCGCCCCCATATCATTTTCTTAACAGAGAAACCGCCAGGTCCAAGGGCTGTACTACCATGATTTTGGTAGATTTTGCCCAAACTGTCATCTATAGGGGTTGTACCAGTTTACAGTTCCAGTAGCAACTGGTGTTACAAGGATGAATGGTGTTAGCACTGATCAGTGAAAACATGCTTTCACAAGTATGGTTTTAATCTGTATTTCACTTGTAAACAACAGGGAACAGGCAGCTTTATACTTCTTTATATTGCAGTTCCTTTGTGTGTAGTCTCTTCTTTTGCTCACATTTCTACAGTGGTGTGGGTCACTCTTCTCACTGATTTCTAGAAGGCTCTTTATGTACTGGGGCTATTGGTCCTTTTATGTTATGGGTTGTAAATATTTGGTCATCTGTCTTTGACTCTTCATAATTTTCATTAAGTAGAATTAAAAAACATTTTGTGTGTTTTATCAATCATTTTGGGGTGTCACACTTTGATAAAACAGTCATGACAGCTGGATATTCTTGACTTACTCTTAACTTTAAGGAGATATTTCTAGTATTTTACCATTAAGTATGAGGCGGATCTGAGGATGTGAGATAAAATTCCTTATTTAGCATTTCTGCATCAATAATCTTTTTTTTTTTTTAAAGATTTAATTTATTTATTTGACAGAGATACAGCCAGCAAGAAGGGGAACACAAGCAGGGGGAGTGGGAGAGGAAGAAGCAGGCTCATGGCAGAAGAGC
>NW_024424230.1:25538820-25578343 GCF_017311325.1 Ursus maritimus | reverse complement strand
AATAAATAAATAAATAAATTAATTAATTAAATGAGGATATATCTAGTTGTAATTAATGATCACAAATAATACAGATAAGTTACATTCTAAGACTTCAAAATATGCAAGCACTATATGGGAATTTAATTTTGAAGGCTTCAGTATATAAAGGTACAGAAGAAGCTACTCAGTTCCCTTCTCAAAGGCATCCAGTGTTGCCAGTTCTTTGGGTACTCTTCCAGAAATATTCTATGAACCACACAAGCAAATATATTGTTCTCTGCCCCCCACCTTGCTTTTTATATACAAATGGTAACAGTTCTGAACTTTGCTTTTATTTTACTTACTGTATCAGGGATGCTGATGTGTCCTTATTTCTCTTTCCCTCTCTCTATATTAGCCACATACGCTTATATGATGGTGTAGTACTGATAGATACTCAGACTATTTTCAATCTTCTGCTTTATGAACCAAGATTGCAATAACTAATCTTGTACATTTTGCATATTTTCAATCATATCTTTTTTTTTTTTTTAAGATTTTACTTATTTATTTGACAGAGTAAGAGAAAGAGCACACAATAGGGGGAGCAGCAGAGGGAGAAGGAGAAGCAGGCTCTCCGCTGAGCAAAGAGCCCAATGTGGGGCTCGATCCCAGGACCTCAGGATCATGACCGAGCTGAAAGCAGATGCTTAACTGACTGAGCCACCCAGGCGCCCCCATATCATTTTCTTAACAGAGAAACCGCCAGGTCCAAGGGCTGTACTACCATGATTTTGGTAGATTTTGCCCAAACTGTCATCTATAGGGGTTGTACCAGTTTACAGTTCCAGTAGCAACTGGTGTTACAAGGATGAATGGTGTTAGCACTGATCAGTGAAAACATGCTTTCACAAGTATGGTTTTAATCTGTATTTCACTTGTAAACAACAGGGAACAGGCAGCTTTATACTTCTTTATATTGCAGTTCCTTTGTGTGTAGTCTCTTCTTTTGCTCACATTTCTACAGTGGTGTGGGTCACTCTTCTCACTGATTTCTAGAAGGCTCTTTATGTACTGGGGCTATTGGTCCTTTTATGTTATGGGTTGTAAATATTTGGTCATCTGTCTTTGACTCTTCATAATTTTCATTAAGTAGAATTAAAAAACATTTTGTGTGTTTTATCAATCATTTTGGGGTGTCACACTTTGATAAAACAGTCATGACAGCTGGATATTCTTGACTTACTCTTAACTTTAAGGAGATATTTCTAGTATTTTACCATTAAGTATGAGGCGGATCTGAGGATGTGAGATAAAATTCCTTATTTAGCATTTCTGCATCAATAATCTTTTTTTTTTTTTAAAGATTTAATTTATTTATTTGACAGAGATACAGCCAGCAAGAAGGGGAACACAAGCAGGGGGAGTGGGAGAGGAAGAAGCAGGCTCATGGCAGAAGAGCCTGATGTGGGGCTCGATCCCATAACGCCGGGATCACGCCCTGAGCCGAAGGCAGACGCTTAACCGCTGTGCCACCCAGGCGCCCCTCTGCATCAATAATCTTAAACAGGGGCGTCTGGGTGGCTCAGTGGGCTAAGCATCTGCCTTCAGCTCAGGGCATGATCCCAGGGTCCTGGGAAAGAGTCCTGCATTGGGCTCCCTGCTCAGGAGGGAGTCTGCTTCGCCCCCTGCCCCTCCCCCGCTCATGCTCTCTCTCAAATAAATAAAACATTGAAAAAAAGAAAAAGATCTCAAACAATACTGGTCTATAGATTTACACTGCAAGTGCAATGTTACACTGCCTCAAGAAGACAATCTAGGAGCTTTATGTCTTTTTTATGTTCTATAACAGTTTAAACAGCACTGTAATAAAACATTTCTTAATAGTTTGGTGGAATTCCTGTGCAAAATTGTTTGCAGTTAATAATTTTCTAGGTTTACCCTAGGACATTTCTTCTCTATTTCTTCTATGAAAGTTAAGATAGCTCTATTTTCTGTAGTCAGTTTTGGTAAATTGTATTTTCTTAAAAAATTAGCCATTTCTTCCAGTTTTAGGTAAAGAGGTTAAAACTAACCAAGAAAATAATGGGAGGGGGCATAAATACATAAAATAAGAACAACCACAAACACAGAAAGAAAAAAATGGAATTATTCAGAGACTACATCAACTCAATTCCATGTAATTAAATTTTAAAGACACATTTGTTGCAAATGTCGTTAATTAATTTTGTAATTACAGAATACATTTTGTTTTCTGATCATCTTTCCTATTTCGGAAAGTTATGTACAAAAGCATGACCTACAGCTGCCACACTTCAAATATCACAGCAACGGTGCAGCTGTAGACTAAGGCAGGTCGGACCCCTGCCCGCCCCCCCGCCCCCGCGACAACCACGACACACAATACCAGGTGACACAGGTAGAACGGCAACCCCCAGATAAAGAGATGAATCAAAACTAGAGATCAGGTGATAATCAGAATAATCTTCCATAAGAAAATTAAGTTCTTAAGTTCTTTTTTTGTTCCTCAGCTTGAAAAATCTGTTGGCAATCACAACAGGTTCCACCAAGAAAGGTCAAAATATATTTAGAACAATGAACTAAAACTCACCATTTCCTGAAGCTGATGTAAAATAAACAAAGCTACTGTGAGAAATGGAGGAAACTGCCCAATTATTCATCTCTCTTAACTATTGATTCCTCTATGAAATACTTATCACTTAACAGAAGTCACCAGTTAGAATTACAGATTTAGAAGAATGGTTCATTATAATCACACATAAAATTTTAAAAAGTTAAATTAAGCTAACAATTTATTAGAAAGAGGCAAATTGATAATTAACCTATGAGTTACTTATATATTCATGCTGCTGCTACTGAGGTCTGCAACCTCTGGTTATGCGAAATAATAAATACCTCAGTATTCAGGCAGTGGTTACTAGTAGTACTGGCAGCTAAACATCTAGAGGAATCCTTGTGTATCTTTGTATACAAGTTTGCATATAGCTGTAGGATACATTTTTCAACGAGGAAACTTTAGACTAAAAGGAATGTGTATTAAATTTTTGTAACTGCCGAAGTACCTCCCAAAATGTTTATTTAGTGCACTGAACAATTTATGAGCTAGTGTTTCTTCACACCATGTCACTACCTTTTGACATTTGCCGACTTGACTGACAAGGTGAAAAAGACTACTCTATTTTTTTAATTTTTATTTTTGTTGTAAATAGTACATTCATATACTTTTTGTCCTTTTTTTCTATTACTTATTATTTTTTTCTTCTTGATTTGTAAGTGGTTTTAAATATTGAAATCAATTAGACCAGTCACTCATTTGCAAATATTTCCCCAAGTTTTTGGTTTCTTTCGATATAGCTTTCAAGGTGACGTTAATTTTTTTAAATTAGACATGACTTTTTATTTTTTTGAAGATTTTATGTATGTATGTATGTATGTATGTATTTATAAGAGCAAGTGCGAGAGAGCCCACGAGTGGGGGAAGGAGGAGAGGGAGAGGCAGACTCCCCGATGAGCAGGGAGCCCAATGCAGGGCTCGATCCCAGGACTCCGGGATCATGACCTGAGCTGAAGGCAGACACTTAACTGACTGAACCACCCAGGCGCCCAAATCAGACATCATTTTTTAGAGCAGTTTTAGGTTCGCAGCAAAAGTGAGCAGAAAGTACCAAGAACTCCCATACAGCCATGTACACCTACATGTATGATCTCCCTGCAATGGTACCCAGCATCGCAATGGTTCATTTGTTGCTATCGAGGAACTGACATTGACACGTCATTATCACCCAAAGCCCATGTTTACATGAGGGCTCATTCTTGATGTTGTACATTCTATGGGTTTTGACAAACATGTAATAATATATATTCACCATGTAGTATCATACAAAACAGTTTTACTACCTAAAAATCCCCTGTCCTCCATTTCTCTCTTCCTCCCCTCTGACTCCTGGATATCACAGATCTTTTTATCGCATCTATAGTTTTTCCTTTTCCAGAATCTCATATAGTTGGAGTCAAGAAAGTGTGTAGCCTTTCCAGATTGGCTTCTTTCACTCGAAATATGTATTTAAGGTTCCTCCATGTCTTTTCATGACTTGGTAGCTCTTTTTAGTGTTGAATAATACTGCATTCTCTGGAAGTACCACTGTTTACTTATCCACTCACCTATTGAGTGCTTCCAACTTTTGGCAATTATGAACAAAGCTGCTCTACACATCCATCTGCATGCTTCTGTGTGTCCATACATTTTCAGCTCCTCTGGCTAAACACTATGGAGCGTGACTGCTGGATCATACGGTAAGAGTATGTTTAGTTTTGTAAGAAGCTGCCCATGTGTCTTCCAGAGGAGCTGTACCATTTCCCATCCCCACCAGCAATGAATGAGAGTTCCTGTTGGCCCACATCCTCACTAGCATTTGGCATTGCCAGTGTTTGGACTTTGGCCATTCTAATAGGTGTGTGGTCGTAACATTTTAAATTTTATGCATTCAAATTTGTTGATATTTTCTCTGATGATTTTACACTTGACATGTTTCTTACTTAGGTTATTTTAGAAATTCCTCATTGTCATGTACTAAAAATTATAGGGTTTCATTTTTTACAGTTAAGTGTTTGCTCTCAAAGGAATTCATTTAGTATGAGAGAAATTACATGTTTAGTATTTAATTTTATAATTTTTTGAATGAATATTAAAATTAGTTTGAATTTTTTTGAGCAAAACTAATGGCTAAAAATATATTAATAACTTTGAGTAAATTAGCCAACCATAAATAGCACACAAGTGAAACAATAAAACGAGAATTATTCTTTCAAAAGGCATATACAAAGGGACTTACAGGTCTTAAATGCATTCCTTTGCTTTCATATTACAGAGAAAATCCTGAAGAACTAAAATTATCTATTTTGTTTTTAGACCAAAAAGGCTTTTTAAAAGCAAGATTTAACAAACCTAATTTACTGAGTACAGACCAATTGCCTTCACAGACCTTCCAGAAAACCGGGAATCATGCTGGGCTACTCCTTCAACCTTGGCCCTACCTACCTAATCACCAAGCAAGACCTACACCTCAGCAATGTACCTCAAAAGCATGCATTTCTCCCCACATCTAGAAACCAGCCAGAGGAAGACTACTGCGGTAGCCAAGAATAGGGTGTCCAGAATGTCACATCCTAGGTGCAAATTTCTGGCACTTTTTAGCTCTTTTTCTATGATGTCCACTGCAGTGTTGTGTTTTTAGTTTTTGTAAAACACTGAACCTTTTAAAATTAAGAGTATAATTATTGTTAGATGATGGAAATTACATGGATTGCTTGTATTTTCTTGTTTTACCTAAATTTAATTTTTTATAATGAACATTCACTTGGTATAGAATTCAAAATGGTATAGCATTATAATTTCATCTGTAAAATACTTTTATTTGACACAGAATGGTAGAAACATTAGCTAAAGCAAAAAAAGAAAAAGAAAAAAGAAAGACATGTCATATGTAGTATGTCAATTCCAGCTCAAAAAATACACATTTTCCTCATGTTTATTACGTGCTATGCATTTTTAAATTTCCAATGAGCATGAATTCCGTTTTTAAGAATAAAGGTGCTCTTCTTTTGTTTTTATTAGCAACTTCTACAGGGTTCCCCTTCTAATTATAACACAGAAGACTGAGAAAAACAACTGTAAGGAAATACTGGAAACACTAAAACAATTTTATTTTTCTTTACAGTTACCAAAAAGCTGTAGATCTCTTTAAGTCTAAGTGAACTAGTTTGCAGAGGGGGTGAAGTCTTCCTATGGAAGCAAGAGTGGGGACCATCATCACGAGAGTGCCGCCAAGTCAAGACACAGACACACACAGGAGTGGGCTTGTCCAAGGAAAACCCAACCAACATTTTAATGGCCAGGCGCAGGCAAAATGGAATCGAGAAGCCCAAGCATGGACGCAGTCCTCCTGTCTGTCAGCCAATTCTAACCCACACGTCTTTAGTGGAGTACAGGGTAGCACAGAAGTTTTGGGAAAGGCTGGAAAGCAGTGAGAGAGCCTGCAGTCTTGCCACACTCGCATCTGAAAGCCTGCTGAGGTAGGAGGCTAGCCCTACCTTCAAGCCTGTGGTGATCTGACATTAATTAAAACATCGAATCATCACCCATCCAACTCAAGTCCTGATCATGTGGAAGAGATCAGCCCCTCAACTTAGCAACCGGAAAGAGAAAAGGAGAAGGCTTTCCAGGGGAGAATATTATCTATATTACTCTCTAGTATTATTTTAGACACAATACCTAGCGTGTAATTAAAAAACAAACGTGAGACATGCAAAGTAGTAGGAAAAACTGACCCTTAATGAAAAGATAAAAGTCAACAGAAGCAGACTACATATGAAGCAGGTACTGGAATTACCAGAAAAGGACTTTAAAATGGAAACTGTAAAACTAAAAAATAGATAATGTGAAATAAATTCACTGAATTGGCCTAACGGCAGAAGTTAGACCCACTTATCCACAAAGGAGCCAAGGTAAATCAATGGAGAAAGAAACGTCTCTTCAACAAATAGTGCCAAAGCAACTGGACACATGTCTAGAGGAAGGGAAGAAAGGGCAGAAATGGTAAATATGCAGGCCAATACAAAAAGTTACTTCTTAATTCCTTAAAAATTAAAAAAAAAAAAACCCGAAGTCTAAAGCAAAAATAAGATACTTTGGGATTTATACACATATGTAAGTAAGACAAATGACAAGGGCAGCACAAACAGAGGCAGGTGGATGGAATTAGTGTTACAAAATTCTTACACTGCGCATGATGAGGTTGTAAAATACTACAACTTAACAACCTAAGCAGAAGGTGATAAAATTGGGATATACGTTATAATCACGAGAACATTACTAAGTGGTACTGTTAAAAAGTCAAGAGTGTAAATAGAATGGATTCAAACATAAATACATTTGATTAATCTGAGAGAATTCAGGAAAAGTAACAACAGAGGAACAAAAACCAGATGGGACAAATAAAAAACAGTAAAATGGTAACCCAAACCCAATGATATCAATAATGACACTACATAAAAATAGACCAAATCTTCTAATTAAAAGACAGACATCGATAAAGACATGCAACGCTGTCCATGAGGAACACATCTGACATACAAAGACATGGACAGGCTGAAAGTAAAAGGACGAAAGCTATACCATACAACCACTGAAAAAATAAGACATGGTGATGTGAACAGGAGACACATTTTATAACAGGTCAATTCATCATAAATGTGCTCCAGTTAAAGACGGAGATTCAAAATACACGAAGCAAAAACTGACAGGACCAAAATCAGAGCTGGAGACATTAATGCTGCTCTCCATTACTGAGAGTACAAGTAGAAAAAAATGAGAGGATTAGGAAGATCTAACCACCACCATCAAACATGCCCTAAATGACATATAGAACTCTGTAAGTGCAGAACAGACATTCTTTTCAATTACACATGGAATTCTTCTCAACGCAAATATGTTGTGGCATAAAATAATTTTTAGTAAATTTCCAAAGACTGACATCATGCATGGTATATTTTGGACCATAACAGAATTTAGTTAGAGATCAATGAAATATCTAGAAAATCCCCACAATTCTAAAAAACCAGAGTTTAAAGAGAGTTCAATTTTGTTCTAAATTGGGGTTGTGCATCAGTTAGAACTTTCTTGCCACGGCACCAAGAAAGGAATGGACAGCAGGTAGAAGACTGGTAGTTAAACCGACTTTTAGCATCTTATGAATCAGATGTGCGCATTATCATTACAAGAAATAATTTACATGTATCGTTTTGAAAAAGTAACATTTCCCCACAGAAACAGAATTAGGAATATTAGGTTAGGTTTAAAGCAAGCCACTAAACACTGAATCCATTTTAGCTGAGTCCACTTATTCTCCCCTTCTCAAATTTGACCCTTTATCATAACCACTTATTATCTCCACCTTATTGCTCCTACCCTGTGTTAGCAATATGATCAACTAGGGATTTGTGTACTGTGCCTTCTGTGTCCGGCTTCTTTCACTTAATATAATGCTTTCGAGGTTCATCTATGTGGTACCATGTATCAGTACATCATTTTTTTTTATATGGCTGAATAATATTCTGACATACACATATACCTCCTTTAATTTGTCCACTCATCATCTGATGGACAAATGTGCTACTTCCACTTTGGACTAGTACACATAATACTTCAGTGAACATTTGTGTGCAAGTTTAGTATGGACGTGTTTGCAATTTTCTTGGGTATATATCTAGGAGTGAAACTGCTGGGTCATACTGTTATTCTATATTTAACTTTTTAAGGAACAACAAACTTTTCAACTCGACCATTCTGCATTCCCAACAGCAACATATGAAGACTCCGATTGTCCACATCCTCACCCATGCTTGCCACTGTCCTTTTCTGATCATAGCCATGTAGTGGGTGTGAAGTGCCCAAGTGCCCAAGGGCGGTGGGCACTGTGGTTTTGATTTGCATTTCCCTGATGGCTAATGATGTTGAGCATCTTTTCTTGGCATTCACTTTAAAAGTCACAGTGGCAGTGGTCCATCAAAAAGGAACATGGTTGGTTCAGGAATACCGATCTTTGGCATATACAGGTGTATTAGGAAGATAAATTTGGAAAGCCAAATATCATTTGCAATAAGACATCCACATTAAGATGTACGTGTTATTTCCAGTGATCATTAGATTATCTACATTTCTTGGTCATCTACTACTCTGAACAGTTACAAGGATGATTAGCTATAGCAGAAGCTTCTTTATCTGGGAGTCTAATAACGGAAAGATTTAAACAACAGAATTATTGCAAAAGCTGGTTCCCAGTCCCCCCTCCCCCCGCCAATGTTAATCCATTTAAAAATAACTTAGATTATCGTAACTACAGAATGCTTTAGTATAAACTGTGTAGAAAAGCTGATGGTGTAATGTGACAGGCTGTGATATTGAAGAATCCAATCCTTAAGACTACAGACAGGATTACAGAACAGAACAAACCAGACAATTACAGTGACACCACAGCTACCTCACTGGTAACCTAATTAGTGCTGGTGGATTATACATTTTATTACATAATAACTGTTTTAAAGCTCTGGCACATGTAATGTTTATTACATGCTAAAACTTTTTCACCACTGTGTCTGGAGTGGATAGCTAAAAATTAGAAATTAATTGAATTAGGTCAGGTACAAGGTATTTTGTGTAAACAATCTACTATCATTCAGAACTAACTATTAAGTTAAAGGAGCACTGAAAATCTGATTCTCATCCCCCACCTCCAAATTTCTCAGAAAATCTGTTACTGGGCTCATTACGGTTTTTCATCACAAAGACATTTACTCATTGGGTAACTAAAACTTTGAACAGAAGCACAGAATACTTAAAGAGTAAACTACTGGATGCTCTCAGATTTTCATTTAATCTAATGAGAGAAAATTATAACAATTATTCTGCAAAACAGCGTTAACTTTTTCATTGACAACAGGGCCCTCCTTTGGATGGTTCAAATATAATTACCTCAATATAGAAGGTTCTTTTTGTGATGTATGTCTCAACTTCTCCACATGGAAGAGTCACAAATGATTCTCATGGGTTTTACACAGGGCAAAAATGTGTATCTCATTACTGAGGAATTTTCAAAAATAAGTTTTACCTGTATCCATACTTTGGTTCATCTGTTGATCACTTGTTTCTCCATCCTCACTGATATATCCAGGAGGCGGCGTTTCTACAAAAGTTTAGAACAAATCAAGCACAGGTGCCACTGAATCTCACCACCTTTCTCCTAGCTACTAAAGAAAACCAAAGAATCACTCTGAATAATAAATAGGAATATTATATAACATTATTATTAAACACAATATTTGGTACTGAGGGCTTATGGTTCAGGTTCTGATCCAAATCTTACAGGTGAATCCTTAAAGCCTACTTGTAATATAATCAAGCTCTCTAGGCATATTTTCTTAGCTATTATTTACATATCTGGCTCATTCCCATATGTATATTTTCTGGGGCAAGAGCCAAAAATAGAACTTCCAAGATGCCTCAGTTCTGAATCAGTATGCTTCAAAGACATCAGTACCTACATT
The DNA here is from genome assembly GCF_017311325.1 of Ursus maritimus. NCBI lineage: Eukaryota > Metazoa > Chordata > Mammalia > Carnivora > Ursidae > Ursus > Ursus maritimus. The sequence continues at coordinate 25,568,260 of NW_024424230.1, read as the reverse complement.
TTTTTTTCTTTTCTTTTCTTTTTTTAACTAATGGCCATCACAGATGGGTACATCTAGGAGATGATTAAAGGACAACACAACACACAGGAGATTTTTGATTACAAAGTAATACGTGCTTGCATTAAGTTCTACGGGGCAAAATATGGTGATATGTTTCAGGACAGGTCTAGCTTGAATTCCACCTAAAAAGTACATTTCTCTAGGGATTTCTAACCAGTAAATCCTGAGTGTTTGAAGCAGAAATTTAAATTCAAACACAGACTACTGCACAAACCTGAAGCAAAATACTCTTTGAAAACAAGATTCTAATGTGCCATTTCCAACATGCTTAATGAACAAAATGTTTATATTCAAGAGGCATCTGAATAGCTGAATAAGTTTCATGTAAAATAAATACATGTATATAATTTTACCAGTTATAATTTCTAGGAAGAAAAATAAGTTTAAGTGATTATCAACATTTTCATGGCTGGGCAGTTTGAAGCAATTCAAGATAATGTAATTATCAAAAGGGAGAGGGAGAAATGCGGGTGAAAGGGCTCATTCACTGAACCCCTCACACGCTCCCTTCAATAAGCTAAGGGCAAATCTGCACTTAAGTAGCAAATGCTTCATTGAGTGTCGGTACCCCAAAATTGTTACTGATGAAATTCTAAGAATAAAATAAAATACCTTCATATACTCAAACAATAAAGAACACAAAAAACAAGATTAATATGTATCAATATGTACTATTGTAAAGGTGAAAGCTAACAAAATTAAACAGGGCTACGTTTTGTCAGGTTAACCACCCATGTCTCAAAGGTCTAAACAGGAAGAAATACTAAACTTTTAAATACTTTATCCTGTTTTACTTTTCTCCATTATTGTCTATAAAATAATAAATAATAAAGCTATTAAGCATTTTGGAGAAAACACTAAAATTTCTTTTGAAGTGGAACAAAAAGGGAACCGTTAGCTTTCACTGTCTGTTGGCCCTGGGTAAAGCCCCATTGTCCAGAAAAGCAAATAGGTGTGACCGACTTTTGATTTTCTACTTTGTAAAATAAACCAAATCTAAACAAATAAAGAAAGGAAAATAAACCCAAACATCTCCACAAGTAAAAGCCACTAGTCACTTTAACATCCTTTCAAATAATTATTGGGGAGGTGTCTTACAAGACTGTATGCTTACACCTCGGTTTCCAGGTATTGTTGAATAATATGAATTCCCACATCAAAGACTTAAAATGCACCCCCCCCACCCCCACATAACCACCTCCAACTAAGTCTTCTCCTGAACAAGGGCCTGTTTCAGTCCTGCCTCCCCCCCCACTCCTGCTAGTCCTCATACTCTACCCATTCTAATCCCTCTCTCCTAACTTCTCAAGAAGTTTGTTCCCTATCAACCTAAAAAGAAGTCTTAAACCCCCTTTTGGAATAAAATAATAGTTAAAAAAAATGCACATTAAAACAATCAAGAAACGTTTTCTACCTTTAAAATTAGCTACTTTAAAAAAATCCTTCTTTTGCTTATGTTTTTAAAATTGTCTTCAATGAACAAGCATTATTTCCATGAGACATATTAAAGAAATCTTTTTTAAATGTACTTGAACTAAGTTCCTTACATATTTTCTGTTGTATTAAAAAAAAAAAAAGTCAGAGTGGAGTGCAGAAATACTACAAAAGGAGAAAAAAACTGAGACACTAAAATATCCAATGTATAGCTCAATCCTCACACTAGTACTGTATCTTTAGTTTCTGCTAGGAAAAAAACCCAAAAAACAAAAAAGGGAAACACAAAGAAAGAAAGTAAGAAAATATTAGTTGTTTTTCTAAAAAAAAATAGTGCAAACTAAAACTGCATCATGGAATATTACTAGACCACATAATAGAGTAATTAGAGCCATAGTAATGGTATAGTACAGTAATTTGAGAACCATGTGGTTAAATTCATTTATTTTTCAACAAAGGTTACTGAGGCCCAGATGAAAAACCTAAATTAGAGGATTTATGATTATCAGTACAGCAGTGTTGCTATATCTTAGAAATCAAATATTGTATCTCCTACAGAGATTATTTGGTCGATTTTCAGTGCCACTTGTTTCAGGAATACTCTTTTCCTGTACCACTGATTTTGCTTACATTCTGCATCTCTCTTAGCTTCAATAACTAAGACAAACTTACTAAGATCTTTTCTTTTCTGCTTCTCACAGTACTTTGATTAAAGGCACTGCAAAAGAAAATGAAATATAAAGTAAAACTTTTCTCCAGACAAAAGCGTTTAAAGTACACGGCTTATACATTCCATAAAAGCATCAACCCACAAAGTAGATTTTCCTATTCAAAATCCAGAAGCCCTTTTTTTAAAAAAAAGTCAAACCACAATCTACGAATACTTGAATGTTTAGGAAAAGAATCTGTACCTATCCCAATTTTTAGGAGATTCAAAGGGCAAAAAATACCTGGGATGTAATTACTCTGTGGCTCGATTCCTGCTGGGAAATTAGTGTTTTCTGGAATGGAGTGGGTATAATCATCCAGAGGAGGCAGTTCTGTCAGGATCTCAGTATGCCGTGGCACCAGTACCGGAGGCAGAACTGAAAGAGTCAGGGGGACCCAGGTTAGCAGCACAGAAGCGTGGGATGGGCACTGGGGGAGGGGGACAGACCAGGCCTTTGCTGAAAAACTTCACACACATACAAAAAGAAGAAAGCAGCCTGCTTCATTTTTTAAAATTTAGGGTTCACCCATTTGGCATGATACTAGCTACTGAGAAATTGACCAATCTGATTGGTTTTAACTTGCCAAGTAGTCTAGAATCTAAATTTCCAAGTTTCAATTTATCCTGTACTTTGAGGAACAAGGTCATTCTGGTAATATTATATCACCGTAAGAGTTCATAAATCCCCATTGGAAAAGGTGCAGAAAGATCTGCGAAGTCAGATTTAGGCCATTTCTAAAAATATAGCTGTATTCTAAGAGTTTCAAGTACACAGCTAAGTAAACTAAAAGTCTTGCCATGAACTTCACGAATCTGCTTAGACGCAAACAATGCCATTAAAGTACTTCAGAAAGATGCTCAAAGAACAAAACGACTGAACACAGCTCAGGCAGCACACAGGTAAAGAGGTCTATCGGTTTAGTTCACACAGACTGTGAATCTGGGGATTAATAGTTTCTAGATATGTAACTCTGAGGTCAAATAGTATGCTCTCCCAAGAAACTGACATATCTGACCCTCAAAGGTTTATTTTTCCATATTTAAAACATTAAAAAAGTACTTTTAATTACTAATACACTGTATTTTTAGGTAATTTATTAGAATTTTACAACAAAGTTTCCCAGGGGCAATTACCTCTGAGCACCTAATATACTTAAGTTCAAGCATTTAATTTAAAACAAGGAAAAAAAGCCCCCATTTTTCTACCTGGTGTTTCAACTCTCTGGTAGTGGTAAGGGTTTACACATACTTCATCCTTTTTAAGGTTAAAAGCATATTCGCAGTTTTCGATTGCTTTGAGCTCATGGTGACTGTGAAGGTCAGGCCAGCGCCACAATCGGCAATATATCACGTGTGGCAGTCCTTTCCGATGAGACACTTGTAGACGGCCATCCAGAGACCTGTTGAGAAGCAAGGGGAAAGAAAGGTGGGAGCTTTAAAAACAAAATAGGCGCAGTCGATTGGGTTCAATTAATACAATTAAGAGCATAAAGAAAGGAATGACAGACATTTAGTTAGTTTAGTGAGTACAAGGAAGAAAACTATACTATTTAATGGGTCTGCTGTAAAAGTAAGCAGCAGCACTAGCAGATGTTTCTCGTAAATATGCGACATAAATGCCTCGGATGTCAATGAGTGGCTAACCACTTGGGAAGAAACTGATTTTTAAAAAAGGATCATAGCGTATACTTGAAAAACTTCTTGCCAACTTCTATCTTGAGTAAATCAAACTCTTATTTAGGGATGCTTTGGAGGGCATTGATACTGTAGGTGACTGAGCTATCAAAAAAAGGAACTCGTGTGAAGAATGGTAAGTACCAACAATGATGTAAAGTAACTTACTCAAACTAATGTAGCTCACTAGACCCAGCTGTGACCGTTCTGAGTACCAAGGTGCAGTTCTACAGCTCACACAGTAATGCGGATGGTGATGAAATACAATGAAATGAAATGGACAAGTACCAATATGCTCCAAAAGAGAATAAGGTGATTTAAAAAAAAAAAAAAGAACATGAAATGAGTTAGCCTAGCGTTAACTGTGATATAAGAGGTTTGGTATATAACTTTGTATTTATTAGTATAAAGAAGATGAGATTTAGATGATAGCAAGAAATTTAGCAAAAACTGGTTATAGGTCTACTTGAAAATTAGGCCAACAACAGATTATAATCTAATTTCAAACTCAAACGAGAATATAGTTATCAAAGTTCCTATTCTTTAGGGGATGCGGTAATTTAAAGAAGATTCAAAACTAAAATTTCATTGATTAAAACATCAGCTGACACATTTAATATATCGTTAATACGGGCAAGCAGGTATTTTAAATGCCATGCCTTATTTACATTAAGGAAACATCCTAGGCAAAATGATACTGAGCAACCCGTAACAGGTCTAAAACAGCCCCCCGCCCCAAGATTGCTAGGATTCCATAGAGGGCAGAATATTCACCTGGTTTGTTCAGAGAAGCTGTAAAGGCCTGTTGTATCCCACTGATCTATCGTATTTGGTGTACTCAGTCCCCAAATTTCAGAGCAAGTGCTGTGCATAAATTGAAAAACAAAAAATTGATGTGAACATGGAAGCATGGTTATTCAAAATACCATGATGTAAAACATGGAAAATGTACAGAATACTTCCTTCACCCAGAAAATATATATATCGCTTCACTTTTTCACAGGCTTTAGTGCTGGTTTCTATATTTTCCATATGAAGGAAGCCAATAAAATGGAACATGTGACTCCAGATAAGTTATGATTATGTTTTAAAAATGTGAACACCAATGCTCTCTAGCTTCATGAAATCATACCTATAATGCCCTTTCCAATTTCCTCTACTCAGGACAAAAGACTAAAACTTATGCCATTAGCCTTACTCAGAGTGCTTCATTTTATAATCTAGTGGTTTTTTTTAAAAAAAAAAACTTACCAAAAAATGGATGTCAACTGGTCTTTTCAATACAGGAAAAATTTCACTTAAGTTAGATACATATCTGCAGTTAAGATTTTCAAATTATTTATTTGAGAAATTTACATATTCAGTTTTACTAATACTACACAGGAGAAGGAAGTGCATTCTGAAGTCATTCAAACATAGCATACCACCTTAAAAGCTTTAAGAAATTGCTGTGAGGACTAAAGATGTGTGAAAGCACCAAATTCTTAAAAGACGATATGAATATGAAAAATCGGCTAGATCTAGTTTTCAAAAATCAATACACCTGAAGGACACAGACCAGGAAGACCTCAAGCTTTTTCTTCCGCATCTCATTCCAGAACATGAGAAGCCCAGAGAAAATTCTATTTCCCTGCCATGACTTTATTTCAGTCACTTCTCATTGTAGGAGAAGGGAAGAAGGGCTTCAAAGGCAGTCTGGAATGGAACTTTTGCCTGTCGACGGGTCTCAGGCCATAAGCTGTGCTTTTTAACAATTAGAGTCAAAAGGTAATTTCTGAAACAAACTCTAACTCCATTTCTCACATATTACAAAATCATCAAAATTTCAAAGAGGAAGAAGAACCATTTCAAAACAATTTTTGGAAATAAAATCAAACAACGGATTAAACTCCAGATGTACACACATTGCTAATGAGCTAACTGAGTCAACATTTCAAAGGACACTGGTGACAAGTGTTGTCTTCTTGTGGCCTGGCAACACACCTCACAGGTGCTGCTGGGCCTCTCCAAGAGCCACCGCAGAGCCACCACAGAGCCACCGGGCTACAGACACTTTTCATCCCATGCTCTGGGGGCTACAGCAACCACACTGGACCGTTTTTACAAATGCATTTTCAGACACCACCCAGCACCCTTTTAAGGTATTTTACAGATTCTCTTGCTTTTTAGTCTGTAGAAATCTTTCATTTCCCAAACCAAAGTCAGAAAAAGTCAAGAAACTGGAGGATAATGTAAATCTTTTCTTTTTTCCCCCAAAGATGTACTGACTAAAAAACCCATGACATACATGGTTCTTTTATTTAAGATATTTACCAAATATCTTCTGAAAACATAGAGCACCAAGTTGTTTAAATCACAATAAAATCAACTACATTCTAGAGTGTTATGAATCTGAATTTAAACCTCAGAAGGGAAAGTATACAGCTTTCTCTTCATCCTTTGAAAATAATTCGAGGAAAATGACTAACAAAAGATTAGATCAAGAAGCTATTCTGCTCTTATGAGAGTTTAATGAAGATTTCACTCAAATAATTCTGACACGGACCCAGAACCAGAATCTAAAAGAGAGCACAAAGAGCTTAAATTGGGCTTGAATCAAGACTTGAAATAAATCTGAAAATAATAAACAGTTATTGTTCAGAACATGCAATCAATCTAAAGGCAAGCCAACCTAGTCCCCACCCCCCCCCAACTCAGTCACTTTCCAATTTCCATCACAGGGTATGGATAAGCCTCAGTCCTACTGTTGACTGTAATATCGCTCTCCAAAACAATCAATTTGCTTTTAGCTAGTAAAATTTTTGCTTGTTTATATAAGAAATTTTTTAAAAAGAATCAGTTTGTAACAAAATACACAAAGCACCTAGAAAAAAATGTAAGTATAAATGTGTCAAAACTCCACAAAGAAACATTTTAATTATTACTAAAGAACACAAAGACAAAGTAAGCAAAGAGAAAAGTACCTATCTTCCTATTCAGGAAGACATCCTAGTGACATCAATTCTGCCAGTTATGCATTTGATGCAATCTCAATAAAAATCTCTGACAAAATTACTCCAAATGTAACACAGCAAAATAAGAATGACCAGGAAAACTAACAAAGAAGAGCAGAGAATGGCCCTACCAAATTCTGAAACACGTTACAGATTCTCAATAGAAAACAGTATGCAATTAGCAAGAGTACACACACAAAACAGAGGTCCTGCCTGCAGAACAGCCTCAATTGGGCATTTCAACATTTTATCTGAATTCCTTCAGACAAAAATGACAGCCATGGAACAAGATATAATAAAATCAACTATTGGAAAACAGTGGAGAGAGAGCAAAACGACAAAAATCAAAAGGAAGTCAACCTTTGTACGGGGGGGGGGAACTATACTGGATGAGGTGCTTTTAGGTGGCTTTGTATCTAAGGACAGCCCACAGACTGAGCTCGGCAGGACATCTAGACCTGAAGCAGAAAACTGCAGTTTTACTGACCGGCACAATCAGAGAACGGATGTGGGGCTCCCAGAGAGGCTGGAAAAAGACGGGGGAAAATCTTGTAAAAAGGAGGAGCCACAGGGGAAAACATATCAAAATATGAGTGTGAACTCTGACCAAATCCTTGACTGACCTCTCAACTACATATGTGGGAGAGACTATACAGCCTGCTGAAAGCTAGCACTTGCGAATCTAAAAGAACAAAGTCCTGGAATCTCAGCTGTTGCTTACATCAGAGGCAAAGAGTTTAGACTTTGAGGCTGACTAATACTACCTGCTAGGACAAAAAATCAACTCTTCCGAGGAAGGTAACAGAATTTAGAGTCTCTACAGTATTTCATCCCAACTATCCCGTACCAAAAAAACCAATTAAACATATTAAGAAATAGGAAAATGTTACCCCTAGTCAACGGAAAGAAGAGCCAATAGAAACAGATCCCCAGAATGGACTAACAGACAAGGATTTTGAAGTAACAACAGTGAATATGTTCATGGACTTAATGAACAGATAGGAATCTCAGGGGATTAATAGAAACTATAAAAATGAATCAAATGGAAATTCTAGAACTGAAATTTATAAAATCAGAAATTAAAAATTAACCTGATGGTTGGGGCAGACAGAAGAGTCAATCTGAAGATGAGTCAACAGAAATTACCTAAACAGAAGAAGCAAAATGGAAATAACCGAATAACAAAATAGTCTCAATAACAAGTGCAGTTCAAGAGGAAGCAAGAACCAAACAAAAGAAATATTTGAAATAGTAATGGCTGAAATATTTTCAACTTCAGTTGAAACTAAACTCATACTTCGAAGAAACTCAGTTAATACCAAGCAGTTTAAATACAAAGAAAATCAAACTTAGGCACATCATTGTCAAAATACTAAAAACAAAATATGAAAAGAAAATCTTCAAGGTGGTGAGAACTACAAAAACTCTTGGCACAAAGGACTCCATCAAAAACCCTGCACTAAGAGACTTATTAAGCTCTAAGATGGCTTCTAGGAGCCTAAGGCCAAGTCCCTGGTAGGATCCAGACCCTTTTGAGTTCCCATAGGGAAAAGGTCAAGGCGGCCAAAAGAATTTGCCATTTGTTCCTGCCAACACTTGTCCATAGACCCCTGACCTCCTTTTCTTAAGAGTATTTATTTAAAAAACTTGCACTTGTAAATCCTTCCCCTTTGAGATGTACTGTATGTCTCCTAAAGCTCAGGAGTCTTTCTGAAGGACCTAAAATCTGTTCCTTTGAAATGTAATCAGTCATCAGAAAGGACAGATCTGTCTATCAGATTACCCTAGAGGGAGGGTAGAAGCGTAACTTCCTCAAGAAATGCTATTTAGCAGGAAAAGATGGCCCAATCACACTGATACTGACCAACCCTCTTACCCATTTTTTTGCTAATTTTTCACTTCCCTGACTCTGCTCAAGCCTCTACTCATTCCCCCAGCTCCACTCCCACATTCTCCCAGTCACCTCTACGCAAATCGAAATTGAGCTCAGCTCTTCTACCACCATGATTATTGAATAAAGTCTGCTTTTACCACCTTTAATCAATGTCTGGATTTAACTTTGACAATAGCCAGGGTAGAACAATACACATATGTAGAGGAATGAACACGAGTAACAATTTCTCATCAGAAACAGTAGAAGCCAGAAGACAATGGAACAACTTTATTTTATTTTTTTTTAAGATTTTATTTATTTATTTGACAGAGAGAGATAGCCAGCAAGAGAGGGAACACAAGCAGGGGGAGTGGGAGACGAAGAAGCAGGCTCCCAGCAGAGAAGCCTGATGCGGGGCTTGATCCCAGAATGCTGGGATCACACCCTGAGCTGAAGGCAGACGCTTAACAACTGAGTCACTCAGGTGCCCCAATGGAACACCTTTAAAGAGCTGAAAGGGTAAAAAACCAAACTCAACCTAAAATCTATATCCAACAAAAATATCCTTCACATAAAAAGTCAAAACAAAAACCTGACCAGGTGAACAAAAACTGAGAATTCATTTGTAGCAGACTTTGTCCAAAGAAATGCTAAAGTTCTTCAGAGTAAAAAAAAACCACAAAAAACCAAAAACCAACCAAACAAAAAAACAGTAACAGATGAAAACTCTTAAGTCACAGAAAAATTAAGAGAACTAGAAAGCATTAAGTATGCAGGTAAATGTAAAATACAGTCTTTTTCTCTTAATTTCTACAAAAAGGAGATGGCCAGTTACAGCAAAAATTATAACTCTAAAGTATGTGGATGCAATTTGTATGACAACAGCCAACAGAAACAAAAGGATGTGTTAAAAACAGCTACACTATTGCAAAGCTAAGGATTCATATAATCATTGGGAAAGCAACCCCTGCACAAAAAAAAGAGGAGGGATATAGCAAAAAAAGCATATAGAAAATTAAAATGAAACACTAAAAAATAATTAACCCCAAAGGAAGGAAAGAAAAGGAAGAAGAAAAATCAGATGATAACAGAAAACAGAGAATGAAGTGTAAAGAGTAAAACAAGAGTAAATCCAACCACATCAATAATAACATTATACATAAATACAGCACACATTCCAGTAAGAGGCAGAGACCTATCAGAATGAATACAAGATGTAAAACAGCTACAAAAAAGATGTACATCAAGTATAATACACTGATTAGCTGAAAATATAAGAATGGAAATACACAGTTCATGCAAGCAATAAGCTTAATAAAACATAATATCAGAAATAATAAAGTTTTAAGACTATTACCAGAGATAAAGAGAGACACTTCCTAAGAAGGTCAGTTCATCAGAAAATATTAACCATCCCGTATGCATCTAAAAATACAGTTTCAAAAGACATTAAACAAAAACTAACAGATCTAAAGGAAGAAATGAACACATCAATAATTAGAAATTCAGTAACTCTGGATAGACTGCAAAAAAAAAATCCATATATCATAGAAGAGCGGCACATTACTATCAACCACTTGATCTAACTGACATAAACAGAATCCTTTTCAAGTATACAGGGAACATTAAGAAAAAGAGACCATATACTGGGGCCATAAAAAAGGTCAATCAATTTTAAAACTTTGAACTCTTAGATGTATGTTCTTTGGCCACAAAAGAATTAAATTAGAAACTAATGACTGAAAAATTCTTAGAAAAATCCCAAATATTTGGAAATTAACAACACTTTTCTAAATAACCTATGGGTCAAAGAAGAAATCACAAAATGAATTAGGAAATACTTTACATGATAATGAATCTACGGTGTAAGAAATTGGGGAGCGGGTGCTAAATCTAAACTAGTGCTTAAAGGGAAATTTATTACTTAACAACTATGTTAGAAGGAAGAAATACTTTAACGACTTAATCAACCATGATATAATTCTAATTAACATTGTACTGGAGGTCCTAGCCAGTGCAAAATGGCAAGAAAAAGTAAAAAAATATTGGAAAGGGAAGAAATGAAACTACTTTTTTTGAAAAAAGCCAAATTCAAAGAAATAGAGAGTAAAATGTTGTTTCGAGGGGCTGGAGGGTGGCAAAAATGGGTATATGCTGGTCAAAGGATACAAACTTTCAGCTATAAGATGAATAAATTCTGGGGATCTAATGTACAACATGGTGACTATAATTAACAATTATAAAGTTGTTAAGAGACTAGATCTTAAGAAGTTATCTCTCCCCACTCAAAAAAGGTTACATGAGGGGATGGATATGTTAACTAACTTCATTGTGGTAATCATTTTGCAGCATATGTATATCAAATCATCACACCCTACATGTTAAACTTACATGTTATATTGGCAATAATCTTAAGAAAGCTAGAACAAAAGCTCTGCTTTTTTGAACAATAATATCATTGTTTATACAGAAAATCTCTGAAGCAACTTCTAGAACGCATTAGTAAATTTAGCAATGCTGCAGGATGTAAGGACAACTTATAAAAATCCATTATATTTCTATATACTAGCAATAAACAATTTGAAAATTAAAATTTAAAATTCTATTTACAATAATGTCAAAAAACCAAAATATTTAGACAAAAGGTTTAAAGCAAGATACACTAGCATCTAAAAACTGTGCTGAAATATATTAAATAAGCCTAAGTATATAAAATTTTAAATTCCATTTACAATGTCAAAAAACCAAAATATTTAGACAAAAGGTTTAAAGCAAGATACACTAACTCTAAAAACTGTGCTGAAAGATATAAAATAAGCCTAAGTATACAAAGAGATACAATGTATCTAAAGATTAAATGACTTAAGATTTCTATCTTCTCTAATTCCCTAATAATATTTGGTCTATTTTTTTTTCCAAATCCATTGCAATCATGATTTCAGCAAGGTATTTTTATAACAATTGACAAGCTGATTAGAAATGCAAAGGATCTTGAATAGCAAAACAATCCTGAAAAAGAAGAATTACAATGCAGATAAGATGTATTTATCTCAGAAATACTTAGTTGGCTAAGAGAAGCTGAACATAAAAGACTACATAATGAATGATTCCATTCACATGAGTTCTAGAAGGGGAAAAAAACAGTTAAAGCAAAAAAAAAAAAAATTCAAACAGTGGTTGCCTCAAAAACCATTGGGAAAGAGTAGGAAACAGTGTTCTGGATGATGAAAATGTTCTATTATCTTGATAAACTGTAAACGTATTTGTCAAATATCATCTTATGATTTATGTACTTTGCCATTTGAAAACTGTATCTAAAAAAACTAACAACAACAAAAAAACCAAGAAAAAACCATAAGAACTCAAACAAATAAAACTCAGAAAGTAAATCAGCAACAAAAAAAATATTCGTATAGTAATTTAGTATATGATAAAGCTCCCTATGAACTGATAGGGGAAAATCTCTAAAAATTATATTAAGTGAAAAAAGCAAGCACAGTATGTACAGTAAGCTACTCTCTTAAAAAAAAAGAATAGAAATATCTATGTATATGTGTATGCATCAGGAAATACACACCATGAACAGAGGTTATCCGAGGTAAGGAGGAGGAGGCGAGGGAGACTTTTCAGTGTGTTTGTTCTGTCTCTATGAATGCATGCATGTCTGTATGTGTATACATATAGATACAGATTTTTAAACCATGTGAATATATTGCCTTTTCCCAAATTAAATAAATGAAACAAAAGAAAATATTGCCAGAGAATTAAATCCAAGTCAAGTCATCTTGACATTTCTATTAAAAGATATGCTTCTAACCTTAGATAACGAAGCATAAGAAGTACAGACTGTTACTTCCTATTCTGCGTCATTTCAGCTCACTTTGGGCATTTACTGTAGGAGATAATAAAGTGCCAGCCAGAGTCCTGTTCATTCTCTTCTGGCACAATGTCTTCTCTAACATCGACCTTTGGAACCCATTTTCTTCCACATGCATTTATGTCAACAGCTCCTTCCTAACCACCTTTTGACTTAACTACTCAATTTTTTAGGTATGCTTACCAAACGAGGTCAATTTTTAAGACCTAACAATCTAGGGGATTTAAATCAAGCAGTTTTAATCACCCCCTCTCTTCCTTAAACATTGATTTTCTATAACCACATTTTATTTTGCCCATAAGACCCTGAGGTCCCAAAGATATCTGTATACCTACCAACTAGCAACAAGGTACTGGTGACTAATTAGAATTTCTAGAGCATAAAAACTGGATCACAATACTCCTAGTCACACTAAAACACATATTTTAAACAACAGTGCAGAAAAATGGATCTCTCAGGTTTTCAGTTTGTTAATAAGGAGCGGCAATTTACAAAATCAAGTATGGACCATTCCTAAAAAATACAGAAAGAAACGAATGCAGGAAAAGATGTTAAAGAAATAGCACTGGTTGTAACAACTATATAAAAGATCTTTTATACATTCCCTATTCCAATAAATCTAGAATGTCATCTATTTAAAATACGTTATTTTGTGTTAATGTAAGAGAAAGCTTCTAATTTTATTTACAAGATGCATCCCAAAGTGAAAATATGTTCATCTTAGAATCGATGAATTATGTAGTAACAATAACCTTCGTGTGTTAGCTATTACATGTCAGGTACTGTATACGACTATTTTTACATCATGGACCTTTATAATAACCTGCCAGCTATGTATTTCATTTTAAATTTGGGAAAACTCAGCCTCAGAGGGAAAATAAAATAATCTCACCAAGGTCATACACCTAACAAGTGGCAGGCCAGGATTCTAATCCGCATCTTCTCAAACAATGCTTTCCACTCTACCAAGAGCTTTCTCAGCTTTTATTTTAATAACCAACTACACCAGGATTTCTATGGCTAAAGCTAGTGATCTGTGGGCACCTCAAATACAGTACTTTCAAGGGTCTGTCTGGTTTCTACAGTAACTTTTTTTATAAGATTTTATTTATTTATTTGACAGAGAGAGAGACAGCCAGTGAGAGAGGGAACACAAGCAGGGGGAGTGGGAAGAACCAGGCTCGCAGCAGAGCAGGGAGCCTGATGCCGGGCTCAATCCCAGGACCCTTGGATCACGCCCTGAGCCGAAGGCAGACGCTTAACGACTGAGCCACCCAGGCGCCCCTCTACAATAACTTTTTAAGTTACATTTTTATTGTGAGAAAACAGTAACCTACAAATCCACGTATTCTGGTCACTGGATAAGCACCAGTCTTTACTGCTTCATCACGGCAGTGTCTGGGGTTGGGTCTGTTACAAACACCTCAGTGTCAAGGGTACATAGAGAGATTGACTTAACATGGGAATGATGACATCACACCAGGAAGGCCAAATGGTATCAGGGTGTGTGCTATTTTTTTTTAAAGATTTTATTTATTTATTTGTCAGAGAGAGAGAAAGTGAGAGCGCATGCACACAAACAGGGGGAGCAGCAGGCAGAGGGAGAAGCAGGTTCCCCTCTGAGCAGGGAGTCTGACGGGGGACTCAATCCCAGAACCCTGGGATCATGACCTGAGCCCAAGGCAGACGCCTAATTGACTGAGCCACCCAGGCGCCCCCAGAGTGTGTGCTACTTAAATTATGTTTCATAGTAGCTGCAGAGAAAAGAAGTAGGAGAATTTAGTTAGCAACACAGGGCACAGGGTAGTACGCTGACCTCAAAAGAACCCCAGTCATGGGTAGCACGCAGTACCACAATCACAATGGAAACAGAAAATCAGTATTAACAACAACAAAAAAAAGCATCATTTGTTAAATTGACATTAGAATCTTCTTGGTTACAGAGCTCAGTATAAATTAGTCTTTTTTGATAAGCTTAAAGTTTACACTAAATTAGGTTTCTTTTTCTTTTTTTTTTTTTTTTAGAATTTATCTGAGAGAGAGAGCACATAAGAGAGCACAGCAGTGGGAGTGGCAGAGGGTGAGGGAGAAGCAGGCTCCCCGCTGAGCAGGGACCCTGATGCAGACAAGGGGCTCCATCCCAGGACCCTGAGATCAAGACTTGAGCCAAAGGTAGACACTTAACAGACTGAACCACCCAGACGCCTCACTAAATTATGTTTCTATATATTTAAACACTATTAAGGGAAGCCACAAGAAATGTCTGCACATTACTTGAATGTGAAATCTGCACAACATCAAACTGTTTACAAGTACTAATAATAGAAAATAGGTCTGGGAAGGCTAAACTAATAAATACACTTGGTGAAATCAACAATGTATCCCAAAGGAAGTACTGATTTGGTGATGATGATGATGATGATGATGACGACGACAGCACTATCCCAAGCACATCAGCTCAACACTTCCTAAATTTATTTGACCATCTGACTTTAGGACATTCTAAAAACTCTTGAGTACTAAAAAATATCATGTTAATGGTTAAAAACATGAACTTGTCTCAGATAAATTCTGCCTGATCAAAGCTTGATATTGTTCACTAATGCAATTAACAGAGAATACTGCAAACGTATGTTGAAATGGGGTGTAACGGACCATAAAGCATCTACAATGCGGTCTCTGCATCGGTACACAGACAGATGAGCAAGCATGCCCATGTGAGAATCTCATGCAAAGTCCTGCAGGTCTTCGTATGGAACACAGTTTCTTACACGCTGATTATCCCCTACCAACTATGTAACCTTCTTGCTTATACTGACTGAATTAAAATAAAATATGGGGAAAAGACGTTAAAACAGCTATTAAAATCATCAGGACACTAAAGTGCCAAGAAGTTTGTGTGGCATACAATGTATTACTGATCACTGGACTAACCAGATGATTAGCTAGGTTTACTTGCTAGTAAACCTGGCAGAAATTCTTACAGCATTGCCCTAGTAATCACTTTTATAGTATTAGTAAAATTAACTCGTTAAAGCTTTTCTTCATCTAAGAATAAACTGACCTTTGAAAACTGAAGTTACAATTTTAAGTCTAGTGTACAATTCACCAACTATATACACACAGAGGTATTTTCTGCATGCACCTATCTTAACACTTTGTACTTTTTTCCTACAGACATGATGCTTGTTAATTAATATACTGTCTGTATTAAGGACACGTATATTTATTCATATGCTTGTTATCAGGAGGCAAAAGAGAAATGATGAAAACTAAGTTCAAGACTTTGAAGGATCATACCACAGAATCCTATAGACTATTAAATGAGTTTTACTGTTCTTTCCATATTTGCATGATTTACTGCAGTTCAACTACCAGTGTCAAGTAATAAACTGTACAGTGTTTTACCAATTTATTATTTTTCAATACCTTCTTGCCTAAAGAGTTTCTTTCTTCTACAAATCAAAAGGAATAAGAATCCAGCTTGTCATGGTGGAAAGATTATAAAGTATGCTGAACACTGAGTAAAATGAAAGGGGTTAACAAATTAGAATGGTACCAACAAAAGAAACTTCACTCGAGGCTCCAGCTCTTGATTACAGATGTACTCAAGAAATATGGACTTCATGGAACAATCTATAACTACCATCTGTAATTATTTCTCCTTACAACAGAACACCCCTTTCATTTCATATATGACTACCAAGGACCAACGTTTATGTTTTAAATAGCTCAGGAATCAAGAACTGATCATTGTAATAAAAAAAATAAAAAAGACCACGTGTCTCTACAATTATACACACTATATCTGTCTGTGTACCTCATCACCACTATATAGCTAAAGGGTGGGAAACAGGAAAAAAAAGAAAATGCCCACCTCCAGGCTGGTTTTTTTTTTTCCTTCCTTCTATCAGAAGCTTTAGGAACAACCTTGTCCTTAACAAATCAGCAAAGGGGTCAAGTGAACAATTAAGAAATTTTCATTGGCTATAGAAAACTTTAAAAATTGCCGACACTTAGGGGAGCCTTAATTAAGTGTCCGACTCTTGATTTCAGCTCAGGTCATGATCTCAGGGGTCAAGAGACTGAGTCCCGCATCTGAGTCCACACTCATCGCAGAGTCTGCTTCAAGATTCTCTCTCCCTCTCTGCTCTTCTCTACCGCGCACATACGCACGCCCCTCAAATAAATCAATCTTAAAAAAAGAAAAGAAAACAAAGGGAAAATTGCCAACACTTAGTTTAAGCATTTGCTACGTACCTGGCATATTCAAAGTGCTTTACATATACTATCTGATTTATATCAACCCTATAAAGTGAATTAACATTATCATAATTTTCAAATAAAGAAATAAATGTGAGCAGTTAAATAACTCAAAAGGTCACAGAGCTACTGAAGTAAGAGCCAGGACTTATATCCATTCCTGCCTGGCTTAAGAGCCTAAATTTTTCGAGGTACACACTTCTGCAGAATGATGGTATAAATGAATGGTTTCAAACTTTTATAGGAGTATGTACTGACTATATTCTTCTTTTCTGTATTCTTAATACTCTGGCATTTGGGGTCTTGATGGGGAGGTTGTCCTTCCCAGGGCTAATTCCTAGAGATAGCAAGAGACTCCCTGGGGAGTGCATCTTTCTCACATTAAAACCAACCACTCCAGAGGCCGTACCCCTAACTATAAACTCTCACACATCATGCCAGTATTCCTCCTGCCATAAATCACCCTAGAGCTAGGTACCAGACAACTAGGAACAACCCCTAGTCCAGAGCCTGCTGAAATTATTCAAACTACCCAATCCTAATCTCTAAGCATATCTACCTGGCATTGCCCATTCCTTCCCCGGAAAATTCCAACAAAGGTTCTGGGCTGTGCTTGGTCCTTGCCCCTCTATTCATCAACCCATCTTATTTTTTGATACATTAAAATTTAAGTTGCAGATTCTTCAAATCTAGGCACTAAAACATGCATATATTAACTAGAATTCATTGCTTACTTGTGGGTTAAGTTTACATAACATGAAACAAATCTTAATGGTGCCACCTTGTTTTTTACCCTTTGCATAAATGTGTTAACCCCCCCAACCTTGTCAAGAATATCCACCCAGAAAGCCCCTCATGCCCTTGTATCAGTCAGTCCCTGCCATCCCCTCTCCTATCCTCAGAGGCAATCACGGATCAGTTTTTTTCACCATATGTTTAATCTCTTTTAGAACTTCTATATAAATAGAATCATACAGTATATTCTCCTTTGGATCTGGCTTTTTTGACTCAGCATAACGATTCTGAGAGTCACCCATGTGACAGTAGTCCATTCTTTTTGGTGCTGAATTTGCCATTACATAAACAACCACAATCTGTTAAGTCATTTTTTTTTTTTTTTTAACCAACGGACACCTGACCTGCTGCCAGATCTGGGGTATTAGGAATAAAGCTGCTATGAGCATTCAAGGAAGTGCATGCCTTTTTGTGGACACATGCTCTGTCTTGGGTAAATACCTAGAAGTGAAATTCTTAGAGGTTATTGGGTAGATGCATGTTTAATTTTAGAAGAAACTGCAAGTGAAAAATACCATTTTATATTCCCTCCTTCAATGTATGAAAGTTTTTGGTTGTTCCACAGCCTTCCCCACATTTGGTGTGGTCAGTTTACTTAATTATAGCCATTCTGGTGGCTGTGCAGTGGTATTTCATAGTGGTTTCAATTTGCATTTTCATGATGACTAACAATATTGCACACTTTCCATGTGTTTACTGGCCCCCTTGGTGTATCTTCTTTTGTGAAGTATCTAAATCTTCTACCCATTTTCAAAATTGGATTCTTTTTACTACTGAGTTCCAGAAATTCTTTATAAATTCTGGATACAATCCTTTTGTCAAATGTTTTGCAAATAGTTTCTTCTATTTTGTGATTTGCTTATTCATTTCTTAATAATGTTGAGGAGATCCTTTTAGTATTAATGAAGTCTAACTTATCAAATTCCTCTTACTGCTTTCTATATAAAAACCACAATAACCTTTGCCTAACCCCAACTCACAAATATATTCTCCTACACAGGGTTTTAGATGAGAACTACGATCCCTCTGCAACTGATTTTTTTTGAATGGTGTAAGGTGGCATCAAAGTTCATTCTTCCACATGGATATCCAGTTCTTCTAGCATTCTACATTGAAAACACTTTCTTGTCCCTATTGGATTACTTTGGCATCTCTGTCAAAAATCAAATAACCGTATCTCTTTGGAGTTATCTGTTCTATCCCATTTATGTGTTTGTTTTTATGCCAGAACCACACTGTACTGATTACTGTGGCTTCATGGGAAGTCTTGAAGTCAGATAATTTAAGTCCTCTAACTTTGTTTTTCCTTCTCAAGATTGCTTCAGATACTCTAGGCCCTGTGGATCGCCATGTAAATTTTGGGGTAAGTCTGTACATTTACACACACACACACACACACACACACACACAAGCTTTTTAAGGAGACTGATTTGGATCAGACTAAATTACAAGAAGCGGACTTAATATTACTGAGTGTTCCAACTCATAAATATGTCTGTCAATTTACTGCACCGTAGTTCCAACATGTAGGTCATCTCAAGGTTGGTCTCTGTTGGTCTCCTACTGAGACAGGGACTGTATGCTGGACACTGTGATTGGTATGTGACGGAGATGCTAGGTTTTGTTCTATTTCTCCAGTAACAGTTAACTGTTTTTGTTTCGACTGGCAACTGATTTGTTTGCACTTAAGCTGTAAATTCTTTGAACAATTCAAATCCATTTTTACCTTTAGCTAGGCTGCACTAAGTCTACCCTCCATATGTGTGGGTACAGGGGTCAGCCTAGTGGTTTTGGTGAAGTTCTTAAGCAGAATCTGGGACTCGCATTCTGTTCTGTAGTTCTTTCCTTGCTAGGATTTTCCCTTCACTCTTCAGCCAGTATGGTTGTCCCAAACTCCAACCTCTGGTTTTTCAGGACAGAAACAGTGGGTTTGGGAATGAAATTTTAGCTACCCTGTATATTCTGCATGGATTAAAAAACTTATTAAAAACAGAAAATTAAAAAAATAAATAAAAATAGAAAATTCACCTTTTCTAAGAGTCAAATCTCCTCCAAAAGGGGTCTACTTTTGTTTACTCTCTACTGCCCTATGTTTTTCTTATCTTGTGCAGTTTATACTTGTTATCTGAGGGAGTGTCATTCTGGTAAAAGCATATCTATCTATGTAAGAATTCTCTCTCCATTCATCTTTAATTTCCCTCATCAGGGTTTTGATCTTGTGTGTCTTTTAAAAAAAAGTATTTTAATTTTATTGACACTATTTTAAAGTTTCATACTATTCACAGCATCATTTTCTTAATATCACTTCCCTATTTACACATACACACAAAAAGGATTTTTAGACACTGGACCTTTAAAGCACAACCCTGCTAATAAATTTAATCATTTGCTTTAGATGTTTTTGTAGATTGCTTTTAAAAGGTTTCTTACATCATGTCATCTACAAAAAGAGTTTTGACCCAATCTTTCAGATCTTTATGCTTTTACACTTCCTATTCCACTGGCTTGGTCCTCCACTAAAATAACGAATTGAAGACACAAGAGTGGACATCCTTCTCCTGTTTCTGACCTTGGGAAAAACCACTATTTTATGATTAAGTGTCTTAGGTGTCAGTTTTTATTAAATGTCCTTTACCAGACTGAGGAAATCTCTTTACATTTCTAGTTTGCTGGGGATGGATGAATTTTATCAATTGCTTTTGACCAAGTGAGGTGATCTTATGGTTTTTCTCCATTGTTAGTGCTGTGAATTATACTAATTTTTTAAATTTATAAATTAACCGTGCATTTTTGGGATAAATCTCACCTATGATGTATTCTTTTATGTATTTATATATATATATATAAAATATATATATCAATATATATTTTATATATTGCTGGTGTTAATTTTTTTCATCTATGTTCATGACAAATATTAATCTATCAATTTTCTTCTTTGAGTGCCACCTTTGTCAGGTTTTGGCATTGGGGTTATGTTGGCCTCATAAAAGAAATTTTTTTTCTGAGTTTCTGTGAGATTGATATTATTTCTTTCAAATGTTTGAAATTACCAGGAAAGCCACCTGGACCAGTAGTTTTGTTTGTGGTAAATGTTTTAATTATGAACTCAGTTTTCTTTTTTTTTTTTAAGATTTTATTTATTCTTCTGAGAGCTAGCAAGCATCAGTTGGGGGGGGGGACGACTTCCTGCTGAGCAGGGAGCTGGACATGGGGCTTGATCCCAGGACCCCAGGATCATGACCAGAGCCAAAGGAGACACTCAACCAACTGAGCCACCCAGGCACCCCATGAATTCAGTTTAACTGATACAGAGCTACCCAAATTTTCCATTTCTTCCTCCATCAGCCAAGATAACGTATTTTTTAAAGAAAGTTGACCATTTCAAATTTAATGGCATAAGTTATTTAAAATATATGCATATTATGCTTTTAATGTCTGTAGGACCTAGGATATTTCATTTCTAATGGAGGTAATTTATGCTTATGATCTCTACCATGTTCTTTCTCACCATTAGTCTACCAACTTTAGGGGTTTACCAACTTTCTGATCTTTCTACAGAACCAGTTTTTGGCATTGATAATTATTTCTACAGTCTCTCTCCTAGTCTTTGATTTCTTTTTATTATTTATCCCTTCTACTTATTTTCCATTTTCTTTGACTTTTGTTTCTACTTTCTTACATGAAGTCTTAGATAAGTTTTCTAATATGGTCATTTAAAGCTATAAATTTCCCTTTAAGTACTGTTTCAGCTACATCCTACATATCTGATATGCTGTAATTTCATTATCACTTAGTTTGAATTATATTCTAATTTCTCTCATGGTTTTCTTCTAAATAACCCATGGGTCAAAGAACTGTGTTGTTTAATTTCCATTTTTTAATAGATGTTTTGTTGGTATTGATTTCTAACTTCGTTCTGTTGTTGGCAGAGAATATACTCTGTTGATTTCAATCTTTTAAAATTCAGTGAGACTTGTGCCCTACAAACAGTCTTTCCTGGTGTAGTTACCATGAGCACTTGAAAAGAATACTGGTATTAGATTCAGCAGTCGATAAATATCAAGTCCGCAGTTAACAGTGTAATCTAGATCTTCTATGTCTTTACTGATTTTTTTGGCCTAACTGAACTCTCCAACTGTAACTGTGGATTTGTGATTTTTGATCCATTAATTCTTCCAAGTTTTACTACACATATTTTGAAGCTTTTTTATAAAGCAGGTACACATTTATGTTTATGGCTTCTTGATGTCAGCACTTCAGAGATGTCATTTTACAATGTACGTATCAGCATTAAGCCCTTACAGATATTAAATCACTCAACCTTCCAACAACCCACGAATCAGGCACTGTTATCCCCACTGGACAAATGAGGGAGTGGAAGCACAGAGGTAAAGTAACGCGTCATCATGCAGCCAGCAAGTGGCCAGGAGAGGTTGCATTCTTAATTACCAACGCTGTTCTGCCTCTTACATAGTTATTAAAAAGAAAAAAGAAAAAACATAGCAACACAAAACTAAAATAATAACTTTGGTATAGTATCCCAGATAAGTAAAAACTTCAGAGAATGTGCTTAATTATAAAAATTAGAGATTTTGCGATGAGCTATTTTCTCACGAAAAAAAATTTTTTTGAAGATTTTATTTGTCAGAGAGAGAGAGAGAGAACAAGCAGGGAGAGCAGCAAGCAGAGGGAGAAGCAGGCTCCCACTGCACAAGGAGCCCAACACTGGACTCGATCCCAGGACTCTGGGATCATGAGCTGAGCTGAAGGCAGATGCTTAACCAACTGAGCCACCAGGCATCCTGGCGGAAACAATTCTTTAGACAAGTAAATTGGCACAGCCACTCCCAAATCAAAATAGGAGGAGACAATAGAACCCTTATGGTCAGAGTCCTACAAGGATAAAACTGACATTCTTATTTCTTTGGTTTGGTATAGGCTCTTCTTAGAAGCGTTAAGGACCAAGTAAGGACTGAAAAAAATAATTCACCTTTACTTCTAAATGTTATATTGAAGACACTACTTTAAGACTTTGCTACACGTTCCAACTGTCTTTGAAAAACATCTCCCACACAAATACAACAGTCCCTACCATTTAAGTCCCTACAGTTGATTTTCAATATCAATTCTAGGGGTGCCTGGGTGGCTCAGTCAGTTAAGGGTCGGACTCTTGATTTTGGCTCAGGTTATGATTTCAGGGTTGTGAGATCAAGCCCTGCATCTCGGTCTGCAATCAGTGGGGAGTCTGCTTGAGATTCTCCCTCTCCTTCTGCACCCCCACCCCCTCACGCTCACTCTTGCTCTCAAATATATAAATAAATCTTTTAAAAAAATAAAATAAACATCAATTCTAAAATTAGTTGTTCAAAATATTTCAAGTCTATCCAAGAACAAACTTCTCACTTACAAAAAAAAAAAAGCTAGTAATAAAATGGGCTCAGAATATTTCTTTTAATAATGTAGCTAATGGATTTTCTAAGTTTATTTTTAAATTTTGTTTTGTTTTTTTTTTTAAAGATTTTATTTATTTATTCGACAGAGATACAGACAGCCAGTGAGAGAGGGAACACAAGCAGGGGGAGTGGAAGAAGCAGGCTCATAGCGGAAGAGCCCGATGTGGGGCTCGATCCCATAACGCCGGGATCACGCCCTGAGCCGAAGGCAGACGCTTAACCGCTGTGCCACCCAGGCGCCCCTAAATTTTGTTTTTAACAATTAAAAATGTATCCTAAATGACAAAAATCCTAATGGAAAATGTAAGTACGTATCATTCCAATCTTTTAAATTAAATAGATAAAATAAGAATTGCAATACAGAATAGGATTCTGTAAAAACTCAACTAAGTCATACATTTTTGTGGTGCTTATAAATGGTTGTAAAGAAAGGTTTTTTAATCTGACAATTTTATTCTTTTTTATTTTTTGTTTTTAAAGATTTTATTATTTATTTGACAGAGATAGAGACAGCCAGTGAAAGAGGGAACACAAGCAGGGGGAGTGGGAGAGGAAGAAGCAGGCTCATAGCAGAGGAGCCCGATGTGGGGCTCGATCCCAGAACGCCGGGATCACGCCCTGAGCCGAAGGCAGACGCCCAACTGCTGTGCCACCCAGGCGCCCCTGATCTGACAGTTTTAAAAATTAGCATCCTACAAAAAAAAAATCAACTCACATTTGTATAACACTTTGAAGTTGACAATATGTTTTTACATGAAAAAGTTATAATGTATAGGTAATATACATAGACAAATGTATTATTTATAACTGTTAATGCAAATTATACAAGCCATCACACAAAAACAAGGAAAAAATCCTCTCAAGTTCTTATTTTTTATTATAAATTTTTGTTCAGTATCGAACTCTGAACTTTCAACTGTCCTTGACACAAAGACAGCCTCCCTTCACCTGCTCTCCTGCACTGGCCTAGCAAACTTGGAAGTAAACCAAGTCAGGGAGAAATTATATCCTCTTACAAACATACAAAGGCATACAAATAAGCAAAGTTCTTAAAAGAAAAAAGTATGGGAGGACGGAGTTAATAAAAAATCTTATAGCTCTAATGCAACATTTTTCATGATCACAGTTTTCTAAGGGCCTGAAGACCACCATTCCGCAGTGCTTCCCATAATTACTCAAGAGCAGAGCTACAGTTGGATTCTGAAAGACTAATATAACTGTTCAAAGGCAGGGAAAAAAGATGGTGAAAGAAGAAAACTCCTAATTATAATAAAATTGTCTCTTTGGAAATAAAGCCTCATTGGATAATCTGACAGGTATCATGGTCAATTACGTTGTGTTTAGAAAAGAAGTTTTATGTGTTCTGAAAATAGTATGCCATCCCTCCATTCTCATATATTCTATCCATCGCCAGCACCACTAACCTCGGACTCCCAAGTTTTCAAGACAAGAACATAGACGCTTCTTCAACAAGCGGACTCGGTGAGCTCCGCCCACTCTCATGGCCTTTCACCTTCCAACAAGCTCTGGTCCAACTGCTCTCCTCCTTCCTGCAGTCACATTTTGGAATGATCCTAGGGCTGCTCGAGTCCCAGACGATAGATCTCTTTTCAGAAATTAACATGGTACCCTGCCCTAAATGAAAACTTTATTCTCTCCATCTTCCTAACTCCACCTCCTCCAGGACTCTGCAGCTCTTATTTTTAAGGGCCCTATCGGTTCTGGAGCATCAGAAAGGGGGGGGGTGGATTTAGAGGAAAAGGGAATAGCCTTACGGGGCCGACCAGACCCAGATCTGATGTGATAATAATGTGGTGCTGAGGTCCTGTGAGGCTCAGGCGGCCTGTGTCGCCTCTTAACCTGCTCCTGGGGCAGGTACTTCCCTGGCTGGTCTGCCTGGGTCACTGCACCACTCCAGGTTGGGCCTCTTGACCATTTCAAGACAACTTCAACTACCTTAGTAGTAAAGTCTGGACCATGCATCTCTGATTCAGACCAAGCTCCGAACATACAGGCCGTTCTCAATGGGCCTGCTCTTCATTCTAGTGATGCAAGGGCAGCTCTATCTAGCCTCTCACTTGTCAGCCACTTTCAGGTGGAAGGCGGGGACCAGTCTATTTCCCAAACCTCGGCAAATCAAATAGGTACGTTCCCCTGAAGCCCCTCAGTATGGACGAAGGAAAGGGGAAATGCCACAGCATATACCATTTTCTGCAAAGAAGTTCTCCTATGGAATCCCCCTTACAAGCTCCCGCATTTCTTCTGTATAGCCTAGAAGCGAGTGAAGGGTCAACCACAGCCGTTAACTGTCTCACGGAATCCCAGCTTCAAGGCCAGCATCAGAAGGTCTCCTGCACCTCAGTTCTGAATGTAGGCTACTTGCAATCTGCTGCTCTCAGATTTGAGGGTCTCTGAATCAATACCAGAAGAGTTCCCATTTGAACATTCTGTTACAATTCTACTTCCGGGTAAGATACAAGAAGGTCACAGCAGACTAATGTTACTGTTGCAACAACTCGAGGAAAAAAGATAACAAAATATTGTGCAAAAAGACAAGGAGAGCTGATGAAGTAACCAGAGCAGGATGAATCGAAGTTCTAAGGAGAGGGGTGCCTGGGTGGCTCAGTCAGTTAAGTGTCTGCCTTGACCTCAGGTCATGACCCCAGGGTCCCTGGACCGAGCCCCACGTCTGCCCCTCCCCCAGCTTGTGTTCTCTCCCAAATAAAATCTCTCTCACACACCTCTCTCTCTCTCTCTCTCTCTCACACACACCTCTCTCACACACACACATCTCTCTCTCTCTCTCTCCCTCTCTCTCTCTCTCACACACACACACACACACACACACACACACAGAGGAGGAGGAGGAGGAAGAACATATTCTAGGTGAACTGAGGACTGCTTGTTACTCCCTTCCCAGGGCTCATATGTAGATTCTAGGAATAGGATGAGGGTCAGGCTTGGTCTGGGAAGAGAAACTCTACTGAAGAATGTAACAGAACTTTGAACAATCACAGGATTCTCCTCCCTCAAAGATGTTTGCCAGATTGTAAAGCTGCAATCCACAGGAGGCTCAAGAGCCAAACTTAAACCATGGAAAGAATAGAAGTGAATCTCCCACAGTGTCTGTGGCAGTAGGTGACAAGAGGCCTGCCAGGCCTTCAATCACAATCCTAGGGGAGCCCTATTCAAGGCAAAGGTATGAGCCAGTGGTAGACTGACTCACAATAAATGGCAACTGAGCCCCAATCCTGCTCCAGCCCCACTCAGATTAAGGGATCAGCCCCTCTATCCAGCTGACAGAGGAAAGGTCAATACTTTTTGGGGAAAGCATCATTTGCAGCACCTGTCATTCCCTCATATGCAATATGTGGCATACCATCAAAATGACACAGCACATGAAGAGGCAGGGAAATACGATCATCAAAAGAACAAACAGACCATGATGGAAGTGGGCCGACAGATGATCCAGATAGTAGAGTTGGCAGATGGACTTTAAAATAACTATTAAAATATATTAAAGAAAATTTAGGAAACAGAAATGAAGAATTTCAAGTGAGAGCTGGAACCCACAATATCAAAGGAACATACTAAAACAGAAAAATACAGTATTTTAAATTAAGAACTCACTGAATGTTTAACAGAAGACTAAACACAGCATAAAACAGGATCAGTAAATGCAAAGTTAGGTCAACAGAAAATATCCAAATTGAAAAGGGAAGGAAAAATAAAAGAACGAAAAGAACAGAAGAAACATGTGGTATCCAGTCATTTTAGCCCAAGTACCAGAGAGGATTTAAAACCAGATTGCAGGACATCCTAAACTGGTGTTTTCCTATTACTTTCCATCTCCACGGTCCACTTGTGGTGCTTTCTATTTCAGGTCCCTCAGGTGATGGTACATTTACTTGTGAATCACTAGTGGGGACCACAAAAGGCCTGGAAACACTCTACCACAAGACAGGAAAGAGAAGGAGTAAACGGTATGGTTAAATGTTGTCCCCAATAATTACAATCTTCCCAAAATGTGGTTAGTAACACAGAAATGGTCAGGGCAAGCTGGAATAGCTCCAGATACAACTGGAAACAGACCAAGGATGCTGGCAAAACAATAGACGGTTGTAATTTCTTTAATGCCTATTATTTTAGCTAGGTTGATGAATGTATTCTTTAAAGCCAAGACAGTACATTAATGGGGCAAGAAAAGTGGAGAGGATGCTTAGTGCATCAGGTGTTAAATGCTACACTTAGAGAGATTAATTAATCCGGGTACAGTTCAGTAATTTATGAAGAGACAAAAGTCCTAAGGCAGGAGGATGTTTTCCCTGACTAGGTAAATGGTAAAGACGTCCTATGTGAGAATATATTCTCTATACAAAAGAGCTCTCAATACCAGTGTTCTGCAGCAGGAGCATTCTCAAAACACCTAACTGTAAGTGTAGGTACCAGACAAAAGTGAAGGGTCTGGCAAAGCATCTTTCAAACTTGTTTCACAGGGCCCTACACCGCATCAGAAGTGCTTTCACAACTTACACAACACATCGAAAATGACAAACGAAGCTGAGGCTGACAGAAGGGAGCTCTGACCCACAGTTTCAAAGTTCTCATTTGCAGCTATGAAAAGGTTCACTGTTCTGATTTTATGAATTAATGATACACATTTGAATAAACTAAATTCTACATAATGCAATGTCGCCTGGCAGAAACTTCTTCTAAGCCAAGACAATACAATTTAATGTCTACAATAAAGCCCTCTTAGAGAAACTGGAAGGAGAATGAAGACACAGATCTGTGACTATTTCAAATAAATCACATTCATGATTATAGTGCTTCACAATTCACAAACCAAATTTACATTATCTCAAAGGACCCAAAAGTAGTACTGAGGAAATACTCAGGTAGTACCTACCACCCCTTTTTCACAGATGAAGAAAGAGTTAAGAAGCAGTCACAGGCCTCACGATCCACCTTCATCCCGGACTGTAGCAGACTCAAAAACAGGTTACCGAACTTCAAATTCGGAGTTCTCTCACATGTATTCTCTCTTGCGCGCGCGTGCGCGCGCACACACACACACACACACACACACACACACAGATACTGATTAGTTGTACGTATCTACCTATGAATGAGGGAGAGAGGATTATTCTTACCCTCTTTTGAAAAATTAAAAGGAACTAGTTTAAGAAGAATTGAAGGATACCACTGCTTGGGTTTAAAAAGACTTCTCTTTAATTCTTCCTGGGTTGTACAGAAAAGCAGAAGGGTAGGGATATGAAGTTAGAAGTAAAACTTGACAATTCACATTTACTTTAAGTACTCTGATGTTTAAAACTTTAGAAGATGAAAAACAAAACCAAAAATCAGTAACAGCATCAAAAAGAAACACATTATCCTGAAAGGATACATAAGAAGCTGACAGTACAATGATTTCTGAAGAGAGGAAGTGGGCAAGGAGATGGGGGACAGTAGGGTGGGGGAGACATTTCCCACTCTATCACATGTGGGTGAATTCTGATTCATGTATACGTACTACTTTTTGTTTTTAAGGAACATACTTTTTGAAAAATACAGATATGAACGTATATATTTCTAAAAGAATGTTAACAAAATGAAAATATAATTGTCCTTTAACAGAAAAACTGACTTCAAAGGGTAAAAAAAGACAAGAACAGTTTAAGTATTGGGGGGGAAGAATAATTTAATTATTGCTGAAAAGTTCTATTTAAACATTTAATTGTGCTGGCTATGAAAGTAAAAAACACTTTTTAAATATATACATAATAAGAAAAAACTATAGGACATTCCTTTTTTTTAGATTATCCATAAATAACCACTACTAACAATTTCGTGTATTCTCTCTAAAGATTCATGGTTAAGTGTATGCTTTATCAAGTTAAGAAAATTCCTATTTCTAATTTGTTAACATGAATAAATATGGAATTTTATAAAAATCTCTTTCTAAAGGGCATGTGGGTGGCTCAGTTAGTTAAGCATCAGACTCTTGGTTTCGGCTCAGGTCAAGATCTCAGGGTCCTGAAATCAAGCCCGGCATTGAGCTCCGCGCTCAGCGCAAAGTCTGCTGAAGATTCTCTCTCCCTCTTCCTCTATCCCTCCCCCACCCCGACCATGTGCAAGCTCGCTCTCTCTCAAATAAATAAATACAACCTCAAAAACAAAAAAACAAACAAAAAACCCCCCACAAAAACCTCTTTCTAGATCCATCAAGATGATCGGCTTTGTTCTTAAACAGGACTATGGAGTATCTCATATTAATAGATTTCCTGTATTTGAATCATACTTGCA
>NW_024424230.1:25420050-25538812 GCF_017311325.1 Ursus maritimus | reverse complement strand
TGCAATAAACCTTTCCTAGTCATGATTTTGTCACTTCATTTTTAATAACTCTAGTTTCTGATATTTATTTATAATTTTTCCATCTATTTTTATAAGTAACACTAGTATAAACTTTTCTTTTACTGTTCGTGTTCAATTCCGGTATAAAATGAGTTGGTAAATTTCCTTTATTACTAGAGTTAAGAAAACTAAGGGTCAGGATTGGGATTTTTCGAATTCTTTGCTATTCCAAACAAAACTGAAATGAACACCAGCAATCTCTGACCATATCCCTGACAGTTTCCTTAGGATGAAACATCAAAAATGTGATTTCATGGTCAAAGCACCACCCCAAGGAAAGCCCTTACAATTTATGTTTATGGAAATGAATTCCTCATTCCTACACATTTACATATAATGGATATTATAAAATTGCCAGGCCCTTACTTTTAACTTTAGAGTCTCCAACCCTACAGCAGTTTGGATTTTGCTTTATTGTAGATAATATGCACTAAAAGCCTTTTCTTCTTCTTCTGATTGATTCATTACCCAAATATCAATGCCATTCTCATTTTACAACTGAGTTGTCTTCCATTCCTTGTTCTCAAAAATGTTTGAGATATAAAAGCCTCATGAAACTTTATTTATACTATTCAGCTCATTGCGGCTTGACAGGTAAAGTCCTACCAATGAACCACTTTGTGTCACCACATTCAACAACGGGGAAGCAGCAGCAGTGACGTGTGTGTAACTACAGCCTCCATCCCTTCAGAGACAAAGCTATGAAGGCTGAGCAATTGTATGAAGGGTGGGAGGGACATGAAGCCACGATTGTTTCTGCCCTAAATTGAGTCCCACTTTAAGATGAAAAGAGAGGGGGTCAAGGGGGAAGAAACAGCTAACAGTCAATACACCAGATATTTTAACAGAAAATATTAGCCGTTTTTAAAAATTAAGTAATCTATGTTTCATGTTCTTCATTGGATGAACTTATTTGTATTTTTAGGTTTGTAAAAGCTTAAGATATTTTATTAACAACTTTCTTGAGATTTTAAGTACATAAACTTATACAGCAAATCCATTCTTTATCATATGTTAAATAGTTCTGCCTAAACTATGGTTTGGATTTATCCATAATGGACCTTTCCTGTACCCACTCCCATTCCCCAACCACTACAGTCGACATATATATATTTAAAGAGCTGACTGAATGTTTAAGAACATTTAGTAGTTAAGAAATAACTAATAATCTAACACAGTATTATTAACCATTCTACTACTAAAAACAAAGCAAACTCTATA
Organism: Ursus maritimus; assembly: GCF_017311325.1. Taxonomy (NCBI): domain Eukaryota; kingdom Metazoa; phylum Chordata; class Mammalia; order Carnivora; family Ursidae; genus Ursus; species Ursus maritimus. The sequence continues at coordinate 25,537,531 of NW_024424230.1, read as the reverse complement.
AAATGTATGGGACCAAACTGTAATGTAAGAAGCTTAAACTTCTTGATAGACAACAGCCAGTATTAACAAATCTACATTTTTTACCGAAAAAAACCCCCAAAACACAAAAAACACCCACCAAATTAGATAAGTCAAGTTTCTAAGCTTCAAAGAACTTCTGACTATAAAAAACACAACAACGGTCAACCACCACTTCACTTCCACTGTTCAGGCAGAAGAGTGAAAAAAGGTTTTTTTAATGATCGAAAGTCCTAGAATATGGAAAAATTTTTAAACTAGGTTACAAGAAGAGGAATGGAAAACAGGAAAAGAATGTTCACCAAGGTGACCTGCACACATCTTGACCATCAGTTGCTACCTACTGTATGACCTGCTCCTTACAGGAAGGGACCGCACGGCTCTCTCTCAGCTCCGCTGTCCAGAACCGCTCCGCCACGCAATTTCAGCCTCAGACGTGCTGCGCAGAGCCGCGGCCCCGTCTCCCGGCACACGCAGCTTCCTGGGACGAGGAAGAGGACCTACTAACCGGTCTCCCTGCGTCCACTCTCAACAGTCTCAGGGTCATTCTCCTCACTGCAGCCAGATGCCCTGCTGAGACTCTGCGGTGACTCCACCTTCACCCACGCTCAGGTTCAGGTTCACCTTGTGGTTCCGTACCACGCACACAGCCTCAGCCGGCCACACCCACCTCCGCCTTACAGCCTCCCAGGACACTAGAAGCTCAGCACCCTTCTCTCAACAGCACAGGACCACTCTGGGAGAATCCGGCCTCTCCTGACTAAATCCCTCCTTTACACCCATCAAGACTCAGCTCTGGCACCCATCCTTTTCCGGGAGGAAACTCTCCACAAGCTGCAGGGTAGGCAAAATTCTTCTCTTCTGGACATCACTCCCTGAGCACACATCTTTCTTAACACCTACACTACTTATGAAATGGTCTTTATTTTGTAAAGTTCACCTCCCTTACTAAAAAGCAATTCAAGAACAAAGACCGTATTTTAACTCCAGTGAGGAAGAGGGTATCACACATGTGTAAATGTGTATAAATGTGCACCAAACTGAAATTCCAAGGCACCACACAATGAAAAATTAGCAAACGTAGCGTGACTTATTCTTAGCCAATTCATTACCAAGTCCTTCCAGTTCTAACTCCATCCAATTCTGTCCACCTCGTGTGCTAACACAGCCACCGTGCCAGTCTACCCTCCAGCATCTTTCAGACTACTTTACTAGCCTCCAGATCTCCCTCCTTCCAGACCCACTAGCCAGTCTACTGCGCACACACACACCACTACTTAAGTTTAAAAAAAAATCTGTTTAAAAATCTTTATTTGCTTTCTATTATATTTAAACTAAAATTCAAACTCCCACTGTGCCTTGCAATGCCGTATTATCTGACTCCTTCCAAGTTTTATACTCGTTTTGTATTCCTCCATCTCTACTGGGCTCCTTTTAAAATCCTCCAATAAGCTATTTCTCACCCGAGTGTCTTTATACTGGCTCCTTCCTCTCCTAGAAGACTCTCCCTTCAGCTAGCTGCTACTTCTCAAAGCTCAGTTTAAGTGTCACAATCCAATCCAAAGCAGCTTTTTTATCCCTCAGTCATGGTCTTCTTTGCACTCATTACCATCTCAAATTATATCAATTTGTCCACTTGATTACTGTGTATCTCTATGCCTCAGAAGAGGAGGAACTCTTGTTTTGGTCAGACTGTATCCCCAAGGGCCTAGAAATAGTGCCCTGCATTCAGCAGGCCCTCGTAAGCATTTGTAAAATAAAAGCAAAAACCAAAAAAGTGACTCTTATTTAAGATATACGTGAAGCAAGTAAAATAAAAGAAATGCATAATTAACCTACCAAATAAGGCAGGAAACATTCTACTGTTAGTATCTGCGAGTACACAGGCTGGTGTTACTGGGATCTATTATCAACAAGCATCCAGACTGTATCTCCCAAAGCTCACTGGGAACCTGTCGATCAGGTAGCATGGCTTCATGTGCTACACGCTAGCCCACACGTCTGACGCTGCTGGAAGTCCTTTTAGAAAATGCTGTATGCTGCCACTCCCCCAAACCCTGTAATGTCTACCAAGAGTAGTGAAACACTTAAAAACCACTTGCTACTATTAAAGAAGCAGCATCTCTGACAGTGGTACTTATCTACAAATAATTAAATTTACACTCATAAAACTCCAACCTCTTAAGTAACAGGCCCTACCAAGACAAGAAGTAGGTAGGTCTTTGCACCAGGTTCTGACTCCCTGGACATCTAAGACACTGCCCCCTAGACTTTCTTTCTAGTAAGTAATGCTGCAACTCAAAACACAAATTATATAAATAAAATTCATCACAGTGCTAGCTGCCTCCGTTAACTCTTTTACTGATCGGACTTTTGACCAAGGCGGGAGAAAACTGTCAGTCAGCACTGCACTACGAGAGGAAAAGCTTTGACTCTTTATTCCAATGTTGTTCAATCACAGAAATGAGGGTAAGCTACAAAGGCGCATTCAGGCAATGAAGGTAAATGAACCCAGTGAAGATAAAACAATACAACTAAGTATTTTATTTTGCTTGATTAAACTTCATTGTTCAAGAAAATGACTTGTAAAACAAACAAGTCTTAACTAGTCAAACAAAACTGAAATGCCAGGTTAAAAAGAGTGGTCGTATGTTTTAATAATCACTATTTACAGGTGACTTGACAGTAACAAAATTTCAGTAATTTTCTTCTGGCTTCCTTTAAGCAATTTTCAACAGTATGACCACAGAAGTTCTGCTCTAGCGACACTTACCTTGGTATGGTGACACACTTAGTATTACAATTTTGAGTGGTGATGGCTTTCTCAAGCTCATCTAATCGTCCTGTTTTCTTTAGCTTCTTCACCAAACTTTTAACTGCTTTCTCACACCACTTTTCTTCTTGTCCATTCTGCTCTCCTCCGCCTGCTCCTCCAGACCCACCGGCTGATTTCTTCCAACCCAGCAGCCTTTTCACAACCGGTGGAGTGAATGGCAAGATGGACGACATGTTCTTACCAAGGCTGCAACCCGCACTGAGAGAAGACGCTCCGCTACCTAACCTAGAAAAGATACGGAAGGGATCGTTCAGAGGCTACCTTTAAAATCCAGGCGTAACTTCAACACTGTCTCTATGAGACAGAAATTCACATCATCATAGCAGACTTTCAGAGTTATCTTTTTCTCCCACGACAACGTCTTTACTACTTTAAAGCAACTGTGGAAACAAACTCTAAAAAACAAAACCATGTTATAAGTGGACAAATACAGTAATTTTGCAAGCAAAATCTTTACCATCACTGGGCAAATTTATCACTACCAATGCTACTTCATTTTTAACTTTTAATAGTGTCAATAATTAAAATATTTTCACCAAATAATGAAAACCAATGAGCCAGATATTCAAACTTTCACCAGAAAGTTTTTCTCACTTTTGAGGATACTTAACAAAAGTATTTTTTAAATGTATTAAGTCTACTCTCCCTGAAGTTTTAAAATTTCATAACTACGTATCATAAAGGAAAATCTAAAGTTGTAAGAAGGGAAAAGGCATCAAGTGTGAAGTAAACAACAAAAATTAAAAAAAAAAAAAAAGGTAAATACAGTCTGTGAAGAAAAGGTTTGGCTCACTTATACGATCCCTTGCCAAGACTAAGTTTTCAAAAATATTTTTCATTTTTATCTAAGTAATAAACAACATGCGTCGTAACTAAAGTCAAATATATTTCCTCTTCTCACACCAAGGTACAATTCCTTAAAATCTTTTAACTTTGATTCTTGCTACTGTACTTCAAGTAAGAGGCTCATGATGGTATCCCTTGAAACATCAAATTTAGGTATTATCTGCTGTTTTTGGAAAATGAGGATTTAAACCACAACTGCTCACTTTCCTCCAACCTTAATAATTATCTCCCAAAGGTAGTTTTGTGTCTGATGAGATCAGTAGTAAACTACTACATAATCATGTTTCCCTTTTTGTACAACTCTTTCTTTTCCCCAGTTAATGATCTCAGTTTGTCATGTGCATAGTTTTCTACGCGCCTACCATAAATTCTCCCCACACTCTTCACAAGCCCCATAATTAAATTTTAATGTGGATGACTTTAATCTCAAAATAAGAGACAAGATCATTTACCATTTGAGGACAGAACTGGAGAGCTGAGACTTGAGAAGAATGGAGATATAGAAATGTAGCTCTAAGAAATATCTACAGGGACGCCTAGGTGGCTCAGTTGGTTAAAGGTCTGCCTTCAGCTCAGTCATGATCCTGGGGTCCTGGAATCAAACACTGGCTGGGCTCCCTGCTCAGCAGGGAGTCTGCTTCTCCCTCTACCCCTCCGCCTCTGCTCCTGCTCTCTTTCAAATAAATAAATAAAATCTTAAAAAAAAAAAAAAACCCTACAAAAAGTCAGCTAGAATGAAGCAGGTATATCCAGGCTACAAAGTAAAAGGTGTAGAGGAGCCCCTCCTCTAATCAGGATGTAGAAATGACACCCAACCAGCATTTCACCCTAACAAGCAGAATAAGCCAGATAAGGCTACGAAATCATGTTTTCTTCTGAACCCATCAGAGTTTAGGATGCAAAGTAATCTAAGTGGAACTAAATTCCAAAAAGCGCTGAGCCATGAAAGAAGAGAGTCCCAGGAATGGTTTCTCTCCCGGTGTAGCAGCTACAGAGGAAGAATCCTACCCTAGAGGAGGGTAAGGAAAAACCAATCTACTCTTTAATAAATTTTAACAGTTTACAAGACATACTAAAATTCTGAGGATTTCACAGAGCAAACCTGTACCACCCAACCACTCATTTCTACAGGGCTCCACTGCATGCTTGTCAAAGTATGCCAAAGGTGTGGAGACAGGCCTGGAAACAGATGCCCTAAGAAGCTTATGGTCTCCCTCAAATCCAAGTTATCTGTCCTCTGACAAGGAGGGGAGAGAATGTGCAGGACAAGTGAGAGAAATCAACCCAAGAGATCTCAGACATTCAGCTGCCAAGGGCTGAGGTGGGAGAGCAGAGCTAAGAGAAAAACTTTCACCCCGATACTCTGGACACTGAACTACCAAGGCTGGATTAGGGACGGGCTGCTGCAAGGAACCCCTGGAAGGTGTTACTAGCAGAGAGATACCTCACTCTGCACCGAAGTCTGGGGTAGGACTAGAGCAAAAAGAAATCCAGAATGACCAAGGGACTGACAACTGGGCTATAAACAGAGAAATCACGCCAGGTCAAGGAAGCTGAAGGCTCAGATATACAGCACAAAGAGGCAGCTGGAATTACACTCAGACAACAAATCTTCCAAAGGCAAAGTCTCAATCCTGCTCTCAAAACACTACAGTTGCAACAAAATCCTGAACTAGCCCCGACAACACAGCTTATTGATTTAACCCCACCATCTATTAAACACAAGAAATGATGGGCAGTTTTCTGTAAGTAAATACCATTTTCTTCAATCTGTATGGTTTTTATACAAATATTCAGCATTCAATCAAAAATTACAAGATACAGGGAATAGCAAGCCACAGGCAAAGGTGAAATTATGAATATAATTGGATTAGAGAGGGCCCGGATGTCGGAATTACTAAACTGACTAAAATGACTGAGACAAAACCATTAAAGGACCTGATGGAAGACACAGACAACATGCATAAAGAAATGGGAGAATTTCATTACATACACTGAAGCTAGAAAAAAACAATCACAGGGAAATGTTAGAAATGAAAAACACAGTATCAGAATTAAAGATTTCTTTAGATGGATTTAATAACAGTAATGAACAGTGAACTTGGAAACAGGTCAAATCAAAGTACCCAAATTGAAACACAAAGGGGGGGGGGGAACATTAAAAAAAAAACCTGAATATCCAAGACCAAATGTCTACTGGGTTTAAGTGGAGTTAAACTGGAGTCCCAGAAGGAGAAGAAAGAGAAACCAGGGCAGAAAAAAATACATGAAGAGATACTGGCCAAGAACTTATCAGAAATGATGACAGAAAACAACCCACAGATACAAAGGAAACACAGTCATATCAATGGGCTCAAAGTTGAAGACAGAAGTGAAGATAACGGCTGAGTGTCGGCTAGGATGACAGTTAAGAATTTGTGGAAGACCCAGACAGAAGAAATCTGCACTCATTCACAAGCTCTTCTCCAAGGGCTTCAACTGAGATCTCTTGAAAGACTGGCATGGAGCAAGAGTTGGGAGACAGCTCTTCCCCCTTAGTGGCATCTCTTATGAAACAAAAGCCTAGGAGGGGAGAATCAGGAAAGCCTCCCACACCCAGAGCCCAAGGGAAAGAACAGAGCGAAAGCTACGGTACTATTGGAGGAGAGAGAAGAGGGTCGAGGGGGCAGAATCTACTTGCCCACCTACCACACGCAAATAAGCCTTTCACCACATAACAATAACCACAGTCTACTCCGCTACAGGAAGGCAGGAGACACTGCCACCACCAGTCCCAGACAAAGATACACCCATGCTGAGGAATGAGTAGAAGAAAAAGCTATCCGATCCTGGCACGGGAGCAAGAAACTGGCTTGGACCCAAGATTCTGCACTAACGCAATGCAAAGGTCTACACTTCTATATGGAAAAATCCGTAACAAATATTAGCAAGTCACATTCAGTAACATACACAGAAAAGGTAATATATCATCACCAAGTGGGGTTTATCCCAGGGAACAAAACTGACTTGACATTAAAAAAAAAAAAAAAAAAAAAGTAAGCACCTCATTTATAGTATAAAGGAGAAAATCCTTATGATTCTCTTAACCAATGCAGAAAAAAAGAAAGCATTTGACAATGTTAATTTAATATCCATCTATGATTTAAAAGTCTCAGCAAACTGGAAATAGAAAAATAGAAAAGAGGAAGAAGTTCTTTATTCTGCAAAAGGACATCTACGAAAAACCTAGAGCCAGCAACATATGTAATGGGTGAAACATTAAATCCACTTCCTTACAACTGGAAATAAGACAAGGATGTCCACTGTTGCCTCTTCTATTTAATAATGCACTGGATGTTCTAGCCAGCCCAGTTAAGGCAAGAAAGAGAAAAAAAAAAAAAAAAGGCACAAAGACTGGAAAGAAGAGGCATATTCTCTGGTGATATGACGGTCTCCATGGAAAACTGCACAGAATCTGCACGGTAGTAAGGCTGTTGTAATAAAGCTATACATTTACCGAAAAAAAGAAACAAGTATAATTCTCAAAAGACCATTCTCAAAATGGTCTCCCAACTGAAGATACTCAGGCCGCGGTATAGTTTGCTAGAAAAAAAAAAAAAAAATGGTCACAACCTAATAAATAATCCTATTCATTCCTCATAAGGGAGGAACGAGTAATGAGGTTAAGGCCCCCAGCCTCAATTCAGGAGACTGTTCCAAGGATCTCCCAGAAGAGGCAATACAGTGTGCCAAATTTCATAAATTTATTTGGCCACGGATAGACTTTTTAAGGGACGTCTCCTGGAACTCCACATCACAATGCCACCCTGGCACTCTTGATAGCCCAGCTGTGGTTTAGACACTAAAAATGTGAAAGGAGCCAATAAGCAGGATTATGTGACTTTCTTTAGCAGTAGAGCAGAACTGGTGAGAACGTGAGGTTCGCTCAGAGCTAGAGATCTGTAGGGTAAGTAAAGAACAGACAGAACTTGAGAGTAGCACTGTTAAGCTGTTTACAGTGGTAGACTCTGTCATAATACACATAAATAAGCACTCTAGTACATAAAACTACAACTTGACAAATAGAGCAAATACACAAAATTCCATCAAACACCACGTAATAATCCACCAAAGTCGACGTTTGGGACTACCCGGCAGCAAAAGGTATAGCTGGCTACCTCGGGCTTCTGTTGAATTCCTACTCTGCCACAAAGCATGCTGAAGGGGAGCCAGCTGTATAAACCTCAGTACCATGTGACATAGTCTTATCCGAGCACAGAGAACATGCTTATTAATTCAACCTTCAGAAGGGAGAGGTATCACAACAGGGACACCACAGCAGAAGCCTGAAAAGAAAGAGAGAGGAGAGAACATCAGGCAGAAAGTTCAGCATGTTTTCTAGAGGCAGATAACATTTTAGGAGTTACCAAAAAATCCAGGTATTGCTACAATATGGGATCAATATGGGATACAGGGAAGCCATGTGGTAGGCCACCCGGGAGAGGAAGGCCGGCTCGGATGACAGAGCCAAAGACAGAAGCTAGAGCTAAGGACAGGAGTATTCCTTCAGTTATTTTTGAGACGATTCACCCGTTATTGACCAAGTGGATGCAGACATTTTAGGGAAAAGGAGGATTCAAAAACAACTACCACTAAGGAACATAACTAAAGAGCATGCAGTGGTAGACAAATCCCTATCTGAACAGAGAAAGAGAAGCAAATCTGAAGGCTGTTACCGGGTCAGCATTATACAGGCCTTTATGTAAGTCACCGTGCTCATGACATGACCAGAAGACCACAGAGGCTCGGGGAAGGGTAGTCAGCACAGAAGCAAGAGTGTGCCCAGGCAAAGCAGAGACAGTGAGTCCTGCTGAAAAGCAAAGGCAGCTGGTCTTCAGGCTTGGTTTCTAAGGCCTCTCCAGGTCCAGTTCCGGCCCCACACCAATTTTAGCCTTAGAACAAAACTCTCTGTGAGTTCCAAAAGGGATCCCTGTTTCTTGTGAAAAACTGACAGAACAAGCAAAATAGAAGAAGAATTTATCTCAAAGTGTCTAGACCTTTGGTTCAATTAATCCATGTATGAGAACTCAACCTAAAAAAATGAATAAAAATTAAACTTCCGATAATCAGCAACACTGAAAGGGATTCTCAGCAGCAGGAAGAATCTAAGTAACAGGTCCTCTGGACACTTCTGTCAGGAGATATGTTTCTTAGGAGTTCAGATGCATTCTTGGGGATATGAAAGTTTTCTATGAAACCTTAATTTTTTTTTCTTCATGGAACAAACACATGAAAAGTTTAAACCTACTCTGGGTCATCTGAATGACCTCATGGCCTAGTACAACCACATGATCTCAGTGTCCCATGTCTTAGAACAGCACTTATGACCACCTTGGAACGATGTAATCACTGAAAGTTACCAGCCTCAACTTGTCATGTCTCTGTAACCATGCTGGCTGACACTTGGCTAATTATCTCTGGAGAACTTTTAAATTATTCAGTAAAATATTTTTCAGTAATGCTGATAATACATTTCAACCAGTTGAGCATTTTAAATAGCTAAGATATATTTAGCCAACAGTCTTGAAATGTTAATAGACTGAATTTAGGTTTTTACAAGGAATCCATGTCAATATGCTCTAAGCTGAAGACAAAAGGGAGTAAGAAAACTAGATTTATGATCAAGTTATTGAAATATGAATGAGTCATTTGCAAAATATACAGATTCCTCCCATAGTGTGGCAGCAAGCGCTATACTGAAGCTAGAATTTTTTTTCCAACATCTGCAAGAACTGAAAAACAAGTTCAGATACTAATTCTGTTCCTAATTTCAGCAATAAGTGAGACATACAAGCAGGATTCATTAGAATAGGAAGACTTCATCTGCACAGCTCAGTAAGAAAGCTTATCAAGTGATAGATCAGTAAAATTAGGATTCAAAGATTACTCACTGGAAAGTTTCAGTTAAGTAAGAGGTCTGATTATCCCGAACTCACAAATAAAGCCTGCAAGTTATTAATCGTGGTGTAACATAGCTTCACAAACAGGATTCTCTACATATTTCCTTAAACTACAGTACGTGTTCTTTGTAGTCTTCAACCCCGCTGTTCTTTGCTTCTTGTATTTACTCTGATAGAAATCCTATCATGCGTTATGTATTACAAAAAATCTCCAAAGCCTTAGAACGTTTTCTCATTTTCTTATAGCTTTAGAGTACACAAATTTATACGTTAGAATCCTTTATGCTGCACTTTGCTTCTTTCTAAAGAAATCCGTTTCTGCCCGCAAACACAGAAGACTGACTGAGTGCTTGCTTACTCTACGACACAACAGATTAGTCTCAGGGTCCAGGTAAGCATTAACTCAACTCTCACAAGCAGCTAGTAGGGTAGATACCCTTATTTCCAAATGAGGAATCTGAGGTTACAAAGATGTTAAAGATACTCCTCCCTAGATATTCTTGCAGATATTTTAGTTTTGCTTTTCACATTTACGTTTCTAATATACGAGGAATTTGTTTTTGGTTAGGGGCTGAGATAGTGACCTGAACCCCTCCTGGAAGGATAGCCCACTTTGTCAGCACCATGTACGAAACAGTTTATCTTTTCTCTGGTAATTCATGCAGCTCCCGTACCTAATCCCTACAAACCAACATCTGATTGTGGGCTTTGTATTCTGTTCACTGTACTTGTTCAAACCTACACCAGTATCACAGGATTTTACTGACTCCTGCTTTCCAGTAAGTGGATTACCTGCAGGGTGAGCCCCTCTCTCTATTTTTCAAATTGATGTTAGTGATCTTAAGTTTAGTTTACTAAGTTCCACCAAAACTCACAGGATTTTGATTACAAGTGCAATGAATTCACATTAATTTGTGAAGAACCAACATATTTATAATATTGAGTATCCCTATTTATGAAAATGAGATGTTTCCACTTATTTTGGACTTACTATCCGTCAATAAGTTGTATAATTTTCTCTGGAAAGGTCTCACACAACTTCTTGAATTTATTCTTCCAAATATCTTGGGTTTTACTGTGGTGTTTATCTTAAAAAGTTAAATATTTCAGTCATACCAAAAAAAATATGGAAACACCCTTGGGCCTCCCACTCAGCTCTGTCAATTCTTAACATTCTACGGTATTTGATCAGATATAAGAAATGAGACATGATAGATGGATACAGCTCAAGTGCCCTACATATACCTTTCCATTCCCATTCCCCTCCTCCTTGCTTCTCAGAGATCATCACAACCCTGATTTTCCCCCATTGTCACTTAATGGTTTTGCTACATATAGTATTCATAAAATAAACGTGCACATTTTATAAATTTCTATGAAACTTTAACACTGTTCATGTCATGTTTTTTCTTCCACTATTATTACTATCCATGCCGACACGATATATAATCTTGCACTCTAGCTCATTCACTTCAGCTCATCCAGCACTGCACTGTGTGACTGTTACAGCTAACTGTCCATTCTCCTTTTGATTCCTGTTTAGATTGTTTCCAATTCTCCACTTTTAAAAGCTGCCATGAGTAGTCAGATGTTTATCTTCTTAAGGTATGTGACAACTGTTCAAGGGCAGAAACTTTCAGACTTCTTGATCAAAAAGAAGAGCCACAGTGAGAAATACACGGTACACTACAACCTAATTCGTGGTCTCTTTCAATTAAAATGGACATTTTACTGTATCTTCTCCTCTGCTATTTCTCTAAAGTCAGGGTCGTGAACCACTGGTGAACATGAAATCCATTTAGCTAATTCTGAAAAATATCTTTCTAAAAGAAAAAGAAAAAACAGACAAAAATTAAGAATAAAACTCAGAGAAAATAAGCCAGAATACAGTAGAAAACAGAGTACACTTTTTAAAAATTTTTAATTCAGTTTTTGTCACATGTAAAATACTACTTTCCACCAGGGTCTGTAAAAAACATATGAAAAGCCACTGCCTTAGGACATATGCCCAGGAGCAGAAAGGCTGCATAGAAGGACTCACACATATCCTTTACCAAATACGGTCAACCTGGTGACAGCAATTGTCATTCCCACCAGGGAAGTAGGAGTTCCTACTCTGCCCAACATTTGACATTATTTGGTCCCTCGAACTTTTGCCAAAAGGATGGGTGTTGACACAGAGGGTTGCTGAAGTTTTGCACTTTCCTGACTACTAAGAAGTTTGAGAATATTTTCATGTTTATTGACTTTTCAGGATTCTATTCCTTTGAATTACCTGCTCATATTCACCATCTTTTCCTTAATTCACAAGGTTTATTTACATATTCTGGATGATAATCTTTTTTAATCACACAAGCCACATATCCTCATCCAGCAAGTGACTTCCAATGGCTTTTTATATACTTAAGATTTTACTTTAATGTGAACATATTTAATCAGTATTTTAAATACTGTATTATGTATACACTGGGATCTTCTTTAAAATCCTTCCATTTGTTGTCATCTTTTAAAAGTCATTAAGTCTAAAGTTTTGCTTTTCATCCTTGTAACTTATTTTTGTATATGTTGTGAGGTAGGGCTCTTCCCCTCCCCAACAAAGATAACCAAGTATACCAGTACCATATATTGAAACTTCCCTAGCAATTACAATGCTACTTATTTTTCTAGGCTCTTTTCTTTTCTTCCCTTAATCTCTATCTTCCATTAATCTAAATACCATCACATCGTAACTACTAAAGCGAAAGAATTATCTTGGTATCTGATAAAGTGAATCCTCTTTCACCTCCTGGGATTTTAATTGGAATGACACCAAATATATAAATAAGTGGAGGAAAACTGACATGTTAATAATAGTGTCTTCCATTCATAAACACAAGTACATCTGCTTATAATTTGAATTATATGAGTATTAAAATTTTCTCCATTTAGGTCTCACACATGTTTATTTTGTCCTAGATATGTTGTGGCTTTTGTTGTCATTTTAAATAGTGACTTTTTAAATTTAAATTTTGTGTCTTGCTGGTATACAGAAATGCATGGTTTTTACATACGGTTTAAAAATCAACTTTATTGAGGCATAGTTTACACACAATAAAATGCACAAATGCTAAATGTATAGTTTGATGAGTTCTGACAAATGTATACACCAACATAACCACCATCCCAGAAAGTTTCCTTTTGTCCCTTTTCAGTCAATCTACCTTCCTCACCCCAGGCAGTTACTGATCTGACTTCTATCAAAGTAATTATATCCGTTCTAGAAACTCATATAATTGGAATCATGCCTTATGTACACTTGTCTGTTCTTTTTTTTAACCAACAATAGTTTATTCAAATTAAGTTCTCTTATACTAAGTTTTCTAAGAATGAGTACAGAATTTAATCATATGCTTTTTTTCCCCCTTCAACCATGAAGATTATCATATGGCTTTTCTCCTTTGATGTGTTCATTTCATTTATGAGTTTTCTAATGTTTAATCATCTTTACATTCCTGAGACACACCCTTATTAGTCATGGTATTTTGTAAGCAAATACTAACATTTTACCTAAAATTTCTATTCCAACGTCCATTAGTGAGATGTGGCCTACTCACCTCCCTTTGCATACTACACTTGTCTCACCCAGAGTATCAAGATTACAGCAGCCTAACAAAATAACTTTTTCTGTTATTTTCTATTAACATTTTGTATAAAACTGGAATTACTGATTCTTCATATGGCTTTGGATTTTATTTATTTGAGAGCACACGCATGCGCACACAAGCAGGTAGAGGGACAGAGGAAGAAGGAGAAATAGACTCCCCACTGAGCAGGGAGCCCAAAGTGGAACTTGATCCCAGGACCCTGGAATCATGACCTGAGCTAAAGACAGACACTTAACTGACTGAGCCACCCAGGTGTCCCCCTTCATATGTTTTATACAACTTTCCCATCTGGGGTTTTCACTTGGGATTTGGGTTTTTGGTTTGGGATTTTTACTTAATCTTATTTTGCTATACAGAGATGTCTAACTTAAGTCTTTAAATTATAATCTTGTTAGTACCGCTGGGTGGCTCAGTTGGTTAAGCGTCTGTCTTCTGCTCAGGTCATGATCCCAGCGTCCTGGGATCAAGTCCCACATCTGGCTCCTTGCTCAGCAGGGAGCCTGCTTCTCCCTCTTCCTGCTGTTTCCACTGCCTGTGCTCGCTCTCTCTCTCTCTAATACATAAAATCTTTAAAAAAAGAAAATTAAATAAATAATAATCTTGTCAAGTTTCTTATTCTTAAGCCAATTTTGATCATTTATTTTGCAAGAAACTGTGCATTCTATTTGTTTTCAAATTTAAAGGCAAAAAGCTCTTCACAGTGTTGTTGCTGTTTTTTTTTTTTAATCTCAATTTGTCTGTAGTTAGTTATATCCCTTTTTGATTTCTAATACATTTGTGCCCGTTTTTCCTCCTCTATCAATCTTGGCAAACGTAGTCTTTTCAACTTAGCACCTTTCATTTAGTTGATCTGATTATAACTTTTTTTTTCATTAATGTTTCTTAACTTTATTTCCTTCCTTTTTCTAACTCATTGCATTGTATAGTTAGCTCATTAATTTTTAGTTCTTTATTAACATGTCCTAACATCTCCACATAAGTGGGATTAGTGTCCTTATAAAAGAGACCCTAGGGAATTCTCCTGCCTCCTTCCACCGTATGAGGTGACAGCAAAGTGACAGCTATCTATGAAGGAGGAAGCAGGTCCTTACCAGACTCCACATCTGCTGGCGCCTTGAACTTGGACTTCCCAGTCTCCAGAACTGTGAGAAATAAATTTCTGTTGTTCGTAAGTGCCCCAAGTCTATGGAATACTGTTACAGCAGCCCAAGATGGATTAAGACATAGTTTATGCCTAGCGTATATATATATTTTTTATTCCTTTACTTTGAAACTATGTCATCATACTTTTAAGTATGTCTATTAATAAAAAGCATTTAGTTGAGGGTTTTTTTTTTTTTAACGTTTCATTCTCTTTTAATCACCAAGCTCTACCTGAAATTATGTATTGGGTTTATGAAAATACTTCAGCTAATTTTCTATCATCTTATTTTGTGTTTTCTAATACCTAAGCATCTTCTTTGCTTTTTTCCTCCTCTTCTGCCTTCTGTTGGAATGATCAAATTTATTTCCACTTCCTCATCCTGATTTGAAGTTATACATTCTATTCTAATTCTTTCAGAGGGTTATGCTTACAATTTTTTTAATGGAAAACTTTAATCAGTAGGTTGCAGGTGAAAACAGCCTATTAAAAACCATAATAAAATTAGAAAAAGAAAAAAGACAATTTCATGAGGACAGAGAGAAGAGTAAAAAAGAAAACAAGCAAAATTTTGGTAACTGGAAAATGAACAGATAAGCAGTCATTGTTGAACAGATCAGAGAACTAACTCTATGCNNGGTGTAGGGAAACATCTGATTTTCACAGCAGAATCCTCAAAGGGTTAAGTAAAAGACAGTACCAGTCACAGCAAACACTGAAGGTTGAGAGAAACAGGCAGGACTGGGTGAGAGAGATTTGAGAAGCAATGACATCCTCAGACCTGCTCCCCCACTCTGTGTCACTGGGTACTTGTTCCTCTCCCTCTCCGAAAGATCAAATGTTTATTCTCAGCAGAGAGTAAAACAGTCTCACTGGACTAGGAGATGGTCTGGGGACCACTACGAAAAGAGAGGGAGTAAAGGAACAGGAGGAGTACATTGTATGCTAAATGCGGACTCCGAACCCCTTCCTCCAATGGGTTCTGGCTTCCAAAATACTAGCAGCCAGACCTTTACCCATTTAGTCAGATCAAGAGTCTTCTCTGGGGTACCTGACCAAACCCAGGAGGGAAGACGTACAGATACTAATACTGAGAGTTTACCAACAAACAGCCCACACAGATCACTCTACAATGAAACTGAAAGGAGACAAGACTCACCCACATGCTCAGTTTCTAAGCAACTTTTTGGACCCCTACCTCTGTAATCAAGGATGACTCTCATTGCCTAAGGGAAAAATGGCTAAAAACAGTAAAATGCAACTCAAGAAATCTGAGACCATACAGAGAAAAGAAAACATTGTAAAAATCATCAACACAGCTAGAGAAACAAGGGGAGAGAGAGCAACCCTGAAGCAAGAGCAGCTTGCTTTACAAGACACATTCAAAGAATAAAAGCAGAGTTCTTGGATAGCTTGATGGTTTTTGATAACAGAAGGGGGGGCATCAATAGAAGGGGTGGAAAGTAAGATAGAGGAAATCTTTCAGAAGGTAAAAAACAGTAGGATGGAAAATAGCAGAAAAAGTGAAGAAAACTGGAAGACCAATTCAGGAGGTCCAATATCCAAACAGGACTTCAAAAAGACATGAGATTGGGGGGGGGGGGGGGGTTTCAAAGAAATCTAGAAATAACCCCTGAACTGAAAGATGGGAGTTTCCAGATCTAAAGGGCCGATCAAGGATCAAGACCTCAGGACAACAGCAGAAAACATACCCACATCCAGGCTGGTGGGGGTGAAACCTCAGAATGCTGAAGACAAAGGAAAAGCCTAAAGTCTCCTAGGAGAAAAGAGTAGGTTATTCAGAGAAGAAACCAGAAGCTCTGTTATCTCAAGAGTAACACTGAAAGTGAAGTCAATAGACCAACACCTTCATTAATTCTGGCGAAAAAAAATTACTTCCGACCTAGAATTCTATTACCCAACCAGGGCAGAATAAAGGTATTTTCAAGCACGTAACATCTCCAGATATTTACCCAACACATTCTCTCCCAAGGAAAGTCTTGGAAGGATATGTTTCATCAAAAGGAGGGAGAGCCAAAAGAATAAGAGATCTAATAAAGGAGAAAGTGAAGAACCCCATAAGAGGACCATGAAGGGGAATCCCAGGATGATGGCCATGTCCTAGGTGCAGAGGCAACCAGTGCAAATTAGAGCAGGTTCAAAAACAGAGAGCCAAGAATAACGTCAGGCTTCTCTCCAAAGTGCACAAACACCATAAAAGTCAATGGAAGCATGACTTTCATTGGTGAGACCCACAATGATCATGGTAAATGGTTAAGAGTAAACGAGACAGCGAAGAACTGCCTGATGTCTCTTTTAACCATCATCTTAGCAAGAGATTTCTGCTCCCACAGACTACAATGCAAAAGAAAAAAAAACCTACCTGGGAAGAGAAATTTTCATATATTCCTACATGTTTGTATCCACGAGGAATTTCTTTAGGCCAGTGCTGCCCAACAGAAACAGGATGCCATCCACACACACAACTGAAAATTTTCTACTAGCCACATTAAAAAACTAGAGTAAAAATGTTAAATTAATCATTTAAATAATTAATTGATTTACCCCACTATATCCAAAATATTATTTCAATGTGCAATCAGCATAAAAAATTAAAATACATTCTATTTTTTGTACTGTTATAAATCTCTGTATTTTACACCTGGCAGGCCACCTCGTTCTGACTAGCTACATTTCAAGTATCCAACAGCCACATGTGGCGAGGGGCCACGTTAGAGCAGCTCTAGAAGAATACACAAGAAAGAAGCTCATTAACAGTGGTTCCATTTCTGGAAAGTGGACCTGGGTCTAAGGGAGACTTACTTTTCATTATTTACTATTTTGTTCTTTTGAATTTTGCACCATGTGCATGTACTACCCACTAAAAAAAGGGGGGGGATAAAGCACATTCCCTAAAATAAATATACAAATGTAGATATCCTTTAACCTACTTCTAGAAATCTACCTCATGCATGCATAGAATGATGAATAAACAAAGTTTACTTGTTGCAACACTGTTTTTAATACCACAAGACTGGAAATAACCTAAATGTCCGCCAATGGACGACCAGTTAAATATATTATAGGCACCCATATAAAAAATACGTAAAACCAAAGTAAAAAGGTACTTATTACGTCCTGATGTGGAATAATCTACAAGATGCACTGTTATGTAAAATACATGACCATGTGTACTAAAAGGTTACAGATGCACAGAGCTGCTCATATATGCACAGAGCTTCTGGAGCATTACACAAAAACCTAGTAATGCTACCAGCCTTTGGAAAGACAACTGGGTGGGGCAAGGAACAGGATGGCACAGACTTTTCACCATATATCCTTTTGTACCTTTTGAATTCTGAATGACAATAATGTATGACCTATTTTAAAAGCCCATCATTCTACATCTAGCTGGTATCTGCTTTTTATTTATCATGCTTGGCCCTCATGTGATATTTAAGTCCATCTATAAAGACTAGTGTTTTTCTAGTTCCTTCATAGAGAGGTCTGAGTCTTGTTTTTGCCAGAGGCCACAGATGTTTCAATGATATTGGAACAGTTTCTACACACACGCGCGTGCACACACACATTTAGCATATAGTTCCCTGAGTCTTGGCATTACAACTCCATCCCTAGCTACTGGATTCTTACCTCATAAATTCCCCCAGAGTCTGTTTTTCCTTAACACTGACTGATTTCCAAGTTTCTGGTATACCTGGGAACATTCTCTCCCTCTCCTTCTCCTCTCCTCTTCCCCTCCCTCTCTAGATCAACTATATACACCAGAGAAATGAAGCCCTTCATTTTATTCAATATTTGTAACAGGTCGAATGGGCCTAATCTGAGTCTGTTTCAGCAGGTCTGTGAGATTTTAAGAAACCAAGATAAAGAAAAGTATAGTCAATAATGTCAAATACTGAGAACAGTAGTATGATAACTGAAAAAGACTGCTAAACTTGGCTGTTCAGAATTCACTGGTGACTTCTGAAAGGGACGTAGGAAACAGAATATAAAAGATGGCAAAAAAACCATTTCACAAGGTTCAAGTCTAGAACAAAGGAAGTGATTAAATATAGAAAGCAAATGTAGGTTTCAAATATCTTCAAATTGCAAATACCAAATATTCCCCAAATACCTATATGAATTTTTATTTCAAATGAAAATCAAGTTAGATGTTTCAACATAAAACACTTGAAATATGATGGTACCATCTCAAAGAACACCTAAGGTCCTTCTAGAAATAGTATAAAATCACTGTTAGGTTTTTGACCATCCACATTCAAACATATACCACACAGGTAGGAAAAAAGCAAATTGCTAATGACGTGGATTTTTACAATGGTTTTAGTCAAAGAAATGAGGAGCACAGAAAGCATGAAAAAAATAAAAAAACATAAAAACTATTTGAAAAAAAAAACAGATTTCTCAATTCTCACTACACTTTTTTTCAAAGTTGTAAGCTAGTAAGGAAAGATACTGCCACTGGAAACCCAACGTGGCCCCATGAGATGGAGAACGCTGGGCGCCTTTTAAACTAAAGCAAATAGAAAACATTTGTGTATTCAGTTTTATGGACTGTCAAAACGTAATGTGAGAGCTTGAATTTAACCCTGAAACTAGGTCATTTGTTCAGTGAAAGTCCACATTACATAGGGATTGCTGTGTGAAGAGACTGCCTGTTCTTGGAGTTCTATGCCTTTCACCCTGAATGAGTTGTATGGAATCTATAGGTCTATAGTCAGCCTGTAGACATAAAATTACATGCTGGTTTATCATTCCCAGATTATTAAAAAAAAAAAAAAAAAAGGGCATCCAATTATTAGGAGACCAGACAAGCTCAGGCCCAGACTCAACTCAGCATGAATACTCAGTACTGCAACTGCCCTTCAAACTCCCAGAGCCTGTCCTGACCTTCTGCTGAAGCAGCACGTACAGCCACGTCAAGTGGGTACAGTCCTCAGGCTGTGAAAGTGCAATCAACGCCAAGTCTAGAGTAGGGTTGTTCCACAGAACTTTCTATTAAATTAAATTTAACATTTATTTCCTCAGTTACTGTAGTCACAGTTTGAGCGCTAAATAGCCACATGTGGCTAGCGTCTACCCTGTCAGTTTGGGTCGACAGCCAAGGTTTTTCTCCACGATCTATTATTCGTCAGTGGAGCTCCAAAGGCTTCCTGGGGAAGGGGAAAACCAAGCAGGCAGGGCTTCAGCAACTGCCCATTCCCCTTACATTTTGAGATTCTGCAGAATGTTTTATTTTTATTTACTTATTTTTTGCAAAAGCCTTCTGGTTGTTGTGTGCATAGGGGGGTGTGTGTGTGTGCGCGCGCGCACGCATGCTTTCAGTCTGAAAACTATGGGTTTAGAGCAGAAATGACCAACGTACAAACCTCAGGCCAAAGCTGGACCCTCCTTATACTTAAAACATTTTATAAATAAAAGTTGAATTGGCCAGTTTACATGAACTACACCCTAACCACCTGTCTAGGAAGTAAAAGGTTGGTCTAAACATGGAAAATTTGCATTCACTGCCACAGATAGAACAGCTCTAGTCAACAAAAAAGTTTCCAGAGTTCATTCAAATCAAGGGAGAAAGCTCATAGGCCCAGCTCCCATTGTAGCATTTATCAGGAGTTTAGTCTGTGAACTTTGCAAATCGGATTCACCGCCCCACATTTTGTAATGAAGGATGGAATTAAGATAGAGCATTTCCTTCATATTTACAAAAGCTGAACCATTATCTTTATAGAATTGTTGGAAGAGCTGAAGCAGCATATGAAAATGTACTTCACTTTAAACACAGGCAAATTACAAGATCACAGATTTTCCATGTCACTTCCTCGGATCCAGTCTTTTCTGAATTCCAAGCCTCAAGGTACTGAACTTGATGGACTTCCAGTGGCGCCCCCCCATGATTATTCTTCCTTACTAACTGAATACATTAAGCCTGAAACTATGCCCTCCCCCTAAAAAGTTAGGAGTAGGGCACTAGATTTAAGGAAATGAAGGTTTTCAGATGCAAACTGAACGCATGGACTGAACAGACAGCAACTAAGGTCTACACTCACTTTCCATTGCTTTTGTCTTCAGGCCAAAGTAATTCCAGATTTTGAAAAAGTAGAGAACGACCCACAGGAGAATTAGTGACCATTTCATAGTAAACTCACAAATTTTAGTGGGATTAAATCACTGACTTTAGGATTTCTGTTTTCTTACAAGCACAAACTGAAGACAGATCTAAATTACCAGGCACGGTTCCACCGCTGCGGCTCAGACGCATGAAGAGGAACGCGTCCACTCTAGAATGTTAGGCAAGTATGTAAATCACTGAATTACCCTAATGTTTCTGGCTATCTGGCCAAATCAGAGGCAGTGTCTAAATTCAACTAGCTTGGCAAACTTACATTCTCCCCACATGAAATTACTGAAATTGAAGCTGAGAGCTATTCTTGACATGTCTATCTAGAATCAGCACTGAAACATGTCCTAATTGAATGTATTACAATTATAACAATCCGGAGCAATGATCAAAATTGATCAAAGACAAGCAATAAGCCTCAAACTGCATTTTTAAATGAGTAAGACTGAACTACTTTTGTACTACTGGTAAAAAAAAAAAAAATCTTTAAAAAATAGCTAAGGCCATGTATTACAAGGTCACCAATTAGCATTTAATAGAGTAGATGATTTAGAAAGTAACTCAGAGGTAGGAAGGCGAATAATTCCCCCAAAAATTATTAAGGCTAATACCGGGTCAAAGTCACACATAAGAGGTAAGAAGCCCTCAACAGACTAGCAAACTGTCCACACTTGTTCCGTCCTTGAAATCTCTAGCACACTCTGTTTTAAAGCTGGAGTGAACCGTTTTACATGACACCTCTGCAGACTGACAAAGAATGACTTACTCTGAAGAAAAGGGGTGGCATGGGGTGCTACACTACTTAGATCACCTTTCTTTACTACTGGCCTAACATGAAAGGCTTCTCAGTCTGGAATCATGGTGCTGCTCTAAATGGCAAAACAAATGAAAACATGTTGGTCATAGTAGGTACTGTGTTAAGTACTAAAAGTGTTAAGTTAACTAAAAGCATGTTGGTCATAGAAGGTACTGTGGATCTTTCATGAAATAAGTCATTTGATATAGCACAACATTCTACCCCTTTAGGAACATTTGTTAGCCATCCTGAATGACAATCTACAGTATATTATGTAGATTACTGCACTCTTAGAAAGATTTTCCCAAACACGGTTTAAGTTAATTGATAAACATTCATTACTATGCTTTTAGGTCTAGTCCTGCACTGAATGGTCCCAGATATGCTAGTTAGGCTCTGAATATTTGTCTTGTGTCTTGTAGATTATCTCTGTTATCCTCACCAGGCTGTTATCTGTTTTTTCTTACATCAGACAGTAGGCTAACCGTTCCCCATCCTCCTACCCCACCCCCCACCCCCCCACCCCCGCTACACTCCCCTTAACCTCCCACATTACCCACATTACCTACTTCTTTCTAATCTACTGTGGGCTTAGAAGCTAGATAACTTTGTTAGAAACATCTGAAATATACGCCAACAGGTTCTGATGAAGGGTGTCAATGGCTCTCCTGTGACTAGAACTTTAGGTGTGGACTTCAGATAGTTTACAGCTATCCCAGGCCTTTTTTGCTTACTGTCTGTTTCTCAAACACATTTTATAATAGGTCAAGAATAAGAGGGTAGGCAAATCAGCTGGATTAGAAAGAAAACAACTGAAAGGCAGGAGAAGAGAGCAAGAGATCATCTGGGAAGACCCTAGGTCTGAGGCAATGTCCTAGGTATTTCAATCACAATCATTTAATCCTTGTAATAACGGGAAGAGGCAGATGTCATTACCTCTGTTTTCGGTCAGAAAACCAAGGCTCACAAGTTAAGCAATTTGACCAACACAGTGACTGAGAAACCAACCATTAGCCTAGGTCCCTCTGACTCCACAACCCATGGCCGTTCCACTGCAGGAGATTGTAGCCCATTCCTTACTCTCGATGTAGCTCAGTGTCTTTGCACTTTATTTCCAATTCTTTCACTGGAACCTGTCTAATGCAGATATGTTTTCTTTCTCCAGCCAGTTTCTAGAACTAAAAGGCAACGGATAATCAAACTAAGGTCTAATTAAGCTTAGCGCTACATGTGTTCATCTGTTCAGCAACAAGTATGTTTCTGAAACACTGGCCATATCCTCAGTTTGTATACATTGTGCAACAATGGTGACAAGTCCCCCCCACCACCAAATACAGACTCTTGCCAGTGACACTATGACTTAACACTTGACATCTTCCCATCTGCATTTGACAGAAAGCAATGCAAGCATACTTTAGGAACTGACTCAGTAACGCGTCACAAGCTCCCTCAATTTGTACAATAACATGATTTTCTTACTCTAAAGACTGGAGGACAGGCAGGAGATAGGAGGAGTTTCCACTTTTCGAATTCTATTAAAGAACAGGGTTATACTTGTTTCTTGTTAGATCCTTTATCGCTGAGTCCAGGGCCTGACACACAGCACAGGCTATTTTATTTGTTGAATAAATAAATGCTACTTGTTCAATAAATACAAATTATTTTGTTGAATAAATGTATAACCTCTCCTGAATTGCTTGTGAAATCTTTGGATTTCTCTTTTCTGACATATCCTTGCAATATTTGGTGGAAAACAGCTTTCATCTGACAAAAACTAAAAGCTTAAAAACGGTTCCTCTCCTCTTACCAGAAGACAAGGTATCTAAGAGACATGCCCCTCTCCACCCTCTAAAAATGACTCTTGTCCCAAGAAAATGAATAAGCCCCCATCTGCCAGACTACACTAAATACAGCTTTTATATGCATTACAAAAACACCTGAATAAAAAGCTGCTACAAAACCAGGCCTTTGGAGTCCTAAAGCACAAAGCCAACAGAATAAAAACCAAACTAGAATAAAGAGAGCTTTCAGACATTTATAAAAGCCAAAACTGAAAATATTTGCTAAATGTAAAATTTTAAGGGGTCTTTGATCAGCAGGTGATGCAGCTCAACTGTTTTTCACTCACATATCTCCCCTCAACGTGAAGTAACAAGATTATAGCAATAGGATTCTAATATTTACAATATGAAAATGAAAAGGGGACCTTTTGCCATCCTGAAGTAGAAACCACCTTTGTTCCTATTAAAGAGAATGACTGCTGAAATGGACAAAACCATCCCCAAATTCCTACTTAGTTAAAACACATACCAGGCCTCACAAGCCACAAACAACAGGAAATTACCCTGCATGGTTTCTTACAAGACTGTTATTACATGAACTTTACAGACTGTGTAAAGATTTGATCACTTACAACTAGGCACAGGTAAGTTACAACCATGAAACACCAAACTTTTGCTGACACCTACAGTGTGAAATCACTTTAGAAGGCATAGCTACAAAGACAAAAAGTGAAGCTCTAAGAGCCATTTCTTCCCAAACAAGCCCAGGAATGGATGTTTCCAATCACATTAATAAAAATTGCCAATGAACTACTTTAAATTCAATTTTAACATTAAGAAAACTAAGTGGGCACTTCGACTCAAAATATTCTTATTTACTACCACAACTAACTTTATAGCAAAAATCAAGGAACTTTAAAAATAAAATCAGTGTTACTTTCTGAATTTAATATAAATGCTAAATGATCTTCTGATTGAGAAAAATTCCACCAATATGGCTTTTTAAGGCAAACGAAAAAAATCCTCAAACTAAGATACATTTATGAAATCCATTTTACATTATTTCTCCCATCTGTGTTACATTTGCTTCACTTATCTCTTTATTTACATTAAAACTCCTCAAACTTCATTTAACTATTTAACTTACACTTCTATCTAAGGAAAACTTTTTAAAGGAGGTCAAAACTAGAATAACAAATGTATTTTCACAGTAACACAAATTTATTATCTTACTCGGCTCAGAGAAAAACATCCTTACATCAGAAGTACAGTACGGTTCAATTCATATAAAATCAGAAGAGAGCAAATGAAAAGAAAATAAGATTACAGAGTTATTAAGAATTCTATAAATTAATTCAAATTTCTGAGAGCATTCTGAAAGATGGAATTACTCCAAGTAGGTCTGCGTGACCATTTATTTATTCATTAACAGTTACTTTACGTGTGTCACTTTAGAAGTCTAAAAATTTAGGACACTCCAAACTGTAACAAACAAGACACGATTTTGATGGAAAATGCTACATTCGAACTCGTTTTACCTGGAGATGCTTTTTTAAATAAAGGTTTAATTGACAACAAACCGGTAGTATTTAGCTTTTAAGGGGTCAAGAGGAAGGAACAACAAAACCAACCTAGGTATTGTTTTTCTTTTGTTTAGGATCAAAAGGAAACCATAACCACGGAAAGGTTAGTAAGTAAAAGGCCAAAGTACCCAACCACAAGGACGGTATCCCTCAAGAGAGAACAAAACAATTAAAGTTGCAAATCTGTAAACCAAGTTTGAAATACGTGAAATCAATTAGCGTGCTTTCTAAAGGCGTGTGATAAAAACTAATAGGCTCCACTCACAGAGCAACTTTCACAAGTGAGTGCAGAAGGATCTCCACAGAGTATCAGCCGTGTGCGTGCTTGTGTGAGAGTACACACAAGCAATTCAGACCCCGGGACTAGAATGGTTAACAAAGGTTACAGGACAAAAAAAAAAAAAAAAAAAGTGGAAGCAAAGTATCGCACGCTCCTGACACGGCTTGCCGACAACTCCCGAAACAAGAGCTCGGTCCCTCCGGCTTTGAAAATCAGAACCACAAACTACTACGCGTGTTCGCGGCGGAGGGGACGGGCCACGGCCGGCCCCCCGGCTCCGGGCCGGGCAGCTCGAGCGCCGACCCCTTCCCCTCCGGCCCGCCTGGCCCCACGCCCCCGCGCCCCGACCCCGCCACACCCCGGCCCCCGGCCCCCGTGGCCATGTGACGCGGCGAGCCTCGCCGACCCGAGCCCGACGCAAACACACCCCTAGCACCGAGGGCCCGCCGGGCGCTGCCGCTTTACCTGCACCGAAGCTCCGGGTCCCGCCCCGTCAGAGCCGGGGGTCCGGGACCTTTTGTTCCTTCCTCTTCCGAATGGGATGAGGGGCTGGGAGGGGAGAGGGGAAGGGGCGATTGGAGGCGGAACTGAAAACACTCTCGCGGCCGCCCGGCCCGGCCCGCCCCGCCCCCCAGCCACTGCCCGGCCCGCGGCCCCGCGCGCGGGGAGGGGGCGCGGGCTCGGCCACCGCCCGCGGGAGGGAGGGGGTGGGGACGCGCGTCCCGCCGCCGCCGACGCCCCTCCTCCCCTCAGGCGCGCGCCCGCCCGCATCCCCCCCCCCCGGGCCGCCTGGACGGCCGAGCCCTCCCCCGCCGCACCCGCCGGACCACCTCCGCTTCCGCCCTGCGCCCCCCGCCCTCCGCCGCCGGCCGCAGCGGCGCGGCGCACCCACCTCCAGGCGGCTCGCTCGGCGCTCGCTGGCTGCTGGCTGGGAGCTGCTCCGCCGCCGCCGCGGCCGCGCGGTAGACCCGCCTCCCACCCCGGGCCGCGAGCCCCGCCGATTCGCCGGCGCAGCCCCGGGGCTGGCACCCTGCCGCCCGCTGATTGGCGCCCCCGGCCGCCCGTTAGGGCGCGAGGCACGCCGGCCGAGCGCAGCGCTCGGCGCGCACGGAAGACGGGGCGAGCGGAGGAGGGAAGGAAGGAGGCCGAGCGCCCGGGAAGGGCCGGGGCGCGAGCGGGGCTCGGAGAGTCGCGGGCCACTACCTCCCTACCTCCTTTCCCTCCGGCCGCCCCGCCCTCCCGGCCGGACCGGCGGCGCACGCAACCAATGAGCGCGCGCGGTGCTCGGGGTGTGAGCCGCGCGTCGGGGGCCTCGAATCGGAAGGGAGACGTCGCTCGCTGATTGGTCCCGCCTCCCCCGTAGAGCGTGAGGCGAGGCGCGGCCGGGCGGGCGGGCTGCCGGGCGGCCGAGGACGAGGCGGGGTGGGACGCCCACGGTTTCGGTTGACTACGTCTCGGGCGCGCTCCCACAAGAGGCTCTGGGAAGGAAAGGGATGGGGGCAGGCGAGGGGACGGCGTGTAACCTGCCGAGCTGCCGACCACCCGTCCCTCTTCGGTTCGGTCCGGGGTCCCCTCCCCGGTCTCCTGCCAGCGCCATTGGGTGGGGCCTGTGGGGGCCGCCGCCTAGTCCACCTTCCGTACTCAAGCCGGGAGTGGACACGTGCTCGGCCTTGGGGGAGGCCCGAGGGCCGCCTCGAAGACGGCACGAGCTGGGGCAGAAGAGGGGTCCGCAGAAGCCCGGAGACGCGACCCACCCTGGGCCCGCCCAGAGGCGAATGAGTGGGCGGGGTCCGAGATGTAAATAAGCCCAAGCGGGGATCTTTTATGGGTATTATTAGGAGCAGCGTAGGGGATGCCAGGTATTTTTGAAGAACCGGAATGTTGGTTTTGTCTTCGTTAAAAATTGTGCTAATAATGCATGTTCTAAAAGGTCCTTGTGAAGTCTAAAGGATAAGCGCCTAGCACTATACTCCCTAATTGCTGGGTTGTCTTCCCTTCCTCTAAGTTTCTCCAGTGTTTGGGTGATATTCTTAGGCCGCAACCTCGCACATCTGCGATACAAGGCCCTAAGCTGCTGGCTGCCCAGAGCTGGTGGATGGGTATCCACACTCCGGTAATCTTGTCGCTTTTACCCTACGGACACTCAAGCCTCTGCCGGAAACGTTGAACCCAACTAATCACATAAAGTATTTATTAAGCACCTACTATATTTGGCAGCGAGCACCGTAGAACTACAGTTGAAAAGAATCTGAGGTCTTAACACAGGTAGTTGGTGCCAGAGACAAGACTAGAAAACTGTTTTCTTGGCTCCCTGGCCAGCATTCATTCTCATCAATCCTTACTTCGTGGGTTCAGTTGGGAACTCAAGATAAACAAGGAAAGTGGCGCAGTGCAAATCTGTTTACTAACGGTTAATACCAGATGACCAAACAGCAAGACTTCTTGAAGCGTACTCTCTCTTTTCAGAAACGAAACCTTCCTCAAGAGAGCACCTAAAAGTGCACCTGGAGAGATATATGGCCATTCTCGGTGTCTCACAGCTTTACCAGACTTTCAAAATCTTCATTTCTACCATCTCTCTCCTCAAATATGGAAGCCCTGGGGTTAAGCGGATTGTAGTTTTGAATGCTGCTCTGTTCCAAATCTGTGAGCTTTGACAAGTGGAACTCACCTGCAATGATGGCTGTTTAAATATAGTTCTGTGGTGATTAAATAAAATAATAAACATGAACATGAATAGCATAGGGCTTTGAAGTTAAAAGAAAGTCAATAATCGTTATCATTTCTTCCCTTCTGTTGCTCTCATGGGTTTATGCTAAGATGAACCTACTCAGCAGAAATCCTTCCTTCAGAAGTTTACGTCTGCTGTGGTTTCTTCCATTGGCAGGTTACAGTCAGCTATATTCACCCCTTTGAAAAAATAGCTTCTGAAGGAGACCCGGGAAGCCAATTGGTGGAGCTGTTCCACCTCCTAAGATTTCTGTTTCCACTTCCTAGAGACACGAGGGAGGATAGTCTAGGGCAAAGGCTGTTCAATTTAGAAATAAGAGGGCTGTTTTTGGTTTTTAGTCCTTCTTCCTGCAGACACAAGCCAACAGTTTTAATATGAAATTGCTTATAAAAAGCTACCCCGGATCACACAAATATTTTCTCCTTTATGACCAGGATGTGATTTCAGTGTCGGCGTGGGTAAGTAGGAGTAGAAACAAAAGCAAGACTGGCTGGAATTCCTGAAGAATTCTCGCCCAATATGGGAGTTAGGTGATTCGGGGTACATTAATTCAATGGATAATATGCTTAAGGTCTACGTTAGAGCATTTCTCCAAAGTGTCAGAATTTGGGTTCCTAAATCTTCCGTTTAGGAAGCTTTCCAGAATCTTGGGTTGAGGAAAGGGGAGGAGGGGGCAGCCTGATTATAATGATGTCCCCAAAGGGCTTAGAAATGGGAGCATGCCTACTGCCCCCATCTGCTAGAAATGCATCTAAACCAAAGTGGGTCAAGACAGAAACTAAAGGCAGATGGAGCAGAGATTGCTGTGGTGACAATCAACTTGGAAATCCACTGGGGTACCTCAAGATAGACCTAGACAGACAGGTCCCTGTTCCATAAATTATATCGAGTGGGTCTTATTTTTATGTGGATAGACAATAAGTATAACCCTTCATTACGCATGACCTTTCAAAATCAAAACAAAATCAATTCAGAATCAATTTAAAAGTAGTTAAATGTACTAGAAAGACATATAGGAAAAACAGTAATGGTGGTTGCTCTTGGAAAGAGATCCAAGCAGTCATAAGTGGAAAACTTAAAATTCATCATTAATTCCTCTGCAGTTTGAATTTGTAGAAAATATATCCTTGTACTGATTTTTCAAAAGATATAACTCCTATTCCATCTCCTCTCTGATAGATCTATAAAGCCCTTCCTGGTTCCCCAGCCCAGAGGATTTATCACTCACCTATGACTTTTCTATCATGGTCGCAATGACTTACATACTATGACTTCGCTTTGATTAAAGTCGTGATCTGTTAGTTTAGTCTTGAGCAGTTTTTTAACTTCTCATGGGTATGTTTTGTCTCCCCGTTTAGATTGTAAATTCCTGAAGGACAAGGACAGCATCTTGTTCCCAGTTGTCTTCCCACACTCTAAGATAAAGAATACTAAGTAATTGTAGAAAGGTGCAATACAGCATCAGGATAGCAGAAACATGCTCTGCGGGTCAGGGGTCTGCAGGTGTTCTGCACAGCTTTGCCCCATCCATTCAGTTGTCCTCCATACAACTGTTGAGTATCTTGTCAGCATCTAGGCTCTGTATTGTCTTATCCTGATGGAACCAAATTGCAGTGAGCATTAGTACACCTTAAAGAAAGATCCAGTTATTTACAACTAAAAGGATACCGATTAAATGAGATACCCTAAGTAAAAATTGTAAAGAATAGATGTGTGGGGTTATTTTTGTTGCAAATGATAAGGAAGAAATCCAACACCAGCTGGATTTTTATCTCAATATAATGAAATCTCATGTTTTAAACGAACTTATGTTGAAAATGTGCCTACCTACCTCTACGCACGCGCGCAGTCCATATTGACATGCTAGTTTTTATTAAAAATAAAAAAAAATTTAATATCTGATGGGGAAATGCTGGAGACAAGAATAAAATATGTACAAGAACAAAGAATTAAATTTGACATCTAGCTGGTATCTGTGATGTGCCTATGATAAAAGCATGTTGGAAAACTCTCATTTCATGGCCAGAATCTCTCAAGAAGACATACATGTAGGATTTTTGAGATTTAAAGAGAGAAAGGAATTGAAAAGTTGGCTCTGGTTGAGAAAAACATATGTAGTGAAAACTAAAGTTATATATCTCATCATTCTCCAGGCATCTGATAATTAATACTAGATTTCTTATCTATACATTTAAAAGCACAAATAGTCATTGGATCAATTGATTATTGGGATAGCTAATCCAATGATTGCTGAAATATTACTTGGTAAATTAAAATACAATTTTAACGCAATGAGCGCACCCGTAAGGCATTTAAATATTATTTGAGATCTACATATTTGGGGAAAAAACTAGACAAAGGCCCATGTCTAAACGCTGAAAGAACAATGTACGAATTATTTAAAGTTCTATTGTAAAGAGGGATAATTTGGTAGTCATATGTCAACAATGGGGCCTTATGCCTTGATTATAATTGTCTGTGTGTGACAATATTGACTGAGCCAGGCTGCTGCTAGGCAGGATTAGTGTATGAAGGTATAATGCTCTTGGAAAATTTCAAGCATGTTAGCATAATTGCTTTGATGAAGAATGAAGAGCTTATTTAACATAACTGACTAGAGTAGACAATAGATGCATAATCAGTGTCCTAATGATTGAATTAATGAGCCCCAGTTGTTTGTCCTTACTGTAAACAGTCCTCAGCTATGAAAAAGACATTTTGCTGAAGGAGTCTGACAATTATGTTAGCTAATGAGTGGCCAGAATATCATTAATGGTGGGGGAGAACCAACTACTCTTGGGTCCTAAAGATGTCAATGGTGGATTTCAAGGAGTAAATTATTTGGCTACGTAGAAGTTTCATAACAGCTCCTCCTTGCCTTCATACAATCATGGAGCCTGAGGAATGCTGTCATGCTGAGATAAAGAATCCAAGGCCCAAGCTTCTTCAAAGCCCTATGGCCACTTAGTGCCAGAAATTATACATGGCGTCTACCTTTCCGGCTCTGACACCCCACTCATTCTTCTCCCTGTCCCTGGTCTGCACCCTCACCCATGCCTTTGCTAGTCTCTTCAGCCTTCCTGCTCCCATTACCTTCTATGCACATATCCTGACCAACTATTTCACAGTGAAAATAGGGACAAATTTCCTGTCCACACCTAAACCCTTAGCACTAGACAATATGTCTGTCTCCAGATTTATGCTTCCCGCCACATCCTGCTCCTCCTTCTGGAAAAGGCTTTCCAGCTACCTATTCTCTGTTCCCTTGACCACCTACTCTAGGTTAGCACACCACCCCCCTGCAAACATGTGCATCTGGAATTACGTCCATTTATTTCTGTACTGATTTATCCTTTGTCCCTTCTTCCCACTAAATGTAAGCTCTATAAGAGCAGGAAACATGTCTGTTCTGCTCCCCACAGTATCCCTACTCAAGTATGTCTATTTTGTTCACCGTATTACCCCTAATGTAAGCATACATGGAGGCACTCAATAAATATTTTTGAATAGATGGATAATTTTCACTCAAGTTCACTCAACTGAGCATGTGCAAACAGAAGTCATCATCTCCTTCTGTCTTCCTCTCTGAGTATGTTTTAGTCCAGTTTCCTGGAAAACAGAGCTTGATGCAAGGATGCTGCTGTTTTATTCAGGAGACATTATCCCAGGGCAGTGACCAGAAGAGAAAAAACAAGGAAGAATGGGAGCCATGTGTAACGATGCATTGCTGTGCTAAACACTGTTTCATGCTACACCTTGAAAAGATACAACCAGTCTCTTGACAGGTGCAACCACTTGGCCATACAGGACATCTCCAGACAGACAACAAGGAAAAGTCATGTCTTGGAGACATCTGAGAAAGGGAGGAATTTTATCTTCATGTCTCCTGTCTCCTGTTGGTCGAAGCTTGTCCCACAGGGAGCTTGCTTTCCCATACTTCCCACTGTGTTATCCATATTCTTTGATAGCCCCTCGGAAAGCCAGGTGCCCTGCTCTAGAGTCCAGGAGTGGTGTGAGGAGACTGTGGGTATGTGGCTGGTTGGTCTCAGTCAAACCACCAGGGACTTAACTAAGTCACTCATGGTGGCAACTGAGACAGAGAAGAGGCCCAGAAGAATCTGTGAACAGAACCTGATATAGAGTAAAGGTAGGACCAGGTCTTTTTACTCACTGCATCATACCCAGCACCTCCCACACTTACTGCTGATTAAATTTTGGTTGAATGAATGGATGCATGTATAAATGGCATCACCATCTACTGACTTATTTAAATGGAAACTTTGGCATCATTGTGACTGTCCTCCTCGCTTAATTCCTATATATCAAAAAAGGAGACAAAATTCCTCTTGGCTCTACTTCCTTAACATATCTCAGATCAATGTGTCGTCTCCACGCTCACTGTCTTGATTCAGACTTCATCACCTCTCGTTGGAATTATTGCTATAGCTCCTTAACCGGTCTTCCTG
Organism: Ursus maritimus; assembly: GCF_017311325.1. NCBI lineage: Eukaryota > Metazoa > Chordata > Mammalia > Carnivora > Ursidae > Ursus > Ursus maritimus. Next base: position 25,505,331 of record NW_024424230.1, on the reverse strand, counting down.
TCTCTAGTCTTCCTCGCTTCCAGTTCATTCTCCTCCCTGCTGCCAGAATTTGCTTTCTTTATAGCACATTTTCCAAATGCAAATCTGATAATGTCATTATCTTGATTAAATTGATCGTTTTCCCTTTTTTTAACGATAGAATCAAGATCCTTCGTGATCTGTGGTAGGCTAGTCCCTTGAGCTTTACACTCCACCACTCCCTACCTTGCTTCTTGTACCTCAGCCAGACTGAATTCTCAGCAGGACGCCAGGCCGTCTCACTCCTCAGTGCCTACGCTGTGCTCTTGGTTCTGCTTGGAATACATCTGTGCCTGATGAGCCTCTACTCATACTTCAACACTGTTTCCCCGAAGCCCCATTCAGCCATGGCTGCTTCTGTCCATCCCGCGACCCACCCACCTGGTATTCATTGTAACAGACTTAAGAGAAAGGGCACTTGTGAAAGGATGTTGGCCGACTGACGCAGTGGCCGAGAAGGCCGCAGAAGCAGGCCAGACAATAAGCAGGAACAAGGAAGTCTGGGCAGCAGCTGGGGTCACAGCCAAGATTACAGCACCACATGTTGAGGGAGGTGACCAATGCTGCCACCACCATTCAACACGGGATCCCTCAGCTCACACTTCCAGGTCGGTGGCACTGGACTCTGGCACCACCTACCACCAGCACTACGAGCGCCAATGCTCCTGGAACAAGATGTTGCTAGAATGCCTGTTCTTGCCATCAGAATGGATTCTGCACCAGCCCTGCTTTGCATTACGAGAGCTCCCCTCTTTGAAGCCTGGGGCAGATCCATTAGGTTTACTAAGCTTACCATATGTTTCTTGCTCTAGTTACAGGCAGGGCTGGGCAAGCAAGGAGCTGACATTTTTTTTACTTCCCTATTGTCATTGGGATCTGCTTCGGCCTAGTAATCATTAGATCACCCCAAACAAAGAAAAGTGGGTCAGATGCCAGGGAGTCCCCAAATGGCATTTGTTCACCATGTTCTCAAATTCACTCAACAAGTAAATGGTGCATCTGTCTGCTGTGCCAGTGTCTCTCCGAGGCAGTAGGGATGCAAAAATGAATAAGGTGACCACTTCACACCCACAAGGACACCTGTGGTCCAAAAGACAAAAAACGAGCACTGGCAAAGAGGTAGAGAAATTATGGGAGGAATGTAAAATGGGGCAGTAACTGTGGAGAACAATCTGGTAGTTCTTCAAAAGATTAAACAGAGTAAGCCTATGACCCAGCAATTCCACTCCTAGATAAACAACATAGGAGAGAGATGGCAACATATATCCCAATGGATACAACACTGTCCACAAACGTTCACAGCAGCTTTATTCTTGAAAGCCAAATAGTGAAAGCAACACAATGTCCATCAACTGATAAATAGACAAACTGCGGCATGTCCATACAAGGGGATATTATTCAGCCATGAAAAAGAATGACGTTCTGGGGGCGCCTAGCTGGCTCAGTCAGTAGAGCATAGGATTCTTAATCTCAGGGTTGTGAGTCTGAGCCCCATGTTGCATGGAGAGATAACTTAAAAATCTTTTTTAAAAAAATGAAGTTCTCAGACAAGCTACCACAGAGATGACTCTTGAAAACATTATGCAGAACGAAAGGAGCCAGTCACAAAGGGCCACATACTGCATGATTCCATTTATGGGAAACACCCACAATAGGCAAATCTATAAAAAGTAGATTAGGGGTTAGCTAGGTCTGGGAGTGGACGGGGGCAGGATGGGGAGTGACTGCTAATGGGTATGGGGTTTCTTTCTGGGAGAAGTAAAAATTTTCTAAAATTAGATTGGGTGATTATTGTAGAAATCTGTAAGTATGCTAAAAACTATTGAATTGTATACTTTAAATGGAAGCCTTGTGCAGTATGAGAATTATGTCTCAGTAAAGCTGGCTTTGAAAAAAGAAGAAACAATACAACTTCAATTAATGGTAAGCCTCTTCCTCACCCTTACCTCTTCCTTCTTCATTCCTCAAGAGGGAATAGGTCCCCGCCTTCCTGTTACAACACTTACTATACTTGTGAATTGCCTTTCTCTGAAAAGTGAGACACTTGATGTAGAGAGTCTGTGGATCAACTTGCAATGCCTGGCATACAGTAGGCTTACAATAGTTGTTTGTGGAATGGTGAATAAATGCTAAAGCCAGGACTAGAATGTGGGTGTCCTGAGTCCCAGATCACCACTCCTTCCAAGTAGACCAGGCTCATCAGTGTCTGGAAAGAAAACTCCCAAATGTGACAGCTAGCCAGGAAGAAGTCCACACAAAAGCAATCACGTTTTCTACAAGCTGTCAGTTTCCAGATAAGTGTTTATGCTTTACATTATAAACGTAATTTTGCTGTTTCCTTCCTAATTATGCTATGCCCTTTGAATAGTCTTTTTTTTTTTTTTTTTTGAGAGAGAGAGAGAGAGAGAGAAAGCACGAGCTGGTGGGGAGGGGCAGAGGGAGAGGGAAGGGGAAAGAATCTCAAGCAGGCTCCGCGCTCAGCAGAGAGCCCAAGGCAGGTCTTGATCTCACAACCCTGAAATCATGACCTGAGCCGAAACCAAGAGTCTGACGTTTAACCAACTGAGCCACCCACACACCCCTTGAATAATCTTTCCACTTACCTCCTGCACAGCCCTCTCCCTTGAGCTCACTATACAGCATCGACTTCACGGGCATCTTTAACGTCTTATAATTGTGACTTCTTACCAACTGCCCGGTCAACAGTGAGGGGGGCTTCCTGGCCTATGCACACAGGGTTTCAAAGGCCTAAGCTGTAGAGATTTGGTTTTTCACTTACCAAGAAGCATCAGGTAGAACTATCACAAATGAAGATTATTTAGAAAAATAATTTTTTACAGCCTACTAAGGTATAACTTTGCAACAAATATTCCTTACTACTTTTTAAAAACAGCTTTATTGAGATATTAACTCACATGCCGTATAACTCACCCATTGAGGCTCTACGATTCAATGGTTTCTAGTGTATTCACAGAGCTACATAACCATCAGCACAATCTCACTTTAGAACAGTGGGATGATGAACGCTATACCATTAGCTTTCACTCCCCATCTTTCCCCTTGTGCCAGCCCTAGACAACCACTACTCTACTTTTTTTTGCCTTTATAGGCTTGTCTACTCTGGATGTCTCATGTAAATGGACTGTACAGTATGTGGCCTTTCATGACTGTCTTCTTTCCCTTTGGTTGTTATCAGGGTTCATCCATGTGGTAACACGTCTTGGGGTTTCATTCCTTTTCATGGCCAAATAACATTCCATGTGTGGATACGCCACCCTCTGTTTATCTACTCATCATGGATGGGCACCTGAGTTGTTTCTGCTTTTTGGCTCTTATGAATAATGCCGCCATGAACAGTCACGTGTATGTTTCTCTGCTACTTTCTAGATCATAATAGCTGTATTCTAAAACTTCTTCCCCTGTGCTGATGCGCTGTCTCTAAGCAGACTGCCTATCAGCTTACGAGATTCTGCCAGGCTTCTTCACAAAGGATTCTTAATGAATATTGAAGGGCTGGCAAACATAAAACTTTGCTGTTGTGGGAATTGGCTGCCAATATATAAAATATTTTAATGAAATAATAAAATGATGATCTCTCCAGTGACATTTTCTGACTAAGGTTCAAAGATGCCAGGGAGCCAGGTTTTCCCTTCATTCAACAGAGGTATGTGTTCTAGAGAGTCTGTCTACTGTGTATTAGGGAATGTGCGCTGTGCGGGGAGAGAAGTCCTTGCCCTGTGAAATCTTCTATTGTGTTAGGAGAGAGAGACTTGGGGGAAGCACTCACCTGGTCCTGGTGGTCAGGGTAGGCTTCCCAGAAGAAGAAGCAACTATAGCTAATCTAGTTATCCAGGGGGAGAAGATAGAAAGCAAAGGAAAACACAGATATGAGAGGAGCATGTGTGGATGACAGAGAGAAAAGAAAAGAGAAAAGAGAGGGCCTGGGGGATGAAACTGAGCAAGGCCAGAGGGGCCACACCATTCAAGGCTTTGAATGCCAAGTAAAGAGAAGATCCACAGCCTGAAGGGGAAGGGTTCAAAATCAGCAAAATTAAACATTCACTGGGTCTTTGGCCCTCTGAAAAAACAATCACAAAAGCTTACTGAAAAATGTACAATGTGAACAAGGACTCGTGGATTGCTACTTTTTAATCTTCTTATTAGATGCAAATAGGTTTCTCTTTTAATCACATTTTTCAGATTTGATATCGATTTGTAATAATAGTGATGTTTACAATTATTTTATTTTATTCTTTAAGAAATATGTTTAGACCCTCCTGTGTGCCAGAAATCACTCTGATCTCTGAGGCTGTAAAATGGTTCATAATGCTGGCTTCTTAACGTCTAGGCATAATGTGGTCGGCCAAGTGAGACACAAGAAAAGAAAAGACCCACAAAGAGATTTTATATATTATATATATTTACGGAATCATTTATTTAGAGGAACAACCATTACACTATAATTCAAAAAGTATCAGCACTTATCTCTCTCCTTCGCACAATTATAATTCATACAATTTTTTATTTTTTTATTTTTATTATTTTTTTAAGATTTTATTTATTTATTTGACAGAGACAGCCAGTGAGAGAGGGAACACAAGCAGGGGGAGTGGGAGAGGAAGAAGCAGGCTCCCAGCAGAGAAGCCTGATGTGGGGCTCGATCCCAGAACGCTGGGATCACGCCCTGAGCCAAAGGCAGACGCTTAACGACTGCGCCACCCAGGTGCCTCTCATACAATTTTTTTAAAAAGAGTTCTGTACCAAGAGACCTTCAACTAAGAGTCTTTTAAATATTTTCACTTTGGAAATCTTTGTATCCTCTGGTCCAGTTCAGGGTGGAACACTGGGGGTATAATAACTAAGCATTTATTAAACATTACAGCCAAAGTATTATTCTGTGGGCTGTGGAGAACATAAAGAAGTGGCAGGTGTGGTTCCTTTTCTCAGTGAACTTCGGCTCACCTGAGGATATGGAAGACAGTGTGAAGGTCAGGGGAGGGAGGAGAGTGAAACTTGCTATCAGCGTGCAAGGCTCCTAAAGCTCACGGTATCTCACTTCATCTTCAAATGACCCCGAAAGAAGGAATTTTTCTTATAAACAACAACGTCTCCAGAGAGGTGAAATAACCTGCCTAAAATTAAAAAGCTACAGTGGACAGTTCCAATTGAGGTGAAAACCGGGAAATCCACACCAAGTGCAGCCACGTGGGCAACCTCTTCGTTCAGCTGGGCATGGATCGGGCTGAGCTCTCTCGTAACTGACCTCCAGCAGTCTCGTTTGCATCTCTACTCTTTAGCTCTGGGGAAGGTGATGAAAAAACCTGAGGCTTGGCCAGCCGGTCGCCAGGGAAATGAGGGTATGTTTCTGCAAGGTCTTGGTTCTACTTCTGCTTCTGTCCCTGGGAGGAGCACGAGGGGGGCCAGGCATGTTGCCTTGCAAGCCCAGGTTCCACTCCTGCCAACTAAGCCTGTGTGAGTCCCCAAGATGGGCTGCATCGTGGGGCCCAGGGGACTTGGAGAGTGGAGAGGATGGGGGGAAGGACAAGAGTTGCAGCTGGGAGCAGAGCGCTTTTGCCTTTATATAGGAGCAGTGTAGCCCAGAGGGTCCAGAAAGAGGTGCCAAGTGGCCAGGGGGCTGCATTTCAGGGGGCTGGGAGTGAAAGTGTCCCCAGTAAGAAGTTACGGAAGACTGACAGTCGGGCTTACTGATGCCAGGGGGTTGGTATTGTACTGTTTCAGCAGGGCCTGAATGAGAGTCACTCCAAAATATCTACTAAGCATATACTAGATGTCAGGTGCTATTCTAGATACTGGGAAACAGCAAGTAGCTACAGGAAACTAACAAAAAGCTCCATTCTCTCGGGGCTCGAGTTCTAGCTGGGGGGAGGGGGGATAGAAAATATGGAAAATGAGCAGTAAATATAAGGGGGTGTTAATTTTGGTGGAGAGAAATAAAGCAGGGAAGGAGAACAGGGATGGAGGACTATTGCAGTTTTTAATAGGTTGGTTAGAAACGTCCATACTGAGAAGGTAAGATTGGAACTAAGACTTGCAGGAGATGAAGGAGCCTACCATGTCCTGCTGGGGAAGGAGGCTCTCAGCAAGTGGAAAGAGTATGAAGGTCCTGAGGCAGGAGCATGCCAGGCAAGCCGGTTCAGGCATAGCAAGGAGGGGAGAGAGACAAAGGAGAGAGAGAGGAGAAAGAGGGTGATGGGCCTGTGTTGGGGATCATGCCTCCAGATCTGAGTTTCCAGCACGTTTGTCTGTGAAGTTGCAGGTATGGAATAAGGGGAGAGTTGGATTAGCCAAGGTGGGTGGGTTTTTGTCATATGAAAATAAAGAATTGGAAGAGGGACAAAAATTTGAGGAGTAATTACAATGATGCATTATTCCAGTTATCACTATCGTGTAACCAGCCACATCAAAACACAATGGCATAAAACAATCACAGATCCTGTGTGTCAGGAATTGGGGCAGGACACAGTGGGGATGGCTTGTCTCTACTCCATGATGTCTGGGGTCTCAGCTAGGAAACTTGAAGATTGGAGAGTGGGCTGACTCATCTCATGCTGGCATCGTCTGGAGACGTCTTGGCTCTGCAGAGTGATGCTGGCTGTTGGCCAGCACAGCTACACATGGTCTCCTCATGCAGTCTAGCTTCCCCACAGCCCAGAGGCCTCAGACAGCCTACATGACCACTCAAGTTTCCCAAGATGCGTGTCCTAAGTGAGAGGAGTGGAAGCTGCTGGTGTACTAAGGCCTGGGCCTGGAAATTGGCACACTGCCACTTCCACCATGGGCTACTGGTCGCGCCATTGCAGAGCCCAGATTCAAGGAGAAAGGATAGAGACCCCATGCCTTGATGGGAGAAGTGTCAAAGAAGAACGATGTTTAAAATACAAGACTAATTGGGGCGCCTGGGTGGCACAGCGGTTAAGCGTCTGCCTTAATAAAATAAAATAAAATAAAATAAAATAAAATAAAATAAAATAAAATAAAATAAAATAAAATAAAATAAAATAAAATAAAATAAAATAAAATAAAATAAAATAAAATAAAATAAAATAAAATAAAATAAAATAAAATACAAGACTAATTGAACTTATCCATGGAAAAAGAAAAGGCCATAGGAACACACCTGGAAGAGTACTGCATCATTTAGAAGCAGGAAATAGGAAGAGAATCCAGCCACTGAGAGTAAGATGCTAGGAGGAAAGCCAGGAGGAGGTGATGATTGTTTCAAGAAAGAGGGAATGATCCCCTCTGCTTAATGCTGCTAAAAGGTCAGGACGATTAGGCTGAGCAATGACTTATGGACATGGCAGGTGGAGAACATCGATATTGTGAAAATGACAGATTTGGTAAAGGCATGGGAATGAAAGTCTGGTAAGAATGGGTTGACGTGAGAACAAGGGAGAGGAAGTAAAGCAGCAAAGATAGACATGTCTTTTGAGTTTTTATAAGGGGTAACAGAGAAATGGGACACACTGGTGAAGGGAGACACAGGTCTAGGGAGGATTCTAATAAGATGGAACATATAACATTTTTATAGGCTGAAGGGAATGATCTAGTAGGAGGGGGGAATAATGGCAGAGGAGGGAGAGGACAATGGTGGGAATGATGCCCTTTAGTTGGTGGGAGGGGCTGGGCCCCTGTGCACAGTGGAAGTTTTAGCCCAAGGTGGCAGCCTGGATGGTTCACGTGTAGCCTACACACACCTCCCAATGGCGGCGAAAATTGGTTCTTACTGTTTTAAGGTATAAAGCTCATATACCTACAGCATATGAACAGATATACAGTATATCTTTGGTGATAACATTTCATGGGGGGTATGCAATTAGTAAAAAATATATCTAAAAAGACCACTTAAGAGGGTGGTAAGGGAAAAAAAAGGTTGAGAAATATTGGTCTATATAACTGAAGAGAAGGTAGAGTGTATGAGTAGATATCAGCAGGTTATTTCTCTAAACACCTGTGAGGAAACATGGAAGGAAACTTATGGAAGCTGTCTTCTAATAAGATTTCTTTTCTTTGTGAAATAAGGAGCAAGAAGAATCAAATGTGAGGAGGAGAAAGGGAGTCTTACAGGTTTGGCAAGAAATGAGAAAGTTTAAGATCAATGTTTTGGAGGGTAGTAGAGGGAATTAATTAAGGATTAACTTGATGTTGGTGGACCTCTCAACATGAGACCATTCAGCACGTTTCTGTGCATTTGTCTAACCACATTCCACTGCTAAGATCAGGAAGAGATTGGGTTTCACCAGGATTGGGATTTTACTAGGGAAGTACAATGGATGGAGATATGGGCAGGGATGTATCCAAAAGGGTGCCTATAATAGTCATCAGGGCGTTACCCACTCTCAGTGTTCCCCATAAGAATACATATGTTGGCTTTTTATACCAAGCACCTGCAACTGTCCATCTGAGGACTTCCTGTTGATCTGTGTTGTGGGCGTGCCAGAAGTACTGGTAAGTCAGTGTCCCCAGGAATGACCTTCAGCCAGTGACAGATGGAATACCCTCATTTCCTTGCCCCTGCGGGGACAATACTCTGAGGGGTATTCTGCATACCTGCTCAATAAATGCCCCTTATTCACTTCCTTTTCTTTGCTGTATGACTTCCCTAAACCCCTACCAATGCTTCATGGGATCACCTCCCAAATAAACTACTCACACTTAAATCCTTGTCTCAGTGTCAGTTTCTGAGAGACCCAAACTAGGACAATGATGAACCATAGTTTTAGGCTGAGGAGAGGATTGAGAGTATGATGGCTGGGTAGGAAAAGGAAGTGTTGATAAGACAGTGAAAGGTGATAAGATCAATGAATTGGAGGACCCAGTGAGGTCCAAGAATGTTGGAGTACGGGTACCTGGAGTAGTGAAATTGGGATTATGCAGTTATTGGTGAAGATACACTTTAGCGTATAACCATGGGAGTGTATGAGTGGTGAAGTGGAGGGTAAGATCATCGCAGGTGAGAGATCAAGGACCTGAGAGGGCAAAATCACCTATAGAAGAGCGATTATTTTTTATTTGCCTTCTAGCTCTCCTATAGCATTATTCTGAAAATTAAATGATGTAATCCACACAAAGGTGCTAGTACAGAGCTTGGCACATGGTTAAGTGCTTAACAAAATGTTAGTAGAGGTCCACAGTGAGCATATGATCCAAACTATACCAGCAATCCCTCCCGAGGATTGTTACAACTCAGTCTATGAAACAAGCACTCTCTTTCCTCTTTGGGTGTAAGATTGGAAGGCCACAGCTACCTATGGCTACCTATACTGCCCCACGGAGAGAATGAAGACTTAGGGCAACATAAAGGCAGAGGACAGAGAAGATGGAGAGAGGGTCCTGGCAGTGTTTGATTCCCTAGAGACAGATCTACCCTGCCTTCTCTACAATCATTCACTTCATTTTTATAAGGCTTTTGTAAGATCTTTGATTTCACTTTGCTTAAGCTAGTTCAAGTTGAGCTCCTGTCACTTGCTATGACAATAAAAACGAAATAATTGGTAAGGGAATTCACCTCTTGCCTCATGCTGGCCAAAGGGATCTAATACAAAGTTCATACGTGGAGATCTTTTCAGGCCTAGAGAGAAGGAAATATTGTGAAGTTTAAAGGCTATCTGAGGAAAACATGTACCTGAGTTTGTCTCAACTCAGCCATTTGCTTGCTGGATGGGCATTATGCCTTGGCATTTCATTGGGAGACTCCGTAAGAGTCAGCCTTCCTAATTTATATTGTAGCAAAGTTGTTGAGGACTTTATCTACCTCGCCTCGCAGTGTCTTCTCTGTGATGCACACAGAAGAAATTTACTTTAGAGTTTGTGGCCAAAAATCCTTACTTTTCTCAAAGAACTGGCAAGGGTTTTCTTTGTAGAAAGAAAGAACTAAGTCATCAATTGTGTTTATTTGGTGACCAGGTGACTTTGGTCACCTGGAAGCTCAGAGCCAAGAATACAGAAAGACTGCAATCATGACATGTAATCTGCATAGGTGAATTTTATGAATTTTACGTTTTCCTACTACTCTTAATTTCTATTCTAATTTGTACTTTCCTTACAACTTACTTGTATTTTACTGTTGTATTACAAGTGTTATATAAAAATTCCTCAAGTCATGTAGAGAATAAAGCAAAGTATAAATAAATAAACACACATACTAGTATTCAACCTGAGAATTACCCCTTTGCCTCTTTACTGTCAAATGATGGAGTTAAAATTTCCAGTGGAGATGGCAAATCTGAAACATTCTCTTTACTCTAAAATATGGCAGTAATAGATGACTATAAAAAACAAAACTAAAACAACACAACTGGGTTCAGAAACAAAATAAAAATGTCCGTGACCAGAAACAAGATAAAAACATCAAAAAGTAAACAGGGCTGAAGCCATGGCTTCCTGGGCTTCCAGTCTAGAGGTAGAGCCATGGCTAGGAGTTTAGTTCCTGTAGAATAATGGGGACAAACGTCCTCCACATGAGATGAAGTATTGAAGCCAGAAATACCTACCTGACCATGAAGGGAAGCTGGAAAAGAAAACTGTTGTTGGCTAATGTGTGAGCTTACAGTCTTTGTAAAGGCAGAAAGGAATTCTGGGGAGGGAGGAAACAGAAACACAGTCCTACAAGCAAAAAGTAGAGCAAGCTACCCACTGGTCTGGTGACTAGACTGGAAACATCCTCAGTATCATCCTAGAGCAGGAACCTCCATCCAGGTATATATAAGATCTGGTTCTAAACTCAGATACCTAGGCAAAGGTAGGGAAAACTAAGAAGAAGAACTCACAAATACACTCAACAGAGAAGAGAGATAGAAACAAATCTCCCTCTCCAAATGAGTTTACAAACTAAAATGACTGCATCTGAAGAAATCTAAGGTTAAGAAAGACTGTAATCATGATCAGAAATTAAAAATACCAATTTGTTCCATTAGAAATAAATTGGGGCAGTATTCTAAGAAAAGTCTTAAACATAAGTATGTGTAGTATGCTAAAACCGGGTACATAAAAATAAAGACAAAAAAGTGAACAGGCAGAAAAAAGAACAGCTTTACACAAGGAAATTGATCAGAAATTTTGAAGAAAAATAGATTTTTTTAAATTAAAAACTTACTAGGCCACTGGGTACTTTTAAAGAGCAACTTAGTGGGTTAGATGATGTTATCACAAAATTCGCCCAGAACACAAAGTTTTAAAGAATAGTTAAGAAACATGGAGAATAAATTGAGAAGCTACACAATACATCCAAAAAGAGTTCCAGATGAACAGAATGGAGGAAATGAAGGAGAAACAATAGTTGAAGAGGCGGCAGCTGAAAATTTACCAGAAATAAGGGTTGTTCCATGTCCTTGATTTGAAAGTAGCAAGTACCAAGTAAGAAAAATGAAACTAATTGCACACTGAGAACCTTAGCAGTAAGACTGCAGAACACCAAAAATAAAGGAAAAATCTTTAAGAATTATTAGAGAAAAAGATCACTTAAAAACAAACGACAATTAAATTAAGAGCAAGCTTCTAATTGGCAACAACACGCACCAAAAACCACTGGATTAATAGCCTCAAAATGTGAGAAAATATATTTGACAAGCTAGAATTTTATACCCAGCTAAACTGCAATTCAAGAGCTAGCAAAATATAGACACATCCACATAATCTGAGCATTTACCACCCACAAATCCTCATTGAAAGAGAATAATTGTACTTTTTAATTTAAGGATGTAAGAAATGAAGCAGAAGAAAAAAGGAAAGAAAGAGAAGCAAAGCCTGGAATATAAGGAAAAAGGTTGTGAGCACAGAATGAGAAGATATGTTTTTATAAATTTAATAAGAACCTGGGTGTAATAAAAATAAAAATAACTGATGATATATGTCTACAAAGGGACAGTAAATTGATATTCTAAACAATAATAGGAAGATTATCTTTAAAGAGGGATAGAAATATTGGCTAATTAGTTAAATATGTAAAAATTAAACATTTAGAATAACCACTTTAAAGAATAAAAATAATACCTAGCGCTTCCTAAAATGGGGATTTAAAAATAGAAATTTTTTTCTGTATACAGAAGTAAAGAATGCAAACAGAAAGCAAAGAAGAATATGGTAAACAGAAAGCACAAATTAAGGTGGTAGAAGCAAGTTCAAATATATCAACAATTTTAACATATAGAAAAGGATTAAATTTACATATTAAAAGGCAGAGATTATCAGATTGGATTCAAAAATCTATATGTTGCTTATAAGATATACCTAAACAAGTCCACATAGAAAAGTTAATAGAAGGATGGGAAAAAACATACCATGTGAATACTACCCAAAAGAATGTGAGGACAACAGTAATGGTATGAGATAAAATAAAATTTAAGGCATAAGGCCCATTTAGGGATACACCACACAACGATAAAAGCAACAATCTAACAAGAATATATATTAATCATGATCATCTAACCTCACAGCCTTTAAAAATACAAAATAAAAACTTGTACATTCACAAGGAGAAATTGACAAATCTGCAATCATGGTGTAAAATTACCTGCCTCTTGGGGGCGCCTGGGTGGCACAGCGGTTAAGCGTCTGCCTTCGGCTCGGGGCGTGATCCCGGCGTGATGGGATCGAGCCCCACATCAGGCTCTTCTGCTATGAGCCTGCTTCTTCCTCTCCCACTCCCCCTGCTTGTGTTCCCTCTCTCGCTGGCTGTCTCTATCTCTGTCGAAAAAAAAAAAAAAAAAAAATAAAATTACCTGCCTCTTTTAGAAACTGCTAGATTGAGCAGACAAAATAATGGAAAGAATATAAGAGATTGAAATACCAGTATTAAGAAATATTATCCAATAGATGGTTTAGAAACCCTGCTGGTTGGGAGGTTTGGTTTACAGGCTCTTTGAGAGAATTCTAGAACAAACACTCACAGGTCTAAGCTTTGGGACATGGGGGCATCCTCAGGCAGCACACCAGGCCTCACTGACTCTGAATTCCAGGACAGGGTCCCACAAGTGTCCACTGCAGGGAGGGACCTAGTAGAGGGGTGGAAGCTCAAGACAGAGGCTCCTGGCTTGACTGAGCCACTTTGGGCAAATCACTTTGACCTTCCTAAACCCCAGGTTCTTCTTCTACAAAATAGAGATAATAGTAAGACATACATCTGTGGGTTTTGTTATGAAAATCAAGTTGTTGGTTAATGTCTATGAAGAACTTAACAGAGTGATTGGCCCATATTGACTGTCTGCTACGTGCAAAGCATGATGGTAGTTGTAAAAATGACAAAGACAATGACATAGAACTTACCTTTAAAGAGACAAGAGTGGGGCACCCAGGTGGCTCAGTTGGTTGAGCATCTGATTCTTGGTTTTGACTCAGGTCATGATCTCAGGGTCATGAGTTGGGCTCTGTGTGGAGTCTGCTGGAAATTCTCTCCCTCTGCCACTCCCCCAGCTCGCGTGCATCCTCTCTCTCTCTCTCTCTCTCTCTCTCTCTCTCAGATAAACAAATCTTTAAAAAATAAATAAATAAAATAAGCAGGATGGTAGCAATGGTCTGGCAACAATTTACTTTATTGCTTAACCAGACAAGAACATGCTTTGATATCAGGCACACCCAGCTTTACCATTTTCTGTCTAATGTGCTTTTTTTTTCTATTTGTTAAATTGAGATAATAATAGTACCTATCAAATGGGGGAAGAAATGATTGGAATAATAATTAAGCATAGTATTGGACATGTCTACAATATTTCATAAGTGGTTATTAATATTACCTATAGGAGTCAGTAAAGGACAACTATTACCATGAAGAATATTAATAAGATTAAGTAGTAGAAAATGAGGTAGAGTTATGATAAACGAAGATGAAGAAGAGACCAAGGGATTTCGTAGGAAAATGTATCACAATGTACCCAAGTCCAGAATGACAGCAGGAACAATATGATTTGGTAGTAGAAAAGTATTTCTCTTCCCTCAGGCAAACATCTTTGATGTGAGGAAGGATTATCAAATTCAGCCACTCACAATTTTTAATTCCCACGTAACAATGTCCACATCGCAGCTCTTTGACAAGAGCCAACTGATGAAAGCATAAAAATCTATAATTAAGGATCTTACTTGGATTGGTGAGGGGAATCATGTTACTAAATACAGCTTGAAGATTAATTTTAATTTTCTAACACAGATTGCTGCATCTCCTATGTTACTAACACTTTCACATGCATTAATTTTGCTCTTCGGGTGTCACAACACCTTTCTGAGGTGCATCTGAGCACATACGATTCACTCCATTTTTCAGAAGAGTAGATAGAGACACAAAGAGTTGATGTACCCATCCTAAGGGAGCTATCTAATTACCTAAAGTAGGTATCATGCTAAGGAGAAGCCAGGACTAGAACCCAACTGCCTGCCGAAGTCCATTAAACTAGGTCTCTTCCTAAGAGAAAGAATATAGGTCAAAAAACCTTGCTTGGATAGCACAGAGGCCAAAGAAAGTAGGTCAATCAATTCTATGAGAAAGTTCCATACTCAGACTAATGACCTAATGAATGAGTCGATGTATTCTTTTAGCAAATCGTATTTGCCCTGGCTCTGAGAACACGTGGCGCCTCCGTCATTAACCTATCAGAGTTTAAATTTAGCAAAAAAGGCGAGTGGAAGCAAGGAGTTTTTCAAAGGACAGAGAAATATACAATAGGCTCACAAAACTGCCATACAGTGTAGTAGAAAATTAATGTACCACCTCCCCAGCACATCCCCTCCTTTATGGAACTGAACCCCCCTTCTCTACAAATTGCTCCCCTTCCACTTACAAGGATCCTGTAGGGGGCGCCATATTCTTTGATGACTTCAATCCTTCGGCCATAGTTGACTGGCCCAACCTATGCCAATCAGAACCCTACCCACCAGCCCATATGGCGTCTTCATGGAAGTTAGAAAAGGTGCCCCTTCCTCGAGATACTTTATGCTCATCTGTGAGAATATTGTTGCCACCTACAATGTTTACGGTATGAATGGCACCCCTGGGTTTGCGCAGTGGCTCCCTATGGCAGGATTCTTAAACTTTAGACTAAAAACATAAGACAGTGTCTCTCCAGTAGTAGAGATAATAACATTCAGGAGTTCAGGACAGACATCGACTCCGACACACGGAGAAGGCTGGCGTGCAGTGAGACAGAATGACGTCAGTGTGTGGAAAGACGCCAAAACGCAGAACAGAGGTTGATGGTTCCGGTCATATTTGGGGCTATGATTCCAATTGTTCCTGGAGACTCCACTGCATCCCTGCGTCTCTCGTTGTTTGGATGTTCAACTCTTTTTTCCCCCAAGCCAAAACATTCCTCTTTTTTTGCTTACGCAAGATCAAATAGACTTTTTTGTGACTTGCAACTAATGCAGCTGTGAATTTAATTTCACTAATTTCCACATCCCTCAATTTTAAAAGCAAATTGGGGGAGAGCCCATTAGCTTTAATCTCAACTTGATCCAGTATGATTTTTACACAAAGGGAAACAGCTCTGTTTCTATCTACTCCAACCCAGTAAGTAGTTTCTCATTCTATGTCCATGCCTAAAAAGAAAATTACATGTTGGCTGCCCGCTTTAATTGTTTGTAATCACTGAAATTTGCAATCCCATCCTGCGGTGTGTTCTGAGACCTCTCCTCATGGGGCATTCTTTCAGTGTGTTTTGTTGGCAGTAGCTGTAGCAATTAGAAAATTGGGAAATGTATAAAATCCAGAGGGATATCAATGTTGGCATTTCTTTCCTTTAGTCAGTGTTTTTAGAAATGTGTAAGGCCCTAGAAAAAATTAAATGGAACCATGAGCTTTGCTACTGAGCTCATCCTGTTTATACAGAGCTCATCCTCGTCCAAGAATCATTTGCGATCCCCATTGGTGAATCTAACTCTAGGGGGATCAGGGCCCGAAGAGTCTCTTCGAGAGGGAGAGGAAGACCACCGGGTAAGTTTAAAGATCAGTATCTTTAGTGGGCCGTCTACTTTTCCAAGTGCACATGGCCCTTTCTTAGGCTTCTCTTTGTCAGAGCGGACTTGAACTGACAGTTACCGACAGATGGGCAGGGCAGAAAGCTTAAACCTTATTTGTGCTCACGCACACGCAAATCGGATCAAACGCAACTATAAAGTCGTAAGACTAATTTTGAAACAAACATAGCATAACTTTCTCCACCTTCAGAATGCTTCGAAAGTGTATTTTCTCTTTGGCTATAGGAGGGAGCAATTTGGAAGCACATTATTTGGCAAATAAGGTGGGTAATCGAGCTGCAGTGTGCCATTTTGAGTCCAAAAAAAAGTGTTATTAAGTTATAAGACTGGTTTTTCTATGTGGCTCAAAAGCTGTTTTCAGAAACAATTTCCAAAGGAAATCGGCAAAGAACTTTTCAGCAATGGAAGTATCCTTGAAATAATTATGTAGTCTTCTAAAGAGATTACTCAGAAGGGGAACCACTCGTTTGGGTATAAGAGGCTGTATATGCTTACCATTCAGAAGAAGTTAAGTGATGAAAAGCATAAACTAATACTTCTGCTCCAAATACAGCAATATAAATATTTATGTTTCTAGAGTATTCACCAAATGATTCTGGAAAAATTGGCAACTTAGAAAGAGTCAAGTTGGAGCTTCACCTTACACTATGTTCTAAAATAAGTTCACAAAATACTAAAAGGAGAAAATAAAATAAAAAAAAACTTTAGTGATTGAAAAGTGTGAGAGAAATATAAGTGAATATTTTAAATGGTCTTGGGACAGATTTTCTAAGTAGAAAATTATGAAAGAAATAGAAGTGTGAGAATGATATATCTGTCTCCATAAAACATTTTATAGGACCAAATGCATTTTATAGGAAATGTTACATTGAATAAAGTTTTTTCTAAATGTTCGACTTCACTAGTCACCAAAAAAATTGCACCTTAAAAGTTTTGTGACTGAAGTAATATTTCCAAGTATATCCATGTGCTTGTTGGCATAATCCGTCCTATGCATTTGACTTTAATTGGCCTGTGAAATCCATCTGTGTTGGGTGGAGGGGATGGATGGGGGGGGCGTCTAGGGAGCAGAAGGGGCACACAGAGTGCTTAGTGTGAGAAAAAGGAAGAGTTAATAATTTGCTTTTGATATGCAAAATCGGGTTATATACCATGTAAAAGGTCTTGAAAGACAGGCTTTGTCAGGAAAAACAGGATTTCCAAATTCCTGTGGCTCCTGTTTAACCAGATTAGAGAGGAATCCAAGAAGCCTCAGAGCATACAGTTTCTTCTACTGCAGCAGAATCGTCCCCCTCTGCCTGTGATGGCTGAGCTGTGAGGTCTGCTGACTTAGGGACACGGAGGGTCTGATAGGGAGACAGCGGAGAGTCCAAAGGCAGACCTGTTCTGCTAGGGTGGGAAGAACACAGGAGAAAGACTGGTTTTCCTCTCCGCTCATGCCAGGCAGGCACTGAAACATCCAGACAAGTTCCGAGAAGCCCAAGGCCATTGGAGCTAGAGGCTCACTTCTACAGGTGCAATGTACGAGACACCCTACCCGTGGCCCCTTCAAGCCCCGAGAGGCGCTGAGGTGGGACGGGCAGGAGACGGGCAGCTAGACAAACTGTAAGGTCCTGGTTCTCCAGGGCCAAGGATCCGCAGGAAGCCCAATGCCTTAGTGGGGAATGTAGCGGTGTCGACAGGGTCGGGGGACCAAAGAAGCAAAGGGGGGCTGAGTTGCTTGGCTGACGGATGGAACAATGCTTGCTAGCACACAATTCCAAGAGGCTGGTGGGGCAGGTCCCCTCAGCAGTACCAGGTACAAGTAACAGATCGCTCAGATCCCCAGGCAGGGACACCTTATGGGGAACTGATCTCTGAGAAGAATTCATACATTGAAAGCACACATTTAACCAGAGGACTGGTTCACTGGCAAATCTCAGGGCTCCCACCATCTAGGGCTTATGAGGAATATCAGAGTATTTTTCAAACACAATGAAACGCCAGTTTCTTAACACAACTAAGGTAGCTTGAGTAATTTGCCACCTTGCTAACATGGTACCTTCTTTTTTTTCTATCACGAGTTTTTTGGGGGTTTTTTTGGATTCCCTGTATCTGTATTTTCCAATTTTTTTCTATAAAAACTGTATTGCCTTTGAAATACGATTACCTTTCTATAAAAGCATGCAATACCTTTGAAATTAAAACATACCATAAATGTTTTTACAGATGCTTGTATAGTAAATGAGATCAGAAGAGAATCTAGGGTGGTGTTTCAGTTAAAATTAGTTTCTGTAACATTAAGTATACAATAAAAATCAAAGGTTAACCAAGTTGGCCTTCTTGATTTCCTTACACCTTACCCATATGTGTATGTTTCAGCATGTGTGTGTGTGTTTAAGATGAAAACGAGCCATCTTGTGCGCTGATTTTCAATCATCTGTATTGTGGAAGTCCAACACACCCTTCCTAATTAAGCATATGCTTCCTGGGATTAAAGCTAGAGAAGAGATTTACCACCTAACGAGGCTTGCTCGGCTCTCGGCCCCATCTGTGCGGCGAGCTGTGCCTACAGCAGCCTGGGAAGGAGATTTGGTGGTTCACTGGAATCTGGTAAAGAGTCTGGCGAGACTCTGATAGAAAACAGGATATGGTAATTCTCTCGAGGCTTAGCCCAGCTCAGCTGTGGTTTCCTTGATATGCTCTCGGATTTCCCAAGACCAGCCTTTGGTTTTATTGCTCTGCCGTGGTTTTTCCACACACACCCTGGCTCAGACAGAATGAATTAGATAATGAATTTGTGCGCTTGTGACTTCTCCCGGAGGCCCAGAGGCATGGGGTGTCTTGCCCAAGGTCACATCACTGGCTGGCGGCAGAATGAAGACCCGACCCAAGTGGCTGGACTGCTTGTGCAGGAGTACAATAACATGGAAATGCTCACAACCCAGGGTCATACCACTTGTTTACTTACCAACAGTCCTGAAACCCCTTTTCATTTTTATGATCCATTTGAGGGTGGCTCAAGTTCAAACTCCTCCAGTCCCTTAAGAATATACCACGAATGATTTCTAACCTTGGGCAGTGTTGAATTGTATTAAAATCCAGGCATTCTTCTCCCTGGGACCCCCTCCCCAAAGGCTGCCCTTTCCAGAGCCCCCCTGCACTTGCCACTAACAAAGATGTCTCAGTCAGACAACTAAGATTTGTTATCATTGGTTTGATAGGTAATATAAGCACATTGCACAGAAGTATAAACAAAAACCCATAAAAACAAAAACAAATATCTAGTGGAAAGTAATTCTCTTTCTCACGCCCAGTCACTCAGTTCCCCTCCTCAGACACCCCTGCTGTTATCAGATTTTCAGGTATCTTTCCATAAATATACAAGTGTCTATATTTATATACAAATATATGGCATTTTAAAAATGGATGGAAATACGCTATTAACACTGTCATTCTTGCATTGTGTTCACTTGCTGTCTCTTGACGATTGTTCTTACATCAGTGCACGCAAAACCAGACAGTGATGTCTTTTCAGAACCCAATATAAGCGCTTTCTTTCTGTTCCTTTCAAGATTATGGCTGGGAGGAGTTGAACAATGAATGGTCAGCATACAAAGTGATCCACATACATAAATTCTGAATATTCTTCTTGTCCAAGTCTGGTACATTGCCATTATACCAGGCCACACCTTGGTGTTGGAAGGGACCTTAAATGTCCTATGGTCTCACTTTTTGCCCAGAAAAAGAATCCCTTCCATGTTTTTCCTGACAGTGTCACATAATCTCTGTTGAGGAAAGCTCTGTAGGCATCCCATTTCCTCCCCAAAGAAGCCATTCGAACTCCACGGTATTTACAGTCTTCTTGTATCGAGGTAAAGCTTGACTTCCTTTCAGGAATCCGATGACTGCCCCCATGGCACCCCAAGTCTTGTTTTCAGACGGCCCTTCTCTGGAAGCACCCAGATATCCGCACCCCCGCTGTCCGGGGCAGGTGCCTTGCTGCCATAGCATCTGAAAGAGAGGTGCTCACACTGGGTGGGGCCACATGGTGGGGGCCTTGCCAGCTCGGAGCAACTGGCAGAGTTATGCCTAAGGATGAAAGGATATTTCTGGAAACCCTGCTCATCCTTTTCATATGTTTCTCTACTTTCTTTGAAAACGCCAAGAATAAATGTTATCCCGTGGTCAGTGGCCCTATTTTCTGAGCCATAAAGTACACGCATTGGCCGCCAGGTGGAAAGGAGGAGGCACAGCACAGATGGCTGGTACCGCGGCTGAAGGGCTCCCTGCTCCTCGAAGTTCATGGGCTGTCTCTGAAAGACAGTGCGGCCACCATGAGGAGTTGTACTGATTCTGTGATTTGAAGTTATGATACCGGCTTGCAAAGAACCGAAGTGACAACTACCCACGTTTGTCCTTGGTTCACAGGGGTATAAGTAATGCACCCCCGATTTTGAGGAAGAGGCTGGATAACTCTCACTCCCTGAAAGTGAAAATGGTACTAACCAATGCATGACAGATAAGAATAACCAACCACAGAAGTCTCTCCGCCGAGCCGCAGGTGGCTTCTTAATTAGTTGCCAAAAAGACAAGGGACACAGCTGCATCAGACCTGCCCATGCGACCCTGGCATGTCGTTAGGCTCCGATCACAGCATGAGGAGAGCCAGGGCCCAGGCAGCCGTGAGGGTTCTGTGTGACCGGAGAAAGGCTTGGGGACCAGAGCGGAGTGACGGGCACACAGCCCAGACGCAGGGAAGCAGAAGGCGACCGTTTGCACCGCCATTCCGCGAAAGCACGCACACTTCATCTTCTGACTATGGGTTCAGCTTCCCAGTTACGTGGATACAGGTAGAGGGGGCCAAGAGCCACAGACGTAACCCTGAGTGTGCTGATCGAAGGAAAGGCGTATTTCCCCCTGAGTCAGTGAATAGGTACGTGGCTTTCTAGGTCCAACTTTATTAAGAGTGAGAGGCTGTTCCTGAGCCTCTAGCCAACTGTGGACAAGTGAAAACAAACTGAGTTGCTGTGAAACCACCAAGATGAGACCGGTTGGTGAAACCCGGGCTGGGTTCTGGCTCTTCCTCTCCTTAAATGTAATGCACAATCCTGCTCTTTGGGACCCATTCCCAAGCTCCCAGCTAACTCTTTGGCACCAGCCTCTCATTCTTTTTCTCCATGCAGCCATCATCCCGGTAACTTTCAACATTCATGTCAACAACCTAACAAATGCCTTGACATTGGCCTCCTCCACACCGTGGACGGCTCCTCTAGTCTACGCGAGCGGCCCTTTCTCGTTCCTGGCTCTGCTCTGCGGAGAGCTTGTCTTTAGCCGGCCCTGTGTGCCTCTTCCACTCTGCGACCATCAGCAAGGGGCACTGTTTGGTGGAGACTCTATTCCCTTGGCCTCTGGGAAGCTACACTCTCTGGTTCTCCTCTGAGCTATCTGACCATCCCTCTTCTCTCTCTCTCGTTTTCTAACCTGCTGGATGGGCTAGGAATTACATTAAGCTACACAAAGTAGTAACCCTACTACAAGGACCGAATAAAACAAAGGTCGTTTTTCTTCTGTCACACGCCGTGCAGGAGTAAACAGTCCAGGACTGGTGATGAGGCTCTCCAACGTCCCTGGTCTCCCAGGCAGCTTCTTTCTGCACTCCTATCTTTAGCATGTGGCTTTCGCCTTCTCGGTGAGTCATGGTTGCAAAATGACTGTCCAATCTCTTGCCTCCAGCCCTCTGTCCAGGCAGAATAAAGAAGAAGGAAGCCACAAGGAAGAAAGGTTGTCATCTGGATGAAGAAACAAAAACTTTCCTCGAAATTCCCGGCATACTTTCACTTAGGTCTCATAGCTAGGAACCAGGTTGGGTGTTCCCTCCCAAGCATGGGGGCGGGGGCAGGGGGCACTAGGAAACGTATTTTAGGGGCTGGCACAGTGCTGCTCAGGGTTAAGTCAGTAAAGAATATCAGATGGATTCCAAGTAGGCAGCTCCCACATTTTATTTATCCATACAGTAGTTGGTGGGTGTTTATGTTGTTTCCACTCTGTGGCTCTTAGGAGCAATGCTGTTATGAGTGATTGTGTGCGAGTTTTTGTGTGGACATGTTTTCATTTCTCTTGAGTCCTCCGTCACTCCCCTCTAATACGAGGGTTAGCAGATTTTTCCAGCCAAGGACCAGATAACAAATATTCTAGGCTTTGCTCTGTAAAAACGACTCAAGTCTGTCATTGCAGTGCAGAAGTAGCCGCAGACAACACGCAGACAGGCAGGCATGGCCGTATTCCAATGAGACAAAAAATCGGCCGGCCGGATTGGGTCCGTGGACCGCATTTTGCCAACCCTTGCTATAAAACACCATCACGTTTATTTCCTTTGAAGTGTCTGTCACAAACCTTGGATGGCTATCTGTTCACTTATTTGATCCATGGTTCCTCCCACAAGAAGGCAAGGCTTCACCAGCTGGCAGACAGCCACCATGGTGTTGAATTAATAAATGTACTCTAACTTGTTTCGTTGATCCCATATAAATAGATGTTTGCGTTGTTTTCAGTTTCATGAAGCTGCAAATGATGTTGCTAGGGATGATTCTGCCAATAGGTATAAATATTTAAAGTTTTAATAGACTTGACAAATCTTCCTCCTAATAAGTTATATTAACCAATAAGATAAGTGTGTCCACACTCCCATACGCTGGCCAACACTGGATATTATCTCGTGGGCCAACAAACAAACCTCATTATTGTTTTATTTGTATCTGTGTACGTTTTATAGCAAGGGTTGACAAAATATGGTCCATGAACCACATCTGGCTTGCTACTCTTTTTCGTATACGTTTTTTCATTATTGGACCTTGATTTGTAAGAGCTCTCATTGATTTTTATACAAGAGAAATTAGCCCCTTATCTGTCAAATGTGTTGTACATAAGTTTTGCTGTGTTTTTATGTTTTCGACTTCTGACTATGAGAGTGTTCTTTTTTTTCCCCCATACACAAGTTTTTTAAGTGGTCAAATTTATCAAACATCTCTTTCGTCACTTGTGCTTTTTATATCATGCCTTAGAAATCCTTTCTTGGGGCTCTTGGGTGCCTGGCTGGCTCAGTTGGTTAGGCGACCAACTCTGGATTTTAGCTCAGGTCATGATCTCAGGGTCATGAGATCTGGCACCTCATTAGGCTCCATGCTGGGTGTGGAGTCTGCTTAGGATTCTCCCTCTCCCTCTTTCTCTGCCCCTCCCCACCGTCTCTCTCTGCCCCTCCCCACCGTCTCTCTCTCTCTAAAACAAAACAAACAAACAAAAAAATGAAAAGAAAAAGAAATCCTTTCTCATTGCAAGATTACAAAAATAAGTCATTCTTCTGTTCCTCTAGTAATCTTATGTTCTCTCTCTCTAACATTTCAATCTTTAAGTTATTGGTAATGAACACTAGGACAGGTGAGACAAGGAACCAGCTTTACTTTCCTCGAAATAATGAAGTGCATGTCTGTGTAAGCCATACTTTCCCTGTTGATTTGAAATATCACCTTTAGAAAACACTACATGTCCAGAAATCTTTGGCATTTTTAGGAATGATGTTCAAAATATTGAAAAACGGGTGCAACTTGGCCACCCCAAGTCACTGGGAACAGGGCATGAGCACATCAGAACCTAAGGTGGATGCAGGGAAGCCACACAGATCTTCTCCAGGGATGGCTGTAGCTCTTTGATCCGCCTCTACCTACGGACTCCCCTTCTTCCACCTCTGAGGTCGGGACCGCAGGGACTACGGTCCCTGGGGGCCTCATGAAATGTCTGACCCAGTAATGAAAACACCCACCCCTAGATCTTTGTAAAGTCTGATAATAAATGGCTTGCTACGTAAGTCACTTTTACTCGAGGATTCTATTACTTGCAGCTCAGAGCATCTCCTCTGATAGGCAGGCCACGTGTGCACACAGGTGAGCCTGTGCACCTGCCACGTTCATCAGCCCTGAGCATCACCGTAGTGCTGGATTTATGGGGGGGAAAAGGAGAGCAAACGTGCCCTTATTTAGTAATGTTCTGGAATATTTAAATAATCTGTTCCTTGAAGTTTTTACCCATTAAACTCTCCATCCTGGCACTTTGACAATGTTCTTTCCCAATTTATCCCATTGTTTTTGTTTCTTGTTGCTAATTTGAATTTGCCTTCTTTTTATTCATTCATTTTGAATAATTTAAATTTCTTAGAAACTTGTCTATTTCATTCAGATTTTTTAATTTATTGGTATACAGTAGTAAAAACCTATTCTTAGAGAATTACTTACACTATTTCATTGCAGTCAGATAATACAGCCAATATAGCTTCTTCCTCTCAAAATTTACTTAGGTTTTCGTTGTGGTCTACTTGGTAAAAACTTTCAAATCTTTCAGGGGGTAGAGCACAGAGGTTAAGAGTAGAGCATCTGGGGTTGAAGTCTAGTTCCACCGCTAACCCGCAAACGTGGACAGTTGTTTAATGTTGTCCTGCGTAACGTAGCAACAACAATGGTATTGTTGTGGGTACTAAATGACTAATATGCATAGAACACTAAGAACAGGTCTGGCTCATGGTAAATATTCAATAGATCTTAGATTTTATTATTATCATCTTGTAGTAGGGGCTCTTTTTCAGCCTGTTTTATAAAACTTTATGGTTTTAATATTGCAGAGAAGTTTAATCTAACATGGTGTTTGGTTTCTCGAGTAATTCTTCTCTGGCCCTTTTTCTAACATGTACTTGATATATTCCTTACCATCTTTCCCTCTTTTCCCTTTGTAGTATTAACGCATAGGAATCTGAGTGGGGGGCAGCATGTTATCCATCATTGGCTGGAACATTCTATTCTAGCTCATTATCTGCCTGAGAATCCTGTGTATGGATCATCCTTAATTGTTCTCCCTTTCCCCCCGCATGGACTTTGAACTGGACAGGAACCCAGGGCACTGAGGGCAGCCTCCCAGGGTGGCCTCTGCCTGCAGAGAGGGCTGGGGAGGGAGCAGCAGCCCACAAGACCACGGTCACTTCAAAAACTGCAACAATCACAAGTGAGAGGGAGGGATCCCCAAACTGACTGAACCCAAGTTCAAGAAGTCACGAGAAGGCCTCCCAGAACTGAGAGCTGTTACAATCAGAGTTATGGTTCATTACAGCAAAAGGATAGAGATTAAGATTGGCCAAGGGAAGAGGTGCATAGGGCAGAGTCCAGGAGAGTTGAAAGCACAGGGCCTCCAGCTGTCCTCTCCTAGTGCTGCTGGGGACAGTGCCACTTTTCCTAGTAATGACATGTGACGATACCCACAGTCCTGTCAGCCAGCACAGGCCTCAGGACCCAGGGTTTTTCTTAGAGCTTTCTCACGTGGGCATGGTTGAACACCCACGTGACTGATCTCAATCTCCAGCCCTTCTAGAGGTCCAGCCGATACCTCATGACCCAAATCCCCCACCTAAATCACATTGTTAGTCTATCTGGAGTGACCCAAGGCCCCTAGACAAACAAAAACATTCCTGGCAGGCATGACATTCCAAGGGCTTTAGAGATTACCTCCCAGAAGCTGAGGGCAAAGACCAAAACTCTCTGGGCAACCTTCGATTCTTCACCGCACGCAGCCCCTACGAACAGTCTTCTTCACATCTCTAAATCTGTACCTGTTTCGAATTAGAAGGAAAAGGTGCCAGACCTTGGCGCTCTCCTTTCCTTGGGCTCCGTTTCCCTTACATCTGGAACTCCTGGCATCTAGGACAGTGCTGGCCCCTCAGATGCGCTCTGTAAATATTTGGGGAATGGATTAAGTATGAATGAACGAATGAGTAGTTTTCGAATGTGTCGGCTGAGATTGTGTTGACATTTTTTCCTTTGTTTCGGACATGGTTCATTCTGGTGAATTCAGAGACAGTGGTGACGCGAACTCGCATTTTGCCATCTCTCTGGAAGGGAACCCTGTCATTGTGTAGATGAGAAAACCTCAGGGCCAGAAAGGCTGAGTCACCTGTCCGCTGGTGAGGCACTGAGACGGGGACAGCACGCGGGTTTCGCAACTTTTATAACTTCTCTTAGCCAGCGCTTTAGTTCCTCTTTTCCTTACAAAAATGACAACAAACCTCTTCCTTTCTGATGAGTTTCTTAATCTGCAGTGAGATCCCCTCCTTTGGGATGGCCTTCAACTGTCCAGCCTGCCTCGTGGGGACAAAAATTCATCCGCTCCGGGGCTGGGGTAGAACGAATCTGCTAAGGACCTGAACACTGACTCTACCTTTGAACAAGTGGGAATTCACTGTGTTTGCATTTATTTTGATGATTGATTGTCCCATTGAATCTCTCAAATATTCTATAGAATTTTGGTTAATAAAGAAAAGTTTCCACCCAGAGATGCTTGGGCCCAACAGCCAAACACTTGGCGAGAAATATGATCTTCAAAAGAAGCTTTTAAAGACAATGTTTGACCTGAGAGTTAAAACTATAATGAAGAGTCAATAGTAGCAAGACCAGAAGACCAGAAAAGAAGACGTAAAAGGGTGTTTCTTACATGGGATTGCTCCCCTAGAACCCACTGTGCCCAAGGTTCCTGCCACATTTTGACTCAAGCGTACCTGTAAGCCTGACATTGCCTGAGCGCTTAACTATGTGCCAAGCACTCTTCACAGTGACCCGGGAGGTGCTATTATTATCATCATCCCTGCCAGGGAAACTGAGGCATAGAGAGGCTAACTAACTTGCATGTGTTGAGTCAGCTGGTAACTGCCAGCAGATTTGAGAATGGTGGTGTATCGCCTCTCTCCTCCGCACCAGGCCCACACTCATGGTGGTAATGCCAGTTAAATCCAATTAAAATGAACTTTAATGAAGTTACTAGTTTTCTACTGCTGCATAACAAACGGCCACAGACTTAGCACGCTTGACACAACACAAATCCATCACACACACACCCCATTCCTGTGCATTAGGAGGCTGGATATGGTTTAACCCAGGTCCTTCTTCGAGGTCTCACCAGGGTCAAGTCAAGCTGTTGCTGGGCTGCGATCTCATGGGAGGCCTAAGGTCCTCTTCCAGGCTCACCAGTTGTTGGCAGGATTCAGTTCCATTGTGGTTGTAGGACTAAGGCCCTAGAGGCCCAAGGGGCTGCCTGTTATTCTCTGCCTTTGGCCTCTCTGCAATGTGGCCATTGCTTCCTCCAGGCCAACAGAAGAGCACACCCGCTGCACTGGATCTCTCTGACTTCCATCTCTGACTGCCAGACCCTCTGTTAAAGGGCTCGCCTGGTTAGGTCAGGCCCACCCAGGATCATCTCCCTTTCGAAGGACTTAAAGTCAATGATTCGAGACCTTCATTAGATTCCAAAATGCCACACCTGACCTCCCACACTCAAAGGGAGGAGATTATACTGGGCACGTACACAAAGAGGCAGGAATCCTGAAGGCCAGCGTAGAATTCTGCCTGCCACGAAGGGTAATATCAAGGAGGAAAGTGGCAAATGATAGAAGTGGAGAGAGGGAGGGAGGGAGGGGGGTGAGGGCAGCGGGGGGACATCCCTACATGAAGGTATATGAGCCTCAGGTCTCTTTAAAGCACAAGCCGGGTGAGGCAGTTCCTTTCTCCACCGCCCCCACCCCCCCACCCCAGCAGTCACACTGGACCACCAGCCAGTTACCACGGACGTGCCCAAGTGTGCCACATGCTGGCTTGTCTTAGAAAATCTTTGCCATCTCCTCCTCCCTCACCCCTCCCCACCACCTAATAACTCCTTATGCTCTGCCTCAATTCTGCCACAAGTGGCCCCATCTCGTGTCATGTAGCCTGGTGGCCTGGACTGGGTGTCCCAGGAGGAAGGAGCTATCCTGGTCATCTGAGATGTCCCTTGGAGCTCTGGGTCTCATCGAGAGCTGGTTAGGAGCGGTAAGTGAGGGTATTAGCTGTGATATCTCAAGAGAGAGCTGAGAAGACAGCAAAGAGGAAGCGTGCCAGTTTACGTCATCTGTGTTCTGGGGCATTCTCAAGGATCTTCGACGGGGGCTGCAGCCTCTTAGAATGATATACTCTGATGGGCAAATTACTATCATAGAAGCTCTTTTTTTAAAGATTTTATTTATTTATTTATTTGAGAGAGAGACGAAAAGAGCACAAGTGGGGACAGAGGGAGAAGCAGACTCCCTGCTGAGCAGGGAGCCTGATGCAGGGTTCGATCCCAGGACCCTGAGATCGTGACCTGAGCAGAAGGCAGACCCTTACCCAAATGATCCACCCAGGTGCCCTGTATCACAGGAGCTCTTCATTAAACTGCACTCCTCTTACTAACTCCCTTGACCTCTCCCCACTACCTCCCCTTTTCCATGTTAGCCAGACAGCATTCTTGCAAATCTGGAGATAGGCAAAACCCTACCTCTGCTGTGCTGAGCCCACAAAACAGTTCTCCCCATTCACGGGACCAAGTCGCCAGTTAAGTTCTTTTAGGGGACCGCACGTCCCAACGATGAACATTTGCTCAGCAGCCATGGAGTCAGGGGCTGTGAAAGAATGCTTTGTTTTTTTAAGAGACAGAGGGTCTCTTCCGTTATTTGATAAGACCAGAGGAGCTAAAAATAAAGCCAGGGAGAAATACCCAGAAGAGCGGTCAGAATGCACCTTCATTGAAAAATGAAACCTGCCAAGGAAACATCCTGAATGAGAGTGTGGGTAAGAGTTTGCAGATGACTCAGGGTAAGGAATGGCGTCACGGACCCTTGTGTGCACC
The DNA here is from genome assembly GCF_017311325.1 of Ursus maritimus. Taxonomy (NCBI): domain Eukaryota; kingdom Metazoa; phylum Chordata; class Mammalia; order Carnivora; family Ursidae; genus Ursus; species Ursus maritimus. Next base: position 25,476,621 of record NW_024424230.1, on the reverse strand, counting down.
CCACGGTATCTAGTGCAGCACCGCGCCCGTGGAATCGGAACGAAGAGTTCATTGCCATCTACAGCTTCCACGCCAATTCCCTCTACAGAATGATTTTAGCCTTCGGGACACAAGGGGAGCTTTATCAACTCCTTCCATTCATTCATTCCTTCATCCATGTAACGAATACTTGTTTAATGCTGGAGAGAGGGTTATTTCTGCTCTGGTGCTCCTGACAACGGAAAAAGTTTCCACCTTTTTGTAATGAGTAAAATAGCTAACAAATAATTACGTAATGTCATGTAATATACAATGCAGGGTATTTGATAAGTACTATGAAGTTTCCTTACAAGAATACGATAAAAACTAAAATCCTTTTATTTAAAAAAAAAGAAGGAAAAAAAGAAAAGAAAAAAAGAAAAAGCCAGATTCAATGTTGCCTATGATTTCCAGAAGTTTATGGATCCTCTGCATCCCCCAGCCCCCATGGAGCTGTTCTCAGCAGTGGTTCCCAAGCCCACAGAGAGCTGAACTTCGTACTCGTTTGAAGTCTGAGAATCTTTCTTAAAGTTCCACCAGCGATTCACTGAACAGAGCTAAGAACCAGTTTTAAAACATCACTTTCAATGAACATGATAAAAAAGGAAAAGACTATATTATTGACAATTTACATTAATAACAATTTAGAGAAGGCTGGCAAAGAGAGATAAGCATACCCACAAGACACCTGGCTGAGGCCTGCACTGAGTGGGGTAAGCTTCTCAGCATCTATGGTCCATGGCCTGTCCTAAGAGGTGTCCAGCCTGGGGAGCCAGAGTCTGGGGTGTAACCAAGGGCATCGTCATTTGCACAGTGCTTAGGCCAATCACACCTCATGGGTTTTTTTATGTTTTTATGTTTTGGTTTTTTTTTTTAACTCATGCCCCTTTTAGATCAAAATTAAAATCTCAGTCAAAATTAAAAGCTTAGTCAGTTAACCATCTGACTTTTGATCTCGGCTCAGGTTATGATCTCAGGGTCATGAGATCAAGCCCCACACTGAGCCCCTAGTTGGGCTCTGTGGTCAGTGCAGAGTCTGCTTAAGAGTCTCTTCCTCTCCCTCTGCCCCTCCCCCCTGCTCACGAGGGTGCCTGTGCACTTTCTCTCTCTCAAAAAAAAAAAAAAAAAAAAAGAAAGAAAGAAAAAAGAAAGAAAAAGAAAAACTCATCTCTCCGTGGGGATTCTGAAATCAAGTCCTAGTGGTGTGTAATCCTCGGGGAAGAGCTGCTGTAATTTCAGTGTAATCTCATAAATCAAGACATTGTTCAACCCAGTTTTTCAGAATGTGTATGATAAAAGGATCAAGATTAAGATGATATGTTCGTGCTCAAGATACTTTTCGGAATTACATACATGATTCATGTCCTTCCCACCCCTCCTCGGTCCTTTGGTATTCTCACTAAATGCGGTGCTGCACAGTTGACAACCAAGGTTATGCATTTGGTTCTCCCTGTTTGGTTTCTAGGTAGAAGAAGTGGATGGGAAAGGGAAGGGGAAATGTGAACAGCAGGGAGTTTTGTGTAAAGATGCAAACACTCGATTTCACTCCCTACTGAAACCCCATTAAAATGCCAGTAAAGAGACTTTTTTAAGGTACAAGCCCACGCGAATGGGGAAAATGGGAGAGCAGAAAACAGCAACAAAATCTGAGAGCTGAGAAGCAGCTAGATAAGGGGTAATTTACCCAGCCGGCCCAAGAAAATGGAGAGAAAACTGAATCTCAAGCTAACAGCGCAGAGTGTGGAAAACCACCCCTGTTTGTAAGCCGGAATCCCTGTAAGGATCATGAACTGGCAGCAGCGGGTACCTCTGGGAGCGGGGGTGAGGGCGAGGGCTGCTAAAATTAGAATTGGCGTAAGGTCTGTTTGTGAAGCCGTCACATCTCCAGATTCCTTCCCCAAATCCACACAGCCAAGTGACTGCCTCTCCCCCATTCTGGAAAAAGACAGGAGAGGGATGGCAGTAGCAGGAGTCTCTGGCCCTGGAGAGGCAGGCACTGCTGAGACCAGGTGAGGCCAAAGTCCCCAGGTACCCATACCCCCCACCCAGCTCCTGGAAGACTGGCAGCCAGACCTTTACCCTGTAGGTAAGCGCTTGACAGAGTCACCTCTGATCATCCGACCAGCCCCAAAGGGAAGACCTAAAGATACTGATGTTGGACTTTCACAAGGAAGGAGCCCAAATGTGCCAAAGTGAAGTCTACCTTTGGAAAGTTCACTGCTAGCCCAGAGCTTTAGATACGATTGTTTCCTAGACTTAAATATGAACAACCCTCCATAGATTGAGGGTAGCAGTATCCGTACCCCGTAGGATTGGTGTAAAGATGAAACGAGATGGTCCTTGTGGAGTCCTTAGAACAGTGCCGGGCACATAGTAGGATTTATGTAGGTTATCGTTATAGATAGCAATACAGACAGACAAAACAAGGATTACCAGATGTCTAAAGAAAGTCTCTAATAGGACCAATAGAGACCAAAGCAGATGGAAAATAAAATTGCTTGGAGATTTTGTTACTGAGAACAAAACCTAACCTCCCCTCCCCATAATTTATATAAATGTAGCTACATGAAAATATATTTCTGTGGAAATGCACATAAACACGTAATATATTTAAATGTATATATTTTGCATATATATACACACACATACACAAAGAGTTCTTGGGAATTGAAAATACAAGAGTAAATCTAAAAAACGTAATAGAAGCTTAGAAGTTAAAATTGAGGAAATCTCCCAGAAGGCAAAGTAACACATGAACTAGATGAAAAACTGGACAGAAAGGAGAAGATAATTAAACCAGTCCTGGAGTTCTCATACCCAAGGATAGAAGCTCTGGAAACTGAGAGAAAGGAAAAAATAGAGAGAAAATCAAAGAAATAATTCAATAAAATTTCCTAGACCTGAGACATTTTCTGGACTAGAAAGCCCATGAGTGCCCAGATGGACCCACACCGGGGTACATGACTGGAAATTTCAAAATGCCAGATTAGAGTGACTCCTGCCAGTTCCAACGAGGGGAAAAATCAGGTGTAAAATAGTAGAGAATCAGGAGGGACATGATCTCCCAACAGTAACCCTGGAAGTAAGAAAGTAATGAAGCAAAGTCTTCAAAACTCTGGAGGGAAATTGTTTCCAAGCTAGAATTCCATGCCTAGCCAAACCACCAAGCAAGACGTTCTCTGCATTAACTAACCTTACTGTGGTTATCATTTCACAAGACATCCATATGTACAGCAAATCACCGCATGGTACACCTTAAACTTATATGTTAACTATATCTTAAGAAAGCTGGAAAAATGTAAAAAAAAATGGAATAACATACAAAAATTTTTGGTAAGTGGATAACGGAACGAAAAATATATTGTTGAATATATATTTTTCCAAATACTTGAATATGGACTTATCTGGACAATATTAATCATGGCTACTCAAGAATAAATTGTATTAAACATGAAAGAAAAAAGAAGACGTTTCCACATCATGCAAGTCTGAAGAACGTATTTCCCACACCCTGTTTACTGGCAGCCGCTAGATAGAGCGTGTGCTCCACCAAAACGAGGGTATAAACCGAGAAAGCGAGGCGGGACGCAGGAAAGCCGAAGGTCACCTCCAAGCATGGAGAAGTCCTCGGCTGATGGGGAGCAGAGAAGGACACCCGTGGGGGAGAGCAGCCGGTCCAGGAGGCAGCAGGTGCACCGGCCTTGGGAGAGGAGCATCGTGCAGATCCCATCGCTAGAAAAACTGACCCATGGGATCCTTTTAAGAGAAGATTCTACAACTGGCGGAAGAATTTGAGGTTGAATTAGAAAACGCAGACCACTCCGCAAAGGGAAAAACAAGATAACGATTCCAGTGAAAACCGAGAGTACCGACGGGGTAATCACAGCATAGTCACCGCTCAGCGGAGCCAAATAATGTAGAGTGGATATTGATCGGACTCAAGCTGCGGTGGTATTAGACGCGAGGCTGGGGGCTGGGCAGGGGACGCGCATGCGCTGTGGCGGTAGGGTGGGGACCACAGAGCCTTTACCAACCTGGTAGTAAGGCATTAAAGAATGGCTAAAACCCCCAAAGCAGAAAGTACAATACAGGGATATCACCTAGAGACAGACATGAAAACAACGAAAATCATTAGCCGACAGAATAAATGTGCTTCTGGGGAGAGGGAAATTAGGGGAGGCAAGCCCTGGAGTGCTGTCTGGGTTTTTTAGAGCAAAGCTAGAAGTGTTTGATGTTATAAAAACATATCTTGTAGGTGTATAACTTTGAATAAAGATAGAAACTTCAAAGAAAAAGGTTTACCAGTGTCAAAAAGGTGATGACTGTTCCTTTCCCTTTCGCGTCTAGGCAGAGCGAAACAGCCCTGGAAACACCTGATCAGCTTTGTTGTGGCTGTTGTTGCTGTGATTTTCTGTTTGTAGTTTTCCGCTTGCATTTGTAAACTAAGGCCAAAATCCTACCGTGACCTTTCAGGCCGGACCATAGGCAATGACAAAGGCATGTCCTGGCAGGCCCCATGAGGAAAGCTGGCCTCCCACAGCAGTTGGGGTCCACCGTCTAGAGTCCTGAGTGCTAGCCAAGGACTCAGCCCCCAAATGGTTAAATTTCTGAGCTGTTTCAACACTCTGCTTTATCCCCTATTGAATTGGACAAAGGTGTGCCCCCAGTTCATGCAAAGGCTGTACTTCCTTCCCTTTGTGGGTGCTTAGTGTCCACATCCAGAAAAGGAAGGGACTGGACTGGAGCATGTCAAGGGCCCCTTGGTCCATCTAGAAAGTTACTACAAGAACAGCTTCTCTTCTAAACTCCTGCAGCATTTCATAACCCGTACCCAGTGGTTTAGCACCCAGGCACATCCGCTCCCCAAAGATTAGCTGGTTTTTTTGTTTCTTGGTTGCTTATTTTGTTTGGTAGGTGTGACTTAGGCTTGTTCACCAATAGATGGAAGTTCCCAGAGGACAGAGGCCCACCCTCTACTTCCTGCACACAACACCCCCCAACCCCCAACCTGGTAGAGTGCTGGGCGTCCTGTTCATGACCAGAAAACTTCCTAAAGAAATCACGGTATAGGGGCTTTCCTTGGGATAGGACAAGAGTTGATACTAACCCTTGGCTTTGCTCACTCGCAGTCCCCAGCACCTGGAACAGTGCCTGACGCATAGTAAGTGCTCGAAACAAATTTTGTTGGCTGCAAGAATCAGTGCACCTAAAAGAAGGCTGGAATGGAATAGAAATACTGAAGCGGGGGGGGGGGCTAGAAAAAGCTGTTGTTGGGGGGGCACCCCCCTAGTAAATGGCTTAAGTAAACTGCAGGAAGAGGAAAGCAAAGCCATCTGCCTTCTGGCCCAGACTCCGGGCGTGGAAATGGTCAATCCTCTCTGAAAGACGGTTTAGCTAAATATTTAAAGCCTTACAAATATGCATTACCAACTATTTCCTGTCTAAGAAGTCCTTTGTTAAGGAAATATCGCAGAGGTAGGCACAAGATGAAAGAATAAGAATTTTTATTGCAGCGCTATTTACAACACGGAAAAGGGGGAAACAACCTAAATGTTTAATAATAAGGGACTGGTCACAGGAAAATGTTTCCTTAACACTCTGTGTTGCTTAACGAAGCGAGTCAGACAAAATCGTGTGCCTTCGCTTTGGGATAAAAATATATTATTTGTGCATATGTATACATATTTCGGTAGATACGTACATATCTATCCAAATAGAAAAATTTTGGAAAGATACGTATGAAATGATCACAGTATGAGAGAATCAAAGTTTGGTTTTTGTTTTTTGCCCTGGTGCTTTTCTTGTATTTTTAAAGTTTGCATTGCTTTTGTATTTAGGGACAAAATTTATTTCTTTAAATGACATTATATGGCATTGCTATCCAAGTTTATGTAGACAACACAATTGGTGAATAACTAAATGAATGTTAATAACACTCTCACCAACATCAGGAAATCAGGGAGACTCACAAGCCTGGCTATTTTGAGAGATGTGGGGATTCATTCTGGACACACTTGACAGCTAAAAAAAAAAAAAAAAAAAAAAAAAGCGTGATTCTAAATGATGTGCCAATTAAATTTAAAGAATGTCACTTGTCCTTCCAGGGATACAGATGTTAAAAGCCACGAGTAAGAAAACTGAGCCTGTTTTTAATGGGGGGGGGGACTGGACCTGGAGGGGGCCACTTAAGCAGGGAGGAGCAAACAGAGAGAAGTAGCTTGAGACGTGTCATTAAACGTCTATTGTGCGCGCCCCGCACTGTGGCAGGTGCTCTGAGAGATATTAGGGAAGCAAAAGACCAGTTTATAGTCTAATTAGAAAGACAAGCCTAGCACTTATAAAACCATTAAAGACAAAGGCTAGACGGGATTATTTATAATTAGTGCTAAATAGTGAGATTCAGTCGAGTGCTCTGACAATAGTCTGGATTTTAAATATTTTAAGATGCTTCTAATATGTATATATATGTATATTTAAACAGAATTTCATTAAGAATTCAAATGGGCTAAAAATAAGCAAGGATTAAACATTGGAGCAGCAGGACACATTTTGGTATCTCTAGGATTTTATATAAAACCTCCTGGTAAGGATGTCCCAACAGATCAGCGTCTTAAACAAAACGACGGAGCACTTAAGTTTGTAAGGAGAGCAGACAATGGGGCTCACCCCCTTTCTCCCAGGAAAGTCTGATGGACAGGAGAGGTCTATGAGGTGGAAGGACTCACGGTGCAGAGGCTGCTAATGGATTGAGAGGGGAAGGGAGAGAAGGAACACAGAGTTTTAAGGAGATTGGATGTGACAGAGATTGATACAGGATAGCAAGGGCAGAAACCTGGAAGCTGCAAAGTCTGGGGTCTTGGTAGACAGGGGTGCTGGCAAGGGGTTTGTGCTGCTTAGTGTCCTCCCTGCCTCCGGACTGCCCATCTCCTAAGCCTAACCCGACAATAAAAACACCATTTGCTCAGAAGTTGGAGAGCATAGGAGTCGGATTAGGATTCCACCCCTTTGATGCCAAAGTAATACCCATCCGTGGGATAACTTAGCCAAGACAGACAAGAATCAAAGGAGGAAATAAAAATCATCTGTAATTCTCATCTGAGAGGGTTATCGAATTTAGCAAAGACAAATAGAAATGCAATCTTTGGGCTGTATACATACCAAAAAAATCATTCATTGTTTCTCTGTAATTAAAATTTAACTGGACGCCCTTTATATTATCCCGCAAACCTACCATCAGAGGTGACCACCAGTGGGGGCTCCACTTGGCACCCCAGCCCATTTCTGAATTCCCTTCAACCTTGGCTCTTCCTTTACCACATTGGATTCTGCACCTCAAACCAAGATTAGCTGGACCCTGACGAAGTTGTGGAAGGGCTGTCGTGGATTTGTCCTGGGCCCCGCCCCTCTGCAGGCACCTCAAAGAGCAGCCTTGGGGGGTCTGTCACAGCCTCCTGAGTGTCCCTGCTTCTGGGCCCATCCAATCCCCCAGCACTTGATGCCAGCCAGGGGGACACCATCGCCCCTGGGAAGAAGCCAGACGCCAGGCCTGGTGCGCTCCCATTAGGAGAAGCCAACATGTGCTCAGCTTGGCTCCCTATTTGGCCACTTTCAACATGACCAGTCCCCACCCTGCTAAAGCCACCAGGACACAAAAAGGAACCAGAGGGAGCCTGCGCCTGCCCTTGGCCCGACACACTCTGTATCCAGTCCACGCTTCCCGTCAGGCCCTTGGTGGCCTGTCCCTTAGAAACACCCTCCTGCCCCCCCTTCTCCCTTTGGCCTCCACAAATCTCCTTTACCTCAAGCCAAAGGCCCGGGGCTGCAGGACCCTTAAAACTCTCTTTTTTCAGACCCCGTCCAGGAGCAGAGCTGTCAAGGGTTAGTGAGCTATTCCTGTAGTGGGGTGCGGGGTGGGCAAATGGACGCAGAGGAGGTCATAGCGCTATTTTCTTCCTTCTTTCTCCTCCACCATGAGGCAACCTCTATGTAGTTTGCTTTTATCAGAATATTTTGAGTGCTTCGATTCCTTGCCCCACTCCTGCCTGCACACTCACTCTCTGTTTTGCATATCACCACGGGGGGTTTTGCATCTTCCATATATTGAACAAAGTATTTTGGTTTTCGTTCCTTCCTTTTTTAATGAATAGCTGTGCTCCAGGGAAATTTATTTCAGAATATCATTTCCTGTTTGCAACTTCAGAAGAGACAGGAAAATACTGCTGAAAACCTAGTTAATCAATAGGGCTAGGAAAAAAAAAAAAAAACCCAAAACAAACCCACCTTGGGGTCATTACTAAAGCAATCCCTGTCAATTTCGCACTCCAGATATTGACACGTACAAGTGTTTAGTAAACCAGAAGCTGCTTTCCCACTGAATTAAGCGGGTACTCACTAAAATAATTACCTGATTTCACAGGAATATGCTATTAACCCCAATCCCAAATTCAATTCTTTAGATGCTGGGCATTCGATTAAGTATTCCTAAATGTAATCCTTTAATCCACTTTAATCTCCACCCCGCCCCCACCTCATTTGACTACTGAAATGGAAAAATCCATCTGTGCCGCTGCTCCAAGCCAATCCTGGGAGGCACTTCAGTCTTCCCGGGGAGGGTTAATTGGCAGAGAAGGGAATTCAGAGCAGCCCTGATGTTGAATTCATTCGCTCTGGATGCATTCAGAGCTTAGCACCGCCACCAAAACCCAAATGAAAATAAGCAAGAGTGCACAGTTTGGTACACATAATAATTTCTCTTTACAACTTCTTTCATTTCTTTTTTCTTATTTTTTAAAACATTAAATGACACACTTGCTCTTTGTTAAAAAAAAACAAACCCTCAAATCATACTGAAGTATATGAAATAAAAAGTAATCATGGCTCTTCAATTACAAATTAAAAACAAAAGAAACCTCTTTTGATAGTTTGTAGGTATCCCCCCACCTCTGGTTTTCAAACCACAGTGGACTTGCCCTCGTGCCCACACATGCACATCGGAAAGTCAGAACTGGGGCTTTGAGCCTCACAGAGGAAGGTGAGCAGCGTCCCTGACCTTCCTTCACCGAGTGGTTGCGGTTTCCAAGTAGAAATAAATATTGGGGTGTTGTAGGCCATCTGGAGGAGGCAAAGGTGAGATCTGCAGCTGCTACTCAAGGCTGAAGGCAAAGGCCTTCCTTGATAAATGGAGCGGGTGGAGAGCCCTGCTCAGTCCAGCTCCCCCTCCCCCACCTGCCCAGCTGCAGGACCCTCCCTACAAGGATCTTTGAGGGGAGTCACCAGGGCCAAACACTACATTCTTGTCCTGCCTCCAACTCCCCCAGCTCCTGGCTGGGGACTTGGTACAGGTTATTTCACTTTTCGGTCCTCAGCTGTGCTGTATCAAGTTGAGAAGATAAATATTTTATATTCCCCGGAGGCAGGGGGCTCATGATGCTGGCCCCTGAGAGAGAAGAAAAGGGAGTAGCTATCAGAAGACCAAGGAAATTCAAGACCCATTGACTGGGACTGAGCACAATGGCTCTCGCTGTCCAGCACCTCCCTGCCCCCCATTGCTGCAGGATGGAGTCCCAGACCCTTCATAGCCTCATGCCCCACCGCCAGTCCAGACAGGTCACCCTTGACCCGCAGGCTGCATGTGAGCCTCTTACGGCTCCCCTCGCAGGACCTGCTGTCTTATACCTCCATCTGGCTTTGGGGCTTCCCTCAAATCCATTGGTCAACCAGGTGGCAGGGGTGGCATTTCCAGGTGCTGACAACAGGCTGGTGTATGTGGCTGCCGCACGATCTGGACGAGGCCGGCATATTCAGTCCACATCCTGCCCCGCGGACGTGTGTGCTCCTCTCTTCTATCTGCCCAGCCCCTGAAGACCTTTGAGTGTGAGGTCGCTGATCATCTTACCCCACGCCAGGCACACAGACCAAACTTAACACCCATACCCACAGAAATGAGAACAGGCCCCCCACTAAGGGCCACGCCAAGCCTTTCACCCCTGGTCTCCAGCCTCAGAAGCCAGAAGAGCAATGTCCCCCGGGGGTAATGCGGATGGTCTTCTGGAAACGCCAGGCCTGGAGCAGGAGCTTCTGCCTGCACAACCCCCCTTCCCTAGAATCTCCGTCCCTTCCTCTCCCTCATTCTCCTGCTGTCTCCCCTCTCTCCACCCTCTTCCTGCCCCTCTCCGCCCCCTCTCCAGGCAGCACAACGGATCCTCACAAATGCACCTGACCTGGGGGCCCCGACTGCATTTCCATCCCTGCCTCCCCTCCGTGGTGGTCCTGCATGACAGAAGCCAGGGGCCTGCTACTTACTAGCTGCCACAGACCAGCTGACACCTTGGCCCATTTAAACACCCTTTTCTCCAGGTTGTCTTTTTGCTTCCACTGGGCCGGTCCCTGATTCCTCCCGTTTCCCCAACGCCAATGCCGACATTTCACTGAAAGCTAGAGAGGTATCATTCCAGTAACTCCGAACAAAGATGGTGCCAGTTCTCAAGACCACCCACCTCACTCCTCTTGGAAGGCAACAGCCCCGAGGCCATGATCGAGACAGGTTCACCAGCGCCAAAGCTCTCACGGCTCTGCCGTCAGGAGGGTGGGCACTGCAGCGTCGGGAGTGTGGTTCTCTAACTCGAGCAGGCATCAGAAACACCTGCCAGGCCTGTTGAGACAGAGATCCCATCAACAGCACCTGATTCAGGAGGTCTGGGTGAGGTTGGAGAATTTGCGTCTCTAACCAGTTCCCAGGGAACTGCTGGTCCAGGGAACACACTTTGAGAACCACCAATCTCACTGTCCTCCAGAGACACTTGAGTCTTCTCCAGGCATCCCCTCCCTCCCTACACACACACACACACCGTTAACCTTGTGGAGGAGAGAGCTTCCCTGCAGGAAGGTTAGGGTCCTTAGCACGTGCTGTTCAATCTATGAGGCAGAATCTGGGCTCTTCTGACTCCTGTCCTTCCCCTTCTCCCTTCACTCTCATTTTTCCTATCTTGCCCACCTTATATTTCATCTCTCCCCACTATGGCTTTGTGTCTCTGTCTCTGGGCCTCTCCATACACACACACACTTCCCTAGTGATGAGTTGGCATGGGATTTATAGAGTAAGCTCTCAGCCATCTGGAGATGCTGGGCGCCCTGACTGGCATATGCTAGAATACAGGCGGTGGAAAGACTCTGGGCAAAGAGACCAATTTGTTAATTTAATTGAGTTGCAAATAATCAGGAAGCCAACAGGGTTTGTGTGAAACCTATTAGGTGCTCTCAGAGTCAGTGGCAGGGCGGGGTCCTAAGTGGAGGCTGAGCTCTCTGGGCCTGTCTCTTCCGAATGCAGGGGCAGGTGGAACACCCCTGCCTTGTGCTGCTTCCTGGTAGTGCAGGGGGAGGCGGAGAGATGCTCTGTAGAGGCTTGTCTCACCAATGGTGACGCCCCACCCCTTTACGGGGCTGGTGTACCAGCCTCCCTTTTTCCAGACACTCACCCCCAGGGTGAATGAGTGCCATCTGCCTTGGGAGCTTTGCTCCTCCCCTGCTTGGGAGCAGCCCAAAGGCAACAATCGGCTGACTTAGGGTACAAAAGCTGGGCCTCTTAGAGTAAGTGTTTGCCTGGAACTGAGGGGTTTCCTGGGATGAAGGACGTTCACTGCTAAAACTGAGACAGTTCCAGGCAACCCAGTTCATCACTCTACCATTACCTCAAGGTTGAGCTAATCTTTTTTTTAAGATTTTTATTTATTTGAGAGATAGAGAGAGCGTGCATGCACATGAGCAGGGGGAGGGGAAAAGGGAGAGGGAGAAGCAGACTCCCTGCTGAGCAGGGAGCCCAATGTGGGGCTGCATCCCAGGACCCTGGGATCATGACCTGAGCTGAAGGCAGCCGTTTAACTGACTGAGCCACCCCGGTGCCCCAAGTTTGAGATAATTTTGCTATGCTTGTGCTCCAGGCCTCTCCCTGGGATCAGACTCACACGAGACTCCAGAAGAGACTACATCCTTCCTTGCTAATCTACTTCCCAACAGGTCCTGCTTCCCTCACTCCTGAGAGCACTGCCCAGTCAATAGTGCATGCCAAATCCTTGTCTCAAGCTCTGCTTCTAGTGACCCCAACCTAGACAGCCATCTCCCACCCCCATCGCCACCATGAACAAGCTACAAACGCAGAGGGGGTTCTTTAGAACTTCTATTGACTTTGGTGATAAGGAATGTTCAGGACAGTAATAAAAAAAATAATGGTATTTGTTGACTTTCAGGGGGCTTCTTAGCTTCACTGTGATGCCCCCTAACTCCAGCTAGTTGTCAAAGAATTTGTGCCTTAGTTGCACAGAAAGTAGAGGGCTTGAGATCGGGAACAATTCATCTTTCTCTACCTTTATGTTATTTAACTGTGTAATCGACACTGCTCTCAGCTTTGTGAGGTAAAGAGAAATGAGTAAGACACAGGCCCTGACCGCCTGTGCAGCCGTGTTGATAAGACCATCTCACCCATAACATCTTAGAAGAGCACAGGGGATAAGTGCTGGGGCTTGCTGACGTAGCAAGGGGGCAAGAGTTCAGAGGAAAGATTGCCTGAGTGGGTTGGAGGGTACCAGGCAGGCTTCCTGGAGGAGGGGCTGCAGCTGGGCCCTGAACGGATGAAGGGTTATGGCAGGTGAAAAGGAGAGAGAGCAGAGATGTCCCCAGAAGGCATACCTAAAGCAAGGAGCCCCAGGGCGTTCTTGGGAGCCTGGAAGGGATGTTTTTCTGGAGGGAAGGCTTGCATGAGGAGGGAGGAGTTAGTCTGGGGACCTTGGCTCAATGCTGAGGAGTTGGTACCCTGTTCTGTGAGTGGCAGAATGAGAATGGCTCCCAGAAAACTCCTGGGAGGGAATAGACTGGGCCAAACCTCGGATAACTGAGAGCACCACCTTCTTCCTGAGGGATTCCGGCCCCTCACTGGGAAGCTTGGTCAGTCACACGGGGAGTTGGGGGACTAGATGGGCCTAGTCTCTCCCCTCACTTCTCCAGGATAGCCACAGAAAAGATGTAAGAACGTTCGCAAAGAATCATAAGCAGGAGAGGCTCTCCCCTTTCCTCCTGCCTCTGGATAGCCCTCTTGTCTCTCATCTCCGCTGACCTGCATTACTGCCAAGCCCAGCCTGTCTGCATCCCTGCCGCTTGCGGACACCACTGCAGATCGCTCTTCCCGAAACACCACTTCCTGCATGTCCCTCTCCGTCTAGAGGATGTTACAGTCTACCCACTGCCTTCCTCAGATTAGCTTCCAAAGCCCTCTACCCTCCAACCCCCCTTTCTTTCTCTTCCCTCCCCTATTCAGCATTTTCCCCACAGGCCCTGGGTTCAGTCAAGCAGGTCACAACCCAAGCTAGCTCATGGGCCCTTGCTTTGAGTCCTTGTTCAAACTTTTCTGCCAGAATACCTCGCTCCTTTTCTGGGCCTGATTCCACTCATTCTTCTCAGTGCCTCCCAAATGTCTTCTCATAGCATGTCCAGCCACACTGCGCTTGCCCTCTCGAAATTTCGACAGCCTTGATGTGGCGGATTGTCTGCAAAGATGGCTGCCCACAGGTGCTCCCATTGCTCCATGCATCTGTTGCTCTTCCCATCCAAATCTGCAGTCTATTTGCTGACCCCTAGGAACCCAAGCTGACTTCATGACTTGCTTTGACCTATGGAACTCAGTAGAAGCAATCAATCCTGTGACAGTCTGGGATTAGACCTCAAGAGACCTTGTACTTCTGCTTTTAGAGTCTTAGAGCCCTGAGAAACCTGGTCAAGAATTCTGACTACCCTCTAGAGAAAGGCCTGGCCCGGACCCAGCCAATCCAGCAGTAAAGTCAACTGGATCCTCTTCTCCCGGTCAAGCTGTCCCAACAGACCCATGAGAAGCGAGACCAGACTCCCTGCTGCGCCCTATCCGCTCTGCAGAGTCATGAGCAAACACATGGCTATGGTTTTTGGGTATCTGGAGTCAGCTCCTCCTTTGGTCTGAATCCTGGCTCTCCCAATTAACAAACCCTGTGGAAAGTACTCTCTTAGAAAGAGCTCAGGACCTGACGCATACGATCTCACAGAGTGGGGACCATGATTGTCCCCATCACACGGGGAGCAAGGAAGTGATTTTCCCAGGTCCACACCTAGTAAGTGATAGAGCTGGACCATCCCCTGAGCCTAACTCAGAGTCCAGACTCCTAATGACTGCTTGCTAGTGACACGAGCTGTGTGACCGGGAGTGAGTATTTAACTTCTCTGGGCCTCCTTCTCCTCCACTGTGCGATACAGAGGCAAATACGGAGCTGGTTGGGGACGGTGCTTTATAAAGATTAACATGGTGGCTCACACATGGGCTGGGCACTGAGCAATTGCTCATGAAATTCTGGTTCCCCTTTCCCTTACATGATGTAGAAACAGTCTCCCAACCTCCTCCCAACAGAGACTGTTGAAATCCTGAAACTTCAAGTCTTAATGTATAAATCACAGTGCCAGGCTAATGCACAAAAACTTACTTAGACCAGACTGCAACAGAGACTGGACATACATATGGGAATAAAGACATTAGTTGAAAATAATATTGATAATTAAGCAAAGTGATTAGGAATGGGGTTTGTATTTATCTTAGTAGTAGCTTGGGCTTACAGGGGAGCAGGGTGATGAGGAAGGGCCATGCCAGCCTTGATCTTAAGCTCCAGGAAACCTCAAATGCTTCCTGCTGATGTGGGGCAAATGTTGCTGGCTGCTCGAAAGCAGGGAGGGGAACTGGTCACAAATGTGAACTCCAGGCTTGAACTCCATCCTCCATCTCTCTGCGCCTTACAGCTAGGCTGGCAGGGCCTGTGCTAAGGAGCCACTACAGCTTGGTGTGGCCACGAATGGTTCCCTTACACCGCTTCTGCACCCACGGATGCCTGTCTCTCAGCCCCAGAAGGCGCTCTTCACGAGTGCTCACCCCCACTCCGGGGTCTGGGGTATAAAACCAGCGGTTATGGTTACACGATCGTTAGCACAACTGCATTGGCTGCTAGCTTGCTTCTTTACCAGACCTTATTGTGGGCTTGTGTTTGTTCACTCGTGGCTTTCTTCATAATAAGCTGTCCCTAATTTGTTATGTTTTGTGTTCAACTTGGTTCATGTCCACAGAAGAACTTCACACTCAACGAATCCATTTGTCAAGAGCTCAGAGTTTGTCTTCTTTTTTGTTGGTTTTATACCTATATTTTCAGATGCATTTATAACCCTTCAGCGCCCTCACGCTTTTAGCATCTGCTCGAAAAGGGACCATGGTCCCATTGCACAGCACATTTTCTGAATTTAGGTCTTTTTCATGCTGGAAGTTTGTGAATGGCAGAATGGGTAAACAAAGTCTGTTGACCCCATCCCATATCACAGAACAATATGCAACAAGAAAATGAACACACTGATAGATGGATTTCATGAACATAATATGGAATGGAGGGAAGTCAGATACAGGAGAAGAGACACGGTAATGATTTAGCAATGCACTCTTGCATGGGAAAGGCACAAGAAATGTGAGCACGGATTACTCTGAGAGTCACCGGGACGGACCCGGGTGCCTCTGGGACACTGGTGACATTCCACTTCTTGACCTGAACGTGGTTATGCATGTTTGTTTTAGACTATTTTGTTAGATCGTCTATCTATGTGTTTTTTTGATAATGGAGTGGGTTGAAAACAATCATATTCTGAATTGAGTTGGAATTTAGTAGGAACAGATTCTGTTCCATTTGTCAATTACAAGCTTCCTGATTTATCATTTTACGTTTACCTCTGAGTTTGCCAATTAAGCTTAACTGAAATCTATCCAACCATCAGATAAATCGGAAGATGGGGACTTCAAAATCTGTGAGCTGTAGAGTTCTGCTGGGTATTTGCTAGGCAACAGGTGTCGAGCTAGGTGGATGTATCAGTCACCTGAGATACAGGACCAGTAGAATGTGTATGGACACAGAGAGATTTATTAGAAGGAATTGGCTCATGTGATTATGGAGGCTGGGCCAGTAGGTTGGAGATCCGTTTGAGTTTGAGTCTAAAGGCTGTCTGCTGTAGAACCAGAAAGAAGAAAATGAAGTTCAAAGGCAGTTTGCTAGAGGTGCCTGGGTGGCTCAGTCAGTGAAGCATCTGCCTTCAGCTCAGGTCATGATCCCAGGGTCCTGGGATTGAGCCCCACATCGGGCTCCCTGCTCAGCATGAAGCTTCTCCCTCTGCCTGCTGCTCCTTCTGCTTGTGCTCTGTGTGTGTGTGTGTGTCAAATAAATAAATAAGATCTTAAGAAAAAAAAAAGGCACTATGCTGGAGAATTCTCTTTTGCTTGAGGGAGGCCAGTCCTTGTTCTATTAAGACCTTCAACTGATTAGATGAGGCCCACCCACATTCTGGATGACAATGTAATTTACTTAAAGTCCATTGATTTAAATGTTGCTATCATCTAAAAAATCCTCATAGAAACACCCAGAATAATGTTTGACAAATACCAGCACCCTGGCCCATCCAAATTAATGAATAAAATGAACTGTCATAGTGGGTGTCACATGCGAAGTCATTTACTCCTCCTGTGGCCTCATGAGTTGATGCTTTCTAAGCCCATTTGTTCACGGCATTTATGGCTTACCCAGTAGGTAAGCAGCAGAGGCGGGAATTAAATAGAAGTCCGTGTGACACCAAATAGGCGTGGTAAGAAATCTTTTTTGTTTTTTCTTTTTTGGCGTAAGTCTCCATCCACGAAAAATTTAAATATTTATAGGCTGCATATCGTCATCCCAAAGGAAAAGAACTTAAGTGAATCTCATGGGGAAAAATATATTTCAAAATATAATGATCCAACTTGTTGATGGGAAATGGCCTCTGCTTTTTAGGCATAAGAATGTTGTATCTGGGCACACTTGAGAGGAAGCAGCTTTCTAGTGTTTCACCCTGTGAACGAAGCGAAGTGGGTCATGTGACACATTCTGCATTCTGTCTGGTACGTACCAGAAAGGCGACCGAGGACAAGCAGGCTTCGTCTCAGATGGAAGAGAATGCAACTGAGTAGGTATGCTGGCAGAAATTTCCAGGCGCTGGCCAAGGCTTCCCACGGCTGATGGCTCTGGCTTTTTATCACGTCTGATCTCACTTCAAAACTCAAGGCGTGTCTTTCCCTAGAGGAAGAGCGTTACTAGCATGGTACTTAACCTTTCTCAACATTGACCTGAAGGCTCTTTGGAAGCTGCAAAGGCCACACACCAAGAGAGGCCGCAAGAAGCAGGGGAGGGGAGGATGGGGGGAGAGAGCTTAAGGAAGGGAGAGAGGAGAAGAGACAGAAGAGATGTTTTCCGAGGAAAATGGGAAAGACAGTGGAAGCTGGTTAAAGGATGTCTGAATTTTTAGAAAGGCATTATGATGGGATTGATGGGGCCCAAGAGTGGACAGTCAGGGGACAGGATGAGGGAAGCAGGATGACCAGGGTGTGTTCCCCTGCAGGAGGAAGAAAGATGGCGCCCCCGAGCTGGGGCTGGGCAGTTGGGGGACCACAGGCCAGCTGGAGAAGTGGGGGTGTGGGCGGCAGAAATGGGAGGGGAAGCCATGAGCAGCCATCCTGGTGTATTAAAGAGCGTGGGCTTTAGAATGGATTCCCAAAAAATCCCTGCAAATTCAACGTAATGTCACTTACAGCACCACCATCAACATTACCGTCAACCTGTGTTTCTGGGAGATTGTATTCGGTGCCGTCTGAACAAAGAGAACGTGACTTGTCCTCTCGCATCAGGTTGCAGGAGAATTAAATATGGTAATAAGGATGAAGTTCCACGCACCGACCTGGCTCCTTTCTTCCTTTCCCGTCTCATCTTGAGTGTTTGTAGCTTTGCCGCTATTCACGCTGTTAGTCACTGTTGCGCGGCTGTAATCTTCTCCCTTGGGGGAGACGGAAGCACCTGCAGGCAGGAAACGGGGCTCGGGCACGCGGGGAGAGCAGAAGGAGAGGGTCTGGGAATCAGACAGCGGGGGACCTCCTGGTTGCTCCCGCTCACGGACCGCGACCCGGGGCACGGTACTTACCCCGGAGCCCTGGTTCTTTGTCGCCTGCATAATGTTCTGACACCTTCCTTGAAGGGTTCATGTGAGCATCCGGGGAAACGGGTGCTCTGTGCCTATCTAAGTTGGCTCTGAACAAAGGGTTGTCCCCGGAGCTAAGCCCGGAGTAAACGTTCAACAAGTAACAGGGGAACTCAATTCTGTGAAGCCTGGGCCCCAGGTGAGCCCGATCTCCCGTGTTTGCCAATGAAAATCCCTCTCGGCCTGTGTAAGCCCAGGGCTGCCAGTGTGGGCGGGACGTCCTCCTGCAGCCGAGCGCCTGCCCAGCACCTGGGCCGGAGGCACCAGCCTTCGAGCCCCACCGTCTGCCTGGGAGAGGCCTGTGTGATCTCGGAGTCCTCAGTGGATACGGGGACTCCTGCCCAGGACGAGGCAGGCCTCGGATTAGCCCACCCAGCCCCTCCACTCTGGGCAGTCACAGACATACTTCCTTCCTCCTCTCTTCTTCTGACTTTGAAATGCCGAGATCTGGTGGAAAATTAAAACCCACTTTGTCAGATGGCCCAGAGATGAAGGGAGTCTGGAGTAGATGTGGACGCTGTAATTAGTACCCACCAGGCACCAGAGACAACAGCTCCCAGCCTCTGATCCCAGGGCTCGGAAGCCACAATGCTTTCCAGAAGTGGCCAGGCCAGGAGAGCCCTATCCTTGCAGCGGAGACGTCACGAGCCCTTAGAGGGGCTCCGGGCTGGTCTGCTTCTATCCTGCTCATGGTCGCTGTGTGGGCAGGATCTCTCCTCGCTGACACAAGGGTGTCTAACCAGGGATGAGCTTGACTGCCATCAGTTGCCTCTTACCTCAGATCCTGCTCCTCTGACTATTTGAACCCTGACCCCAGCACGCTATCTTTTTTTTTCTTTTAAGATTTACTGATTTATTTGGGGGCAGGCAAGCAGCAGGAGGGGCAGAAGGAGAGGGAGAAAAAGAATCTCAAACAGACTCTGTGCTGAGCTCAGAGCCTAACACGGGGCTCTATCCCACGACTCTGAGATCAGGACCTGAGGCAAAACCAAAAGTCGATGCTTAACCGACGGGGTCACACAGGCGCCCCATCCCAGTGCACTATCCTGAGTGTGTGGATAAGCCCTCAGGCCAATCCAAATACTTCCCAAACCCTCAACAGTGTTCAGGTCTGCCTTCTCCATGCAGCCTACCCTGATCACTCCCGCTCTGACTCCTCAGTCTCTCCTCTGACCTCTAGCTCCTTGGAGGTACCCAGTGTGGCATATGGTTGTACAGGCATGCTGTTTGCTTTTCTTCTACACAAGGGATTCTGGTCTTATGAGTTCCTGAGCAAGTACCATGGATCTTTTTTTTGTGTCCCATCTCTGCTCGATTCATGGCCATCAGCCTCGTCCCAGCCACCCTCCTCTGCGCCCCAAGCCCCTGCAATGGCCTTGCAAGTAGTTCGCCACCTCTGCTCCTGCCCTAGCACCCCCGTTCACCTGGCCAGAGGGCTCTCTTCCACAGGCAACCCTGATGATCTCAATCTCACTCAGCTGGCCCCCATCCCCAGAGGCTCCAATGGCTTCGCATTGCCCTCAGCACGGTTCCCAAGCCCTCTCTGTGCTCATGCTAACCAGGCGAACAGAGCCCTTGTTACCTGCTCAGTGCCAGTCTTCCCGGGTAGGTATCAGCCCCGCGAGGGCCGGGACCGTGGCTGACTTGGCTCCCATTCCATGGCCAGGGCCTGGCCCGCTGCCTGGCACACCAACACATTTTTGTTGAATGAGTGAATACATGGTTGAAGGGATGACTCTGTGTGGTCTTGAGATTGCCATCAAGCACTGTTGGGTTTAGTGTCTCCCCTCGGTTGAGCGTTCCGCCTCAGATCTCTAGCAAGAGGATCTGTGGGCACATGCCTTATTGAGGAAGGCGCCATGGGAAACCGGTGAGGGGGTTGAGGGGAGCCAAGGTGCTGACATAAAAAAATGTATTCTGTGTTTGTCCCCAGTGCGTAGCCCAGAGCTCCTAAAACTCTTGGGATTTGCTGAGTGATCTGTCTTTTACTATTCATAAGGACCCCCTTTCAACCCCACCTGAGTTTATGCTACTGGAGGGCCCCAGGTAGCTTCAGGATGGGGGCCGATCGCCGCGTGATTGGAGCTTTGGAGCTTTCTCGGCATACCCCCCATCTCCAGGGAAGGGAGTCAGGCTGGTGGTTGAGCTCAACCGTGGATGGCCAATCAGTCATGGTTATGTGATGAAACTTTGATAAAAATTCTTGAGCAATGAGATTCAGGGAGCTCCCTGGTTGTCCTGGGAGGGTGCTGTACCCCAAGTCCCTGGGGTTAGAGGCTTCTGTTCTCCAGATCCTTCTGGGCCTTGCCCTACTTACCTCTTTACCTAGCTCTTCAGCTAGAACTCCTCCAGCCCATTGGGCCATTGGGTCATCATCCCCCCCCACACACATCAACTGAGCAACTAACTTGTGTCTGGCCCAGGGGACAATAAAGACACAGGACGTGGTCTATCCTCTTGGCGTCTTTTCCTCGCCTTGCCAGGGTCAGCCTCTGATGTGTCAGTAGCACAGTAGGAAGCAGTTGCAAGAATTTTGTTACTTCTTTTCTAAAGTTGTCAATATATTTTCAATTGAGATATAATTGATATACATTATATTAGTTTCAGGTGTACGATGTAATGATTGAATATTTGTATATATTGCAAAATGATCACCACAATAAGTGTAGTTAAGAACCGTCATCCTCTGTAGTTACAATTTTTTTCTTGTGATGAGTATTTTTCTTAAGATTTTATTTTATTTTTTTAAAGATTTTATTTATTTATTAGACAGAGATAGAGACAGCCAGCGAGAGAGGGAACACAAGCAGGGGGAGTGGGAGAGGAAGAAGCAGGCTCATAGCGGAGGAGCCTGACGTGGGGCTCGATCACATAACTCTAGGATCACGCCCTGAGCCGAAGGCAGACGCTTAACCGCTGTGCCACCCAGGCGCCCCTCTTAAGATTTTATTTTTAAACAATCACTGTACCCAACGTGGGGCTCAGACTTATAACCCCGAGATCAAGAGCCATGTGCTCTACCGACTGAGCCAGCCAGGCGCCCTGCCATGAGTGTTTTTAAGATCTACTTTCAGCAACCTTCAAATACACCGTACAATAGTACTAACTAGGGCCACCGTGCTGTCCATTACCTTCCCAGGACCGACTTTACAACTGGGAGTTTGTACCAGTGTTTTGTTATTAATAATAAAGTGCTGGAACAGGGAGATAATTTTCTTTTAAAAAAGAAATTACAGCACAGTCTCTCAAAATAATGCCTGTCTCCCATACTTCGGTGTTGAGATTTTGTTCTTGAGGCATCAAGAATGGGGCGGGCGAGCCTGAATCATGAGTGCCACCAAGACGGGCTGTGAGCTCCATCTGAGAACCACCACGTGGGGACATGCAGATCCCTTGTGAGCTCGGGCCTCTCCCCACATCGGGCAGGTGGAAAGCAGGGATTTCTCGGAGCGCTGCGGAGGGCTGGGGGAATCCGTGGCGCTGGGTCGGGTGTGGGGTGGCAGCCGTAGGGGAAGCTGCCGAGGGGGTGAATGACCTGCCTCTGCTGAGCCAGCCATTCCCAGTTACAGGGCACCATTCCAGTTGCTGACTGATCTCAGTTTTCTGCTTGTGACACATCATTAAAGCCAGGCTCTGTCCCTGCTCCCTGCCACCTCGTTTTAATATTAATTGCAGCCAAAGCAAATGAGAAGAGCAAATCTGTTGTTCCTGAAACAGGCTGCATGTAGTAGAGCCAAATTGTAAGTGATTTTATTTGTATGCAAGTTATTTATGCGACTGCTCTCTTCTATGAGTGAGGAGAGAGAAATGACTGCCTCGGGGAGGAGAGGTGATGGGTGATGGTCCAACAGCCAGGAGGAGACCCCTGGGAGACTCACTGATCCCAAGGCATCCCGCTGGACCTAAACTCTGGAGGAGAGAGAGAGGAAGAAGATGGCCTCGTCCTGATCTAAAAAGCAAGGGGCTGGGTTTGCCGTGTGGTTGCCCACCCACGCACAGCATCGGTCAGATGCACGTCCCAAAGTCCCCTCCATCCCGTGACATGTCAGATCAAGGCCAGAGTTATCTGTCTTGTGGCTGTAGTCCCTCAGCAGTTCCCCCAAGGCAAGAGATTGGTGTCAAAAAGGATCCTTTGTCCTCCCCTCCTCAGAATCTGTGGAAGGGATGCGTCTGGGGAACTTGAGCTGCCAAGGTTTGCTTGGGAGGCCTTGAATGAAAATTTATGCCACTTCTTGGTGGCAGTTCTGTGCTGGGTTGATTACCCAAGAGGCCTACAAAGCCTTTATTTAGGGAAACAGCAAAGCAGCGTGGGAAAAAAAAGGGGGGGGGAATTCTTAAACCTTTGGTATTTGACACTTCCCTCAATGTGGAAAAATCCGAACGTTGGTAGACTTCTTTTTGTATCACTCTAACTTAGACATATGTATGGAGGGGGTTTGGGTATCAGTCTTCTCAGGATCTAGGACTTTGATGATGCAGACAGTCTCTCCCCCATGGAAAGGTGGAGAATGGGTGCGGGCGGGGCATTAGGGATGTGTGTAGAATTTTACTCTCTGGGAGGCAGAGGGAAGTTTGGGAGTTCCTTGTGTGGCAAAGCCCAGGACACAGCCCACCTCCCCTTGGATATGAAAGCTCCTTCCTGGGGGCCAGGGAGGCCCTGCCCTGTGCACAGTCGGGTGTGTGTCCGAATCACCTGCAGGCCTTGTTAGAACACGGATCCCTGGCCTCCACCCCCAATGGCCAGAAAAAAGGCCCTGATGGTAGCTCTTGCTAGTTTCTGTGGTGTAAATATTCCCATCATGGCCAGTTTCGAGCGGCCACATGATGCCACTGAACTTGGGAAAAGATATGCATAGTCAGCTCGTTCAGCAACCTAAGGAGGGAAGCTTTCCTGGCAGGGAACAGGCCCATAGCCCGGAGAGTCTGCTGGCATGACTCACGGGGCCACCCACCACCATGCCAAGCTCCCAAGGCCTCCCACCAGGAGCCTGAGGAGCAGAAAGTCTGAAGGCCGAGGGGCAAGATAACATCTGGCCTGCCCTTCTCTTTCCTGCTGCCCTGGGACACCAAGATTTATCTCATGTGCTTTTTTTTTTTAAGTTATGTATGTATATATAAATATCCTTTCCCTGTTTCATACAATTAAATTTTAAAAAGGTGCCAGGAAGAAAATAAACATTGTGTATTATTCTGCCGTGCAGAAATAAACACTTAACATTTCGTTGCATATTCTAGTTTTGTTTGTTTGTTTGTTTTAAAGAGCCCACTCTCCCCCACACACAAACACACGTACAGCTTTTTATGGGGTTGTCCTACATATATTATTTTGGACCTCCGTTGTTTCACATCATACAGTCCCACAGGCATCTTCTCATGTCATTAAATGTTCTCCTGCAACAGGATTTGTCATGGGTGAAGGCTGTTCCCTTATTTGGATGGACCATAATTTATATTTTGAATTCCTTGTCCTCGGAAATTTGCTTTGTGTCCAACCTTTTTCGATTTCAAACATGCTTTGACGAGCAGCTTGTATTCATATGTTGCCATTCTACGACTATTTCTTGGGACTCGGTTTTTTTCTTTTTTTGAGATTTTGTTTATTTATTTATTTGAGAGACAGAGAGCGAGCAGGGGGAGGGGCAGAGGGAGAGGGAGAGAGAGAGAATCTCAAGCAGACTCCCTGCTGAGCAGAGCCAGACGTGGGGCTCGATCTCACGACCCTGAGATCATGACCTCAGCTGAAACCAAGAGTCAGTTGCTCAACCAGCTGAGCCACCCAGGCACCCGTTGGGACTCAGTTTTCCAATAGGAAACACTGGCCTGAAGAAAAGTGTGCCTATTTTTTTTTTAAAGATTTTATTTATTTATTTGACAGAGATACAGACAGCCAGCGAGAGAGGGAACACTAGCAGGGGGAGTGGGAGAGGAAGAAGCAGGCTCAGAGCAGAGGAGCCTGATGTGGGGCTCGATCCCATAACGCCGGGATCACGCCCTGAGCCGAAGGCACATGCTTAACCGCTGTGCCACCCAGGCGCCCCAAAGTGTGCCTATTTTAAAACTTGTGACTCATAGTGTCTGATTGCCTTCCAGAGACGTCACCCCTACTTAGACTCCCAGCAGCGGCCTTTAAAAGTGACCGTTTCATTATCCTTTCATTGACACTAGGTTTTACAAGTTTTAGAAATTCTGAAATGTACGGTTTTGTGTGTTTGTCTGCTTTCGTTTTTGCCGATACGGTGCAGAAATCCCATCGTGAGAGCCTGACCGGCATCCAGGTGTAGGAAATCAATGAACGTGCCACCCGCTACACTTTCCAGTACCACTAACTGTTGCAACGCTTGGCCTTGCACAATCCCTGGGTCTGGATTGACGAGAGAGAGGGTGAAGGGCCTGGGTCTCCTCCGGCAGAACCATCTTTCCCCGTGGAAGAGTGACATTTGGAAATCACGATTCCAGAAAGGAACAAGAGTGGACAATAGCAGGAAGCCGGGGAGCACGAGGACAAAGGATTAACAGGCAAACGAAAACCAGACAAGAGAGATGAATCCAAAGTGATCCGATAACCCGGGATTAAGGGCAGCTGGCTCGCCCGAGGATTTCACAGTCGTTTGCTTCAAGCCGCTAATTTTTGCTGAGAGGTTCCCTTCAAGCCGTCTGGAAGGAATGAACAAATGGATGTCTGTTTAGCCAAATGGTTGCTCCTGCAGTGTTTCACGCATGGGCACGCAGACACGTTGTCATGCCTCGTTGATTCAGCATTTAAAGGGTGGCTGGTTCACAGGAGTGCAGAATTGCAGAGTTCGAAGGGATCTACACCACATGGGGTCCACCTGTCCATTTTGCAGATGACAAAACTGAGGCTCTAGAGGTGGTAGGATTTCTCCTGAATTTACACATCACAATATTGGCGGAGCCGGGACCAGGATTCCGCTTTCCAACTGTCACTCCAACACCATTGCCATTTGTCTACTCAAGTATTTTTTAAGCTTACTTAATAGAGAAGCACAGAGAGAATTAATACGGGTAACCAGACTAAAAAAGTCAGGGAAGTAATTTCACAATCGACTTCCCCAGGAGAGAAATGACAGGTGCAGGCCCCAATGTGGGAGGAGCAGACAAACAGCTGTACCTGAATGTGAGCTCGAACGACTCCTCCGCGGGATGGGGTCACCGGTAGCACCCCCTGACGGGTTGCAGGGAGGTAGCGGAGTGCATGGCGCGTGGCCCTTCCCAGATGTCAGCTACGTGCTTGTGGTGGTGCTGTCATCTGAGAGAGCGCCAGCGGCTTCGTGGTCTCCGTGAAAGACAAATGGTGGCCGGTAGGGGCAAGTATCTAAAGTTGCAAAGACCCCCATTGCTCTAGGACAAATAAGAGCTTTTGGGCTAGATTACGGCTGCCCATCCGAATGTTTCCCAGTGTGCTAGCTAGGGGGTGGGGAGGAGGTAGCAATCTTGCACAGAAGTCACGGGAATGAAACGGGAGGATAGAGGGAGACTGCTGATCCACCAGTCGCCTGGGTCTAGAAATTGTAGGGAAGGCTGCGGCTGGAAGCCCCTCCCGATCCAGCTTCTTTGGCAGGGGCTACCCTGTAGAAACAGTGGCTAAGTGCAGAGGAGCATACACAGTAAAAACAGCACCGGTGGAGCGAGCCCAGGATTTGGGACCCCCATAGATAGCACTGCTTGCTGTGATATTACTATTAGCATGGGTGCTGTTAGAGTGTTGGCCAAGCATCCACTGGGCAGCTCCTCTACTGGCAGCCGTGGAAACAGCAAGAATACCCAGGGGACACTTGACACTTCTCTGTGCTTGGTATTTGCAACCTGGACTGAGTCTTTTGGAATAAGGAAGCCCTGGGCAATTCTGGGTAGAGAGGAAGGTGTCTAGAGGGATGAGCTGGGTTTTCTGTTCCTATGGGCAGTGATTACACATTTAATTATTTTGACACACAAAATAAGAGGGTCCTTTCTTGTATCCAAAGCTGGTCTTTATACCCATAAAGCATATATTTACAAATACATTCAGAGCAATCCCAACTGAAGGCCTTAGTAGTCCTGAATTAAATATATTATACATAATTAAAAAGATTCTTTGATAATTTATTGAGATGAAATTCACATAGCATAAAATTAACCATTTTAGAGTGAACAATTCAGTGGCACTTACTACTTCCGCAATACTGTGCAAACTCCATCTGCAGCTAGTTCCAAAACACTTCCTTCACGCCCGGAGAACACCCCATCCCCATTCGGCAGTTTCTCCCACTCTCCACTCTTCCCAGACCCCTGGTGACCACTGATCCACTTCTGTCTTTATGGAACTATGTATCCTGGGCATTTCACATAAATGGAATTGAGGAGTCCGTGCATTTTTTGTAAAGGGAACACAGAAATGAAGCAGCAGCGGAAGGGACACAGGGCCCCATAACGAAAAGTTAAGCCTGTGCTCTTTTCGTTCTCTGGTTTAAAGATGAAATGTCTTTACTTCTCAGACTGGTTTTCAGAAATCTCTGTGAACTTATGCTCTGCAAGGTGTTTGTTTAAAGATTCCTAGCTTTAGATAATAATAATAATAATAATAATAATAATAATAATAATAAACCAAAAACATTTACCAGGTACTTAGTATATTAGATTCTGTGTTAAATTCATCTCGGCGTTATCTCATTGGATATTCACAGAAATTTTACCAGTTGGTACATTTCATAGATAAGAAAATTGACAGTGACTGAATACAAGGTGGCACAGTTGGCAGTGGCAGAGTTAAGATTGGAGACAAGTGTGGCTGACTCTAAAATTTCCGCCTTTTCAAAGAGTGTTTATTAAAAGGGGTACTATCTTCCAGTTATAAAATAAAGAAGACACAGGGATGTAATTTCCAGCCTAGGGAGTCCAGTCAATAACATTATGGAAACTTTGTACGGTGACAGACGGTAACTAGACTTACCATGGTGAGCATTTTCTAATGTACACAAATATTGAATCACTCTGTCATACACCTGAAACTAACATAATATCGTATATCAATTATACTTTAATAAAAAAAGAAGAGTGTTTATTAATCCCAACATGTTCTGTTCTTCTTGCGTTCTCTGGGACTTGTCAGACCAACCACTGGGATATTTTTTTAGCATCCATTTAATGCTAATTATTATTACTATTTACTATGTTATTATTATAGCATTTTCATGGCCATAGCAAAGTCGCTAGAATCACCTGCTTATACACGTATATACGTATCATACTCCTGTTTGTATCTAGAATGCCGCACCTCGCTGGAATGAACAACTCTCCTTTGTCCACTACAAAGTAGGAGCTTAGTCAATAATAGTGGAAGAAAAAATGAGGGCTATCTTAGGTTTGACTCTCCTTCCCCCCCCCCCATTCCAGGTTTTCCAGAACAAAGTTCTGTTTCTGCTGCTGTCTCCACACAGGAGGCCCCGAGCCCAGGAAGCCACGGCTGCTGGGAGCAAGGCCGTGGGTGTGGGCGGTGCTGGTCTCTCCAGACTGCTGGCCGCCTGGTCCCCTTGCCCTCGAACACCCTCTGCTGTACCCTGTCTGTCCCGCCCCCCGCCCCCCGAAGAGGCCTCCGCATTCCCACCGCAGAGGCTCGCACCTGCCATTCTCGTCCTGCTCCCCAGATCGCCATCCTCTGCCTCAGTGTCAGCTACTCTCAATTCCACGTTGTCCTCAGGACATATCTCTTCCCCAAACCCTCCCTGCCTTTCTTATCTCACCCACAGAGATGGGCCTCTGTTTGGAGAGAGCCCGCAGCTGTCGCTGGATGTCGAAGATGACCTGTCCTCAGGCTCGTGGCATCATCAGGGGAAGGCAGGGCTGGCTGGGGCCTCAGACACTGCCCAGACCTCAAGTGCCAAACTCCTGTGGGTCTGGAGATTCCTGGGAAGGGCCTCAGGGATCCCCCTTCAGGAAAGGGGCGGGAAGCGGGAGGCCAGGCCACCAGGGCCCTGGGTCCCCGAACTTACTTAACCTAGATACCCTGTTTTTGTCTGTATTATGTGATTTCATTTGAAAAAAGATACCAAGTGGTCGAAAAAAAAAAAAAGTAGTTGCTTTTATTCTACTGGTTTTTTCTACCTCCTAATTTTATAGATAAGAAAACTCCAAATTATATAACTCAAAATTTTTCCTCCCCCCCTCCCTCCTTTCTTCATTCCCAGGGGCTGGGTCACAAACGGGTCACAAATGAGCTTCCTTGGCAGTCTGGTGAAGCCTGTGCAATTGACCAGGATAGTTATTTTAATGCATAAAATAAAATACAGGAGATCCCAGAAGGAAGCACTTGTATTGACATATGGATGTCCAACTCCCTTAACAGACACACACGCACATACTCGTGACAGAGTCGAATTGTGCTCCTTTGTTAGCATTAAAAAAAATCTAACGGCAGCAAGACAGATAGCAGACTGTAATTCTGACATAGGAACGAATGTTAAATGGTAGTGCGCGATATCTGTACCGCTGTAATAGGACATGAAAGTTGATGTGATTTCTATGGGCAGCAGAGTCCCCGATGCTGCTGTTTTTACAGCGCTTGATTGCCACACTCAGAACAGAAGGAAATGCTAAATTTCATTTAGAAGTTCGTGAAAGTGCAGATGTGATTTTTTTTTTCACGTCAGTTCATAAATGCCTTGAGTTCTCCGTGCGGAGTCTGGGTGGAGAACCCCCGCGTTAGGGGATGGCAGGGAAAAAACTGAACGGAACTTGGGTCCCTGAATGTGCACACGGAAGAGAACTGCCTATGGGTCCGGGCCACTCGCCTCTAGACTGTCACAGGAGGGAGAGAAATGGTCGTATTCAAGCCGTTGGCACCGTGGGCACCTTTGTTACAGCAGCTTCGTCTGCACCCTCCCAGCTACGTCCAGCGAGAAAACGACTTGATCCATTTATGTAAATTGCTCTGTGTTAGTTGTCCTTCCCAACCATCTCTTCCTCTCCTAGATAGGGGTCATGCAGGGGGCAAGTGTTCGGTTAATATGTGCCGAATGAATACAATTCTGCAAGATTGGGTCCCCAACCCTAGAAAAGTAGAGGTTGGTGACCCGTGGGGCTCTGGGTGGTGAAGTGCTGGGTTTAAACCCTGATCCTGTCATCTGCTGACTGGGCCACTGAGTGTAGCTGCTTGCACCCTCTAAGCCTTAATTGTGACATTTGTTAAAACAGGGATAATGATTTCTTGAAGTGTCCAAAGTCCAACGGGATAGACCCAGGATAACTCAGATCTCACGGTGCTGCCCTTTTACACCCGGAGTCCTTCCATGTGGGGCTCCAGGTCTTCCGTGATTTGGAGATTGCTGTCTTTGTCAGGAATCTCTGCCTCCTGACCTGGGGGACAAAGGTGGGGATGCGGCCTCCGAGGATGCTCGAGCCTGCTCTCCTTGCTCCGTAACGGTAGTAACTACCTTTTTCTGAACGCGTCCTATGTGTCAGGCACTACTCGTTACGGATTGCCTCACGCTGGCCCTAAGAAGATACTCAGTGTTATTCCCATTCTTCACAGAAATGGAGGCTCAGAGAGGGCCAGTAATTTGCCCATGGTCATTCCGTTACCAAGTGTCCAATCCGGGATTTGAACTCAATGCTAGTGATTTGTCGGCCAGACGCGTCAGTCCCGTTTGTGTGCGTGTGTGACGGGACATAGTGGTTGTGCCAGGCACCTGGGCTGAGGAAGGGGAGCAGAGAGGGAGGAGCAGCTGGAAGGTGCCCCATGTGGGCCAGTTTGGGGATCCCCAGGCTGGGGGACCACCGAGCAGCTGTTTCATGACTTTTTTCAGATTTCAATCCCCTCTCTCCTCCTCCTCGGGGCCGAGTGCTCTCTGCCTCTCAGCTCCCATTTCTGGCCTCTGGGGTGACATCCTCCATTCACCTACCTGCTGACTTCCTTCCCTCTTCTAGGCCGTTCCACTCCCTCTGGCCCCTGCTCGGTGTCCCGGCCTGAGCCTTATGGCCTGTGGCCTGGGCAGGGGCGTGCGAATGGCAGTGGCATTCCAACGGGGCTGAGATCATTGAGCCCAGAACAGGCTGCAAGGGGAGGTCGGCCTGCGTCACTTGAGGGCCTTGCTGGCAGATCATAAAAGCTGGAAATGCCTGATGAGGTCATTGCACCCAGGCCCTGGGGGCTGGACCCCGCCAGCTCCCTTGGTGGCTGACACATCCTGCCACCTTCCTTTGGAGGGGCAGAGCCAGCAGGCCCAGGCTGGGGAGGCTGCTCTTCTTGACCTAACCTTTTCCTTTGCTTCACTGTCGGACCCGCCCTGGCCTCCTGGGAGGCGAGGACAGAACCCCAAGTTCTTGCTGGGCAGCCCTAGTTCCCCAAGCATCTGCAAACAGCCCTGAGCTCTTGCTTGCAGGGCCCCACCTCCAGAGGGCCCAGGCAGCTGTCCCGCTGATACGGGTGTGTGTGTGTGTGTGTGTGTGTGTGTGTGTGTGTGTGTGGAAGAGCAGGGAGGGGGAAAAGCAAGAAATAAAGTCATTGCTGTTGATGCACAGTGGATGGGGAGACACCAGAATCTAGAAGTGGTGTTGCTCGTGAGAAGGGCTTGCCACTCCCTTCTCTGGGTCTCAGTTTCTTCATCCGTAAAATGAGTGTGTTGGCCTAGAACAGAGGGATGCTGAGCGGGTTGGTCCCTTTCCTCAGATGCTATGCAGGGTTCCCAGCAAGGTTGGGCCTTTAAAGGCCTGCCCCACCTAACAACTTCTGTGTGCTTGAAGGTCGCCAGGAAATGGCACAAAGGCCCCTGGAGTGGTGCCCAGATGTCCATGTAGCCCATACCCTGAGGCTCTAGGGGCCCAGCCCCTGGGACAGCAAGCACACCAGCCTGCTTCTCGGAAGACCTGGTGTGGACAGAGTGCCTCTGCAGTGCCTGACCAGGTCCCGGGAAAGTGGAGGAAGGGGACAAAGAGGCTCCTCCTCTTCCGTCCTCCTCTTACAGCTTCCTCGTGAGGTGCCAAGATGGAGGACGCAAAATGTTCCAGGCAAGTAGGACCCGGGCGGGTCCAGTGCCCGAGGTCATCCACACCAGAAGGTGCTTTTGCTTTGCTCACCGTGGCTACAACTCTGAAAAGAAGGTCTGCTCTGTGGCCGCAGTCAGCCCCGCCGGAGCTGGGAGAGTGGCAGCTGAGGTCATAGAACAATTAAAGAGCTGTGCAAATCCAGCAGCTTGCTGACCAAGACTTCAAAGAACCCCAAGAAGCAGGTGATAATATCCCAAGGTTTTCAGCTTCTGCACGAACCTACCAGGTCAAGCACAGGCCTCTGGGCCTGTCACACCGGGACCCTCTGCCCTACTCCGCCCCCTCCCCATTTCGTCCTCAGATGGCGCTCAGACTCACAGTGGGCAATGCGGGGTGCAGGGCACTTCAGAGCCTATCGACGTGCTCACCGGTTTAACTCGGATGGCTAATTTCAGCCCACAGCGGAGGCCTCTGAGAGCGCGGTATCTGGGCTGACGTCCCTCGTCACATACAGCCACGATTACATTTTTCAGTGAAAAAACTGAGATTTGGGGATCACTGAGGGCCTGGCTTTGTCACCCCGGTGTTCTGAGGCCATGTGGAGGTCTTGACCCACTGCATCTGCTTCATTAAGCCATGAGGCCAAAATACAGATTACAGGTGGACAACAGGGAGAAGCGATCTACAGCCTGGGGGCCAAACCCAGCTCACTGCTTGCTTTTTGTAAATAAACTTTTATTAGAACACAGCCATGTCTATGTATTTACCTGTGTTCTGTGGCTGCTTCTACTACCGGGGCAGAGCTGAGTTATAGCTGAGACGGTGTGGCCTGCAAAGCCTAAAATATTTGCCATCTGGCCTTTTCCAGAACGAGCGCGCTCTGTTATAGGGTCTTTAAATCCAGATGAGTCTCCCCCAGAAAGGAGGTCATCAGGGAAGTTACTTCCTAAGCAAAGGCCGGACGTCTGAGAGTCCGCAGGAATGATGCCAACTAGCACAAGCGCTGGTATTTAACCACTTGCTCATGACGCCCCGCACCCCGCGGCAGGCCGGGAGGGGGGTAATTTTGAGGAACCAGCCACCAGAGGAAGAGGGTGCTACTTGAGGCTAGAAGCTGGGGAGTAGGGGTGAGGGGCAGGTTTGAGTGAGAGCAGACTCCTACGCTCCAGCTTGGGGAGGAAGCCACCAGGTGCAAAGGGCTCACACAGGGTCCTGTACACGGTGGGCACTCCAGCAGATTCCTCGGTGGAAATGCTGTCTTCAGGGTGCCCTGTGAACGGTAACTCCGGCAGAGGGGCAGGGCTGAGGAAGGTGGGGGCCCTGCGGCCAAAGGCTGTGTGAAAAGGAACAAGTGCATATCCCTCCCAACTGATTGCTGGGGCCTGGCTCAGTGTGTGTGTGTGTGTCTGTGTGTGTGTCTGTGTGTGTATGTCTGTGTGTCTCTGTGTGTCTGTGTCTATGTGTGTGTCTGTGTGTGTGTATCTGTGTGTCTCTGTGTGTCTGTGTCTGTGTCTATGTGTGTGTCTGTGTGTGTGTATCTGTGTGTCTGTGTCTATGTGTCTCCTAGGCTGAAGTGATTGTCTTGCTGGGGTCCACAGGGCCACCCTGCAGGGGTATCAGTTTCTGGGGAAAAGGTAGGTGCTCCCAGGAGGTTCTCTGGATCTTTTCCCTCCTTGGGACTAGCCTTGGGAGGCGGAAGGGGACCTGCTGGGGCCCCCCTGGGATGTGGGTCATGGAGGAAAGACAACTGGCCCAGAAAGCTGACCAGGATGCTCCCTCTCTGAAAGTGAAGGGTCTAGATTCAGAAGGATCTGCACCTGTTTCTCTTCTATGCCCTTAAGTTCTGATGGCTATAGCCCCGGATCGGGCCTTAGCGGATGGCCCCGAACGCCCTCAGCCAAGCAGGAAGGTCAAGGGAGGGGTCCTATGTCCAACTGGCGGTGGAAACCCCAAGCAGGAGTGGCGGCACCCGTGGCCCATCCTCACCAGGGCCTTCTCCCTTTGCCAACTTTGGCCGATCTGGCTTTCGTTTTACTGGGAAAGGTGGCATTTCCTCCTCCTGAGACAGTGCTGGATGACGGTAGCCTCTGGGGGCAGGGCAGGGCAAGGACCAAGGGACGCAAAGTATGACAGGGTGGTTTAGAGTCTCGGACAGGAGAGGTCCCCCTTGTTCTGGAGATGGTGACGGCGTGGCGGGGGGGGGGGGGTGTCTCCACGTTGTGCGCACATGAGTTTTGGGTGGGGGAGCCCCTCCCACGTGTTTCTCTGCATCGCTGCTAACTTCAGCGCCTATCAGAGGCCTGAGGTGGGGGGAGAGGGGTGCGTCGGGGGCCACTCAAGCACGGCTCTGCGGGAGCTCCCTAAATGAACGCCAGCTTCTGGTCCAAGGCGGTGGGCTCTTCCCTCTCTGGGCATCAAGCTGTCCGGAATCGGATCTCCACCAGCCGCTCGGCGCTCACATTGGAGCTTCTGGGGCGCGGGGCGATCTCGCCCAGTGGGTGGGGTGTCACCGCCCCCTCCCCTCCCTGCTTGACCCTCTACATGTAATCTCCAGCAGCTGAGACTAGAATCACAGTTCCTTTCAAGTGGGGCGTGAGCGCTCCCGGGGCCCAGACCCCTCCCTGGGCAGCAGGACGGGAGCCCTAGAGCTTCCCCCACCCCCGCCCGTGGGCCCCGCCCGTGGGCCCCGCCCCCAGCACGCGCTGACCCGCTGGCCCCGCCCCCACCCGGCGCTTTGTTCCCCGCGCGGCGCAGCTGCGTGCAGCGGCCACACGGGGGCGCGGCGAGGCTGGCTGCGGCACGCGGGGGCTGGCCCGCGGTCCCCATCCCTTCCCTCTGCCTCCCGGCTGGTTCTCCTCCCTGCTACTCCGCCGCGGGCCCCGCCTCGGCCCACCAGGGCTCAGCCCTGAACGCACCCGCGCTGCCCGGGGGATCGGAGGACGCGGGCGGCGGGGACGCCTTCGCGGTCGTTTCCCATTCCGAGGCTCCCGGGGTACCCTGCCGGGGAGCCCAGCCCGCTCCGTCCAGCTCCCTGACCCCTGCCACCCCACATCGCCCGCCCGTCCTGTCTGCCCCGACCCCCCGGCGGGCCGCCCTTCTGTCTCTGTGTCCCGTGGGGGTGCTTTCTTCTCCAGGGGAGATTTCTCCCAAGTCTCACTCTGGCTTGAGCAGGAATACCTACTTTGCCAGATCAACTATCTGTAAATACTTAGGTCCCAGTAGGTGCTCTAAATGTCTGTTGAATGACTAAGTGAAATATGTGGGGCCCTGGTGCATTCATTATCATACGCATTTTTTAGAGTTTTGGGTTCACCGCAAAACTGAGCAGAAATGCAGAGTTCCCATATAGACCAATGCCTCCTCCCCCAACACGGCCTCCCCGACTATTGTCACCCTGAGGCAGAGTGGCTTATCTGTTACAATGGACGAGCCTGCACTGACTCATTATCACACAGTCTGTAGTTTACATTAGATGGCACTCTTGCCCTCCAAAGGTCTATGGGATTTGACAGGTATATGAGAACACATATCCAGCACTTTGGGATCATGGAAGTTACACTGCCCTAAAAATCCTCCGTGCTCCCTACTCATCCCCCTCCCCCAGCCCCTGGGAACCACTCATCTTTTTACTGTCTCCATAGTTTTGCCAAATCACACTTAATTTTCACAACCATCCAAGAGATAGGAACTCTTCTGGTTTTCACAATGAAGAAACTGAGGCTCAGGGCGGTTACCAGGGCCTACTAAGCTTCCCGGCAGGAGGGTCATTAAATTCCACGTGCCACCCAGGCTCTCTGCACTTGTGGCCTGGGTTACCTTCTTGAACAATAAAGCCAGCAATGACTCGACATCCGAGCCCGAGGGAGCCCATCCCCACAGCACAGCCTCAACCTGGCCAGCAAACAGGCACCCTTTCCCAGGGGACCCCACCCAGCAGACCCCACTGTCCTATGTGGATGTTACAAATGGAGACCTCCGGCCGGTGGTCTGCCCCTTCTTTTCCTCATCCTGGGCTCCTACCTCCCCATGAGGGGACTGACTGCCAGAGCATGTGTGGACACCAGCCTGTAGTCCAGGTTCTATCCCCAGCCTAGAATTGGTGCCTCCAGCCTACTCCTCAGACCTAGGCATGCACACATGAGGGGGCCGGACACCCACAGGAAAAGGAAACCGCAGAGGCCCTGGAAATGGGTTCCGGGCCCTTTAGGCGGGGTCACGGGTACCCAGGATATGCTCCAAGTAAGCACATCCCCTTGACCATCCGGGACACTTACCAGATTTAGCAAATGAACCTATAAGCTACCTGGTTGAATTTGAATTTCAGATAAACAAAAATAATTTTTTTTTACTATATCTCAAGTGCATACTTAACGCTGAAAGATTATTGCTGTTTATCTGAAATTCAAATTTGATTGAGTATCCTATATTTTATTCACTGACCCTACCCACTGGACTTCTGATCTATGGGGAGAGACACATCAGGAAACCAGGCCCCAGTGTGGCCCTCTGAAAATAAGGCGTGGGGCAGGAGACTCAGTCACCAAAGCTAAGGCTACACTGGCTATGGGGTCCTGGGTTCTGGGGGTGCTGGGGCCAAAGTCCTTGCCAAATGGAAGGCCATTTGTTCCTGGACCAATGGAAGGCCAGTGTGGTTTGACGATAAATCTTCCCACGCAGGCCTCTGGAATACACATATGTTGGAGGGAGGGTGGGGAAGGGGCAGATGATGGTGGGAGTGGGGAGGGGGACAGAGAAGTAAGCTTGCCTCTATGACCACCATCACTATGCCTCCTAGAAGGCTGGGGAGCGTTGGGGGCATGGGGAGGGAGGGTCCAAGGAGAGTTAGGGAGGAGAGGAAGGGGCACTGACACACCCCTGGACCGCGTGAACCAGCACTGTGATTGTGTGGCTCACTTCCCCGGCTGCACCTCCCTTCCACCCTAGTCAGCAACGTGTGCAGGTGTGAGCGAAGCAGGGGGATGGCGTACTGAGCAGGGCAGAGGGTTGTCTCCCTGCTGGTGGCTGTTGGCACTGGACGATCTGGGTCTGGGTCCATCTGCAGTGTGGTCTCTTAGGGCAGTGACAGGAGCTGACCTCAGGAGAAAACCCGGCTTTAGAGAGGAGACATTGGATATGGTGGAGAGGTCAAGGCAAAGGTTCTAGAATGAGTTCCGAAAATCTGTGACCGACTGACTGGGCTGTAGGAGAAGCTGAGTTCTGGTCTACCTAGGGGCGAGAGAAGCACTGTCCTCAAGGCAGGGTCCAGGACAAGCTTGAGGGGACAGGGAATACTCCTCAGCTGCTCCCCGGCCCGCCACGACCGCATCCACAATTTCTCTAGACCTCAACCTCTTCGCCTGATGAGTGCAGAGAATGGCGGGTTTGTCAATCAAATGAAATCACACAGAACAGCAACATGCCAGTGGAGAAGGGCTGTGTAAGTACAAGATGACATTCCTTATTAACGCCGCGCCTACGAAGCCTTTCTTTGGGGCCAGGCCCTGGGTCAATCCGGGACGAAATGCAAAGGCTCTCAAGGAGCTCAGTGCTGGTGGGGAAGCCATGTGACCGGCTAACAGGCCTGTGGACCGGGGACCCCACGGGTGCAACATGGAGCCCCGTCATGGAGATTAATTTCTCTCCAGACAACCCTGGGAAGCAGCTACGCATAACTACTCACCGTCCCTCGGGGCCTCAAAGGCACTTCTCATCACTTTCTACTCCTGCCCCAACTCCCCTTCTTTCCCACCCCTCCACAGAAGGGAGGTGAGGGGGGAGAGAGAGAAGATGGTCACCCCAGAGAGAACCCATTGTCTGGCGTCTGGACATGCCTGGCCAGGTTCTATTCTGGAGGCAGACATTAACTGGTATGTTTAGGGACAGGTATCCCGCATAGAGAATAAAGCGAAAAATAGTGTGTGAAAGGAAAGCAAGGCCAAGAACTCGCTCCGTGTCTGCAGTTAAGGCAAAGCCCATGAAAAATAAAGCTTTTTGCCAAGATACTTACAT
Organism: Ursus maritimus; assembly: GCF_017311325.1. Taxonomy (NCBI): domain Eukaryota; kingdom Metazoa; phylum Chordata; class Mammalia; order Carnivora; family Ursidae; genus Ursus; species Ursus maritimus. Next base: position 25,439,520 of record NW_024424230.1, on the reverse strand, counting down.
ATGCAGCCCTAAGCCCCCTGGTGACAACCCGGGCCTTGCACTCATGTGTGCGCGAGAACAGAATGTTCAGCAAGCTCACCCCTGCGGGAAAGACACAAGAGGATCGGTCCCGGGTGTTGTCGTGTGCGCTGGCTTCTGAACGGCGTCCCCAGCGGGTTACTTTGGATCTGGAGTGGTGTCATTCCTGACAATATTTACATCACACAGCCTTGGCTTAGGCACATCCCGAGTGTTGGGCAACTTTAATCCTGGAAAGAGAGGAAGATGGCCTTTGGTTGGGAAATTAGGTCCCTTCCAAGTGCTCCTTGACACGGAAGCGTGGGCTCTTGCGGTGTGACAGCAGAAAGACATCCAGGGGGTCACGCCGCCCACCCCCTCACTTTCCAGCTGATGAAGTAGAGATTTAGAGAGTTGAGGTAACTTTTTCAAGGTCGTACAGACAAGCATTGGCACGGAAAGGCTTAGAAAGCAGCCTCCTGCATGCTGGTCAGCCTATCAGGCCGTCCTTAGTGGTGGTAAAGCGGGATTAAGAACGGGAAATGATTCAGGAAAGTCTCAAAAATCCCGAAATCATAGATAAGTGTCTTTGAAACAGAAAAATCTAAACTACTGGTGGGACCCTGCTATTAGCATCAGAGGCCATGATGGTGCTGCTGCTTCTTATAAACAGAGGAGAGAAACGACAGGGAACTGTTGTCCTCAGGTCGAGCCCACTGACTGCAGTGACTTCCGTCACCTTTCCGTGCTCCTGCATCCAGGCAACTCTCCCATTTGGGAGACCCCTCCAATGAGGGAGCAGAAGCTCAGAGGGCCAGGAACCCCCTTTCCCGTCTCTTGGCAGCTGGAGTGGGAGACCGGTGCTGTAGCTTTGGCTCTTTGGACGCTCCTGCCTGGGACTTTGCACCTGGAGACAGTGGTGCCCAGGGGAGGTGATGGCATCCCAGGATGCTGGTGGGGATGCTGTCCTGCCTCTTCTGGTTTCTGCCTGTTTTCTGGGGCTGGCTCTCCAATTTCCCATCCGTCCTCTGAGCCGCAATATCCTTTCAGCAAATCTGTTTTCGGCTTCATTGTTGGTCTTCCGTGGCTCGTAAGCAAGCACCTTTCCTGCTGCACTCAAAGGAGAATGAAGAGCCTACCCAAGTCCTGGCATTCGTGCTTTTGTTGGCCCAGTGTTCTGCTCACACCGATCTCACCATGAAGATGAGAGAGGTACTTGTCTTTGATGTCCAAATAAAATAAAGTTGGAGGCTATCGTTACAATTCACCAGGGCCTACAGCCTTACCCCAAGGAGAGAAATTTTAAAGGGCAGCACATCTCAGTGTCCAGCTGGTCACCCAGTGGAGCCTGCAGAAACTTACGTGGGAGGCCCAAGCACCCCGCTTCTGTCATCTGCCCCCATTCATGGGGCGGCCCACGTTGGGACTCAGGACTACTCACCTCATTGGGGAGACCCACCTGCAGGCCGGGGAATATTTAGTGCAGCTGCATATGAAGTGAGGGAGGGGCTTAAGCCTCTGGAGGAGCCAGACCAGTAGCTAGAGGGTGTGTGAGGCCCCGGGGCACAGGATGGCCTGTGACTGGTAGGGGCTAAGTGCTCGTGTCTTCCTCAAAATCATATGTTGAAACCCCACCCCCGTGGGTTGCTACAAGGAGCTGCAGCCTTTGGGAGGTGAGTAGGATGAGATGGGGCCTCAGGATGGGATTAGTGTTGTTGGAAGAGCCACACGGAAGCTTGCTCCCACTCCCTGCTTTTCGTCCTGTGAGGACACAGCAAGGAGATGGTCTCTACATCACGGAAGAGCCCTACTGTGCGGGCACCCTGACCTCAGACCTCCTACTTCCAGAACCAACCATGAGGCACAAATTCCTGTGGTTTACAAGCCACCCAGTGTGTGACACTTTGTTACAGAGAGTCACTGTTCCTGTCCCCCTACAGGAGCCTGAGCGGAGGGTAGCATAGGAAGGGGTGCAGCGATGGGAGACAGACGGATGTTTTGCTGTTGGTTTGGGCTGGCCTGTTTACATAACGGAAAATGAGACTTTTCTTACATCTGAATGTGACCAGAAAATGTACAGGATCCTCTCGAAATGTGGAGTCGGGGAAGGGAGACACCCAGCAGAGTGGGGTGAAGGGCTAGGGTGGGGGAAGCCCCTTCTTGCTGGCACGTTACTGCGTCCAGCACCCTCCGCAAAATGCAGGTGACTTCACGGGAAGTCACAGTGCAGACAGACTTCCACACGCATGTCCTTCCTTCATAGACCTCTGGGACCACCACAGCTTTAACCCTGGTCTTTCCCCAACACTCGCAGGGCCCGGGTGAGGAGACTAGTAGAGGTTCCCATGTCGTATGTCGAAACATATAAATCAAGCTAACATTGTTAAATAAACTATGTTCTAGTCTCCTATCTTGAAGAGCATACCTTCAGAAAGACTAGAAAGCTGGATTCACTAGATGCTCCGGTTCCTTGGGGTTCTGGTGGGGCAGAGCGGGTCTACCAGCCCACAGCCATGCCCCCTCCTCCACCCCCACCACCCCCTGCTGCTCCATCCCCAATGCGGAGAGGTCTCACTTGTGAACACCCCAATCTACAGGTCTAAGTTCCGTCCATCCTCCCCAACAAACAGCCACCCCTGGCCATCCCCCCGCTTAGGGGGAGGGACTCCTGCAGCAACCCGCCCTCAGAAAATCCTGGGGAAAGGTCTGGGTCCCAGGCGCTCTGAGCATGCGCTGTCTAGAAAGGGCACAGTCTCCTCAGAATCCAGGCTCTCGGCGAGCCAGGGCCAGGGCCTGGTTGCCAGGCCAAAGCACTGTACTGACAACACTTCTCATCTGTCCCAGTCCAATTTTTAGGCTCCAATTCTGAAATCACGACTCCTTTCCTGGCATGTGGGACAGGCTCAGCCGCCTCTGCTTGCCTCCCTACCCAGCATGGGTGCAGTGGCCGCTGTCAGCCCCAGAGTGGGCCCTGTTGTGACCCGGCGTGGGGGCGGGGGGACGGAGGGAGGTTGGACTGTTACTGAGCAGCATCTGGAGAGGGGGCCCAGCCACATGTCATCAAAGTTCTGCAGCTGAGTGGGTCTCCTTGGCTGTCTTCAACCAGCTTCACGTGCCAGGCAAACCCTGAGAAATTACCAGCTCCACATTCTCATTTAAAAAGAGGACGTCCTTGTCGTTTGTTTCTGCCAGCTTTCCCGCAGGAACTGGCAACGGATGAACCCCCATCATCGGATTATCCAAAACGACAACGCAGATAAACATGGGGTAAGTGATGTGGGCTGACCCCTTCCTCCCTCCCCCTCTCCCCTTCTTCCCGTCCTTTCCCACTGGAGGAAGAAAAGCAAAACAAAAGGAACAAGGTACGTAACATAAGCAAGCGTAATTATCTTCCATGTTACCGCGGGAGCAGAGAGGAAGGAAGCCAGGAGACCCACGGTGACTGAGCACCTACTAAGTGGCCGGTGGGGCTGGCGCGGCATGAGCCTTCTCCAGCCCGGTGAGAGCCCTCTGAGGGCGTGTCAGCACGTCCTCTCTGCTGCGCGGGGCAGGGGTGCTCCGTAATGTGGGGACTCCAGTGCAGACAGCAGCCCCGGGTCAGTGTGCCAGCCTCCCAGGGCAGAGGTCGGGATGGATGCAGACTGGAGGGGAGACTTCGCGATCCTTGGCGGCCGCTAGCAGCTCCGTCTGGAGGAGGCAGGCAGGTGGTCGAGCCCCTGTATGGTGGACACTGGCACATTTTGCTCCATTCTTTCTGGCTAGGCCACCCCCCTCCTCTCCCAACTGCTATCCCCCGCCCCCCATCCCACAAAGGCCACCTCCATGGGTAATCCCAGCCATTAGGACATGGAAATGCATTTGCGCACTGCAGAATGCCATTCCTACAGGACTGATGTTGAAATGGCAAAATAAAAAGCCATTTTCATGAAAACACACATGGGGCTCTGCCGTGCCTATTAAATTAGAAAAGCCCATTTTGAGGAGGGAGGCTGAGCACCGGACTGAATGTCACTGGCAGAGGAATGTGGGTTCAAGTTCTGGGTCCCTGTAGGGAGGAAGAGAGGGGACGAAGAGGGCCCAGGCCACCGAAGCTCGCTAGCTGGGATGGCAGACGAGTGTGTCTCACAGGCGCGGGGCGGGGACACTCCGAATGAGGATTCCGCAGAGCTGCTGGGTGCTGAGGCGTCAGGTGGGGAACAGTCAGCATGAGCTTTGTCGAAACTGACTTCTGTCCGGAGGGTCCTTGGCTCATTCTGGGCCTCAGCTTCTGAACAGACCATGTGGGGCGGTGGCCAGGAGTCAGCACGTCTGGGCTCTAGTCCTGGCTCAGCCAGAGCTCCCAGGCCTGCTGCCTGGTCCTCACGGTTTGGCCACTTTGGGCTTTGGGCCCGCCCCCATCTGCAGAACACTGCTTGGCTATGGGATCTGTTTTGAGGCCACCCCGCATTATCAGAACTCTTCTTCTGTTTGGAGAATTCGCATCACGAATCCTTCCTTCTCAAGGCAGAAGGCAGGGGCTGACTTTCCCGGCAGCCTGCATTGAGGCTGAGGCCTTGAACTCTAGCAGTCAGAGGCACCCGCGCCAGACGTCCCGAGGCAGAGAGCAAGGTGAGGAAGGCCAGATGTGTGGGATCTGTTTTTTCTGGGAGAATGGTGGTGGAGAGTGGGCCACAGGGGGAGCTCCGGTGTCTTGGGCCTGGCATCCGTCGGGGGGAGCCGTGGGGTCTCAGCCTAGTATTAGCAGCGACCCAATCTCGGTGGGAGCAATGTGGCACAGGGTGGCTTGGAGTTGTTCCTGACTTCCTGGACTCCAGGCCAAGGACTTGGTGCAAATTTGACAGGGGCACCCCTTCTGTACACTTTACTGCCACCTGCTGGAAAATGGCAATGATATACAAATCTAGTGTCTCTTAAAACAAATACATCTGTCTAGGGTGTGAATAGTGCCTCTTCAAAAGTGGCGGTATTGTGCAGTACGCAACCTGCACAACTGATCTTGGGAACTTTGCAAGCCTGACTCTTCGGCCGTGGTGGAGATTCTGCCAGAGACATTTCCTTTAATAAAGGCCTTTTCTACTTAAGCTGTCTGGATAGGGGTTCTGATGTTTGCCTAAGAATCTCAACTGATACAGATAGGGATAAGGATATGTGCCTCCTAGGGCTAAAACCCAGTTGACCAATGGATGTTAAGAGTCCTCTGAGAAAACATAAAGCATTTCATGTTACTCAGAGGGTTTGTGCTTAATGTATTAATTTTTAAATGGAACACGGGAAAGGGTCTGATTCACTCCATCTTCCTTCCTTCTTCCAGAAACCTCTTTGTTTATTCTTTTGCATTTGTTGCCAGGGTCAAAGTTCATGGTTAAACAAGAATCACCAGGATAAAAATGAGAGAGTGCTTTATAAATAATCCAGCAGGGAGGCTTGTGGGGAAAGCGGCCTTGCTGGGTCTTGTCCAGGCACTGCCATGTCTCCTGTTGTTACAAGGAGGGATGACATCAGCCTGTGTACCATTCGTCTGATGAGTGTGTGTGTGTGTGTGTGTGTGTGTGTGTGTGTGCACGGGTGCATGTCCGGCTGCAGATGAAGTGATCAGTTTCCAGGCTTTCCAGGATTGTCCAGATCTGAGATGTTTTGTCCTTATTTGTCAGTCCATTTCGGGGCTCAGAGTTTTTGGTTTAGGCCGTGTGGGCTCGGTTCCTCGAGGTCACAACAGCCCCTGCCCAGGATGTGGTAAGGAGGGAAGAATGAGCGAAGCCTCCCCAGGGAATCCTCTCCCCATCAATTGCTGGAAATGCATGTTTGACTCAGTTCTCAGTGCTTCAAAGCTGAAAGGAGGGAAAGAGGCTATTTGCTGGCTTCCGGCATCCCTGTCCACTCCTGCACCCCTCAGCAGGGTCGGGGAGCAGTGGGGGCGGTGGGAGGTCCAGGCAGACTGGTAACGGCCCACTGGGGTGATTTCCAGGCTGTCCATCCAAATCAGCCACCCTTGTTGGCTGCTTGAGGCCTGGTGCAGCTTTGCTCTGGGGCCTTCCTTTCCACCCTGAACGAGGAGCAGGGGTCTGCAAAGGCCGGGAGAGGGAGCTTGTGAGTCATGTTCACCCTCTGTGGCTCCTATCAGGGTGTAAACAGAGGGAGGCAAGAGAAGACAGAGTGGCCACATCCTGAAGGACTGTTGGGGTAGGAAGGGGCACCAGGAGAAGGGGGGAGGGTGACACGGGGAGGGGTGTTGGGAAGGAGGCCACTGGACGTAAACATCTTTGATTCCAGAATTTGTCCCAGGTCCCTGGAGGGGCCTCTGACCCTTTGCGTACAGGTGGTATTTTCCCTCCTATAGGACCCCTGACCCTCCACTCCTGGACAGTGAGACTTTTCTGATGAGGGAGCCTGAGGCTATGAGGCCCTGTTCTTTCTCTTTCCCTTATGAAGCCCTCACTTCATTTGGCTTTCAGAAGGGAAAGTGCATACGGGGGAACACACAGTTGTGCCTGTTTCTGGAAACGCCCGCCTGTCCCCTCTGCAGTAAGCTTAGAAGGCCCTCAGGGAGGAAGAGCTGGCAAGGTCCCAGGACAGGAGGAACGGGGTCTGGGAAGAGGTCTGCCAGGACACGCCTGGGCCCCTGCAGCCCCGTAAGTGGAGACCTTTGTTCTGTAAGGGCAGGCCCTGGGGGCAGAGAAAGGCCTAAGGTGAGAACAGTCTTAATTCTTCTTGGTTCATTACTCTTCTGTCACATAATCAGGGTCTCAAAATAAGTCAGGGCCTTTTCTACACAGAGTCCTGTTGCTCTGGCCCCAAGTTGCTGTAGGTCACAGGACAAGGGGTGGGGGTGGGGGAGGGCAGGTGGCCCTGGGCCACCAAGCCGGGTTTGTGAACTTGTCCGAGCTCATCCTTTTCACTTGCCACCCCCTCCCCGGCACAGTCCTCGTTCCACAGTCCCATGAGGATATACGTTCACCCTTTCACAAGCCAGATGGAGAGGACCCAACCGACAGACCTCTTTCTGTATAGGACTCTCATCTCTGGCATTCCCCAAATGGCTGTCTGGAACCCGTCCACTGACTGAGAGCTCACTGCCTCACAAGGGACCTCGCTCCTCTTTAGGATAACTGTGGGTGTTAGAAGCTACCTGCCTTTGCCCGGACACCCAGCTACCTCCTGGAATCTCTCTCCTATGGGTTTGAGTTGGCCAGACTTTTGGTAAAATCCTCCCTCTACCTGACAGAGCTTTAGAAGTTCCAAGGTCTGTTCTCATGTAACCCTTGGGCCTTGCTCTCCAGGTTCATGGCTCTCTGTCCTCAGTGGCCTCGTTCTCCAACCTTTCCCTCCCCCCCAACTGTGCTGGAGGTTCCTTTGCTGTCAGCACCCCAACTCCCTTAGCACCTTGGGGCCTGAGGGAGCGAGCGGGCCACGCCTGGCAGGGCTCCATGGAGTATTCACCTGGCCGGGACTAGCGGAGATTTTACTCACATGAGTGTAGGAGCCCCCGGGGGTCAAGGTGTATTGGACCCATTCCCTACCCCTTCTTCTTGTTCACCTACAGCCTTCAGTGGACAGCGACGCCCGGACTGAGGACCCAGTGAGCCGAGGGTGCCTGAGCTGAGTGAAATCTCGGTGAGTACCTGGCCTCGTGTTTCTTGCATTGGGCTGTGCTGACCCCCCAAGCCTTCAGCCATGAGCGTGGGCCTCTCATAGCTTCAGGGTAGCTGCGGAAACTAGAAGATTCTGGGGGCGGAGGGGAAAGACAAGTAACGTAACTGGCAAGTAGTTCAAGATGATATTTTTATATTAAGACAACCGCATCTACATTATGTGATAGAATGTAGATGCATGAATTTCAAAGCCACAACCCACGAATTTTACACTATGGGAAGTTTGCCTCAGGCATTCCCCAACTGACTGACCCCCACTGCTGAATGGCGTTTGAGTGGAAAACTTGGAGATGCTCTGGTGTCCTTATTCCCCTTTGGATTTAGAGGTGAGGAACATGAGGACCAGAGTAGGGAAGTGGTTAGCCTGAGGGCGCACAGCGCGGAGGAGTCTGCAGACCTACATTTGTTCTTTCCTCTGTGCGAAGAAATGCTGCTGGGGTTTATAAGAATGCTGACCACGGCAAGAAAGGGGATTGTAAACAGAAAAGGGGTTCTGGGGAACCCTGGTTTATCCAGAAAACACAGCTCAAAGAACAGTTTTACTCAGAGAGTCTGTGCTCTGGGCTCTGAGTGGAGTTGACCCCGTTCCACAGCAATCCTTACCTCTTTCAGGATCTCGTGTTCCCTGGTTGGGAAAGAGGCTCGGGTGAGAAGGGAAGGGGAGTCCGGCACCAGTGCCAGGAAATGAGAGGAAGAAGGCGAGGGCACATCTAGACCAGCGGGAGGCGCCGTGGATTCCACGGTGGGTAATTCCTAGGACTGTTGGTGTTAAAACAGTCAGCAACCCTGCAACCTGCCCTGCTAGCACACCACAGGCTGTCCCTGCGTGAGCGTGCGCACGCACACACACAAACACACACGCATTTTGAGCTTAGGCTCGCGGAGGCCCAAAAGCTTATCATCACACAGTGCCTCACACAACTGAAAGGTAGGAGACGCTGAGGAGTTAGACTCTGGCCTCCCCACCAGGAACCACCCCTGACACCTGAAATGAGCACTGGAACGAGGACGTCATCCCGAACCAGGAAACTGAATAAGCATAGCTTTCTGCTCCTCACGACACTGTCCTTCAAGGGACTAGTTAAGGGTCAAAGATTTGTGTTTTTCGCAAAGATGTCTTTGAAATTATCATAAGCCCGTGACACCCCGTTGTCAAATCCTTTTGGCAGTGAACAGCTAGCCATTGACTTGTTGCTGGTCACCTCTCACAGAAGTGCAACTCTCAATAATTTAATCAAGTCAATTAATACTGTTTAATAAATAGGCCAGAAAATTAGCTGAGAGTTTTTTTCGGCGGGGTGCGGCGTGCGACCGAAGTTACGAAGATTGTCCTTTAAATCACTAAGGCAAACTCTGTTGTGTCATTTTACATAAAGCAATCACATAAAAAAAAGTTATAAATAGGAAAAATTCCAAAGTTTTCCCACAGACAGGGAAATTGAAACACCAAAGGAAAAAAAGAAAAGAAAGGAAAAAAAAAGAAAAAAGGAAAGAAAAACAAAAGAAATAACACACAAGCACCCCTGCCCCCCACAACCCATTTGCGTCAAGTTCTTCTCCATCATACAGTACTCAAGATCTTTGGATATTTTACAACGTACGACTCCAAACTGCGGCCGAGAGACAACAAAAAGAAGTAACGAGTCATCTGAAAAACCGCGTTTATAAGAAGTCATTACCTTTACAAAATAAAAACAAAAGCCCCAAGACCACTGGATTCCAATTTGTTCCTTTGTCCTTGTTTTCTTCTAAAGTTTGGGTCAGCCCCAATCCCTTGGCTGATGGGGGGAACATGGGGATGTCGGTGGATGGGTCCCAGAAGCAAGTGTCGGAAACCGAGCCGGGAATCTAAGAGGCGGCTGCCCAGAAAGATGGCATCTGAAGACAAAAGGGGGTCAGAAGCAGCTCCCTCCGATTGGAATGGCATCTGGGGGAGTGTGGAGTCAGGGTTCTCTTCCGGGGAGCAGGGAGGGGGACAGAGTCTGTGGTCTTCTCTGGCCTTTTTGTTTTTTGTGTTTTGCTCAGGAAGAAGCCAAGGCGATAGGAAGAGCCGAAGTCTCTTGTGCCCACAGCTCCTGAACTGGGGACACGGGCCCTGGGTAATCCATGCAGATGAACCCTCCCACTGTTGGGCTGCTGAGAAACAAAGGCCGGCTCAGCAAGAGAAGGGGGGCAGGAGCAGGAAAGGGGAGAGAAGACCAGGAAGGCACTGGGCCAGCTAAGCGGTCTTCCTTCTCGGAACTTGCTACAAACTCGGGAACCAGGGAGCGTGTGCGGGGAGCCCTAACTCCCAGAGCCCTTCAAACCCATACTGGAGCCAGGACTCTACCTCCCACCACTGAGGGAAGCCAAACGCCCCAGCTTCCTCCCTGAGGGATGAGGGAGGGGTGAAGGGTGCTCAAATGCAGCAAAGGGGGCAATCCCCAGCAATACCAAAGCCCCAAGAAACCCACAACAAACATAAACCCTGGGTAACCAGGTGTTTGGTGTATTTCCAGGAATCAGGGGGGAGGGGGGAGTCACCAGGTGTTAACAGACTCCCGTCCCTTCTGTATGGGTCCCGGAGTCCCGGGGTCCCGTGAGACTTTGTACAGCCCTGGAGGGGGTGCGTAGAGGTGGAGTCAATGATTAAAGAGTCATCCCCAAGGGCCCTGACACAGTGGCCTGCCTGCCTGCCTGCGGATGTGGGCAGTCTCTGGAGTTCCCCAAAGCTGCCTGTGGACAAGCCACACCTCAGCTCCTCTCTGTCACCCGGTCTAATTTGGCCACATTTCTCACCGGTGCTAACAGAGAGGTGGATGTGATTAAACCAGATCCAGGGAGATGGACATTTGCAACAGGACTTGAGGAGTGCAAAGCTCCCACCTTCTCAAGAATTCTTTGTGGAGGGATAGGTGTGTAGATGTGTGTGGGTGGGTTCGAGAGGGGAAGCTAAGTTAGCAAGCCCCCCTTCGTAGCATGGTAGAGAGGACTGGCCTGTCCAAGTTCACAGGACAGTGAGGGGAAAAAAGGGCCCGGATTCCAGAAGCCCTCCCTGCCAACAGGGCATTTCCCATAAGGATCCTAGAATGGCTGGAGACTAGAAAAATGGCCCAGCAGAGCCGGGTCAGTAGAGACCCTGCCATAGGGCTGCGGCTCGACTAAGATGGGTGCCCCAAGCCCTTACGGTAGGCCTCAGCCCTGCCCCATTCGGTCTGCCTCTGGCCAAGCTCCCTCCCTCCATCTAGCCCCCAGCAGCTCCAAAGTGCTCCTGGGCACCCGGGGTGTGGCCTCCTCTGTGGCAGGGCCCCTGTGAGTTTCTGTGTGACAGCCAGAGTGACAGCCAGGTGGAGGCCAGGCCCCGGGCTCCAGGCCCTTTGGGAGGAGATGTCCATCTCAGACATCTTCAAAAGGGAGGCAGGAGGCCACAGGAGGCCTGGAAAATACCACTGTTGCTGATAATATTTTTTCATGTTTCCTCTGTGATTTCAAAGACAAAGTTCAGACCCACTGGGTGGGGCAGGGGAGGCCTGATGGGAGGAGAGGGGACAGGGCCGCCGGACCGGGGTGGACGAGGACCAGCCTAGTTGTTGGCTTCAGACATGGAGGCCACGTGGTTGAGGCCGGCGAGCCCGGGGAGGCCGGCCAGGCCGGCGGCCCACGGGTCGGGCAGCGGGAAGTAGGGCCGCGCGGCCGCCACGTTCTCGGCCAGCGCGAAGGCCAACAGGCCCCCCGCGTTCCGCTCAGCCTCCAGCTGCGCGCGCCCGAACAGCTTCATCTGCGTCTCCTCGAACTGCCGCTCGAGCTCCTGCAGGCTCAGCGCGCCCTTGGGCGCCGCCAGGAAGTGCTTGGCGGGGCTGGGGCCCGGGAGGCACACTGCCGCCCCGCCCAGGGGGCCGCCCACCTCGCCCAGCGCGGGCGGCATCACGAAGGCCGCCTTGTCGGGCGCCGGGCCGCCGGGCCCGAAGAGCAGGCTGGCGGCCCTCCAGGCGGCGGGCTTGCGGCCGCGCCGGGGCCGGGCCATGCGGCAGCTCTGGCGCTTGATGTGGCGGTGCAGGTGGTCGGAGCGCGTGAAGCTCTTGTAGCAGAACTCGCACTGGTACGGCCGCACGCCCGTGTGGATGCGCATGTGGTTCTTGAGGTCGTAGTTGTGCACGAACTTGGCGTTGCAGTGGATGCACAGGTAGGGCCGCTCCCCCGTGTGCTTCCGCATGTGGATCTTCAGCTTGTCCTGCCTGCAAGGCACAGCCCGGAGTCAGTCCCCGCCGGAGCGCCAGGAGCCTCCCCCGAGCCTCTTTCCCCTTACTCCAGACCTGCCAAAGCTCGCCACGGCCTGGCCTCCGAGTCCAGAAATGGGGCCCATGCTAGGATGTCCTTGCACGCCCTGCCTCACTCCACACAGGCGTGGCTACTCACGTGGATTAGAGGGCTGGAGAAGGAGCCGGTCCGGAGAGGCCTCCTTCACCCCCCGAGCTCCATTTACTCCTCTGCTCAGAATCAGGAAGCTCCCATCACTGGCCTGGAAAATGGGCCCGCTGGGGACACTTCTCCCCACCAGTCAGTAGTCTGTCCTCCATCCCTGCACGGTGTGACAACCTCGGATACTGACTCACACCCTAATTTCATGCCCGCTGTCTCCAGGCAACAGTCTTCCCTCCTGCTGGTCCTGTGTTTTCGCCCAGAGCCCCACGTCCCATCCTGGCCCCTGGGCTGTTGAGATCTGTCTGTCCTCAGCACTAATCTGGGAGCCTACGGAAGCCGGGCACACCTTGTTCAAGTCTCCTGCACTGTGGTTTCTCATCCCAAGCTGTGGGCTCTCCTCTTTGTCTGCAGAGAATTCCAGGGTTTACAAAAGAGCCAGGTGCAACAAGAATGTAGCCTAATCTAGGGCAAAGCTTTTCAGGATTTAAGTGCTATTATTCAGAGGGAAGGTATGGTGTAAAGGTGGGGCTCCTGCTGGGGTTCGGGAGCCCCTGTTCCAGCTGCAGACCCACCACTAACATGCTGAATGACCGTAGGCAAGTTACTTAACATCTCTGCACCGAGCTGAATTTGGCATTAGACATCAGTTCCCATGGTCCGGGGCTGATGGAGAGAATCTGGGTTTGTGTCAGACTAGATTCAACACACCTCCTGGTGATCTTGAAAAGAAAACTGACATCACAGGGTTGTCTTCCTAAAGACGGAGCTCTCCACAAGCTGGCTAACGGAGCCTTCCAGCCTGGCTGAAGTGGAGTCAGGTGGGCTGCAAGAACTCGGCTCAGGTCCTTCTGCAGCCTTCCCCAACCAGGCCTGGCAGGCCAACGAGCTCCGTGTCCTGTCTCCTCCGTCCTCCCTGCAGGTGCGGCTCGGGGGGAGCATCTGCCTGTAATTTTTGGCTCGGGTTTGAGGTCGGAGCAGGTGAGGAGCCCAGGCATCCGCCCTAAAATGGCCAGATTTAAACCACGCTCAATATAACCCCAGGACAGCAGGAGCAGGTCCCGGTCTCCTGGTGTCTCCTGGCCGCTAGAGGTCTCACTGGCTCTCATTTTTGGACTGGTTCCCCAGGGGTGGGGAGGGAGAGAAAAAGACTTTGCCCTGTACGCTGGCAGGGACCAGGGGAGGAGAAGCAGGGAGGACAGAGGCACCCCTTCCACTTGTGCTCCCAGGAAGGCACGAGGGCCCCCGGAGATGGAGATGGGGGTGGGAAGCGGGACGGGCAGGGAGCAGGAAGTGAATGCCGCTGTCTGAAGCTGGCAGGTGTCTCCACACACCAGACCCTCGTCCCGTCCCCACTCCCTGTCCCTGCCCCTCCCACAGCCCACCAGCTGCACCCAGGCTGCACAGCACCCTGCTGTGACATCCCATGTTCCCTTCCCCAGCCCGCATGCTGCCCTTATGGTATCTATAACCCACATGTCATCCAGCTGATTGGGGGTTTGAATGGGAAGCCGTCTTCGTGAGCATTTGGGCCGGTGGGTCTCCAACTTGAACCTGCATAGGAAGGGCCCCCAGGGCTTGAGGAGCAGCATGCAGGGCCCCGCTCCCAGAGATTTGGGAGGTGGGGGGGGAGAGGGCAGAGAATTCACATTCCTAACAAGTGGCAGCCGCTGCTCTGCTGCTCGTTCACACGCCACTTGAAGAACCACCTTTGCTGGCGGGCAAGCCGGGGTCCCGGGAAGCGAACTTGCCCAGGTCACCCAGAGGAATAATGGCAGAGTAGAGCCTAGAACTCAGGCCTCGTTCCTCAGCACTGCGGGAGTGGGGTGCACGGTGCCCTTTGTACCTCAAGAGCAGTGCGACTTCATCGGCAGGGACGGGTCCTGGGACCCCACACATTCACCAAGGCTCTCAGGGAAGGGCTGCGGCTAGCTGGTCCCTGGCTGGGGGACCTGCGTCCTCCCCAGGGCCTGGCGGAGGGTTCGGTGTGGGCTCAGCACTGGGGCATTAAGCATAGCCCCTCACTGAATCCTCTCCATGGCCTGATAAGGTGGGTGGGTATTTTTCAAAATCACTACTGCACGTAATTAGTACTATTGATGTTGACGGTCACCCTCGAGTAACGGACAATGCAGATCTTCAGATAGTCAAGGCCTCCTCTAAATACCCACCACGTCTCCCAAGCTTGTCACCAGAGCATCCAAAATAAGTCCCATTTTAGCAGCACTTAACTGAGGTGTGTCAGAAGTGCTGAGAAGGTGACTCTCACTTCCTTTACTGAGCACCTGCTATGGGCGGATGAACACCCCATTTCACCGACCCTGGAAGGTTGTTCCTCAGACATAAGTTATGGTGTAGGCATGGGGCCGCCATTAGGGGTCTGGGAGTCCCTGCCGCAGTCGCCGACCCACCACTAACTGGCTGGGTGACCTCAGGCAAGGTACTTCACCTCTCTGTGCAGACCTGAACCTAGGGCCAGACACCAGTTCCTATTGTCCACGACTGATGAGAGAACCTGGGTTCCAGGCGTCAGATGCAACATACCTAGAATAATTTCCTCACTTAGAGGACGAGCGGCTCGGCAAAGTCAAGCGGCTTTCCCAAAGGTATCCAGCCAGGAGGGGCAAAGGGGCCTGGGGAGCCAGCTGGGGTCTGGTTTATCTGCAAGCTATGCTGAGGTTGAGAAAGGTAGATTTTCAAACCGGGGACTCCCAGCCTGCGGCCTATCAGAGCTGTCTCGGAAAGTGCAGACCAGAACAATCAGAACAGCGCATTTGCAGCCGGCTTTCTGCCCCTGGGGCCAGACACCCTCCCCTGGGGGGGCATGCGTGGGAGGAGCTCAGCCCTGGGCAGAAGCCAGCTGTCCCTGTCCCTAAGGGTGACTTTCCTTGGTGACTTTTCTTTCATGGGAGCAGTGGGGAGGGTTCGTAGAGCTGCAAAGCCCACGACAACTTAGTGATGGAAAAAAACGGAGAGACCATGTAGTCTACCGGGATCGCATTACTATGTCCTGATTCACGGTCTGCGCCGGCGGGCCCGATAACCTGCACCATTAGCAGTACACTTGCCGGGACTTTGAAAATACTGATTTCGTTCAATCTCTTAACTCTCAAGATGAGGAAAGCGAGGACAGAGAGGGAATGGCTTTCTAAGGCACACGTCCTCCTCATTCCTGTAACGACCTGTGCGTGTGGATATAACGGCACGTGCACTGGCAGAGCCAGGCCTGGGGCCAGGCACGCTGCAAGGACTGGATCAGGTCCTTAGGTGCGCTGGGCCTCAGTTTCCTGACCTCTAGAATTGTGACCTCTGGTGTTCTGTGAGCATTTGCATCTGGGGAATGGGCTTCTACGGAATCTTCTTCTAGCTGGCTTCATAGACTCCGGCCCTTCTAGCCTTGCTGCCTCATGAATCTGACTGGTTTGTGGAGGTGGCATAAGTTTAGCTGGAAGGTGTTCCAGCTTGAATCTCAGGAGCTGAGCTCTTCATTACTTCCTTTTGGGCCTGGAGGTCTGGTGGTCCCACTAAAAATCTCCTGAGGCTGCCCCTGTCCAACGGCCGATGTGCTAACTTACCCCTCGGCATGGCGTGCAAGGCCCTTACGAGCTAACCCTTCCAGTTACTAAATGAGTAAGTTCGGGGGATCCCCAGTGACTGTGGTTAACAATACTGCCTTGTATACTTGAAAGTTGCCAGGAGAGTAGATCCGAAGTTTTCTGGACATACACACACGAAATGTAACTATCTGGGGTGAGGGATGTGTTCATCTGTACAAAACCACGTTAGTGCGGTATCACGGCATTGTAGACCTTAAACTTCTATGTTATATGTCAATTATATCTCAGTAAAGCTGGGAAAAAATATCACCCATCTACTGCACCCACACATCGCACGGATATGCTGTTCCCCTGGCAGCCACGCTCTGGTCAACTCCGTGTCTTTGAACACCTGCTGGCATGAGCTGGACTTCTAGCCATCCCTCCCTCCCGTGCAAAGGCTGCCATATTATGAAACGGATGCTTGGTAAACCCCGTCTCCTTCCCTTTCTGTGCAGATCTTGTGTTTGGACACCAACGTGCCATCTCTGGGTCCCACAAGAGGTCCAAGCCCAGATGTCGGCGTGCACGCTCCTTCCTCCCCAGCTGTGAGCCCTCATTCCAGCCCCCCTCCTCCCTGCACCTCTTTCTCGGTTTACTTTGGCAAACTGCACTGCCTGACATGTCTCCCACTCCCAACTCCCCACCCCTACCCTTCAAGGTCACATTCAAGGGCAATCCTCTACAAACCTTACCCTGTCCACCCAGGTTTTGTCCCTGGCCTTCACCTTCCAGAGCACCTGGGACCTGAGCACTGCCCCTCAAGCTAGGTCACTGGGGGCAAGGAGGGAGCCACAGAAGACAGTGTGTCAGCATCAGCTTCCCCTGTTCCCAAAATGGCCCCATGGGTGTCAGCATTGTCCCCTCCCCCTGGCAGGGCACCAGCTCTGGGAGCCAAGCCCCTCCGTCTGCACCCTCTCCGGCCCCTGCTCCACCACACGGGCACTCTCGGCGGATGGAAACTTTGCTCAGAGGCCGCCTTTGCGGCTTCTGTTTTCTATGCATGTTATTTCCTGGGCAGGGGCCTTGTCCCCGGCTCCTGCAGCCCTGTCTGGTCGGAAGCCCAGGCAGCAAGATGATGCAGAAGGAGCACATTCCCGGGCAGGGAGCACTGACCCAGCCGCTGCAGATAAGGAAGCAAGGCTGTCAGGACGAGTCATGAGCAGGGATCAGATACTTTCTGCGAACCGGGCGGTGACGCTGTATCTCACCGAAGCCTATGGAGTTGGTGTTGCCACCTTCACCACGAGGAAGCGGGGACAGAGAGGCTGTGGCAATGTGTGCATAGCTTCCCTGGTCTCGGGCAATATATGGATGGAGTCATGGGCCTGGGGGCAACCGTCGGAAATACCTGCTCTAAGGCCCGCATATGACACATGGGAACCCGAAGCTCAGAGAGGGGAGGAGGCCGAGGTCACCCTACCCGTTAGAGGCAGAACTAGGCCCCGAACCCGGGCTCCCTGATTACCACTCTGGTGCTCTTCCCAAGCCTCCACAGTGCGCTGAGACACTGAGTCCCCTAACGACCGCCCCACCCCCGTCCAGCTGCACAGCAGGTGCCCGCACTGCTTTCTCAGCCCTCGCTCAGTCCGCGGCACCGAAGCTACCCAACCTGCTTTGATGAGAACCTGTCAGACTCTTTTGTATTCTGTGCGGTTGGTACACCACACGGAGCGTGCAGTGGGGGCTCATGGTGCGTTTGTTGACTGACCCATGACCTGCTGGTGCAGGATCTGTTCTCAGAACCCCCAGCTCCAACGCCAGTGTGTTCTGGCTCGCCCTGACTCCCTGGTCTGCCATTCCCTTCCGCGACCCTGCCCTGGGGACCAGCCCAGGCCATGTGCTCCCAAGCCTTGGTCTGCATTCCCCCTTCCAGCCCAGAGAGCTCATCGTGGTGGGAAAGATATGCCGGTCCTTATGAGCTCATGCCCCCAAGTGAAGAAAAGGGCCACGGGGTCTCGCCCAGGGTCCCCAGCCTCCATGAGGGCTCCCAATCGCGATAATGCTTTCCCAGCACCATCCGCCCACACTTCTTGGTAACCTGATGGTCGAGACAAACCCTCTTCCTGGTGCCACTGCTAATGACATTGCATTATCTTAATAAGGTCCCCAGGGCTGCCAGGAGTGGGAGGGCTAAAAGGAAAATACAGGAAAAAGGCAGCAGCCAGGTTCCTGGCCTGGTCTGGAGAGCAGACCACTGCCGGGGTGTGGAGCAACCAGCAGGAGGCTCGTGCTGGCGGCAGGTGTCGGAGGCGAAGCCTTGCAGCCTTTATGGGCTGGTGGCAGGAGGCCCGGTGGAAACCGGTGAGGTCACAGCTGGCCAGAGAATGCTGCTCGGGGTGCGAGGCACAGGCAGAAGGACTCCAAGTGATTGCAGGGTGACCAGAGCTAGGAGGGGACAGGATGCGGCCAAAGAGACATAGTCTGGTTGAAGGCTTTGAGGCCCTGCCTGGGGCTCCGGGGGTGTCTCATTTCTGGAAGGATCAGTGGAAAGCCAATGGTCCCCAGGGCTGGTTAAAATCGAGAGGTGAGGGTCTGACGCCAAGGAAGAGACAACACCATGGCGGGGGAGGCCTTCCCCTCTCTTCTTGGAGAACCATAGAAGGAGAGCTACAGGGAGGGCTTTAGGGGCAGAATGGGTTCTGTGGGAAGGACTCCCCGATCCTTCCACCACCACGTTCCCATGGGGCGTGGACATCCTGGGAGTTGGCATCTGAGGCCATAACTTGGAGCCCGGGCCAAAGGGCCACTTTGCAGGAGGGTGGGCTCCTCCAACATCCCTTGGGGTGATGGGAGGTGGGGTCAGCATCAAGGGGAAGGGAAAGGAGGCCTGACCAGCGAGCGGAAGCTCAGCTGTGTTTAAGGAAAGAAAGGGAAAAGAGTGTCCAAGAGGAGGAGTCGAGGGCGGCCAGTCCAGGCTCCCTCAGCCTCTGGGGGGCCAGGGTCCCAGGAGCGGCTTGGCCTGGCAAGGGAGGCTGGGAATTGAGTCAAAGAGGCAGCGGCTGCTTTAAGCGGCTGCTGAAATAAGTGCCTCTCCATCTGGGGAGGGAGGGAAGGTGTTGTGGGCGGTGGTGCAGGGAGTCAGCCCCCAAGAAGGTCCCCGTGGAAGGGCTGCAGGGGGACTTGACTACAGGGAGAGGTATGAGAAACCCAACCGGGACAGGCCAGGGGACAGAGAAGAAGCCTTGCGGGGCAGCTCCGGGAGGGGGCAGGAGGGAAGCAGGGGCCAGCTATTCCGAAGAATGTGATAGGGAGGGCGGTCAGCCACAGCCCACGGTATGAAATCAAGTCCCCAGAGTCCCTTGTGTGAGAAGGCCAGGAAAATGTCCAACCTCCCCCCCACTCCGGGGCGCCTCTGCTCCTGGGAAGGGGGCCCCCAAGAGCAACTCTGATCTTTCTCAGCAGGGTCAGAGCCCAGTGGGAGCTGGGTGAGGGGAGGTGCTGACTGAGGCAGGAATGCAGCTGCTTCAAGGGGGCCCAGATGGCGGGAGCTGAGCTGAGCAGGGACGGACCGGAGGGAGGGCAGGGCAGGGCAGACCCACGGCTGATCTGGCGGGGAGGGCTGGTGAAGCTACCAGCACAGAGGCCCCCTAAGTGATCATCAGGAATGCGCTGGGAGGGAGGGTTCTGGAATGCAGCCCTCCTATACAACCCAGTGTCCTGCCTGAACCAGGAGGCCTACTCAGAGAATGTTCTTGTGTCAGGAGGGCAAGAAGTCTGTCTGCAGTGACTGACCAAGTTAACACTTTCCCTAGGGAAGGCAGGGCCCACAGACTGGTGTGGCCTGCGCAGAAGGCTGTGTGTGTGGGAAAGGCCCGGGGGGGGGGGGG